>NW_021703782.1:54888488-55590446 GCF_005190385.1 Monodon monoceros
CACACACACACACACACACACACACACACACACACACACACACACACACTGCCAGAAGCTAGGAGCTTCCTTGAGAACAAGGACAACGGTTAGAAAAAGCCAGCTGTGCAGAGCAGAATTAAAAAGCTTCTAGATTTAGGTAAAATAGTGCCACCTGTAATTTTTTCCCCCCCTTTTAAAAAGTATGGAAGAAAGAAAAAGGCAAGTTCTAGAAAAAGGCAGCTAGCCTTTTAGGAAATGCCCAAATCTGCTCAGCTGTACTGGGTTATTTTCCTGGGAACAATACAACAAATCAATGGGTTTGAATTTAGTTATCGTGGTGGTTTTCAGAATGCCCCAAAAACTTGCCCCGAATTCTGACTCCCAGAAACTAGCCCAGAGGGTCTGATTCAGAGCATGGGTATTTTACTATCCACAAAATTATTATTAGCCTTAAAGAGACGGTTGTTTTAAAATTCTCTGTAAACTGCAAAGAGCCACATAAATGTTAATATTTAACTCATATGGTGTGGATAGTGTCCCTTGAATTTGTTGGATACTGTGCTAAGAACTCTTGGTGAAATAAAGGAAGTCTGCTGTAGCGGCGTAGTTTGCACAGTTGATCATTTTCTATTATTAGTATTTACCAAGAATACTCTCCTCTCAAGAAAATGAATTTCTTAAGCAAAAATTTGTGAGCAACATCTTTCTCTCCCAATGTAGTAGTTTTGTTGTTCCTGATTTAACTCAAAAATAACACATGAGCATCAAAACTTAATTCCAGATTGTTTCCAAGGGGTGGGGGAAGGTTTCAGTATTTCTGATCCTTTCTTTGTTTTAATCACAGATTTATTCGGGGGTGGTGGTGGCTGGAATTTAGGCTACTTTGATGGCATTGCTTCCTCTTTTAATTGGACTGCAGGGAATGAAAACCATTAGGGTATGTTTGCATTGTATTTGGATGAAAGGGTTTTCCTTACTCTGTGTGCCCTGCTCACAGAACACATTCTTAGAATGACTTAATAGTGCATAGTTGACATACCTTACACACAGTGGAGGCCTGAATGAATGAGCCGTGGGATGAATGGGCATACATGAAAACTAAGTAAAAAGAAATGCTAAAAACACCCCACCAGTATCCAGAATTTGGGCTGTGTTTCATTTGTAGCTACTACTTAAAAATGGAATCCAATTAAGGGGCCATTTCTTTTTCACTTATAAACGTGCTTTCACAAAGAATCCTGGAGCTGGGAGGTACTTTAGAAAAACTAATCTAGTCTAGTGTGTTTTCAAATTATGCTTCCTAGAGCTGTAAAGCAAGGTTACTCCACCTTGGTTAACATTTGAGTCACTTGTGTAGCTTTTTAAAAAATTATGCTAGTGCCCCATTCCCAAAGAATCCAATTCAGCTTATATGAGTGCACTCTGGGCATATGGTTTAAAAGTGTTCCAGGTGATTTGAATGTTCAGCCACGGGTGGGACCCACCATTCTAGGGGTTCGACACTCCCAACATTTAGACTTGTGATCTTATAAATGCAAGTCTACTCTCTGGGGGACAATACGATAGAATATATTAAACTGGGGTAACTGGGATATGCTTATGCCCAGTAGGGCTCACATTCATTTCAAAGAAAACACTAGACTTCTAAAAAATTCAGTTCAACAGTGTTGTATCTTGAACTCTTTGTACAAGACATTCTGCAGGTATACAAGGGACGCACAGAAGATTAAGGCCCAACTTTCTCTCGAAGATTTTACAGTCTTGCCATCTGGAAACATACCAAGCAGAGGCACAGGGAAGGAATGAGAAAACCAAGTATAAACATGACTTTGATAAAAGGCAGGTGTGTTATGGATGGCACAGGAAGGATTGAATCATGGATGAAATATAGCTTTCAGCATTTGCTCTAATAGCCATTTCTTCTTTCCCCAGCCTAACTGACCAAACTGAGCAGCTCTGACATCCACAGTCTGGGAACACAGCCTGCTCTGGGGCAGTGCAGGAATAAAAAGGAAAAATAATGCAGGCACTGTGCTCCTTCTTACCTCCACTTGGTACAAGGTAGGATATTTCCTAGAGCCTGAAACTCACCAGGCAGGAGGTTCTTCTGACGGAGAAAGCATGGGTGCCAAGTGTCCATTTCAGGACTGCTTCTAGATGTCTGACACTTGTTTCTTTGTCGAGGGGAAGGCAGAGAAAAACTCCTGCCTGACTTGATTTGCTTTTGTGCTTCCTGAGGTCAGAGATTGTTAATAGTCCCAGTTTGGTTCATCTCCTGGCATGGATAATGAGCAAAGTTGAGTGAAAGAAAGAAAGAAACAAAGGGAGAGAGGGAAAAAGAAAGGAGGGAGGAAGGAAGGGATGAAGGGAAGGGAAAGAAAGAAAGAGAAATAGAGAGTTAAAAGTTTCCATTGTTTTTTGCTCTTCAGATTGGTCTTAACTCAGAATTTTTGGAATTTCTTTGTTCTCTTCTTAAACATAGTCACCTGGCAAAAGAACTTTCAAGTTGTGATTAGACATAAGTTTGCATAATTTCCCACTGATTCCATCCAGTGCATTCTCATATTTATAATATGTTACCATTCCAGTCAATGGATGGATACCAATAAAATGAGCTATGGAACACATCTTGGGCATGAGTGCTTTCTGTGATCTTTTATCCTACTTCAGTAGACTGTTTATCTAGCAGAAGAGAGATTCGAAGAATTAGGTGGTTTTTTTTTTTGTTTTTTTTTTAACAAATAAAGCCACAAGTTTATTACCATGTGAGTTCAGAATCCAGTATAGTGAAATAATGCAACAGAGAAAAAATGGCCTAGGGAAGCCTGAAGAATCAGATGTTTTAAATGAAGCAGGAATCGTGTCTGGGTAGAAGAATCAGGAAAACAAAGAAAAGCCCAACTCTTTGACGAAATGACTCTTAAAGGCTGGATGGGAGTTCAGCGTGTAGGTGATCATAGGAAACTTTCTGGCTAAAAAAAAAAACGCACGTTTTTGTTCAGACAGTTCTGGAGTTTAGGGTATTGGTCGTAAAGAGGTGGAAGTTTAAAGTGGAAAAAGGGATTCAGGCAGCATTCCATTTGTGGTGGCCTTTGAATGCGGTAGAACATTTGTACTTAGTTTGGTCAATAATCATGAACCACTGAGGGTTTTTTATTTACTTATTTTTGAGCATGGAACCAAACGTGTGCTTTACTAAAGTTAATTGGGCAGCACAGTGGAGAATGGATTGGGGCCAATAAGAAAAAGATTAGGAGCAGAAGAATATACAAAAAATTATTATTGTACTAGTCCAAAGAAAACTAGCAATGTTTGTATTAGAAAGATGGGTTTTGGTGGGAAGGAGACAAAATGCAACCTTCAAGAATTAATACCAGATAATAACTAACCAAGAATGGTGTTTCTACATTTATAAAACAAGCACGGAATTGAATAGACTGAAGTAATAATACATGTGGGAAATAATAGTTTTTGTTTTGCCTCTTTAAATTTCTGCTGGACCTGTTTAGTGTTACTAGTAACTCTGGAGATGTGGTCAATGAGTTTTGAAAATCAGGATGCGTTGGAATAATATAGGTGACGATATAAGAAAAAAATGTACAGATAAATGAATGCTCTGTCCACCTAATAGAGTGTACCTAGTTAAAAATGCAAAGTTCAGTATGAAGGATTTTTTTCTACTGAACTGATCAGTTATTTTGACATCTTGTAGGAAACCATGAAAGTCTGTAATTACTCTCATTAAGAATTCTATGGGACTTCCCTGGTGGTGCAGTGGTTAAGAATCCACCTGCCAATGCAGGGGACACGGGTTCGAGCCCTGGTCCGGGAAGATCCCACATGCCGTGGAGCAACTAAGCCTGTGAACCACAACTGCTGAAGCCCATGTGCCTAGAGCCTGTGCTCTGCAACAAGAGAAGCCACCACAATGAGAAGCCCACACACCGCAACAAAGAGTAGCCCTGGCTCTCTGCAACTAGAGAAAGCCTGCACGCAGCAACGAAGATCCAGTGCAGCCAAAAATGAAAAATAATTTAAAAAAAAATTCTGTGGAAGTATGAATCCATCCACTCCTGTTCAGATTCTATTATGATTTCTTGTCTGTGACATTTTGTTGCGTGTTTTAGTGAGGCCTAACTCTTAACCAAACTCTCTGTCACTGTACCTTTCAGCACAGGCCCAATAGGAGGGACTCTGAAGGTGACATCTGACCAGCCACAGTGGTATCCATCGTCCATCAAGTCATTCAGCAGAAATCTTTTGAGATCTGCTTATAATTCAGCTTCTGTGCTTGTTGATAGTGATATATAAGAGTGTGGAGATGTTCAGAGATTAATAGGGTGTGAATACACACAAAAAAATACAGAGAAATAGGAAATAAGAAAAGAAAAGAATGTGAGACCAGAGGTAGGACAAAGTCATTCTACTTAATGAACTACAGGAAACTTTGTAAAGAAAGTGATGCTTCACATGAAATAAGTAATTATCAATCAATTCATTTCCTCTTTCTCTCTTCCTAGCTCCATCCTTCCCTTCCTTTACTTTCCCAAATATTTATGGAGTACATACAGTGCTTAAAGCCTTATGATAAGATTTTTTGGCTCCAGTCAGACATGAATATGCTGTCAAACCACTGAAAAAGAACATTTGCCAAGTATGGACACACCCAGTAGAAATCAAGTGGCATAATGAAGTATAAGATAAATATAGGAGTATAAGACAAAGATAGAGAAAGGTTTGAAAAGTGGCTGAAAAAATAGTCGTCTTGATGTCTTTGCTGTGTTCATGGTCTTGAAAATTGCTCTCAAATGCCTGTGGAAACATCCACAGCTATGCTGCACCTGGGAAGCAAGGTGAAATCTGGTAACTGGGGTCTCGGTCCAGGATACAAGGACTGGTTTGTCACTGGTCATTTATAATTCCCAGCCTGTGAAGAGATATACTCCCTATTACATAGAGATCAATTTGTGGTGTTTCGATTCTGAGTTAGTTTCTGAAAATCATTTTCCGAAACCCTATTTGAAAGACCCTTTACAAATAACTTCATGACTCTGTATGGCTTTCTTGCTAAAACTGTGAAGACAACTTTGTTGGTGGACACAGAAATCTTAATAGTGTTGAAAAGCTGCTGTGCTTTGGATTTTACTTTACCCTTGTGGGTTTTGTTTTGTTTTGTTTGCGGTACGCGGGCCTCTCACTGTTGTGGCCTCTCCTGTTGCGAAGCACAGGCTCCAGACGCGCAGGCTCAGCGGCCATGGCTCACGGGCCCAGCCGCTCCGCGTCATGTGGGATCTTCCCGGACCGGGGCACGAACCTGCGTCCCCTGCATCCGCAGGCGGACTCTCAACCACTGCGCCACCAGGGAAGCCCTACCCTTGTGGTTTTGTTCTTTGTTTTTTTCCTCTCTCTCTAACCACTGAATCTTTTTTTTTAATTAATTAATTAATTAATTTTTTGGCTGCGTTGGGTCTTCGTTGATGTGCACGGGGTTTCTCTAGTTGCGGCGAGCAGGGGCTACTCTTTTCGTTTCAGTGTGCGGGCTTCTCATGGCAGTGGCTTCTCCTGTTGCGGAGCATGGGTTCTAGGTGTGCGGGCTCAGTAGTTGTAGCTTGTGGGCTCTAGAGCGCAGGCTCAGTAGTTGTGGCTCACCGGCTTAGTTGCTTGGTGCCACGTGGGATCTTCCTGGACCAGGGCTTGAACCTGTGTCCCCTGCATTGGCAGGTGGATTCCCAACCACTGTTCCACCAGGGAACTCCCTAACCATTGATTCTTGGAGCACATTCTTTCATTAAGGAGATTTAGCACCCTCCACAGTAGCTGCGGGCAAGACATTAACATCCTGTAGCACATCCTAGTCTTGAAAGATGAGTCAGCCTTGTGCAAATGAAATATTAAACAAATGCTGCTTTACTTTTCTCTCATTCTCTTAAAACAATACCAACTCTGGCCAGGGAACCAATAATAAACTGTAGTCGGGCTTCCCTGGTGGCGCAGTGGTTGAGATTCCGCCTGCCGATGCAGGGGACACTGGTTCGTGCCCCGTTCCGGGAAGATCCCACATGCCGCGGAGCGGCTGGGCCCGTGAGCCATGGCCGCTGAGCCTGCGCGTCCGGAGCCTGTGCTCCACAACGGGAGAGGCCGCAACAGTGAGAGGCCTGCGTACCGCAAAAAAAAACAAACCAAAAAACCAAAAAACTGTAGTTTCAAATTTAACTTTCCAGTTTCAAATTTAACTTCATCTCTAGTATCTGTCTTCATCCGATAGATATTGAAACCAAGCTTTTCCTCTTTTAAAGAATCTTGTTATCCCTCCCAAGAAATCTCAGTGATTCATTCCCATCCTTGCCCCATTCTTCTGCCATTCAGCAAAAGGGAGCCTGTTCCATCAGTTTCTGGTCTCTGTAAACCACCTCCTCTGTTGAGTGATTAATTACTAGCTTTCTGGTGACTTCTTAATTTTGTTCTGTATTTTAAAATATTCCTTCATTTCAAAATTCTCTAGTGTAAGATACAAACACTAAATGGAATATAAGTAATGGCAATTACTTTCGTCTCTGTTCAGCTTTGTGTTTACTATTAAAGGCACCATTTAAAATGTATAAAAATCATAAAAGTTTAAAACTTCAAAATAAACACGAGGCAATTAATTTTCTTAGTGAAAACATTAGCATTTAAAGGTTAAAGTGACAAAAAATATGCTTATTCCTTAACATTTCTAACAAAGTACCCATTTGTGTTAGCATGAGTTGTCTTTTTTAAAGATGCTCCAAATATACAAAGAGAGGTGGTTTCTGAATATTTAGACACAGTAGATTTAAAACAACAAAACCAAAACATGCTTTTATTGTTGGAAATACTGAAATCCACTGCTTCACGTATGAGTTAATGGAACTTCTTGACAAATCACCTGTTAAATTTTAGCTGACAGCTTGTCATATATTAATTATAAATAATTGTAATATACGGCTATCATAATACATGCAACACAAAAAAATAGGAAAGGTAATTAGAGTCTATCCTTTATTTTCCCCCTTCACTTCTTGCTCACAAGAAAAAAATGACCCAATGTTTCACTTGGGTTGGGATAGTGCCAATGGTTAATGGAATGCCCCACTCTACTAAAGAATTTAATGGGAATATCCATTTGTCACAGTTCCATGCTGTAATCTCCAGTAGCAGAGCCAATGGAAAATAGCATCTTACCATAATGTCCTCTACACTCGGCAGGTGAGGGTGAAAGGCAGCCGCTGAACTGAACAGTCAGGGGAGAGAGCTTGGCTTTTCTAGGCCTGTCTTTAGAGAAAGATGTGGATTTCTTTTAAGAGAACATTGCTGCCTGACAGCAATAAGAAACGCAACCCTGGAGAAAAAGAAAGTACATTTCTTTCATATGGAAAAAAAGCGGGAATGTTTGCATAGCATCTTACAAAATCTGTAACCACCTCTTGGTCTACCGGAAGCCCACCTGTTTGTAAAGAGACTTTGGGTAGTGGTATCCGAAAGACCAAGATTAGATGCTCATTTCAGTCACCTCCTACTTTTGAGTTTGAGCTTTCAAATCTGAGGGGTGCGAATAGCAGCGCCTAAACTTGCAATGCTACTGGTAGAATCCATAGAACTGTATGAGTCCTTTAAAAATTAGCATGGCACCTGAGTTGTCTTCCTTTCTTCTTCACAGTTTAGGTGGAATTATAGTGTAGTCTGATGACTTTATATGTGTACAGTTTGTGTTCTCAAATGAATGCAAATATTGTTTAGTTTAGGGACTGTGTTTTGTATATATTTGTTTTATCTTTCTCATGTGCCAGGTCTGTGTTTGATCAAGAAATATGCTACTGAGAAATGCCGTGTGAATTAAATTTGAAAAACTCTCTCAAACATGTTAACCCTTGTAGAGATTAGTATTTAAGTTACTTGAGGATTAAAACCATTGTTATTCCATGTATGCATTTAGCAGCAAATTAATGAAATATATTAGGCGTAGCTAGCACCTATAGGAAGAGGTCTCAGATACTCATTTCAGCGCCTATGAAACAGTTTACTCTCTTCAGAATACATCATTTGAACCTATGTTGTATTTCTCCATTCTAACTGGATTCAATACAAACCACTGTAGCCTTCACAAAGAATATATGATCAGCAACAATTACTGCAGTTCCTTGGTTAATAATTTATAACCAGAATAGAAGTAAAAACACAAGATTTTGAAGTCAAACAGTTGTAGTTTCTAAATTCTAGCTTGGCCACTCACTAGCTATGTCAGCTTGGCCAGATCACTTATCCTCTCTGTCCCTGTTTCCTCACTTATACAATGGGGCTAATGATGGTTCATTAGCAGGGCAGGTGTTAAGATTGGAGGTGAGGCAGAGGCTTTGAAACTTTTTCTGTTAATCACTAGCCACAGGACAGAAACATAAGTTTTATAAAACAATGTTTAATACATATAATGCACTCTCTTTTCTTTCCTACTTTCATTTAAAAAATTGTTCATGACCCACTAGATTCATGACCCAGAAAAGGTCATGACGTGCCTTTTGAAAACCAGTGGGATAGCATGATGTTTAGCACATAATACAAGTGTAACATAAGATTACTGTTATTCTCCTTACATTATTTTCAGCCTTATTTTTAGGATGCTTCACGATAGATGAGTATAAAATCTTTCGAGTACTTCTAGGAATTAACTTCCTTGGATGGGGTCCAAAATAGACTCATACTCATCGTATGCTGAATTATGCACTAGAGGGGGTTGTGCTGTAGCAAAGCTTCTGTGTGCTATTCATCAAAGAATGTTAGAGCTGGAAAGGAAGTAAGAAAATGTCTAGTACCATTCCTTCATTTTCCTTCATGTAAGTATTTATAGTTTTAAAATATTCTATATTTATTACTCATTGAGAAGTTGAAAAACTGGCTTCTTGGATCCAGAACTGGGAGGTGATTAGGAATAGTTGGGGGAGAGGGGACACTGGGTCATGACATCTGGGGTTTTGTTCTCCTTCTGCCACCGAGGAGTTGGGTCACCTTAAACTCTCAGGGACTCAGTTTCCTTACTTGTAAAATTAGGTGATTAGCCCACCTCTGACGTTTTTATGACCTCAAAGCTCCAAATGGTAAACTCTCCTAGAGGTTGTAGCAGATGCCACAGGGTGCTGTTTTGTCACAAATCTGATCTGAGTATATTGATGTGTGTATATTGGGCTTCAGTCTTATTCCCACTACAACTCAGATGTACAGAGAAAGCCTGGTTCCTCTACTTGCTCTCTCTTTCTCTTATCACCCTGAATAACGCTGTCTCTTTTGCCCAATAATAGCTCAGATTCTCTAGTCACCTCCTTCCACTGCTACTTTTTTCTCTAAGATGTTTGCTTGTAGTAGGACAGGAACATCGAGGACCGCATGGTGTCAGGAAAGTTGGGTCCTTGGGCTTGTGTCATTTATGTGTACTGTCCTCTGTCTCCTCTGATTTTCTGGGTCCCTTTTCCTCCTACTTGTTGCTCACCTTGGTAACCATCATCACTAAGTTCTCTAGTTAACCTAACTCGCTACCAATGGAATATGTTGATGCTGTTTCTTCTTCGACTAGGCTCCCAGGTAGTAATCAGACTTCCCAGCTGGTATCTTAAATCAGGTCAGAACTGGTCAGATCTTCTTAAATGAGGTAGAGGGATGTGTGTCTCTCCATCAAAGACAACAGCAGAGGAAATTCAGGGTTTTTTAAAACTCTGTTTGTTCCTCTAACATCCAACTTTGCAAGAGGAAAGTGGGACTCACCATTTGACGGGGGAGGGTGTGGCAATGAGAAAGCCAAATCAGAGTTTACACCTTGAGTGAGAATCACCTGTGCAGAGGCTCAGATTTCTGAAAGCCATCCTTAGGGCATAAGGAACAGGTGTTCAGCATACCTTCTCGGCTTTTCAGTTCCTCGCATTATCAGAAAGTCCTGAAGGCTTGCCCAGGAATAGCTGTCTTCTTGATTTTTACTATGAGGCTAACCATTTTAAAAAAAAAAAGAACAGGGAAGACTCATGCTAAGATGATCCTCCCCCCTCTCCCCTCAAATTGCTGGAGGACTAAACTTCATTTAGAGTGAAGCCTTTCAAAAATATGTGATTTCTTTCTGGAGCACACAGGGGACAGAGGATTACTGACCAATCCTTCAGTGCCTTTCAGGAGCGCAGCATGCAAAGGGTGGGAACAAATGGGCAGCTTGAGACAACAGTCAGGATGCCGAATCATTAGGCTGAATCTAAGGGGTCTGCTTACCTCTGCTCTTTCAAAGACTGCCTCGAGCCTGCAGGAATAAGTATTGTGTGTATGTGCTGGCCTGAACACACAATGAGCAAGGGAGGTGGCTGGAAGCCTTGACTTTCCTTAACCTTTCTGACCAAGTTTCTAATAAATTTTGGTAGGCCAATTGCCAGTGGTAGCTTCCAGCTGCTGACTTTTTCCACGTGCGTGAGATCCTTGAGGAGGAAAGAAGGTTAAAATTTGCCCCTTTAGCTAACAATCCACATAGTGTGTTCTGTAGATGAAGCTTGTGTAGTCCAACTGTCTAGGGAGAGGGTTCTGTGGTGTCTTACAGACAAGCTGGGGGGCACTGCATTTTCAACATCATAAAAGCAAGTGGCATGGAAGCAAAACAAGAGTTATTACACTACGATTGATTCCATACTTCCCTTTCTTCCTCTGTGATTCCAAAGGGGATCCACCAAACATCCCTGAATGAGGCTACCGAGGTGAACTGGGACAGTGGACATAAACGGTGTCTCATCAACACGCTCCTTATATTTTTATCACTGCGTTGAATGGGGTGCAACCGGCATCTTTCCTCCCGCGTGCCAGGACCCGGGGCAGGAAGCACCCGGGTGTGCAGCTCTTAGGAGATGAGTGAATTTGTTAGAGGGGGGTCTTTTCTGTCCTGGTGGATGGCTGCTTGGGAGTGACGTCACCCAGCCCCCTCCTCTGCAAGTGTGTGTGTGTGTGTGTGTGTGTGAGTGAGTGAGTGTATGTGTGTGGGTTGCACGCCTCCTTCTCCCAGCTCTCCTGCCTCCTTCCTTCGCCCGTCCAGCTCTCTGGCCCTTTCAGTGGGTCAGGGGTCCAGACTGAGGGACTCGCCAGCCGGCCTGGCTCTCCCCTCGGCCGAGCGCACCCACACTCCCACTCTCGCGCCGGCAAAGTGCACGCACATCCCTCAGCGCCGGGGCACCGCGATTCCGTGGGATCCCCAGCATGTTACGAGGATTTTCGAAATCAGTCAGACTAGGAAACAAAGAGAAGCTTTTCCAATCACTTTCCTGAGATTTTTCATTTAATTTGCCCATCAAACCACCTCGCCCTCAACCGTAACGACCGGGTTCACGCCAGGGCTGAGGGCTGGGCTGGACTGGCCATCCCTCGTCCTGGCCCTTGACTCCGCGCGGGTCGGTCTCCGGGCGTCGCCTCGCCCCCTCTCCCCGCCTCCCCACTCTCCCCGCCGGCCTCAGTTTCTGGTTACCTCTCGTGTGCGCTTCACTTTGAGGGGGGGGGAAGAAGAGAAGAAGGGGAGGGAGGCGCTGAGGGGGGCAGCCGAGTTGCTATTTGTGGCCAAAGAATCCTCTTTAAAAGAAGCAGCAGCAGGAAGGAGGAAACAGGAGAGGCGGAGGGAGGAGAAGTTACGGGGCCCCGGACCCCCCAGCCGCGAGCGGCGGAGCGTCGAGGAGCGGGGGGAGGAGGAGGAAGAAGAGCGGGAGGCGGAGGGAGAGGAGACACACGGCGGCGGCGGCGGCGGCCGGAGAAGCAGGCGCAGGGCGCGCAGGAGGCGAGGGAGGAGGCGGAACAGCCGCGGAAGCCGCGGGCTCAGAAGGGCCAGGAGGACGGCCCGGGAAGAGGAGGCGGAGGCGGCGGCGGCGGCGGCGGCGGCGGAGAAGTGGATAGGGGTGGAGGGAGGGAGGGCGGGGGGACGCGCTCCTTTGGATGCTGGATTTCGGCGTTTGGGACTCACTCGCTGACTCTCCTCCACTTCCTCGCTCTGGACTGGGCTGGCCGCGCGAGGAGCGGGCGGCGGCAGCCACGGGGGGGATTCCCGCGGCGGGGGCCGCAGCTGCGCGGGATTAAATCGGCCGCCCGGACTCCGGCGGCTGGGGCAGGCGTGGGCTGAGCGGCCGTGGAGGGGCGTGAAGGCGCTGGAGCAAAGTGCTGGTGGCGGCGCGGGAGGCGGTGGCGGAGGCTGCCCGGAGCCGACATGACCAGGTGAGTCTCCCGAGCTGATCCGGTCCGCCCCCCTGAGTCTTCCCGGGTCTGCGTCCTTCGGAGTCGGCGTCCGCGGCTCGCCCGGAGCCCGGCTCCCGCAGCCCGCAGGTCAGGGGCCGGAGCTGCACACTCCGGCGTCCGCGAGCCCAGCGCCCCGGCACCGGAGCGCACAGTTTGCTCTTCGGAACCTCCTTGGGCAGAGGTCCTCCCCTACACGGTTCGCTTCTCGCTTAAAGCCTCAGACCAGGGAGAGTGGCAGTTCTAGAGAATGAGGGTGTTTGAATCTGTGTATTTGTGCGATTCCCCGCTTTCTCCTCCTGGGGTGGGCGTAGTATTGGGGAAATGGTGGAGCGGCGGGGCACTACGACCCTACCCAGGGATTCTGCCACTGCAGTTTTGTTTTTTCTTTGTTTTTTTAAGAGGCAATGATTACTAATTTGAGGGCTGGTTTTGGTGATTTCTTTCTTTCCTCTGAACTAGTGGGGAGAAGGAGAAATAGCAGGAGTCAAAGTCTACGCGGCTGCCATAGAGGAGGGGGATTGTTTTGGAGACCTTTCCGTGGCAGAGTCAAAGCTCGTAGTTCTGCCACGGGAATCTGCTGTTCTTACACACTCATTCCGTAGGGAAGGGAACAAAGAATTTATCATGAAAAGTCCAAGTTGTAGGAAACAATTTTAAAAGAAAACCAAGAACAAACTAAACGTTCTTTCCTTTCCTGTCGGTTTATTGTAGCTTTCACATTGGCGTGTAGAAAACTTGAATTGTGTATCTGTGAGGTTGATTTTCATTTAGAAGCATTAACAAATTAAGGCAGTTTTCTTATGCTTAAAAAAAAAAAATCTTGGACACTGTGTGAGCTTGGCTTTCATTAATTGGGTGCTCCAGTATTGTGAATAGTAGGTCCATTCTCCAAAACCTGGACTATCACAGTTCACTTGTATTGTTTCCAGCCTGCTTCCCAGTACACGACTTGCCTACTGTCTCCTCTGTTTTCTAAAATTCTTAGAGCAATCCCCCAGACCAACCTACAGTTTGTGCCTTAAGCATACAGGGAGATTCCTGAGGGATCGCTGCCCTGTATTTTCTCTTAAACTTTTTTTTTTTTTTTCTTTTTTTTCCCCCCTTGACATGCCCACAGTCATAGTACCATTGACTTAGAGCATAGCACATACATTTTGAGCCTCTCAGAGACTAGCAACTGCTTGTGACTTGAGATAGATTTTCTGTTGGACTTCCAGTGCTTCAAACGTGGACCTTTCCATTTGGTGTTTTTTTTTTCCAACCATCCTGTAGCACACATATGGAGTGTTAGTCCAACCATTGATACTTCTGACCATTTTGGCAGTTCTATCACTGTTTCAAAGTGTACACATCCACCACTCAACTTGAGTAAAACCAGGGTGATGTACTGCCAAGACTTGAAATATTCTGAATTAAAGGAATATTTAGATGATACCAACCTAAAGATCATACCATGTTGTTAGTATGATGATATCCAGGACAAAGCTTAATAAATATTGTACTTATTTAGAAAACATTTTGTTACATGCCACAGATAGATGTTATTTTGTTAGCTTAGCAAAGAGAGAATAAAATTTCAGTGCTCAATGTCCGAATTCTTGAAACAGACATCCTAAATGGACAATACAAAGAAAATTTTCCTACCTCCCACCTCCCATAATTATGTACTGTACTTTGCTTTTCAATGGAACTAGCAATTCTGTGACAGATTTCTTAAATTCATCCTCATGCTATCAGCTATTATTGTACTTTCAAAGTGTGAAATTGACAAGCTGGTCAGTTTCATGAATTCAGCTGTCAGATTGTGTCCAGTTAAAAACTGCTAAAAGCTGTAAATGTGCCTGCCTAGAATTTTCTTTTTTAAAGGAAAGACAGCTAGGGGGTGAGGATTAAAGGGTGTTATTAATTGTAGATCTTTGTAAATAGGTGCACTCTAATGTAAGTTTTATCACTGGCTGTTGTTGGGAAGCACATTTATTTTAGATTTCTACTGTTTTAAAAGTGGCATTCAGTTTGTATCTATATTTCATTTTAAATAGTGAGCACTTTACATAGAAATAATCTGTTCTTACAGCCCTCAGTAATAATAGTATAATAGAAATAAGATTCAAAGAGGAAAAGTGTCTCTCGAATATATTTTAATATATATGAGTAATATATTACTTTTGTAATGACATGTGAAGAGGTGGATGAATTAAATATTTTACTGTGGAGGTTATGTAACACAAATTCTTCTTAGACCAGTACAGTTGTAGTTACTAAAGTAATGAAATACAGTGCTCTATTTTAATATATATGTATTTCAGTGGATAATCATAAAAGCAAAACTGCTTAAAGTATTAAATACAATGATTTGATTTGTCTTTTAAGATTGACATTCATCTACAGCCAGAATATCTCAAAGTCGAGAACTAAGAATCGGAATCCCCTCATCTGCTGCTATTTGCTAAGCCACTAGGGGCCTGTATAACTGTTCTTATATCCAGGAGGTACTCTGGTATGGCATATGCAAACCCTTCCTAGAGAGGCATTTAAAAAGTATCAGGTAGGCAGTCCCCTAAGTTTTGGTTTTGTCTTTTTAACCTATTAACTCATGCTCTGATGTTAGTCATAGACATTGACTGAAGGGTTTTTCAAGAACGTTGTTTAGAGCTTACACTATGGCGGTACAAGGATGACTTTTCACAGAGTGTGCAACATAGGAGAGGTATTTGTGCAAATTCATATGTGATCCCAGTTTCTCAGTGCATGTCAAGGATAACTGATAAGGGTGCTATTGGCATAATGTAAGGTTAAAAAAGAAAGGAAGCAGAATTACTTTAAGGAATGCCGTAGTCATAGATTGATGGTGTGATTAAACTAGCTTTGTGAGTGCTGTGCAAGTTGTGTGGAACGAGAATCTGAGGCTGTGACTACAGTTTAGTCAGCACCTGAGGGACCCCCACTGAAGATGCACTACACGTTTTTAAGTGTCAGTTTCACAAATTTGAAATCAACCAGCTGTGGCAATCTTGAAAGACATTAGGCAATAAGGTCAAGTATACTTACACCGTTCTTTTGTTGATTTTCAGTTTTTCAAACTGACAAGGGTAACTATTTGTAAAAGAGCACCCTGTAAGCATTTGCATATTGGATTTCCTTCAGCCCAAACTTGATTTATCAAGCCATTGAACGTTTCTATTTTTAAAAGGATTCTACAGATAAATAAGAATTCATTAACACAGTCAAGTACTAAAAGTGCCATTTCAGGAGTGATGGATTTCTCAAGGTGGTTTTGCTTTAAAACTACCCTTCTCTAGTTTCAGTGTGTATTTGTGGGTAGTCTGAGAGTTGAAGTATGCCTGTGCTCTAATTTATGATCCTGAGAGCATCAAACTTTTAGGCTCACATCTTTAAATGTGTACATTTAACCTTTGGTCATGGGTGCCCTTTTAATTCCCAGAAGTTTCTGGGAATCTGGAAGATAAACTTTACCTTTAATGTAATATATTCAACTTAGCGACCACAAAATATTCTTTTAGCATTAGTTTTATAAGCACAGATATATGAAGTGCTAAATAAGAAAGATTAAGTGTTCAGTTTTCCAGAGTATTCAAAGAATGTATTATTTGTTCCTATTTTCTTAAAGGGAGAGTAGTTTTTGGTTGGAAAGGTTAGTTTGAATAAATAAGTTACATTTTAAGCGAGGCCTACTCTGAGTGTGTTTTTGCCTTATGGAGTTATTTTTCTTTTCTTTGCACTGTTTGGTTTCTTTGCAAAAATCTTTTAAGAAAACTACTTACTTGTGATGGCACAAAGGCAACTTGTAGCCGCAAGCAAAGTCAATGTTTAAAAACATTTCTTTTTATATTATCAATGATTTGCCAAGAGCAAAGAGAAGAGTTGTTCTTTCTGTGAACTACAAGATCGAGGATTCCTATATAACACATCAACAGAAGAAATCTGATGATGTGGAAGAAGATTGCTTAGGAGGGATTTATAAGTAAATTTCATTGCAACAAACAACCCTCGTTTACACTTCTCTAATTTCATAGCACAGTGACATTTCCAGCAAAGGACAGGTTTGTTTGGGGACATGTTTTCTATATGGATAATATCATTTGCTTCTAATTAGTAGTTGGTAACACTTATTAAAATGTCATGCTTGGCTTGCATTTGTTTTGACAAGTAAAGGGTCCAAATTCTCCCACCCCCATTTTAAAAATAAAGATGTGTTTCAGCTCTCCACAATCAAACCTTTAAGAGAGATAGCTAAAAGAATAAATGGCTTGTGCTTACTGATTGTTCATTATATGAAATTGTAGCCTCAGATGTAAAAGTTCAGCATTTTCTTTATGTCATAAGTCTTGGGGAGGTCAAAGAGCAAATGCTTATACGTTATAGAAGTCTCTGACCTAATGTGACCTAAATAATAGAGTCATGACAATGGTGCGAGACTGAAGCATCAATGAAATAGAATTCTTAAAAATGTAACTCACAAAATTACATTTTAGGCCCATGCCCCTTGTTTCCCCTTTAATAAATCACCCATTTGCTTTTATGTAATCAGCAGTTTACATTTTCTTCTCAACATTTTATTTATGAAATATTTTTAAGACAAAGTAATTTAAGTGTTGTCTCCAGTTATACTGTCACACTCCTCAAAGCAACTTGTTGCTAACAAAGAATAAAATTGTCTGCAATGTCCCACCTCCTCCCTCTCAAAGTAATGCATTCAGTATCTTTCTGTTCATTGTTTTCTGTTTGATGCTGATGTATTTAATAGGGTCATATCAATATTTGTCAGTTACTCTATAGTTTTTTTTTTTAATTACAAGAAACAAAGAGCAAAACTGAACTTTTTCTTGGCTTTTCAACCTCTGCTGATCAAATCCCTCCCCAGATCAAATCCCTGTATGTCATAGATCAGCAAATTAAATGAAAGAGATGACAATTTAGAAAGCTAAGACAGCTGATTCTGTCCGTAAGCCAGCAGATCAGGTGTACCCATACAGAGTGTTGAGACAACTTGAATAGCCCTAGCTTTCCACCTGCAGCAAGTAAGCTTTGCTTTCCTTTGCAAATGGCTGCTGTTAGGTGGCAGGCTCCCCTTGGGCTTCTTCAGAACTTATAACAAAATATAAGAGCAAAAGCAGCCATCTGAAGCTCATCTTTCTTCTAGTTCTTTGAATTCACTGACCAGAAACACGACTTAGCTTTGACATTCAGATAACAATGTCAGGAGAGTTGTGACCTTTAACATATTGTTATTTACTGGCTTTAACCATCCTAACTCTGTCAGTTTCATGAGCTTGATTGAGTTTATAAATTCTTAGTTGTCTTTTTTCCAACAGCCCTCAAGCTGTATTCTTCAATGTAGCACTAGCTAACTAAATTCAGATTTGTGAATTGCATTTAGAAAATTATGCTTCTCAGTATTGCTTTGGGATTAGGAGATAATGTACTTTCAAATATATGAAATGATCATCTCACTGGGTCACAAGTAACAAGTGACTTCTTTTTTAAGCTTCAGTAAATGGACTCCCTTTATTAACAAAAAGGTTTATATTAGTACTGATTTTATAAATAATTGAAAATCAGTTATTGCTTAATCTTAATTAAGCGTAGGTATATAGTGTATATAAAGATAATGCTAAAGGTTGCAAAATCTAGACCAGTTTCTTTCCTTCCTTTTTTTTTTTTTCTTTTTTTCTTGGAGACAGTGAAAAGAACATGAATTTGATGCAAGAAAAACTGAATTTATACCTTAGTTTTGTCACTTATTATCTGTGGGATCTTGGGAGAAATTATATAACATCTTAGGGTCTTGTTTCACCATCTGTAACATGGAGAAAATAGCCATAGAGGTGATGAAGATCCTATTAGATAAGGATTTGTCTTATTTTGTATTTTTTAAATTAAAAAATTCCTGGATGTAGGAATGACATAACGGACATGCTATATTCAGTGATGGTAGTTTGTATGATAGTGTTCTGCTCTCTTTAGCTGTCTGCTGTAAATTATTGCTACCTGATTTAAAAATTAAGCCTTGTTGGATATGGGTGTTTGGTGTACATTTTCCCTATGTGCACTCTGTTGTGTACATGGTATAATTACTACAGATGCTGGAACTACCTTTTCCTGTCCAGCACGTTTTTTGAAGTCTGTACACATCAGTATGCCATAGTACGCTGTTTATCTCAGAAAGCTTTTAAGGGAAAAGCTAGAAATGATTTTACCTACAGTGTACCAAGAGAGCATTTTGCTTAAAAGTCAAAAATGTTTTAATAGATTCCTGATGATAGTTGGTGTTGAGCTGCAGTCTGGGGGAAGAAATGTTTAGAAAAGCAGTTAATTAAAATACTGAACCAACAGAATTGCCTTTTTTTTTTTTTTTTTTTTTTTAATGGTAGTGCATCTTAGAAAGCTCTTTAGCTCTTTGCCCAGCGCAGCTGTCCTTCCATGAAAGATCAGGTTTCAAGAGCAATGATGGATGGTGGGTGCCTGTAGCCAGTTGTGGGGTTTGCTCTGAGGTCAAATGTATTGATGGAGGATAGGAATTTACTGCCTTCTGTCTCTCCCTAAGATCCGCCAGTACAATTTCACAGAGAAAAATTAGACTAGACACATCAAATGCTGATCCAGTGTTCCATTACGGGCCAAAAAAACATTTGTTTTTAAAGTTTGAAATAATTTTTTCCTCCATCCCCCTTCCACCCCAACTGAAGGGACACATCGTACACACACTAACGGTTTTTCACTGCACAAGTAGACTGCTGGCTCCCTGCAAAAACATACTTGAACTACTTGTAATAGTAACTTAATTGAAATATTGTTAAAGGGTTTTAAGAGAGAAACAAAATAAGTCTCCTAGTTTTGACTTTTCTGGTTGAAATAATTCAGTATGTGATTTTTAGATACATGGTTTTATATCTTTAGTTATAAATTCTATCTTATATCTTAATTTATATCTTAATTTAAATGGAATGTTTGGCCAATTGGGAATAATCTATTGGAAACGTCTTAAATATTCTAAATCCATTTACTGGCTAAGTAGTGATTTTCACATTTTTCTTGGCGGGGAAAGGAGGGAATTATAATATTTTACTAGAGGGATAAATTTTGGGGAACATCTTCCATTGGAAATATCTCATGGATGGAAGTTCTCTCTGAGTCCCTTCTTTGAGCCTCACTTTCTTCATCAACATTGTTTCCCCTTCATTTGATATTTTGGCCTTCGGTCTCCATCTCCATTCTAAACTCTCATTGTTGTTTTATATATGGGCCTCTTCAGGTCACTGTCTGTACTCTTTAATGGGATATTCCTGTCTACTTCTCATAGAAGCAATACTTATTTCTGCATAGATGACTCTCAAAATAAATTTTCTAACTTCTCTCTGGAGTACCAGATCTGAATTTTTTTCCGGCTTGTTAGATAGTTGAGAAATAGAAGCCTCTCCTGTATCCCACATTCTGCATTTTATAAACTTAAAATATAATCTTTCACCCATACTTCTGTCTACTTTTTTCTTGGTACCTCATTTTCTCCTTTCTCCTTTTCAATTCTTCCTAAAACCTTTTGCGTTCTGAAATACAAGCCTTTTCAATTCTGCCTACTCAAGTGCTAAATTCCCAACACAGCAGTCAAAGCCCTTTGCAGTCTAATCCTAACTTGTGTGTCCAGCCTCTGCTCTCGGCATAGCCCCAGGTGCTCTGTCCTGCTGTAGTATCAGAGCCCCTGCCCTAAGGGAGAAGACTCTGCCCTCGGGCACCTCTTCGGTTCTACCAACCCTCGGTTCTTGGAATCCCCTTTCTCTCCTTGCAGGCTGTCCTAATTTGCATCCATTGAAATCCTCCTAATTAGTCTCTCATTTTCTAATTCTCAACTCAAGTGCTCTATACTCTTTTCTTTGAATTTACTTTGAGTTGAATTTAATTGAAATCATGAATGTGAAGAATAATTATTCAGTTGAAATGTCTGATGATGCTCAGGACATTGAGATAGGTGAAAAACAAATTTCTTTTAATTTTCTTTATATTGGAAGTACAGTAATAGTGGTTGATGTGTAAAGTTGTAATTGTGATGGTTGCTAAAATTTACTGAGCATGTACTATGTGCGAGGCATTCAGCATAGCGTTTTACCTTCACTGTCATTTTTAATCTCTAAAACAATGCTATGTAAGTCATATGCTTTTTATTATCACCAGTTTAAAAGCTGATTCATAGAGAGGTTAAGTATTTGCCCAAGGTTGCATAGCTAGATATAATAAAGATGGAATTCAAAGCCAAGATTTTAAGTTATGATCCCAACTTTTATCCACTCCACTCTTAACCCCTCAATATATTCTTGTGTCTGACATGAATTTTTAAAAAATTTATTTCACATATACCAGGCACGTATACACAATGACACAGTGCTTTCTTAACCCCAATTCAGGAAGAATCTTAACAATTATGTGGTTTTCCCCCTATCATTTCTGAAGAATCTCTTCTGTTTCTTTCTCTGCTTGGGACTGGAGGGATTTAATTTTTTTTTTTTTTAAACTTAAGCAGTTTAGTTTGGACTGGGTGACCTTTTTTCTTTTTCTTTCTTTTTTTTTTTTTTTGGCAGTTGCCTTTCAGCTCTAAAATTATATGATTTTAGGCCAGTGACACAACTGCCTGAGCCCTGGGGTTAGTCCTGGAACAGAAGTGGTTAAATTAAATATTTCCACCAAGAATAGGTTTTTAAAAATCACAAAGGCTGGCATTTTCATAGCTGCCCAACACGTAGGGAATCAAAAGCATTTTTACAAAGAGAACTGTAGATCCAGCAGAGATATCTGAAGAGCAGCCTCCCATCAAAGAAATGAAATTATGCCAAGTGACTGATATATATGTGTTCTAGTTATTGGCTGCCTGCCCTGCACAACTGTATCTGGGAAATTTTGTCAATTATACTATCTTTTAAAATACTCTTATTTTCGCTGCTCACATGTTCATTTCATTATCAATAACAGATGGATGATTCGATAAGTTTTTTTCCACTTAACCCATTTTTATAAAAGTTTAGCTTTTTTTTTTTTTTTTGTCAGGCTACAGAGACCTATTTCTGATTAATTATGGTCTTATAAATAATACAAGAAAGGATGTTACATTTGTTTGGTTTGGAAAATTATTTTTTCTCTGACAACAAAGCACCCTGAAGTTTTAAATCAGACATGGTACATAAAATAAAGTTACATGGAAAATGCCTTGGTCTTTTATGGCTCTTACTGTGTGTTAACAATCAAGTCTTCTTTGCCCAGGTTTCTAAAATGCTTCTCACATGCATGCACTGTCCTATTTAGTCATGTTTTCCTGTGGGTTAATCTATAAACAAAACCTGCTAGGAGCCTGGAGCGGCGTACCTTCTTTGGGTTGTGTGTAGTGAGGGTTCTTCCACGATTAGGTCCTTAATAAATGCTTTGTGATGATAATAGGTATAAATTAAGAATGACAAGTTCAATAAATATTGTTAGGCATATTCAGCTACTACTTTAAGAAATGATTGGGTAAGTGCAGTAGAATTGAATCGGATTTTTACTCTTGCCCAGATTCAACTTGAAACTGATTTCTTTTTATCAAAAAAACTAGGAAATACACCATTTAAATTTTGATTTTAAATTCATCATTTAAAATCTGTTTTCTCTAAATAATCTCTTGTTATTCCAGTAGACCAAAAGAAATATTAACTTTCTTTCAACCAAATTATTCACTACCTTTTTTTTTTTTTTTTTTTGCGGTACGCGGGCCTCTCACTGTTGTGGCCTCCCCGGCTGCGGGGCACAGCCTCCGGACGCGCAGGCCCAGCGGCCATGGCTCACGGGGGCCAGCCGCTCCGCGGCACGTGGGATCCTCCCGGACCAGGGCATGAACCCGCGTCCCCTGCATCGGCAGGCAGACTCCCGACCACTGCGCCACCAGGGAAGCCCATTAATTACCTTTTAATATATTAGCTGGCATCTGTTGGCAAAGCCCTCCTTATCTTTTGCCTGGATTGCAGCCTTTCTGTGTTTCGTTGGAAACTCTGTATAGTTGCTTCGGTGCTCTGTAGCCAGCGTGATCATTAAGAAACTCAAATCTGTTTATGTCATCCTTCTTCAAACATTCCAATGGCTCTTCCTTCCACTCTATGTAAAGGTTGAAATACTCAGCAGAAGTCACCTGGGCCTTGATGTCTTTCTCCCTGCCTTGTCTTTTGCCACCTTGCCATTCTCATAATGGTTTTCTCTATTTCCCTTCTCCCACCGTCCACACACATACATTCCAGCCATACTAAAGTATTTGATATTTCCCTGATGCACTACTTTGACCCTTTGGTGTATAATTCTGAGTATGCTTTCTCCCTTTCCTGGAAATTCCCTTCCCCTTCCATTTTTGCCTGATTCCCCTCTTCCTTCAGGTCTTAGCAGAGCTGACAACTCTTCCAGCACGTCTTCCCATCCTGCCAAGCCTGGATACGCTTTCTTTATGCACTAGAAGAGACCCAAATACATTTTACATAGAGTGTTCATAATATTGCATTGTGACTGCTTATCTGTGATCTGATTCATTACAAATACCTCAAAGCCAGGACCCAAGTCTTTTCCCCAGTGGTGTTTCTAACGCCTAACCCATGGCTTGGCTCAGTGTGCTAGTAACATTGGCTCATTGTTGTTGAGTAATTTGTGAACAAATCCGTGTGCCCAGAAAAACCAGAGGTTAGTTCATCGCCCAGATCTTAAAACCCGTACGTTTAATGTTTAACTCCACAATTTATGACAGTATTGTCAGTTGCTCTTGAGTACTTTTATTTTACTTGAGCTAAGTTCTACTTGCCTAGTTCCCTCCCAAACCAAGACAAAACCAAATCTGTGTATACTGTGTGTATCTCCTCATATGCCACTAGACAGGACAAATCTGCCTATACATCTGGCTGTGGTAGGAATTCCCAGATGCACTTAATTCTGACACATGGTCATTATTGAACCAAAAGCCGTTGCCTGGCGTGATTATAGCTCGTATTTGTTTTCTTTTTTAAGGGCCCTCATCCAGGCTGCCAAATGTACAACAGGTGCCTTAGCTTTATACTTGCCAATCTGTTGTTATGCAAATGACCGCCCTAACAGAGACTAATGGTATCTAATAAAATTGATCTCAGTTCTGGCAAGCCAGGCTTAGGAAAGCAGGAGCAGTAGGAACTGCAGTGTGGAAATATGCTGGTGCTGAATGCTCCTGGTGAAGCATACAATTTTTAGAAGGTGGCATATGGCTCACATGTAGGCCCCTTGTTTATGTTGAGCCATGGAAATTTTCCGCAGCCCAGTATTATTTGAACACTAGGATTTGCAACCTCTAATCTTATTTTAGATGGACTCCCTGGGTGGCCTGGGGACAGGACTAGCTGTGCCAGCTTATCAGTGAATGGCTGTGCCATGTCTGTAAGGCACAGCCAGGCAATCTTTTTTGGCCAAACAGCTGGTTGGTATGACCGCTTATATTTCCTGTCATCAGAAATTTGCCTCACTGATTTCATAAGGCCCTGTAAAGACTTCAGTATTAACAGAGATCGCTAGGAGAGGAGTATGTCAACTTGCAAGTAGGAGCTGATGTTTGGACACTTGCATTCAAAGAGTGTGTATGATTTTGTGGGGGTTTTTTCATGCCTTGTAGGAAGCTGGCCTAAGGAGACCTTTGTCACCAAAGGAAGTAACTTCTTGGCAACTGGACAAGGCAAGGCAGGGAGAAAGAACTCAAAAGTCTAAGTGATGATAAATGTTAGAACCAGGTTTCACAGGGATATGAAATTGCGTTTTTTTTTTTTTTTCTGTAAGGATCTTAGAAACCTCATTTTCTTCACTTACTTACCTTCTCTCCCATTTATGCATTTATTCTTTAGAGCATCGTACATTAATCTTTCCACAGTGCCTTGCATTTATTCCCATAAATGCAAGGCACTGTGGGAATGTAAGGATGATGTCACTTGCACTGACAAATAGGCAGAGATCTATCTGGATTCTTAAGATTTTGGAAAATTCATGCTAGCATAATGTCCTTTTCCAGTTGGAGAGCTTTATATTGTCATGTGGAAAAAAGCTACTCAAATTCCACCATGATAGGAAGGCTTACAGGTTTCACTAAATGAATAACCGCTACTAGAATAAGAGTCAATGGTTAGAGCCTTAACTGCCTAGCCATACTTCACTTGGCTCCACAGTTAATTGAACTTAACTAATTTCCTGTGACCTAGCATATAGAGTAGTTCTTAGGTTAGGGTTTGCCTATTATTGGGCCATCTTTTTGTGTTATTTATACCCATCCTACTTGCAAAAGGATTTGTGGCAGCTATTAAATCATATGCTTCATTACCTTAATAAATCACCTTGGTAGAGCAGACAATGGATTATTGTAGATAGATAGTTTCTATGAATTTTTTTAAAAAAAATATGCATCTTCTTAGCCTCATTCTAGATGATATTTTATTTCAAAGCATTTAAAAAACGATAGAGCCCTTTAAGGAGTATAGCAAACTACTCACTTAGTGATGATTGTTCGTACTAAAAAAAGTAGACTAAGTAAAAGTAATATAAACGTGAAGAACATTTTTAAATAAATGTTTTTGAAAGGCCTGCTACCATTTCTGATTGTGTAAGTCTTTCAAGATAGTTTTTTGTCATTTAGAAGAAAAGATGCACAATGATGTAGTAGGATTTTACAGTAGTAACGTTCTTTGCAACTAGAATTGAGAAAAATAATGAAATAAGCAAATAGATAAGAGCTAGCATCCGCAAGCCTACATGAACATGGTATCACTTATAGGTAAAGGAGAAATAAATTATCTTGTAGTTATTTTAAGCATAGAACTCTTTTTTCTTTTGGATTTTTTAGGTACCAGAGTGACACATTACATTATGTTTCCATATCTCTCAATGAAAACTAAACACATTTCTGTCTGTAAAATGGACCATATTAGCCTCTTTGTCATAGGGATAACCATTACTCACAGAGCGAGAGGGAGATCTTCCAAAGGTGCTAGAAAGGATGTTGGATTAAACTTTGTGTTGAGGAGACTTCACTGTCCTAGCTAGCCCTTCCACCTTGGTCTGCAGAACCCAAGTCCATTCCTTTTTGTACTTAACACTGTCCCAGAAATGGAGTTCTGGCTGATGCATTGCTGGTTCTCAGATGATGGAAGGTTCCTCATCAGACAGCACCTGCTTTTTCTCAAACAAGACTCAAGGGAAGAACAAGAGGCAGATCTTTATCCTGTTTTATTTTTACCATAAGAAACCAAGTCTCTGTATTATTTAAATTAAATGTAATTAGGAACTCAGTTGTACTAGCTATATTTCAAGTGGTCAGTAGCCACAAGTGGCACAGGGCTGTCATATAGAACAGCAGAGACATAGAACGGTTCTGTTGTTGCACAAAGCTAGATTGGACAACACTGGTCTCCCTGATGGTTCTGAGATATCATTTGATATTTTCAAGGTTACACATGTAATAAAATATAGACCATTTACATACTGAGACTACCCACTGATCTTACTGGCAAAGAATCTACCTGTCAGATGTAAGTGAAAGATATTGTATCTCAGAAATACATCCTCAAGGAAAGTGAATTGATAGCTGATTCTGTGCTTTTTGTCTCACGACAAATATGCGTACTGTTGGATTTTGTACCCGCCCAATATGGGGAAATACTCTTCGATGGAAGGCAGATACGGAAACAAATTGAGTTTTAGCTGTTCTACCACATCTCCTCTCAGATTTCTTCAGTCTTTTCTGTTGTTTTCCAAGTGATTTCAGTCATTTTTCACTGCAGAGCTGTATGTGAAGGTTTAAGGAGTGGTGAAAACAGGGCTCAATAGGGTGATCATATAATTAACATCCAAACGGGATGCTGTGAGAGTGACCTGGGATGCTCTTAATGGGACAACTGGTTTAGACCCGGCTGTTGTCAGCAAACCTGTAGGTCTGATGTCTTAAAGCTTCATATGCAGAGCAGAGCAAATGTGTGTCTTTGTTAGGACGGCCAGACTTGGTAGGAGGGAGGCCTGAAGGAAATCCTGGGGATTCAAAAGCATTACCTAGCCTCCTCTTGCCATCTTTCCTACTGTCCTGCTTTATTACAACGCTCTGGAGTTTTGTCAGGGATCAAACCAATCTAATGTCACTTGTAATTAACACTGACAAGCACATATCAGAACAACATGTTAGAAGTCATTGAAAGAAATGTGTAGGCGGTTGAGGACCTCCAGACTCACCCCTGCCATCCATCGGGGATGAGAGGCAGAGCAATAGAGACAAAACTAAGAGAGTACTTTAACCGCCCCCCTCCCACCTCTCCACACCCTCCGTGATGCTGAGGCAGAGGTTAAAGGCACAACTTCAGGTTTCTGTAGAGGTGTAATAGAACAGCCAGGGAAAGGAGGAGGGATGAAAAGTTAAAGGTCTTTGCAACAGTTCCTGGAAACAGAGCCCTACTTTCTCTTAACTGGCTTCTCTTTTGGTCACAGAACCTGAGGTGATTGTTACCAAATGCCTTTCTCTTTTCCTTTCACATCATGAGTTCCTATCACCTCCCACAGGGAGCACCATGGGTCTGGTATTTTTAGTTGCAGCATTTGCATTTTATAGATAGCTTTGTTTGGTTTTTTTTTTGTTCTTTTTTTTTTTTTCTTGCATTGTAACTATAGCTATATCAAGGAATTGTTTTGTTTTCAATATGCTTTAGAAAGTATGTAGCAACAGTTAGGTGTAGTTTTTTGTTTGATTCTTAATCAGTTCTGAGACTGTCTTTGTCCCCGTGTACCTCCAGCTTTATAATCAAAATGAACAAAAACAGGTTTCTGAGGGATAAGGGTTTTTAAAGACAATCGGTTAAGAATACAATCAATTGTGTATTAGGCGATGCTTGCAGCTTCGAAAAAGCTACAAAGGTCTCGGTCAGGGGCAAGGGACTGTACATACACAGTGCTGAGGGTGTTTTGGTCTGTACTAAATTGGTGTTTGCTCAGAACCATGGACTGTGTCTCCTACCCATCTCCCCAGAAAATTTGTCAGTTAGAAAAAATAAAGCTTCTTTCTATTTCTAACAGGTTTACTATTATTATTTTAAATTTCCTTACCAAAGAGGATTCATGGTAGGGGTGGAAGTGTTTCTGCTTCACAGCATTCTCAGCCCCCGTAACAAAGTGGGAAAGTGCAAGGACTACTTCGAGCCAATCAATCTACTAGAGCCTGGGGACACTAACTTCTTGCAAAGTCTCATTTTTCAAGTCTTGGCTTTTTATCATGATTATACGTACCGTCTCTATCAGTAACCAAGGTGAAAATCAGGGTCCTCTGTAATTACAGATCTAAATCTTGATGGTCGCAGGAGCATTATGATCGACAGGAGCTATATAAAACAGCCGCCCGTTCTCACCCCAGAAAGATTTAATAGTCCGTCCCCTCCACCCCACACACTGCGGTCATGGGTTGCAGTGCTCTAGGTAATAACATAGAACTTGAATTTGTCATTATAGAAAGGATCCTGAGAACTCTCAATTCAGGTGACATGGTGATTCATACATGACACTGATCCTTGTTGATAGAAGTCTCTTGTACATATTGTTACATGCACTGTAGGAGATGCAATATTGGATCCAATATGGTACTGCAGTTAATTGATGCACTTGGTGCCAAAAGGTTGCCAAGTCTGTTAAAGGGGCAATTTATCATTTTCAGTTGTTTAATTATCTGGAAAAAAATTAAGGATGGACATGATTAGTTTTCAGAAATGTGTAGTTTATCTATTAGTATTTTAAATGTATGTAACTATAAGCCTACCAAATTAAATACTGAGCTCTGATGGTAGCTCACACTCAGAGTAGAGAACAGAAAAGCACAGAAATGTGGAACATTCCACTTGGGTATGTCTGACAAGTAGCAGAGTTAGAAAAGCTTTTCTTACTCTTTTTTTGGGTTACAGTGAAGTGATTTGAAAGAGAACATGAACCTAAAGTAGTTTTCCTAATATTTTGCTCTGATACAGTGGTCAAGTGTTACTGTTTTCACCTTTCTATATGCTAACTTTTATTCATCTATTTTAAAGTCATAAAAGTAGTATAACCTCATTATAGGAAATTTAGAAACAAACAAACAAAAAGTCACTAATAATCCCATCACCTGAAAACAACCCAGTGTTCTGACTTGAGAGAATTTTCTCGTCCTTTATACTGTATGGTGAGTTTGCTATTCAGTACTTTGTCCATTGTCATTTTAGCATAAATATATATATTTTCCATCTTGCCTCATCATGACTGTCATCTTCAATGGCTGCCCAATAATTCATTGACTAGATGTGTCTATTTTCCTGTTAGTAGCCTTTGTTTTTGTTTTTTTCCCATTTTTCTCACTATTTCAAATACAGAGTTTTGAGGAACATTTTAATTGGGATACATTTTTCTATATTTTGCATTATTTCTCTTAGCATTGACATAGAAGTGGTATCCCTAGGTCAAAGGATATGAACAGTTTTATGTCTTTTTGAAACATATCACCAAGTTGCGTTCCAGAGAGGATGTATGTGCTAATAATGCCGCCAGTAATGACTGAAGATACCAGTTTCTTTTCCCCTTGGTCAGTTTAAAAATGATCATCTAAATCTTGTTGATTTAATAGGCAAAACACTGCCTCATTATTGTTTTGTTTTTTTTTGGCGGTACGTGGGCCTCTCACCGCTGTGGCCTCTCACGTTGCGGAGCAAAGGCTCCGGAAGCGCAGGCTCAGCGGCCATGGCTCACGGGCCCAGCCCAGCCGCTCCGCGGCATGTGGGATCCTCCCAGACCGGGGCACGAACCTGTGTCCCCTGCATCGGCAGGCGGACTCTCAACCACTGCGCCACCAGGGAAGCCCCCATTATTGTTTTAATATGAATTTCTTTAATTACTGAAGTGTTACTTTCTCCCTAATATTTGTTTACAAGTCATTTATTCCTTTATATGAATTGTCTCTACATTTCCTTTGCCTAAGGGTTTTTATTCATTAGTTCACATTCTTTATATATTAGGCATATTAACTCTTTGTCATGTTTGTAACAAGTGTACCTTAAGTCTGTTTATTGGTCTTTAGTAATTGTTTTTACATATTTATTTTTAATTTTATATAGTCAAAGTCGTTGATGATCCTTTTCTCTGTGGTTATTAAAAGTACCTGAAAGTATTAAATAACCATGAAAATATCATTATGTTTATTTCTACCACACAAACCAGGTACTGCTTTGCTAGAAGAAAGTATAAGTAAAGCATGCTATAAATTTACAATAAAGAGTTATATGTATACAGATTTTTTTTTCTAATTGGAGTATAATTGCTTTACAATGTTGTGTTAGTTTCTGCTGTACAACAAAGTGAATCAGCTATACACATACATATATCCCCTCCCTCTTGGGCCTCCCTCCCACCACCCACCCCATCTCACCCATCTAGGTCATCACAGCATTGAGCTGAGCTCCCTGTGCTATACCACATGTTCCCACTAGAGATGTGGATGGACCTAGAATCTGTCATACAGAGTGAAGTAAGTCAGAAAGAGAAAAACAAACATCGTATATTAACGTATATATGTGGAATCTAGAAAAATGGTACAAATGAACCTGTTTGCAGGGCAGGAATACAGATGCAGACATAGAGAATGGACGTGTGGACACAGAGGGGGAAGGGGAGGGTGGGATGAATTGTGAGGTTAGGTTTGACATAAATACAGATTTTCTTAAATTTATTTTTTTAGCAAATTTATTTTTATTATATTTTTGGCTGTGTTGGGTCTTTGTTACTGCGCGTGGGCTTTCTCTAGTTGGCGGCGAGCGGGGGCTACTCTTCGTTGTGGCGCGTGGGCTTCTCATTGCAGTGGCTTCTCTCTAGGCGCATGGGCTGGAGCATGGGCTCTAGGCGCAGGGTCTTCAGTAGTTGTGGCGTGTGGCCTCAGTAGTTGTGGCACACCAGCTCAGTAGTTGTGGCTCGCGGGCTCTAGAGTACAGGCTCAGTAGTTGTGGCGCACGGGCTTAGTTGCTCTGCAGCATGTGGGGTCTTCCTGGACCAGGGATAGAACCCGTGTCCCCTGCATTGGTAGGCGGATTATCAGTCACTGCGCCACCAGGGAAGTCCCTAGATTATTTTTTTTTAAAAGCTGCCAAACTAAATGGCCAGTTCTTTAATCAATCAGTGTTTTCTGTTACTATTCATAAATTGGCATTTTTAGTTTGTCTGAAGCAATTTATTAGAAAGTAGTATTAAGTTTAGTAAAATATCTACATGAGTTAATTTTTAGTTGAATTTGAAAAGGATATTATTAGTTGATTTTAGAAGTGAAATATTTCCAAGCAGCTCATAGAATATAGGTGTTTCCAAGGGGGAGAATATAGTTTGATAATCTCGCCTTCAAATCATCTGTAAGTGACATGTAGTTGTAGTATAAGGCAAGTTTTAAATAGATTTTTTTTTTTCAAAATTGCCAATTACTTATCCCCAGTTTATTTGCAATATTCCTTAAAAAAAATCTTATTTGAAATCATTATACATTTTAAGAGCTGTGTCTGCTTTGGTCATTCTGTTTTATTTTTCTGTAGGTCCATGACTGAGCCAGTTTTAATACTCTTTCAATTACTATAGTGTTTTTTGTTTTTTTTTCTGTTATTATAGTTCGTTGGGCTGAACGCTTTCCCCTTGCGTTTTTCTTATAGCTTATTCTTTGGTAACTTCTCTGATTTATTCTTTGAAATGAACTTCAGTTGACCCTAAAATGTTGAGTTAGAAACCAAGAAGACTTAAATCAGATTTTGACATAATATCATAGGACTTACTTATGTTCTGAGAAGTGGGCATATTATATATATAATTTAATTGTAGTCAAACGCTTAATTATAGTTGGAAATCTCTCACTTCTCTTTACAACCTCGCAATAAAACAAGCAGGCAAACAAACAAAAGTATGTTTGGTTTAAGTGGCACAGTCTCGTTTCGTTTTAAAGTTAGATACTAGATAATCTTCTAAATTATCTTCTAAATCTTCTAGTATCTAAAGTTAGATACTAGATAATCTTCAAAATAGGCATAGGAATGCCTATTTTGACTTTTAACATTCAGTTTTCATGATTCCAAAATCTTGCTTCAGTTAGTTTTATAGTGAGAAGAAAAGCAACATATGCCTGCATATGCCTCAGTTTCTCATATCTTCTCTTTTTATATCCTATTTTTAAAACATGTTTTTATTAAAGTTCTGAGCTCAGGATCTAAAATTGCTTTAAGAATTATATGTAAACGATGGGAATTTTATAATTAATTTCTTGTTTTTTATAAGGAGTGATTTTGATTATATATGTGGTACATATCAGTTGTTCTGTAGATATCCTAACATTAAAAACCTTTTTATTTTTCACCAGGAAAAAGACAATCCAAGAGGAGTATGTGTTTTCAGTGATTAACCAGTAACTCTGATCTTTTAGAGAAGTGCCAGGGGCTCCCTTTCTTTGTGAAATAGAGCATATCTTGTAGTTTGCTTTGTCAGTGTTCTGTTAAACTATCAAAACATTCAAGTTCTGCATTTTGAGCAGTATTTACGGCTGAATTAATTCACAAGTTTCAAGGTCACTAACTTTGATTATATTTATTATTATTTACCAATTTAGCCATCTCTTAATTTATATAATAAAGCATGTGGCAGCACATAAAACCCAAAACTCTAGAAAATGAGAAATGGCGTTTGGACAGTGTTGCTTTGAAATGTATTCTTATATTAAATAGACAAATATTTACCGAGTTCCGACTGTGTCCCAGGCACTGTGGATCTAGGCACTGGGGATGCAGCAGGCATCAACAAAGGCAAGATTGTTTTGTTTTCTTAGGGAACTTTCATTCCAGTAGGGAGATTAGTCAATAAACAGACAAGAGTGTGTAAAATAAATGAGAGAGTGATAAGTACTATGAAGAAAACAACTTGGCAGGGGAAGGGGATGTAAAGTGACTCTTTGTGGCGTGAGGTGCAGTCAGGGCTGCTTTAATGAAGGTGGGCATCTAAGAAGGTGACTTTCTGGGAAGGAAGAGTTCCGCAGAGAGACAAGTGAATGCAGCACCCTGAGGCAGGCGTGTGCTGGGACGGCAGTCCTCAGCACTTTTTTTTTTAAGATGTTGGGGGTAGGAGTTTATTAATTAATTATTATTATTATTATTTTTTGCTGTGTTGGGTCTTCGTTTCTGTGCGAGGGCTTTCTCTAGTTGTGGCAAGCGGGGACCACTGTTCATCGCGGTGCGCGGGCCTCTCCCTGTCGTGGCCTCTCTTGTTGCGGAGCACAGGCTCCAGACGCGCAGGCTCAGTAGTTGTGGCTCACGGGCCCAGTTGCTCCGCGGCATGTGGGATCCTCCCAGACCAGGGCTCGAACCCTTGTCCCCTGCATTGACAGATTCTCAACCACTTAGTCACCAGGGAAGCCCCCCCCCCCAGCACTTTTGAAAAGCAAATTTTATTCCTAGCTCTGTTTGTAGAGGCTACAATTCGAAATGTATCCCATTTCCTGTGCCCACATGCCTCTAGTGCAGGGCCAGATCCTTCTTTGCTCTCTGATTTCATCCCTGCTACAGCTGCCAGGATCCTAGGTGATGCCTTACTGGGCAGAAGGGCCAGGGCCATCCAGTCCGTCCACCCACACCGTGCTCTCACTCTGCTTTGCTGACTACCTGAATCTGATGCTCTGGGCCTCAGTTGAATATTTGCCTAGACCACGGCCTTTCCTGATGAACTGTCTGTAACCTGGGGGTCCTTTCATGACCTAGATTGTATCTGCTTGGCCCTTTCCCCACAGTTGGATTCCTCAGTTCATTCATGCCCACCCCTTTAGGCGAAAGCACTAGCCTTGCTCTGAATTGTTATTTGCTTTGCATAACCCCACATAAATTCAAGAGTTACGAAGTTGCCTGCTCTAAAGCTATTCCGTATTCACGTTCTTTTCTGCCATTATTTTATATAGCAAAAAATCTGAGAAATGGAAAGTTTCAGTGTCTTGCCCAGGGTCCTAGAGGGAGCACCGAAAGGGATGTGTGTTAGAAATCTTTGTCTTTGCGTGTCTTAGCTCATTGTGTCTTCTCTGCATGGACTGGAGTTTAAATGCCTGCTGTGTAACCTTTTTGATCCTTTGTTTCCTTATCTCTAAAATAGGAATGATAGGAGCAGCTGCCTCTTTCCTAGTATTGCTGTGAACATTAAATGAGATAATGCTTTTAAAGAGTAGTACGCCTGACACATGGGATATTCAATAAATAAAGCCATTTTTATTAGTATCGATGCTACTATTAGAGTACCTTTGCTGTTATTCCCCTCTGTATAAAAGCTTTAGAAATTAGACGTATGAACAGAGTAGTTACTAATAACATTATTTCTGAAGTAAATGAGAACAGACAAATTATAAAAGATGGTCAGATGTTTGACCAAAATATTTTGCATAATTACTGAATTTCTTGTATATTTTTATTTATATATAAATTATATCCTATCATGATTATTAAATTTTCACATTTATATGACATGTAAAATATATACTGAATTATTTTCCATTCAACTTTATAATATGAACTATATAATATGAACTTTGCCCCTATTATTAAGATGGCATATCCATCCAATAAGTGGCAATCTTGTGACATCCTGAAACTTGAAAACAAAATTCCCCAAGTTTTTTGAGATCAATTGACATATAACATTATGTAAATTTAAGGTATATAACTTATTAATTTGATAAATTTATATATTGCAACATGATTACCATCAAAACCTTCACTAACCCCTCCATCCTGTCACTTAATTACTATTTCTTTATTGGGTGAGAACATTTAAGGTCTACTCTCTTAGCATCATTCAAGTATATGATGCTGTATCATTAGCTATAATTACCATGATTATACTGTGAAACTTTTTATGAAGTCTAGAGAGTAATGAGAATTCTCGTGTAGCACCTACGAAGGTGATAAATGAATAAATTGAAATAATGAAATGTTATTATTTACAATACCTATCTCCACTTACTGGACCCAATCCTTTTTTTTTTTTTTTTTGGCGGTACGCGGGCCTCTCACTGTTGTGGTCTCTCCCGTTGCGGAGCACAGGCTCCGGACGCGCAGGCTCAGCGGCCATGGTTCACAGGCCCAGCCGCTCCGCGGCATGTGGGATCTTCCTGGACCGGGGCATGAACCCGCGTTCCCTGCATCGGCAGGCGGACTCTCAACCACTGCGCCACCAGGGAAGCCCTGGACCCAATTCTTTCTCCATCTTTCTACCTGTCACTTAATGTATATCAGGCTTATAGATCATCAAAAGTAGCTATGCTCAGACATCCTGTAAAATTCCAAAGGCCACATGTTCAAATCAATGTTAATAACCTCTTGGGAACTAAGGGGTAGTGGAATACTGTCCAATAAGATTAATTCTTTAGCAAGGTCTTCTTAGGTAGTAAGTCAGAAGAAAAAAGCTGTAAACAGCCTTTCTCAACATTTAAACCTTGCTATTATTATCTTTTTCTTTCTCACCATTAGCTATGTGGCTGTGGCCTCTAGGTGAACTGGTGGTGTTATCACTGTTGTTAAGATTTCTGGGGCCCACAGAGAAGATAGCAAGTCAATTGTATTACTGATTGCTTTTTCCTTGTGCAAAATAAGAATAGGAAAGAAAATGTCTTTTACGTTTTGTAGCTCTCTGGATGATGCACAGTGGATATTAAATTTATGAGAGTACTGATATGAAGTGAAGGGTTGCATTTCTTTTCATTTAAGGTAGTATTTTCTGTTCTTTGGGGGGGGTGTACGTGTAGTTATTCAGTTCATGGAAAAATGAAGCCTCAGGCAACCTGGAAAAGAAAAAGAGAGAGTGATAACTTCAATTTAGAGAAATATTTCATATCCAGCCTCCTTCAGACATGATTACTTTTACAGTTGAAAGATTTCATATTTAAAGTAATCCTCTTTGTTAAGTCTTGTGATCCTGCAATGTGACCATAAACTTAATCAAAATCACTTTGTTAACAAAACACACATAGTGGGCGCAAACACTGGTTAATTTTCTGTTTCACATAACTCGAAGTGTATTGTGACCCTGTTCAGTCAGGCATTTCTGAAATGTGTGGCTGTTCTGGTAATCGCCATAATCGATTTTCCCTCTCCCTTGTGATTCATTGCCCATTTTCCCCATAGTTTTCAAATTGTGGAGTGTTTTTGATGAAAAACACATTTTTTTTGTGTGGTTCTGCTTTCATGACTACAAAAATAACACGGCTTGATCAAATACATCAGATTTCACTGTCTTGCAGGATTTTTCGCTAAGCAATTCTCCATTAAGGTAAATTAAAGTCGGATTAGGAGCTTTGGGGATTACTAGATCAATGCACACAATTTTACATAACATTTTTTCTGCAGGGTCCTTAAATACACTTACACACTATCTAAGTAGTCATCAGGCATATGTATAGATGATATATGTATATGTGTGTATCATATATATATATATATAATCAGTTACTGTTTGCTATCAGTGCACATTATAACTCTCAGAAGATTGCAAACACTTTTCATTATTGTCTTTTATCTGTCATGCTGTTTGAATGGACACTACTAAAGTAGGAAATGGATACAAGTAAATTACAATTTGTATCCATTCCCAACTGTCGAAAAGCACTGAGGGAAAAACAGAATATGGCCTTTGGAAAATGTGATTTGGAAAGCAATTTTTGCCAAATTAGTATATGTAAATGGCCTTTACTGTGCGAAACTTTCTCTGAGGTTTTGCAGTGTTTACAATACAGTTGTCTCATAAAAGTAATTCAGTGTTGAGAGGAATAGCAGAGTGTTTGCACAATGATCGGATTCATTCTAGTGGATGCAAAAGACATATCTTGTATGAATTTTTTTGTTAGTATTTGGAGATGATGTGTCTGATTCTAGACTTTGAGTTTACTTTTTTTTTTTTTTTTTTTTTTTTTTTTTTTTGGGTTTACTTTTTTTTTTTTTTTTTTTTTTTTTGCTGTACGCGGGCCTCTCACTGTTGTGGCCTCTCCTGTTGCAGAGCACAGGCTCCGGACGCGCGGGCCCAGCAGCCATGGCTCATGGGCCCAGCTGCCCCGCGGCATGTGGGATCCTCCCGGTCTGGGGCACGAACCCGTGTCCCCTGCATTGGCAGGCAGACTCTCAACCACTGCGCCACCAGGGAAGCCCTGAATTTACATTTTCAAAAACGGATTTAGTGTGCCTTTGTAAAAATGTTTAGCAAACTTTAATATTACTTACCTTGTGATTTCTCCTCCTATCTGAAATGACTAGATTTACCGAGTTAGACTGAGGTTTTCTAATTGTATGTGGACCTTATAATCTCTAGGCCAGTCTCTGAGCATCTTCACATAACATACTCCTAACACAATTTCATAAAGGTCTAATGGAGGCAAGCCAAGTGTACTTTGATACAGAGTAAGCAAGATCATTTTATTTTATTTTTTTTTCACCAACTCAGAGTTAAACATTTCCTGAAATCCTCCTAGGATTCAGTAGGTAGATCCAACAAAGACAGTGATCAGAAATGAGAACATCTGGAACAAGTGTAGGATTCAATTCATAAAAAATCTGGCAGGGAGTCTTTAACAGAAACCATTCCCTGCCTCTGCTTCACACTGTCAAGAATCAAAAAACAAAAACAAAAGTTTTCTTCTTGAGTGTTTAATGGTGTAAGACTTCTGGCCTTACCTTGATTGAGATGTATTTACAGAGTTTAAGGGGCAGGTTCTGTAGATTTATTTTCCTCCCTCTTTCCCTCCCTCCCTCCCTCCTTTCCCTATTCTTTCTTACCTTATGAAAAATTGTTCTGGCCTCCTATGGCTCTCTGAGATTGTGGTGATCCCACCAAGAGCTACAGTGAGAGAGTATGACATTCAGCAGACTTAAGGAAGCTGTGCACACATGTCAGCACTCAGGCTCCCACTCATGTTGCTGCTTCCCTCAGGGCTGTTGGTGTAGGTCGAGCCTCTATACTTAGTTTGGTTTAAGCTGTCCCTCTCCTCTGGCTTTGTTGGGAACACCCTGTATACTGTGGATGGACACGGAGAGCCAGTGAATACTTTCGGGAATACCGTTGACTTTGTCATGTAACCATTTTCTTTTCAGCCATGTAGCAATGCAGTACACGACACAAACACATTTCTAAAATGTGATTGTAGGGTTTCCCTGGTGGCTTAGTGGTTGAGAGTCCGCCTGCTGATGCCGGGGACACGGGTTCGTGCCCTGGTCCGGGAAGATCCCACGTGCCGCGGGGCAGCTGTCCCCGTGAGCCATGGCCGCTGAGCCTGCGCGTCCAGAGCCTGTGCTCCGCAACGGGAGAGGCCACAACAGTGAGAGGCCCGCGTACCGCAAAAAAAAAAAAAAAAAATGTGATTGTAACTTGGCTTAATGGATGTGAACTGTGTATGCAAAACAGTTCCAATGCTTATAAAAGTGTATTCCTTTGCAAAATCTAATTTCAAACAGCAAGAAAACTTATTTTTGACCACCTTACATGTTTGTGGGATGTGAGTAGAAAATATGCTGAAGTGCTATCCATAGATTGATACTGGTTAGGTGGGTATCTTTCAGTGTTTAGGAAGTTATTACAGAAAAAGTTTGCTTCCCCTAACCATCCTAACCCTTTGTCCACTCATAAGTGGGCTAATGAGTATGTGTTTCCTTAGTTACAATGAATCTCTAGTAAAATGGTTATCACCATGAAAAGGAATCATTGTGTCACTGAAATATAGTGGCGACGTTTTCTTCACAATTGAATGTTATTTTGTCCTCCTATGCTACTGTTACATTTTCTGTGGAAACACAGAGTTGACCGTCAAACAGCACAGGTTTTATGTAGAAGAATTGGATAATTATCCAGTGAAAGTTAATTTAATCCCACCTAACTGTATCCTATCTATGCCCTAGGTTTGTTGTGAGGATTAATTAAAATAACACATCCAAAGTGCTTAGCCAGTACTTGGCACACAGCAAAGTGTTCAACAAATATTACCTTTATTATTATCACCTGCAGACATTGCTTCTGGGGCTGATTTGTTGTTGTCAAGCCCCGTGAATCCCAGCAAAACCGTCAAAACTTCCTGAGCCTCAGTTTTCTTAACCTGCAAAGTGTGGGGTTGGAGTCAGTAATATCAAATGTCCCTTCTGGACCCACAGATTTTCTAAGTGCATATCCTACTGTGGACCTGGACCATCAAAATTCTTCAGGAAACCTAGTTCATCGTGAGCATTCTGAAGCATATTTGTTATTCAAAATGTAGATTTTACAATAAATACTACAATCACTTGTTGATTAATCTTTATTAAGACATCACTGATAATTAATCAATTAAAGAAAATAACTACTTGTTGGAGAAAGAAAGCAACAGCATACACCCTGGTGGGATTTTGGAATTTCTTAAGCAATGATTTCAGCACCATGGATGCTCTTTCCTTGAATTATGGACAGATTTGTGAACATTCTCACATGTGAACGGCCATTTGCACCGTATCCCCCTTTTCATTTCCCCTTTGCTGTGTACTCCAGCAGCCACTGTCTGGAAAGAATGTGGCTACCTAGTGATCAGGGTAGACACTCTGTCGTTTCACCTTGACCTTTCTGTCTGCTCACTGGAGGAGCTGAAGGAGTGCTGAGTGGGCTTTAGTCCTCACTTTTCTTCTTGGGCAGAGCTCTTAATTGTGCTTGAAACACCCTCTCATATGCTCAGTATTCAATCATTTCAGCCCATTTTTTATTTTCTATTCTTATTTAACTCCTGTTTCTTAATATCAAAACTCTCCCCCCACCTCTACTCCCCTCCACCCTGGATTCCGTTAAAAGTGCCTGGAAGTCACTTTCAGAATCTCCATAAAATTCTCATTATATCTTTTCATCCTTTGATTTTTTTTCTTGAGTTCTAAAGTATAAAATAATTTCTATAAGCTTACAGTAAACAAACTTACCGAAAGAGATCACAACAAAGTAGTTATAAGTTTGAGCTCTGGAACCAAAGGACCTGAGCCTATATCTCAGCTTCACCTCAAATAAGCTGTAAATCCTTGGGCAGGTCCTTTAATCTGTTTTGCCTCATTTTCTTGTATATAAAATGAGGATAATAATAGTATCTTACTCCATAAGGTTATTTAAAAATTTAAAAGATTCAATATGTATAAAGTGACTAGAACACTCCATAATTCAAATATAGTAAGGACTAAATAAATTCAAGCTCTTGTGTTTAATTTTTTACATCTAAAATTTCACCCAGTAAATGTTTTCTGGAAGGGTAATTGTCTCAGCTACCTTATAATAACTTTTTACAGAATTAATTTCTACAGTTTATGAAGAGATACGTCATACCATTTGACTTTTTTAGTAATTTTTTATGGCATTACTGTTATATCCCATTTTACAGATTAGAAAAGTGAAGGTCAAGGAGGGTCAAGAACCGGCTGAAGGTTGTGGCCAGTTAGTGATAAACTGGGCTTTCTGGCCATGATCTTCTGCCTTTATGGTTGTTTCATTACTCGGTGCTGTCAAAATACATCATAACTAAGTATATTCCTAGGGGAAAACACATTCCAAGTTGTGCTCATTCTCTTCCCAGTAATTGGGCTTTCAAGATGCTATTGATGTTGGGGCTTCCCTGATGGCGCAGTGGTTGAGAATCTGCCTGCTAATGCAGGGGACACGGGTTCGAGCCCTGGTCTGGGAGGATCCCACATGCCGCGGAGCAACTAGGCCCGTGAGCCACAACTACTGAGCCTGCGCGTCTGGAGCCTGTGCTCCGCTACGAGACAGGCCACGACAGTGAGAGGCCCGCGCACCGCGATGAACAGTGGCCCCTGCTTGCCACAGCTAGAGAAAGCCCTCGCACAGAAACGAAGACCCAACACAGCCAAAAATAAATAAATTAATTAAAGTACCCTTAATTAAAAAAAAAAAAAAAAGATGCTATTGATGCTCTGTCAGATACTGGGCATCTGCCAGTGGGCAAGTCAGGCACAGCCCGATACTCACCATGGGAAAAGTAGTTCACCAAGAAACTGCAGTGAGATGCATGTTATGATAAGGGCCCCATGGGATTTATAATAACCTTCAAAAATGTCCCTCTGGCCATTTTTAAAATCCACAATGGAAAGCTACTCAGCAATAAAAGAGCAATGAACTACTGATAAGTGTATAAAATGTATAGATCTTGAAAACTTGATATTGTGTGAAAGAAGACAGACCCAAAAGAGTACATGTTGTATGATTCCCTTTATGTGAAGTTTAAAACAGGTAAAACTAATCTATAGTGACAAAAATCATGACAGTGGTTGCCTTGGCAGAGGATAGAAGAGTGTTGGGGGGGAGGGGAGGATGTCTGGACAAGGACGTGAGGGAGGTTTCTAGTGTAATGGAAATGTTATACCTCTTGATAAGGATGTGGGTTACATGGACATACCCATTTGTGACAGTTTATCCAATTATACATAAGATCTATACATTTCACTATATGAATTCTTTAATTTCTAAAATATAGGAAAAAACAATTTACTTGAACAATTAAGAAAATGTTAGTGGTAATTATTTATTCAACTTGGTAAGCTCTCAACAGTAAATGTAAAATGGGTGCACAGGACATATGGCGTTGTTGGTGTAGTATGATAGAGTCTTTCTAAGAATATTTGTGGTTTTTTTTTTTTTTTGCAAGCACTACATTGTACAGAACACCCTTGCCCACATATGCTTAGAAGATGAAAATACCCTGAGTTATTTTAAAATAGTAACAAACTTACCATGTCTTGAGTTATTTGAGTTTACTTGGGAGTAGCTTTTCAGAAATGTTATATGGTTTATTTCATTGTATCCTGTTGCAAGGTTTAAAGATTTACAATGAACCCACCAAACACTCCCTTGATGTTTTATTTTTTTTATGGTTTTAGAAATTTATGGACAATAATCTCAGTTACCTTTTCACTTTTGACAACTAATTCTGCAACTTCCATAGAAATTGTTACCAGTTCTTTAGCAACTCTGTATATTCTTCAGTAACTTTGAGTATTTGATTGTTCTGTAGTACTACTAACATTCTCATGTTTAAACACAATTCTTTAAATACCACCAGTTTCAAAGTATAAGACTTTTGAAGACAGAAATGATTCTCTTTCTAAAGTCCTGTGTGTTTCCTAATCATTGCATCGAGTTCATAGATTATGTATACAGTAGACTTTCATAGGATTTGCTTCCTATGGACTTACTGGCAAAATAGATCAAACAGTGCCCAAGACATTATTGAGTATCTTATTATTATTATTATTTTGAGGATGGAGATAAGTGCTAATAAAACATGCTTTGGGCTATTATACTAATAATTAGGAAAAAGTAGATTTTCCAAAAAAGATACTCTTCCATCTAATTTCAAGCCTATTATTTTAATGGATCCTATTCAAGTTCATTTAGATATGGCTTAATTGGATTAGAACCATGTTTAGTTTATTTCAAAATTTTAATAACCTCTAGGGAATAAGAGTACATTTTTGGGTGAAGGGGCCTGATAAATATCCTGTAAGTTAAAGGTGTACTCTGTTTTGAAATGTAAATTGTGAGTTGATTTACTTGCAGAGTCTGGGAGGAAGAAAGGAATTTGGTTACTTTTTGTGGTAGAAAACTAAAATTCCTTGAATACCAAATAGATTGGTGAGTTGAGTCATTTACTCCTTCACCATAGAGTTTGCTGGCCTTTTGAGAATTGAAATATTAATTGGAAATCATCCTTAACCTCATTGAGCTTTGTCTATTAGAGGACATAGATGGAAGAACAGCGTGTATCAATTTAGTGTGATTATGTTTTAATAGAAGTGCAGTGAACCTATAGAAGAAGGAAGTAACTCTACCCTGAGTGTGTTTGGGTGGGGGTGGGGGTGGGGGGTGGGTGTGTGTTTGTACGGAGGGGCAGAGAGAAGACGATCCCAGAACTGGATCCAAGGATTGAGCGGAAATCTGCCAGCTTAAACAGGGGCGGAGATTTCCAGGAATTGGGTCACCGCCCACTTTTTGGCCTTTTATGGTCTGCCATGGAACTGTCATGGCACCTGTGGGTGTGTCATTTAGCTTGTTGATGTATTACAATGAGTGTATAAGGAGGTTCAAGGTCTACTGGAAGTCCAGTCTTCTGCCATCTTGGGCCTAACGGGTTATAACCAGTTTTTGTTGTATCCTCAGTGGCTAATGGTTGTGCCCTGCCCCCTTCATTCTGTCACAATGCGAGGCTTTGAATTGTAATATTTCTATATATTAGAATGCCTTCTATATGTCAGGCACTGTGCTGGGCACTGGACATTTACTGGTGATCAAAGGAGATATTATCCTTGCCATTGGAGAACTTACCAGCAGGAGGAGAGTGAAATAATAGATGAATATGCAATTATAAACTGGTTAAGGACTATGACAGAAAAAAATAAATAAAAAGAAAGACAGACAGGTGTTGCCTGCCCTCTTAGAGTCTTGGTCTTGTAAATCTCTCTTTGAAGGCAACATGTGAGCAGGTCTGAAGGTTGAGAAGTAGTCCGCTGGTTATTGGTAGAGAGTATCATCAGCATGTATAAAGGACAAGAGGTAGGAAATAGCTGTTTGATGAACTGAAAGGAGACCAGCTGGGCTAGAAGATGGTGGACTTGTGGAGAGTGAAACTGGTTAAGATTGGAGAGAGCTGGACAGGAGGTCTGATGGCTCAAGGGTCTGTGGACCTTGGTAAGGGGACTGGATTTCATTTAAGGCGCAATGGGAAACTGTGGGAAGGCTGTAGATAGAGGAGTGACACGTTGGATCTTTGTTTTAAAAAGATTACTCTGGCTGCTCTGTAGAGAATAGATTGGGAGGTACAGGAGTAGACATAGGAAGGCCAATTAGGAAGCTATTGTAGGCAATCCCGCATGAGTGATGGTGGTGGCAGTTGACAGGATTTCTGATGGATTGGATTAGGGGTGGGTGTTGGAGGGAGAGGGGCAAAGAGAAATTGAGGATAGATACAGGCTTTGTCTTGAAATGGTGTCATTTACCAAGATGGGGAAAGCTGACAAATGAACATGTTGGGAGATGGGAAAGTCATTTTGGAAACCTTTGGTTTGGGGTCCTCATGAAACATCCAGGGAGAGAGGGGGACTGTGTATTATATGAGTCTGTAGATCAAAGGTACAGTTTCCATAGAGAAAAAAAAAATTGTGAATCACTGGAACATAAAGCTAGTTGGGAAGGGATGAAATCACCCAGGGATGTCAAGAAGGGAGGGTCAGTGGGACACTGAGGTCAGGCAGAGGAAGTGCAAGTTGTAAGGGGACCGAGAAGCAGCAGCCCAAATGGTAGAAAGAGAACTAGGTTAGTATTGCATGCTAGAATACTAAGAAAGAAGAGGGTCTCAGGAGGAGGCTGAGGGGAGTGGGCTGTTATGTTTAGCAGGACGGAAACAGAACTCTGAATGTTAGATATGTTACTGGGGTGTTTATTTGTTCTTTCTTCAGCTATAGATGGGAAAACATTGAAGGATTTCATGCAGAGGACTGAACTGACCAGAAGTGTATTTTAGACAGATCATAATGTGGGCTGTGTGAGCATTGGATTTAGTTTAGAGAAGCAGAAATCTGTAAATCCTTCATGCTCTCTAACCTGTTAAATTGCCTTATCCTAACGTAAATGACCCCAGCATCTGTAGTGGTTTGGAGAGATGCGGAACTTTGGAGTTCAAGGGAACTAGGTTTAAGTTCGCCTCCATTCTCAGCTATAGGACTTTGGGCAAGTTGGTTAACCTCTGTCAGCTTTTGTTTCCTTATGTGTTTGGGGGGATAACATAATACCCCCCACAGAGAGTTATGAGGATTAATGTATAGTAGGAATAAGTCCTCAATAATATCACTTATTATCATTGATATGGCATTAGGAAGCAAGTGTATGCCTTTCATAATGATTTTATCTCAGTAAGTCATTGCATTTCATCCATCTCTTGTGGTAGTATTTTAAATTTAGCCTTCAATAACCCTGTCTTTAACTTTCCACCCAAGGTGTAAATGCAACAATTCTACTCTCTCTGGAAGAATTTCCAAATTGTAATGAGCACCTTGCTGTGCACAATTTAAAGTGCACTTTTGTCTGTCAGAACACGTGTTTATATTGGTTCACACTTTTAACATTTTATTCCCGTTTCTTATAGCCTTTTATTTCTTGGTCTGTGTTTGCTTTTATAGCCATTAGAGTGCTAGAACCCTGGCTAACACAGACATTACCAGGGCATAGATAAATGTTTCAAGGGCAAAGTCAAAGAGGACGGATGTCCTAAATCATTGGGGAAACTGGCAGTGATGTTACTTGGTACAGAGTACAAAACATAAGAGGGGTGTAGCCCCTTGTGCATTTAAGGAATAATGGAAGCTGGAAAACGCTTACTCAGCAAAACAAAAACAGAACAAAACAAAAACAGCTAAAAAACATGTTTACCACTTTTACAGTGACTTTCATGTTTACCAGAGCGGTGGCAACCAAGCCTTCAGTACACGTGATCACAGAATATTTAAAGACTCTTGCGTTGTTTCTTACTTAGCTTTCTTAGGAGATTAAGGGAAAGAAGAGGGAACTCTGTGAGGATTGATCTCCCCTCCATTTGTTTTCTATGGACAAGATGTGGGCCACGTATAAGAGAGATGAGGTCTTCTTAGGCCCTATTCAGATTGTTGCCAAGAGAAAGGTACAAACCCCAACAAAAGTTACCCTGGATTCCTAGGGGCTCTGGAAGGAGTAAATGATGGGTAGGGGAGATTATAGCGCCCACGTTAAACATAACAGGTGACAGGCTCCCAGGAGTGAGTGCCCTGTGAAGAAGCCGTGAACTTACCAACTGAGAGAGAGCTGTAAACATTAGCCAGAACCTGAGAGGACGTGTGGTCATCTGCCAACTGCAGCCGCATCAGAATGTTCATACTCCCATTAAGTTTCCCCCCTCTCACTGCTTCAGCCTGATGGTTCAGAAAATGTAGCTACCCATTGGAGGAGTAGAGAAATCAGAAGAGAGTAAAAAAAAAAAGGAAAAGAAGGGACTGACCACATCCATTTCTGTTGGGTCCTGGTCTATAGCCGACCCTAGCTGGGAATGGAAACTAGCTAAAAAACTGGGATGTTTCAACCATGGATAATAGATTTAACTGAGCACTCTCATTTCTGAATTGGGAGTGTATTTGGTTAGGTAAAGTAATTGTAGGTCATCCTGTTATTCAACGGTTAGAAAAGTTATTGGACTGCTTGAATATTTATGTAAGGACAGAGAAGAACTTTCCCCATTGAGTAAATTTTAAAGGAATAGTGGAAGGTAGAAACCAAGGCATTTTGTACTCCATGAGTCTTGCATGGATCCAGAGGCATATACACAGTCATTCCTCAGTATCTTTGGGGGCGTGGCTCCAGGACTCCCTCACATACCAAAACCCTTGGATGCTTAAGTCCCTTATATAAAATGGAATAGTATTTGCATATAACCTATGTATATCCTCCTGTACACTTTAAATCGTCACTAGATTACTTATAATACCTAATACAATGTAAATGCTATGTAAATAATTGCCGGAGCCTGGCAAATTCATTCAAGTTTTGCTTTTTGGAACTTTCCATAATTGTTTAAAAAATGTTTTTCTATTCAAGGTTGGTTGAATCCCCAACTGGTTAAATTTGTGGATTTGGAACCCACAGATACAAAGGGCCTACTGTATATGTACACAAGTGTGCGTGTGCTTGGTATATATTGTGTATGTATTTTAACGTCAATGAAGCATTCACTGAGAAATAGAATGCTTCATTTAAATCCTGACATTTTCTAATGAGCTAATGAATATGATAATATTCTGTTACAGTAAGGATATATTCTATTTGTCCTTTCTCTCGTCAAATCAAAAGCTGGATTCAGGACAAGGACTCTGCCTTCATCTTAAATGCTGAGGTTTAAGGAATGGGTTAGGGAACTGCATTGCTTAGGATAGAATCCTAGCTCTACCACTTACTAGCTGAGTAACCTTTGATCAAATTACTTTATTTGTGCTTCGTTTCTACATCTGAACAATGGGCATAATAACTGCATGCACATTATAGGAGGTTGTATTAAATATATGTGCATATCAAAATATAAATATATATAAAGTATTAGCAAATGTTGTTGCCTTTGTTGTTATTATTTATTGATTTATATATTTTTCTCTGTTAGTACAGGGAGAAAGAGAATGGAATTTCAGAATAACTAAAATGTTGCCTCAAAAGTAATGTTGTCTGCTGTGAAATGACTTCTTTAAGAATCTTGAATCAAGGGCACTCAACTCCACTGTCATGGGATTGACAATTGTTACTGTTATACTTTTATAATAAGCTAGTTTTCAGAGTGTATCATTGTGTACATCAGGAGAACAAGACACAGGAGAGCCCACATGTGATCTTTCTGCTCATTTTGTGCTCTCTGATTATATGTCAGGGGAAAGAATTATCTGGTAATTCCAGTTATCAAGAACTTCACAATGTCCAGTCACAGAGGAATCTGGCCTTAACTAAGATTCTTCTGGATAATTTTATTGGAAACGATTAAAATGTAATGTAGAAGGTTAATATTTGTTCCAAGTTTCCAAAAGAACTTCTGTATTAGAAAGATATATTAATATAAAATATAAATTCATACATTAATAGTAAAATATATCAAAATAAAATATATAAAATGTTACATTGGAAAGAGATTTTATATGTTTTATTTATTCAAACAGAGTCAAATATGTGGCAAACTTTGATAGATACTGTTTCTACCTAGCAATGAGATGGTCAGGACTCAGAAAGCTTGGTGTTTTATACAAAACTAGTGATTTCTTTTATTCCTAACAGGGTTAAGGGTAATAAATACATTCTTGTGTCTTTTCATTTTGAAAGTTCAGCTCTTGTTAAACTATCACTTCCTAGCATTGCATGCCTTGTTCTGGTGTAGTGATATTTCATATTTAAGGCAACAGTCAACATTGCAGTTGGTTAGCTGTGTCCTCCTCCTTGTTTGTTACAGGGTACTCTATGTTCCTAAATGTAAACAGGGGAACCCTTCAGGAATAATTGTTTAAATCTGTTGTGAGACCAACCAGCTCTGTTTAGAATGGCTACATTTATATTGCTATAAAAATGGCCAAATGTATCCCTGAAAGGTAAAATTGCAGTTATCAGGGCCAAATTAACAATTTGTCTGAAATTTTATAAATGTCATAAAAGTTTTATTAGCAACAATTAAATATCATATGTATAAGAGGTAGATGTTTTAGGGAGCACATCTGAGTATTTAATCTGTTCTTAGAACAGATGAATGTAACACCAGTTCAGTGGATCTGACTTAGAATTCTGGCAATGGGGTTTATTGCTGTGTGGCTTTTGGCAGGCTACGTAATGTCTCTGAACCTCAGTTTTCTTATTTGTAAAATGAAAATAACCACTTCTCAAAATTATTGTGAGAACTGAAGACATGAGTGTGTGTGAATATACTCACAGTACACACACACACATTATCATATGATATGATAACATGACAATATATATTAACAATGAATAGAAAAGCTCTTACAATAGTATCTGGGCGATAATAGGTGCTTACTTAAATAGTTGCTCTTAAAATTATTATTATAAAAGATAACATTATAAATAAATGAGTTATTAAACCTAATTAAGCCTCATTTTCTTCCCCTAGGAAGAATAGGTAGGAGATATCTCCCTACCTATCTCCTGCAATTGTAGAGAGAATCAAATAAAATGAGACATAGAATATACATTATAAAATTTTGAGTGACCACACAAATGTAAAGTGTATCATTATTTAATATTAGGTGTATAATTTTATATTTCAAAATAAAGTCAGAGTGATATTTTCTAAAGTTTTAAACTAACATTTAGCTTATTGATATTAAAAGCCTAGAAATTAAAATGGACTATCTTAATTTATGCAGTGTTTCACATTTTTAAAATTGTAATTGAGAGTCACAGTTTAACTCATGCTAATATTTCTACTAAACTGTCAGTGCCTCAGATCATAGCCAGACAGTTAGATTGGCAGAGGGATGTGTACCAACATTTACATTTAATGGTATTCAGGATGTTTAGCCTTTTAAAAACCTCTGAGCAATTAATTTGAGTTTTCCTTGGTCCAAACCCTTATCCTGGTTATTATTTCCTACCTGGTCACAGTCATCAAGTGTTTTGGAGCAAGGTCTGGTTATCAGAAATCTTTCAATTCTACCACTGAGTCCAGGAAAAAGACAATGCTTATTTAAAATGGAAGGTGGATATTAGGGCAGAGGCTGGCCCCAGTAACTGTCCACTTCTATGATCAGTTTCCTTGTTGGGGACCTTAAGAATTCCATCATTTATATTCTGTGCAAATAGCATAGGATATACTTTCTATAAACAAAATATAGAATGAGGGTGTAGGCCTTCTTTTGGTGTTTCTGAATAAAATTAAAGATAGGACTATGAATGATTTTTCTCAATACAATGAAGTAATATTTTCTTATAAAATTCATTGGCTTTCAAGCTAAGTGTCAAATTATTAAATTCACTAAAGCTGTTGCTTAGAGTTTTGTTTTGCTTTTAATAAGTGAATTTAACTAACAGGAGGAGTGTCCAATAGAAATGAGTTTACTCTAGTGTGAAACCATGTCACTAATATAAAACAGCCTTCAAATTTAGACTATAATCAACATTACAGTTTCATTAAGCCATACTGAAGGAAAATATCCTTTAATAAAATGGATCTGTGTTGCTTCTCCATCTGTTCTGCTTGACTTAAAAATGCTAGGTGGTAAATGCTACAATTCTTTTCTATGTGAGTTATACCTATAGTCTATATGTATTTGAAGCACATATTTGTATTTGCAAAGAAATGGTCATAAAAGATTCAGCAAGATGCCAGAATTCTCTTGTTGTGTTCCCTAGAATATGGGGAAAGAATCCATTTTTAAAAGAGCAAGTACCGGCAGCTAAATTTTTCTTTTCTCCTATTCCAGAACGAGTGCCTTCAAGAGGCTTTTATTTATTTAAACAGACTGAACTTGACTAATTTAAGATGTTGACATGGAAGGTGTACACATTTCTCTAATTTTTAAAAGGATTTGTGCCTTTCACCTATCTATAATAAGGAAACAAATGTAGTGTTAATTTAGTTGAGTTATACTTTCTATATGAGTTTGCTGCTAACAGGACTTGACATAAAAGCCTTTGTGAAGACGCTTGATTGGTTTGGTTACCATAGCAACACAGTTGCATGGAAGAATGATTTCCTTTAGGAACCTTTCCTAAATGCTGTTTTGTACCCTATAAGGATATTGCTGGCTTGCCATCCCTTGTGAGGAGGTGAGAAGAGATCACTTCAAGGGTCAACATGGTACCTCCTGTTTATAGATTATCCTCAGCCATCAGAAGGGTGCCTGGCTCATCTCATTCTTCCCATTGCTGAACCAATTCTGTTCTTCAGTATACTGTGATAATAGGAGTCTTGAACAGACCTTTATGTCTTAGAATAACACAAAAGGAAAACTGAATCTAGACCAAGGATCATGCGCTGTTAAACGCATTTACTAGAGCTGATGTCTGTTATGGATTTCTAACTCCCCACTTATCTTTGTTTGAAATTCTGCAATTTATCAATAATTTGTCCTGTGAGTGATGTTACTGTTTTGAGGAGACAAAAGGGTTTAGCCAACAAATAGATCAGCAGGACCTTCATTTAAATCTTTTAGTGGTGGTTGGTATTCTGGAATTACTGTAAACCCTAAGGCTTACATCTGAGATTTCCTTTGTTCTGGGGTAAATGTCTGCTCCATTAGCACAGCGATTGTGTACAAAAATGCATCGAATCAGTCAAGTACCACCATAGGGTGTTTTCCAGTGGTTAAAACAGGTTAATGGTTATTTCTCTTGTACACTCAAAAAGAACAGCTGTAAGGCCTATTATAACTATTTTTCTAATCAGCCAGATTTTGTAATTTTTCTCCCTTGGTTTAGGTCCTTGGAATCAGATACTCGAAAACAGACTTAATGTTTTTTAACTAAAGAATTGTATCATTACTGTTGGTGCTAGTAATACAGTGACTTGAAAGTTGCTTGGGAGTAATTTTGTGCAGGGGGTGAGGAAAAAAAATAATATAACCTCATACTGATATAAATATGTTAAAGATGGTAATACATAGCTTCAAACAGAATTGGTATGATTGGAAGCAAAATTCATATAGAGTAATATGAGGTGATTATATTAGAGTTATTGTTTTGTTTTGATGAGTAAATGTAAGAACTCAAGTTTTTGTAATGCCTTTTGGATGTTCATTTTCAGTTTCTAAACCAATACTTTTATCTGAGTTACCTGAAGTGCCTCTGGCACTTAAGGTAACAGGAAAGAGTGAATCACATTTGTCTAACTCACCTCAAATATTTATTATTGTGTATTTTGGACTGCGTGGATTATCTTGGAAAATATATGTTGCAGTAGCATGTCATTCTCTGTGATTAAAGGTAAGCTAGTTAAGTTTCTGACAGCAGAAGTAGCAGAAACATGGTTTGAAGACTGGGAAACAAATCATACCAGATGTGGAGTTTTCAAACGAGCAGTTTGCTCCGTCTCCTCTTTCCATGTTGCTCTCCTACTGCTCCTTCCCTCAAGAAACATGAAGAGGACATTGCGAGAAAAAAGCCAAATTCTGTAAAGTGATGTCACCTTTAAATGGGGCATGTGACAATTCCCATATTTCACCAGAATTGGAGCCCCAAGAAAGCTGAGACAGATTTGGCCATATTTGAGAGCAGAGTTTATTGAATAAGAAGTAGTAGTTCCAGACAAAATTTACGCATTTGTTCGGAGTTACTCTCTGTTGAAATGAGCACTCTTTCCGGAAAATGACGTAGATGCACATACAAACAGAACTTTAAGTTCAGTCGTGGAAGCCCTCCCCTCCTATTAAGGTTAAGAATTTCTTTTCTAACTTGAGGTTATTTTTGTAACCTCAGCGTATTCTCTTTAGTTGCATAATCCATGCTGTGTATGAATGCATGTGTCTGTATATGGACACCATTCCTCCAGTTAAGAACTTGTCTTCTTAATCTTTATTAGTTATGGTTACTTGGACCAATGTGTGCCGTAGTTGGTTTTGTGTTCTCCAAGGTCCATTCCCGTGTCTTGTCCCTGTCCTTGAATGTCTGTCTTCTCTTTTCACTCACAGTTTAAATATCTTTTGTTTTCCTCATGTCATCCTGAGTTTACTCCCCAGGTATTTCTTCTTTCTTAATTTCTTTGCTGCCTTTGACATTGCTGATCTCACTCTTTCTGGGACACTCTTACTGGCCTCAGCTTCAGGTTGTCAGCCTCCCCTAGTTCTCCTGGTTTCCTGAACATTCCTTCTTTAGATTCTTCTCTGTCTTCCCACCCTCTATTCTTTTCTCCACTTAAAGCAGTTCTCCCTCAAATCATCTCTGTTGGTCTTGGCCATCTGCCCTCACTGTTTTATGGAGTGTTTCTCCACTTACCTGCTTATAAAATTACCACACACATAGAAGATACCCTGCTGTATACTTTTTTTAAAAATGTATTTATTTATTTGTTTTGCGGTACACGGACCTCTTACTGTTGTGGCCTCTCCCGTTGTGGAGCACAGGCTCCGGACGCTCAGGCTCAGCGGCCATGGCTCACGGGCCCAGCTGCTCCGCGGCACGTGGGATCCTCCCGGACCGGGGCACGATCCCGCGTCCCCTGCATCGGCAGGCAGACTCTCAACCACTGCGCCACCAGGGAAGCCCCTCCCTGCTGTATACTTTTAACCTTGGCTTTCTGGCTGTATTGAGGGCATTAACTCTTGAGTTTCAGGGCAGCACCCCTAGGTTTTTTTTAGACTTTCATGAAGCCTACTTTGCATGTGTGTAGTTTATTTTCAGTTCCGAATCAATAAACATTTATCGAGTATCTCTTATGTGTCAGGTGACGTGCTCTGAGGATTATAAAGTGCATAATCTATGACCCATGCCCTTTCAGAGATTAGCAGTTTAGAGGCAGACAAATAAGTAAATCTGGTTACACTACAGTGTTTTGTGACAGAGGAAGGCTGAGAGAAATAGGAAAGCACCTAAGAGAAGTAACTGACTCATACTGGGAAAGGGGGAAAAGGATTGTCAAGAAAGTCTTCCAGACAAAGTACTATCCCTGTTGTAATATTCCACAGTCTATATCGTCACTTCCTTTTTATTTTCCTCAATAAGCCGCTCATTTCTGTAACGTTGGGAACCAGAACCTGTCTCGTTCAACCAGGTCTCATCACAGCATCTCATGTATATTTGCCAAATGAATTAAAGTGGCTGTTTGAGAAGAATGGGCCTCAGAGCCCATGAACTGAAAATGTTGGGAGAGAGAAGAGCATACATTGCCTTTGTTCCCTGAAATGCACTGTGCTTGTGCTTCTTCAAACTCTCAAGGTCGTTTTGAATTCCGATTCTATATTCCTCAGCGGCTGGTGACTTGCTCCTGCCTCTTCCCCTCCCTTCCCCATCCCTTCCTTCTAGTCTGGTCTCAGATGCAGATTTAATGATGGTGCTAATTCTTCTGCGCCCCAGGTCATTAATGAAAAATATCCCCCAGAGTGCTGCCCAGAATTGACCACAGTGGAACCCCATTTGTTATTCTCCCTCTGAGGCTGACACTTTCGCATCGATAGCTCCTCTCCAGGCATGACCTTCCTGCCGTTTCATAGCTACACAGCGTGGATCCTATTTTCTCAGTTTATTGATGATTATGTCATGAGGAACAGAATCAAAAGCTTTGTTAAAATCCAAGTATAAACAGTCTCTGGTTTCTTCCCCTTGATCTACTGGGCTCGTCACTCCATCAGAGGAGATCAGGTTATTTTGACAAGACTGGGTTATCTGTTATTACTCAATACTCTGTTTCCTCGAAGATGTATACAACTAGATTTTTGTTAAATGATGTTTCTGAGGTAATTCCAAGATCATAACCTTAAAAAAATGTTTCCATATTTTATTAGCCTTTAAGCCCCTCCCAGTCTGCCAAAGAGTTTATAATGTTTATCACCTTGCAGTGCCATTGGCTAATTCCTTTAACAATGGGTGGAAGGTCAATGTGGAGTTAAGACTGGAAGATTAGAGTGAAGTTGGTTTATTGAATTCTCATCAAACTTCTTTACACCCTCTGCCTCTCTTGATTGATCTTTCTGAAGGAGTTGCACACGTTTCTTTTAGAATCTATTAGGGAGTTTTATTATCAACAGAAGTTATGTCTTCCTACAAGAGTAAAAATAATATGTAGGAACTAATGGACATAAGTTTAGCAAAGCAGGGGGTTGTTAATTTTTTAAAGCAATTACAGGGAAACGTTACCCAAATCTTCCTAGTTCTATAAATGTTACTTTTATCTAAGAATGACCTACTTTGTTTTGTAAGTAACAGTGTATATGTATGTGTGCGTGTGTGTGTGTGTGTATACACACACACACACGTATATAGGTGCTAGAAACAGTGCGGCGGGTCTGTAATGCAGAAAGTCTCTCTATACTTTTTTCAAGGATGAAAGCCTGTTGGGCATATTTTTATTGTGTATTAGGCTTTCTCTAATAAGTACTTCGTTTTCTGTTTTGTTTGCCCCATATGTAAAAAGTAAGATAGGAACATTCAGCCTGTTCTGCTATTTATGTTGAGGTACCCACTCAGTTGGTATAAGGAGATCCTCTATTTGTATGGAATGTTCCAGAATTCCCTCATCTGTGTTGATCTCTCTGACGCTTCCCTATGCAGATCTGTCACTCAGGCTTCTCCCTTTAGGTCCCAGCCAGACCAGATGTCTTTCAAAGAAAATGCTGTCAGAGCCTTAGAGAAAGGTACAAGAATTTAGAGTTTGTACGGGAAAGAAGGTGAATTTCTACGTCACATGTAAAGAAAATTCAGTTTCAGTGGTAGAAGATGATGAAACTGAATTGTAACTGTTTTGTTTTTGTAGGGGCAAAGATAATTTTTCTAGATTTTTTATTAATATGAAAAAGTAAATATGTTGAGAACATATATAATTTTAATAGTTGAAGCAGTATAGTCTTTTCAGAAAACAAAGTTCATCTTTGTCAGTGATTAATGGTTTTGAGTCATAAGGCCCTTTGGTGCAGGAGTTAAGGAATGATTGTTTCATTCCTTAGTGACCTTTGGACTGTTTCTCCTCATTGAGTTTGGGTTATAGTTCTAGCTAGTCAAGTATTAAAAATGTTATCTGTTTATTCAGTCCCACAAACACTAGTAGGCCTTTTCTGTGAACGAATTCAGTCAGTAGATTTTTATTGAACAGGTACTGGGAATAATGGACAGGGTAAGGAGTCTCTTCCTCAGGCTGCTCGTAGTCTAGGAGGTCACTAGACGTGACCATAGATGCTACAGCTCAGTGGTGTAAATGCTGACAGTGTGAAGGGTGGGGGAACTTCACTCCAATGGGCTTTGCTCCAGGCGGTGGTCAGGGAGGCGTTCCTCAAGATGAAAAGCAGATGGAGTCCACGAGCCAAATCAGGACTGCGCCCATTAACTGTTTGACCTGCACTACGTTTACAATTTCATTAGTTGCTGTAGTTGTTGCTTTTGGTTCCTTAAGTCATCCCCTCAGTCACCTCTGATTTCAGTCACAGCTGTGATTCCATGAACGCTGACTGCAGCCCACCTCAGGCACAACCATTGTCTGTCTTCTTTCAAACTGAGGAAGCTGCTGAGCACTATGGCAGGTACAATTGGGAAGTATAGGGGAGTTGTGGCTCTGAGGAGCCATCCTTTATCGAGAGAGGACAGGAGCTGGGGGATCAATGCCCCTGCTTTCCGTCATCCGCAGGGAAGACTCTGGGAGCCATTACGTGGCATGTCTCTGAAACCCCTGGGACCTCACTGACACCCCCTTGGTTGGTTTTTAGACCTTCCGTGCTTCACCTTTCTCTCTCCTGCTTCTTGGAATCATTTCCAGAATAAACTACTTGAAAGTCCTTGTCTCAAGCTCTAATTTTAGGGAGAAACAGTTGTCAAAATTAAAAAAATGGAGCATAGCAAGTAAAAACTGAGTTTTCTCATGTCTCTTGAAACAAGGAAGACCTAGTAACCCTGAGAACAGGTTCCTTGTGGCAACAGCCAGCTAGAGCAGGGGAATGGCTCTTGATTAAGATGAGGTAGTCTGACCTCTTTGGTCCACCCTAATCTTTCTCCAGCAAGTCCCTCTTTCAAATCCTGCCTAAGCTCTGGAAGCAGGGAAGCGTCAGATCCAGGATAACACACTGAGTCTTTCAAAGGAAGTAGGATTTGGCCAGGCAAGAGGGAGCAGGCCCTGCATGGTGAAGATAACATCATGTCAGAACCAAGATGGTACAGGCACACCTCGAAGATACTGTGGGTTCTGTTCCAGACCACTGCAATAAAACATATATCCCAATAAAGCAAGTCACATGAAGTTTTTTGTTTCCCAGTGCATGTAAAGGTTATGTTTACACTATACTGTAACCTATTAAGTGTGCAATAGTGTTATAGCTAAAAAAGTACAAATTTTAATTTAAAAATACTGTACTGCCAAAAAATGCTATCATATGAGCCTTCAGCAAGTCATAATCTTTTTGCATGAGTAACATCAAAGGTCACTCCTCAGAGATCACCATAACAAATACGACAATAGGGAAAAAGTTTGAAATATTGCGAGAATTACCAAAATGGGACACAGAGACACAAAGTGAGCAAATGCCGTTGGAAAAATGGGGCTGATAGACTTGCTTGACAAAGGTTGCCACAAACCTTCAATTTGTGTAAAAAAAAAAAAAAAAAAAAAGTAATATCTGCAAAGCACAATAAAGTGAAGTACGATAAAATTAGTTATACCTGTATATTATTTATATCTTGGCAGGATTCTGTGTGTGTGTGTGTGAGAAACAGTCTACCTTTTTCTTTTCCAAGTCCGTCACACTACGGCAATGGATGTAGTCATTCAATAGATTTATGTCATTCTGGATTTCCGTCAGTTTCAAAAAACATGACTATCAACACTGATTAATTGGATTGTTATACAAACAGCCCTACAGTAATAAACACCCATCGTGTAGCAGTGAGGCATATGTTTGTCATACCCATTAGGGGAGCACTTGGGGCCCAGAGGACTGATGAATTGGCCCACGTTGTCTTACTACACAGCTGTCATAGCAGCTCTGAGAGCAGGTGATAGTTCTGCAAGAGCATGTCAAATTTGTACTTATCTTTTATGACATCTGTTGATGGAAGCTCCCTTTTAGGTTTGATCCAGACAATAACCTTGATATTCCTGCTGAATAATAAAGGCTCACAATTATTGTTTTAAGAAGGAGAGACTTGTAGCTTGTGCCTCATACCCGTCATATCAAATTATCAGGCTGAAACTGAGAATACAATGAACACTGCTTCTCATCAGCAGTGTAGTACCTGCTGGATTTGTACACACATGAAACCTTCCCCGAACTCTCTTAGAGAAATCCATTGAGATCATGTGTAATCACCACCCACAGTTTCAGGTATGTGCACAGAGACTCTGGCTCTGGAGAGTAACATCTGTTTCAGGAAGAGATCCTTGAGAACTAAATCTTTAAATCTAAAAGGTGAGAAAACGTCAAGCTGAGAGTTTGTATAAATTTCAGGGTAGTGTAAGTAGGAGGAAGACTGAACTTTGAGAAAGATGGTCAAAATTGGATTACTGTCTCTGGTTTTAGGACTATGAGACTTTAGGGAAGTCACTAAACCTTTGGAAACCTCAGTTTTCCCATACCTAATGTGGAGATGCTAATACCTACCCTGGCTATCTTACGCTGCTGCGTCAGGGAACTATAAGAAACTTGGGGGACTTCCCTGGTGGCGCAGTGGTTAAGAATCCGCCTGCCAGTGCAGGGGACACGGGTCCGAGCCCTGGTCCGGGAAGATCCCACGTGCCGCAGAGCAACTAAGCCTGTGCACCACAACTACTGAGCCTGCACCACGACTACTGAAGCCGGTGCGCCTAGAGCCCGTGCTCCACAAGAGAAGCCACCACAAATGAGAAGCCTGTGCACCGCAACAGAGAGCAGCCCCCACTCGGCGCAACTAGAGAAAGCCCACGCACAGCAACGAAGACCCAACGCAGCCAAAAATAAATAAATAAATTTATAAAAATAAAAAAAAAGAAACTTGGAAAAATTTTTAGGTTAGTAAAATGGTAGTATTGTTTTAGTAATTTGAATATGCAAATATTAAAATAATTGAAGAGTGAAGTTTAAACAACTCGTGTTTTCAAATTTTTATTTTGTAGGGACAGATGGAGCGTAGGCAACTGCAATAGGCATCAACCAGAGTCAGCAGACCTGGTTTCAAGTCCAAACAGTGTAACAACTAGTTTGGTGACCTTGGACCTGTTAACTTTGGTCTTCCTTAGCCTACTTGGACTGTGGACTCTGACTTTCTTTCCGTTTTTTTTTTTTTTTTTTGTTATATGGCTAGTGGCTCCTTTTGCTAACCTGGCTACCTGGGCACTTCTCTTCCATCTCTCAGTGTTACTTCTTCTCTTTGTGATCATGAAGTGCAAACATTCTGCTAAAGCTGAAGTCAGTGGTACTTACTTGCATATGAAGCCTCTGGGGAGCTCTTTGAAAATGCATATTCCAAGGCTCCATATCCATAAAGTCTGATTCTGTGAAGTCCAGTCTGGGTCCCAGGAATCTAAATTTTTATAAGCATCCCATTTGAATCTGATGCAGGTTGTCCTTTGAAAAACATTGGTCGAGAGCATATATTACATATTTTACATATATATTACATATTTTATAAAAAGTTATATTTGCAAAGTCAAAAAGATATGATTTTGACTATTTGCTATTTTGAATTGAGTCTACTGCTTTACTTGCATCACTGAATTGATCTTACATAAATACAGTGGGCCAGCTGGTTAACAAGATTATCGAGTGTCTCTGGGGTTTACTATAGCATACTAAGGGTTTGTACGCTTAGTTATAATCTTAATGTTTCCACCATGAAAGCAGAAAAAAAACAACCATGAAACCAATGTATGCTTTTAAAATTCTACTGGTACATGAATTTTGTGTGTGTTTGGTGTTTCATTATAGTCATTTTAGAGTGAGTCAGTGTGGAATTGGTTTAGTGCTTTCCCAGAACTGCTTACCATGAAAAAAGATGGTGATGCATTGTGTGCAAAGAGTAGGATTATGGTGAGGGAGGGAGTGGGGGCCAGACTGTGGCTGCTTTTGGTTAGCTCTCACACCGTTCCCCTCAATTTAAGAAACTCCTCAGCTTTATGGTGGCATACTCTACTTGACCCTTTTGAACTTCCAAATCCCAGTTCAGTTAGAGCTGCACACGGGATGTTGATGAAAGAAAAAGAGGCAAACTGGTTGATGCTGTTGGGTTGAAAGTCATGTCCGAGATGAAGAGCAGAGGGAGAGCAATCGGGGACCTTCACCGCTTTGTGCAGAGTGTCTATGATTTTCATTTTGTAGAGCAAATGTGCCCCTAAGCGCTGTTTGAAATTTAGGTTTCTAATTTATGTAGCACTTTATATACTAGAGTGAACGATTTAGTAGAATCCAGACTCCATTTAGATCCATATGGCCTCCCTGCATCCCCACACCACTCCTGCCCACTCCCGTTGTATATTTCATTAAGGGAGGTGCTCCTCTAAGGTAAAATGCAAGGACTGTAGGTAAGAAATGCAATTCAACAAAGTAGCAAACCAAACTTGCTGGACTTAAGATCAAGTTCTGAGGGACTGTGATGGACTTTGTGTTTTATTTCGTAAACTTACAGGGAGATAATGAAGATATGAAATGAGGCCTGACCAAATCCATATTGAAAAGCCAAATCCTTCAAAAAAACAAAGCTACTCTAAACTCATTAACCATTCACAAATAAAATTACCCATACAGAAATTGAGTGAAACTTTCTAAATAATAAATAATAGTTCTAAATAATAGTTCAGTTGTCTCCTAATGTGTAGTTGCTTTGTTTGTTTGATCATGGTGATTACAGTGTTCATTAGTACTGACTGGGTAGGTGCAGTGGTTCATATCTTCAAATAAACTGTAGTCAAGTGAATGCTCACAGCTTCTATTTTCATCTTTAAAACCGTACTTCCCACTTCTTTCAGTGTCAGCAGCTATTTTCTTAACATAAATATTTTTGTCACTGTAATTGTGCTGGAACAAAGGCAATTCATGGGTGTTGCTGCATTTCAGTTGCCCTAGTTACTCCTGTGACAGAATTAGGTTTTATTTCCATCGACTAAGTTGTATCAGTACAAATTTATTTCTGGCACCAATACAGTAGATCTCAGTACAGCAGCCAAATGGAGGGAGCATGTCTGAATACTTAATTTGAACAAAGGGGTTTAAAAAATATGTTTTTATTAGTAATCCAAACTATCTCTTATATCAAAAGCCTTTTAATCAGATGGAATGCATAAAAAAGTCTGAATAGAATCTCAGTGTGTTAGTTACAGAAGAGTGATCATACCATCTCTTAAGTCGGCCAAAATGTGAAATTAAAACATTATCTTGCCTTAAGCGTATACAATTAATTTCAGGAAGACTTTGTCAATACTCACTTGTTATTTATGGGTAGTCTTAGAGCATGCACTCTTTAAACTACATGACTCATAGAAGTTAATGTAAAAAGGAATGAGGTGATTTTGTGTGTGGAAGGTCCTGTTTAAATCTTTAGACGTGCTCTGATTAGAGGTAGGTTTGAATCTGATCATTACACATGAATATAGGTTCTGTGTCTAAAAAGAATCATGTTTGTAGTTTTTTAGAACTAACTTACTGGTAGCGATGTCAGGGCTTTATCAATCTTTGAAAATGAAAGTGTGATATTTGTGTGCACATTAAAATGGTTCAGTTATCTTCTAAGACATTAAAAAAGTGCATGCATTCATAGCATTGACATCCACAAGATTTTCCGTCTCTGTCTCTATTTATATTTCTCTTGCTTAATATTGCAATTGAGGTTTATAGCCATTTTTAAAAAAAATGACGACCTGCTGGCTTTCTTACCATGATTACTGTGTAAAGATGGCTTGCGTAAGCTTTTCATTTCTCATATTGGGGTCAGAGCACCCTGATGCCCATGCTGCCTTCAAGGATATGTAACTTTTAGAGTGAGACCACTTGGCCTGAACTTTCAAGTGGGGAAAATATGAATTTTAATCCCAGCTCTATCTTACTTTGTGGATTTGAACTGGTCGGCTTTTCTGAGCTTAGTTTCCCTATCATAATTTGGATCATACCAACCTTATAGAATTATTGTGAAATTAAATGGGGCTAGGTGCCAAAGGAAGATGATGTTGGTTGATTTTTATTTCACTCTTCATATATTTCCAGATAATATCTGTAGTGGACAGGTTCTGATCCCATGACTTTGATCTGATGAGCACGTCTCTTATTAATTGAACAGAAGTCCAGTGGAAGTTTCTACCATCAGGGTATTATAGTCCCTTCTGAGTCTCCCTTTCTTTTCCCCCTCTTACACCAGAACCAAAAAACAAATCTCTAATTGGATATTGTCATCAGGATTCTCTTTCATATTTAGAAGGCCCATGATGTTATATGATCTGGGAGGTATTAAAACATCTCATTGGCCAACACAGCCTATTTTTATAGGCTTACCTGTCTGTCTTTTCTAATAGGCTTCAAGCTTCCTGTGGCCAAGGATCATGCCTTAGTCACTCTTATTTCTCCTGGATGCTGTGAGGCAGCCACTGTGCAAGGGTCTATGGAATTAGAAAAAAGTGGAGGGAGTAGTGCAGTATTCTGATTAAGAGAAAGTTCATGCCACATGTTTTTCTCCAGTCTGTTTAGCTGGTTTTAAAGTGCCTGGAGTTTGTGCTTTTAAGATAAATTGGTGGACTTCAAACATAAAGAAAAATAAATAAATAAATAAATACTAAAAGAACAGCAAGGGGCTTCCCTGGTGGCGCAGTGGTTGAGCGTCTGCCTGCCGATGCAGGGGACACGGGTTCGTGCCCGGGTACGGGAGGATCCCACATGCCGCGGAGCGGCTGGTCCCGTGAGCCATGGCCGCTGGGCCTGTGAGTCCGGAGCCTGTGCTCCGCGACGGGAGAGGCCGCGGCAGTGAGAGGCCCACGTACCGCTAAAAAAAAAAAAAAAGAAAAGAACAGCAAGCTTTGGTGTATGTTTTAGAATATATATATATTTTTTACAATAAATGGGTTTTTGACATGGCTTTTTGACTGTAGGCTTTCTTCTCTTTTTTTGGCCAAAAATGTTGTTATCTATAGGCCTACCAAAAATAATTTCATAATTTTTATAATACAAATATGGATGTAAAGAATTCAAGGGTTAAAGGTAATAATATTTTAAGAATATAATTGGTAACAGGATCTGGAAAGAGTACATTATTGAGGAGAGTGTCAGATCTTCCAGTTGAGTTTGGTTTTCTCATTGGCAAAGGTAATTCAATTAGATTTTAGAAGTTGTTATAAGCTGTTTATTCCTTCACGTAATGAAACTATAGGGTAAGCCTAATAACTATGATATACGTTGTTATTCATGTTATCTAGGGTATGCATTTTTTCGGATCAGGGAAAAGAAGGTACATTTTTTCACAAACACTTCACAGATGTGTGTACCCATTTGTAAATAAAAGTAATAGCTAACATTGCTGCATGGCCACTATATGTCACTTGCTTCACGTGTATTCTGTTGTTTAGTTCTCTGAACTGTCCTATGAGGTTAAGTATAATTATTATCTCCATTTTTAGGATGAGGGAACTGAGGCTGAAAGAAGTTAAGTAATTTCCCCAAGACCATGTAACTGCTAAATGTCAGCTCTGGGTTGTCGGGACCTTTTATGAGTAATAGTGAATGTCCTTAGAAGTACAAATTCACCTAGAAGGAAAAAAGTAGAATTTGCGACTGGAAATAATTGCCACTTTTGAGAACATCCTGCTGGCAGGGTGTGGCCAGTTTTCAGGCGACTCTCAATTGTGAGCGCTTGTGTCTGAAGCGGAGGGTTCCCTACTGCTTTCTGTACTCAAAGTCATGCCTATAGTCTTTTCAGCAAGTAACTTCAGTGGACTCATCTACGACAGGGCGTTGGGGAATGTTGACTTAGATAATCCTCACAGCTCTTTCTACAGTAAGACATTATGTGTCTGTGAGTATGAATATCTGTAAGGGCCAGGGCTCCGAAAGAGCCTAAGTTATAATAAGAGTATAATAAGGCAGTGATTTAACCACTAATGCAATCTGGTTCCAGTTATGGTATAGACTAAAAGTTTCAGATTGGCAGTAATAAATACTATTTTAGGATTTTCGTAACCCTTTCCCTTATCTCTTTTGAGAGGTAAAGTAAGGGGGAAAATTATCTCAGGTCACGTTTCCTTGTCATCCCCTCTTCTCTTTTTTTTTTTTTTTTTTTTGCTGTATGCGGGCCTCTCACTGTTGTGGCCTCTCCCGTTGCGGAGCACAGGCTTCGGACGCGCAGGCCCAGTGGCCATGGCTCACGGGCCCAGCCGCTCCGCGGCATGTGGGATCTTCCCGGACCGGGGCACAAACCCGTGTCCCCTGCATCGGCAGGCAGACTCTCAACCACTGCGCCACCAGGGAAGCCCTCTTCTTTCTTTCTTATGTTTGTTAACATCTGTAGTGTGCAAAGAACTGTGGTAATACCATTAAGGGTTGAAATGTAGATTCAGGAGAGGTTAAGCAACACTAGCAGCCAGGCACTCTTACTTCACACCATCAAAATGAATGAAATATATTCTGAGTGCTTCAAATGCTTCTTAAACATCAGTGAAATAATTATCCAAGCACCATTGTTAATGCTCTCAAAAAGAATACCAAAATGATCAGTATGAGAGCGGAGATTTATTAAATATAGCAAACTTTGAGAATTAGTAATTACTACATAAGTTAATAATGGCTTCTAGTGCATTTTTATTCCTGGATTTGTTCTTACATTTGTGACCCTTTGAAAGGTACTGAGTGCCTAATACCACCTTCATGATCTTGTGACCCCAGCAAGAGAGAAATTGGTAAGGGAGGAAATATTTGTTTAAAAGCCAGGTGTTATGCCATATATATAATGTTTATCCCTTGCAAAATAAGCCTAGTTATTATTGCTTCTACTTTACAGATGAGGGAACTAGTGCTCAGAGAGATTTAAGTATTTATGTCATGGCCCCATAGCACTGAAGTTCAAATCCAGGTCTGTCTGACTTAGAATTTCCAGCTCATTCATTTGTGATATCCTTCATATAGTTTTTACTAATATCATTTCCTATCAGATATCTTTTGATCATTTCAGAAAAAGAATTGAATGGTTTGTATGATATATAACAGAAATCAATTTTAAAATATGCACATAATATATACAACAGAATATTGTTCAGCCTTAAAAAAGAAGAAAATCCTGCCTTTTGCAACAACATGGATGGACCTTGAGTACATTATGCTAAGTGAAATAAGTCAGAGAAAGAAATATTCTCTGTGTTCTCCCTTAACATGTGGAATCTAAAAGAGTTGAGCTTGTAAAAATAGTGTGGAACTTGTAGAAATAGAGAATGGGGGTGGGGTGGGGGAAATGGGTCAAAGGCTACAGACTTCCAGTTATAAGATGATAAGTTCTAGGGATCTTATGTACGGCATGGTGACTAGAGTAGACAACACAGTATTATACATATTATATACTTGACGTTTTATGAAAGAGCAGATCTTAAATGTTATGACCACAAAAATAAAAAAGGTAATTATGTGAGGTGATGGAGCTGTTAACTAGCCTTATTGTGGTAATCATTTTGCAGTAAGGACATGTATGAAGTCATCACACCATACACCTTAAACTTATACAATATTCTATGTAATTATATCTCAATAAAGTTAGAAAATAACTAAAAAACAAAAAATTAAAAAAATAAAAATAGGCATACATTTAAAAAATAAGCCAATAATTAAATTATTATTATATTCATTAAAAAATTAAACTCATTAAAACTTTTTGATGTCTAGCAGTCATTAGAAATACAGGCATGCATACAAACATTTATACATATATATAGAAGGGGGAAGAGGATGAAGTAATGATTGCTCTTTGGTTATATGCCTATGCCTCTGAAAAATAATAGGAATATCACCCTAATTTTGTGTACTTTTTTCTTGTAAACTCGTGTTTATGAATTTTTTTTTCTTACCGTCTCATAAGAGATTATGGTGCAGTACTATATCCTTAATTTCCAACAGAATCCAGTTGATATTTTTATTTGCCTGGGAAAAAGTGGAGATTCTTTGCTTGAAACAACAAAAAAAAGACTGAGTCTAGAAAAATCTGCCTTGGATTGACTAGAGTGACATACCAGCTTGGAAAAAAGAAAACTTTGTGTGTATGTGTGTGTTGAGTTAGGGAGAGACAAACATTAAATGTGTAAATATGGAAGGAGGGTTTCTCTGTGAAGAACTGGTAGAGCAAGTAACAGTGATGGGTATTCATTACAGAGTGCATCTAAACATAAAAAAATAAAGGTTAAATGTTAATTGAAGCTGTCTGCCTCTGCTACACCATCTTTGTTGAGGAGGGCAGAAGTTGGGAAGACAGCTGGGATTTTCAGCTGGTTTCTTAGTCTTTGAGCTGGGTCAACTGTCGAATTTCATTTCTGGGAAGAGATACAAGCAAGTTTTGACTTTGGTAATATTAAAGATATTAAGAGTTTGCAAGGTAACCCTTCTTCCCTCTCCCCAACTATGTTTCAGTCAATTGCCTTCCTTTTCTTTTCATTGGGGTGACATGGTTAGTGCTTATGTCTTTGAAACTAGACTATTCTTGGTTTCCTCCAGCGAAACTTTAAAGTACCTCAGGGACCACCCTGGGTAAGTTCTGTTTAATGAATTCTGCAATGGCTCCAGGGATTATTTCTCATACCAACCACAACTAAACTGAAACACATTCCAGCATCACCTACACGGGGGTTTCTTGAACAAAGCCTTTAGGGAAGATGCACTTTTGCTGTGTTTGCTACCAGACTATTGGTAATAATATGTGCAAATAAACAAATGCATTTATTTGAAAACAAACAAAAATTCAAAAAGTAAGTTTCTTCCAGATACCTATGTGCTCTGACATGTAGACAGCAAGAGTATTTTAATTATAATACCATAGGACTATTATTAGTACTGAATAAAGTAATGCACATAAAGTTAGTACTGTATCTTGTATATACATTTGTGTTCATTGCATTATCACTTCATAAGATCTTCTTATTAACCCTCATAAACACCCTGTAAGGAATGCAGAATGGAATTCATTCATCCAGTGGTACACACGAAACTGAGGCTGTGAGTCGCAGCTTCTCAAGGTACTTGAACTGCAGAAATGAGCTAGAACCTAGATGCTCATAGACTTGTAGCTCATTGTACCTAAAGTATAAATTTATATCAATGAGAGGTCTGTGACTGAAATAACTGTATTTTGTATATGATCAGTGAAGCCTACTAGGAGCCAGTATTATTGATAAAATATATTTAACTACCTGTAAGCTTGAAGAGGGCACAGCTTGCTGTATTAACTCCTGAATTGCTGCCCCCACAAGCAATGCATAACATAGAGTAAGGGCTCAATAAATATGTGTTAAATGAATGGATGAGTAATAAAATTCACAGCTTTTAGATGACTTGCTGTGCTAGCTTTAGAATGCAACAGGAAGCTACTCTTTATTAAAGACGATTCAGCATGATTTTGGTAGATTTAAACATCTTCCATTTTTAATCTGTTTCCTGTTGGTAAATATCAGAACTCTGCTGATTTACTATGCTTAGACCAGCAAACCCAGAATTGTTTGGTTTTGCATTCTCTAAATAATCTCTGTATGAAAGCCATATTACCCACATTACTGGTACGGGGAATGATAGGATGGCGCTTTGGTATGATTTAAACTTTAAAAAGTGTTTAAAGTGATTATTATCTTGATATTTCTTAAAAAAAACATATGGAGAACTGGGCTTAATGATCCTAGGATTTACTCTACATCATTAAGGTGTTCAGTTATTTTCCTTAAAGGCTTAATGTATTACGACTTGACTGGAAAAGGAGATACCAAAGAACAAAAGGAAAATTTGACACATAGATGAATACTTCTTCAGATACATAAAATGTTTAATTATCATATTAATGAAACCAAAAAGGGGAGAATTCCAGTCTAAAGTACATGAAGTGTGATATTCCATGTAAACCCAGCATGGGGTATTTTATATACAACTTTGGTTTGAGAGTTCTGAGCCTAGTTGCCATCCTTCTTGAAAGAAAGATTCTATGAAATTTATTTTTTGAGAATCTGTACTGTTCCAGACACCAAAGAGAATAAATGCAAATATGGGAAGTCATATTCTGCATTCTCAAGGACCTCACAGTCTGTCAGAGAGCAGAAGCCAAAACATAAATACCTTTAATACAAAGCACAGTGGGATCAGTGACTCAGCTTTTGATCCATGTGAGATCAGCGAGAAGGAAATCACATACAGCGGCGGATAAGATTGAGTTTCCCCAATGTGGTGGTGTTTGAGATAGTCCCATGGAGTCTGCAGGGTAGTGGGGCGTTTGACAAGAAAGTTAGAAACCCCTGTACTGGGAGGTGCCCGTCTTTGCAACTGCCTCACATCTAGCTTCCTTTTAGGCTGTTTCACTAATTATGGGACTTGTGTTGACACAGAATAAACTTAACTCAAAAGTAAGCAATCTATTTATTTGATAACTTTGGAAAATGAATCCGTGGTAAAAGAGTTTGGAACTCATGCCTAACTGAGGTTTTTGTGTGATGGCACATTACAGCTGTAGTTAGGGCAGGTGGGAGGAAACCTCTTGGCCATAGCACAATCATATTAGGGTTCACCTTCATTGACAACTTGAATTTATTTTATAACATAATCAAATTTTGTGTGCCTTAAGTCTCTTGAATGTGGACTAATACTAAGGAATAACATGTTATGGCACATTTCAGTTTATTTCAAATGGTTGGGAAATGGAATGTTGCAGTTCATCTAACATTATGGTAGCTAGGAGACTACAGAAATATTTTACGTAGGTTATTCAATTCCCTAAATAAGAATAAAATAAAATATTTACCATTAAAATATTATGAACATAGTTTGAATTTGATTTCTTAGTTATTCAGAAAGCTCTTTGAAATTCTACAGGTGTCCTAATTTACCAATAGAAGTAGCGGTTGTTAATCCTTATTTTCTAGGAAATAAATCATGGTCATTTGGCTTTTCTGATAATTTCAATTCTGGGTTAATGAAACTTGAATTTCTCAACCATAAGATCAGAGCTTCTAGTTTTAGGCTCCTGCATAAATCTATTACATGAATTACACTATTTTGTAAAGCTTTGAATTAGCAAGCTCATGATGGTTTGATGTGATAAATACGGCTCTTAAGTTAATGTAGCCAAAATCAGGAAGCCAAAAATGCTATGGAATTTTTGAAAAATTAAATATGGCAGGGGGGTAGTTGAGTCCATATTTCTACTTCATAGCTGCAAGTACGGGGGTGACTAATAAATATTCCATGCAGTGCAGTATTCACTTTCTCTAAGGTATTGGTAAGTGAGGGTCATTGTAATTTAGTGAGACCATTCTTGTAAGAGTGTCAGCCTGATGAAGAACATTTTGTATTAATATTATAGTTCAGCTGTTCCACTGACCTTCACTAGTCTCTATTATAGAATACTGTTCATTCTTATCTAGTTAAATACCCTCCCCAGAAAGTTTAAAATATTCCATTCCAATATTATTAAAATTTATTTATACCTTAGCAATTAAGAATTCAGGCAATTCCCCTCTACTCGTTAATATGTTCATAAAACACCTATTGACCTGTAATGCTTTCTGCCATCACTACCAACAGTGTGCACAGATTATTTTTAAAAGGCCTAATATGCTTTGTTTTTTATCAGAAACCTAAAGGTGACCTGGTTCTTACTGTATTTCATCATTTGGCACTTAAATTCAGGTGTGTTTCCTGATCAGTGTTAAAGGCTCTGCTACCTCATGTAAACTATATGAGATAAAAAGTGCCTTTGGATTTTTTTTTTTTATGTGCAATTTGGTGAATTCTTTCTGTACATTTTGTTTGAATTTAGTTTTCAAAATGACAGTGCATTAAGAAGATATACCCCTATTCCTTAGGTCTTACATATTAATATGGTGAAGAGTAGCAGAAACAGCTGTACATACTTTGACTTTGGGATGTCATGCATTTTCCCTTCAAGAAACAGATTTTGTAACAATTTTCTACCACTAAAATGTTTGGACTGTCCTCAAAGGACCTTACCATTTATTGTAAGGTGGACTCATTAAAATATTACTGAGATAGTGATAAACATTAAAATGAATGGTATTATTCATTATTCATTCAGTGAAAGTTTTCATTGATCAGTCCAGTGACTCATAAATTGGTTGTATTAGCAAATGTGTAAAATTAATTCACGGTCATTCTTTATTTGTTGTAGTTTTTAAGTAGGCTGTTTCATCATATAAAATAAATAAAAAGTTCTGGGTAATTGTAATATCTTCCTATTTTGGTTGTGCCCAACAAAATCTAACGAAATCTTTAAATGCCTTCTGAAAATGTAAAAAACTTTCCATCCTTTAGGGTAAATGATGTTATGAATTAAGGAGACTGAAGTATATGCTGATAATCAACTTTATTTTAAGATTGGGCCAAAGGTAAGCCATCTGCAATAGAAAAGTTACTTCTTTGTATACTGTCAGTCATTGGCCATTTTTTCAAAAGCATTTGGACTAGTTGATGATTTTTTTTTTTTTTACATAATCATAAGATTACATGGCATTGTTCCCAAATCCTGAGCCATTGCATTGTTCGCTGCCTGTTATCTAAGGTATTTCATTCCTTTATTTACTCTTTCTCGTTAAGTCCCTATGAGGCAGATCAGTGAAGTTAAGATCTCTCCGACACCAAAAGACAACTCTAGAATTTATTTCTCATTTTAGGGGAAAATTATGTTGCTGTCCCGAAATTTGGCTTTATAATAATAATTTATAAACTGTAAATACCATTAGAGAGTCTACTGTGATTATTTGGAACTCTTTCAGAGTAGTTTGATACAGTTAAAAGCCAATTTTCTATGTATCTTCTTATCAAGTAGAGTGTAACCTAATGGGCAGCAGTATGTGAAATGCACCTAAGTATTATTTTACTTCTGTACTCTCTGGTTCCTCAACTGCATCCTTTTCCCCCTTAAATTAAACATATTGCACTTCCATCTGCTGTGCACTATAGTTGATTCACATTTATTTTTGCAGGGATATTTTTCAAATGGGTTTAGGGAGCAGATGTTTTTGCATTTGTACCCGCCTTCCTATTCCTCGTGACTTTCCTCATATACAGGGGAAAATGCGTTGCTCCTGTCCTTGGTGAATTTCGCATATCTCTTTGATTTGGGCTGCTGCACTGTAGTGCATGATAATGTGACAATTGCAGTCAAGCAAGACCGTTCCTTAGCTTCCTAGTATTCAGTATCAATATCCCAGCTGTGCTGCGGGGATTTGAAGAACTGCTTCAGCTCTTGGTAATTCCCCCTAGGATTCTTGGGCCAAACACTGACTCCAACCAAACCTCTTCTTCTCTGCTAGTCTTCTGTTTCAAGACTGAGGAAAGGCAAATAACAGGCTTCTAAATTAACTCAGAAATGCAAAGACATACACACACACACACACACACACACACGCAGTGTATTTTTAGCACAGGTGCTTTTGGCGTAATTTTTTTTTTCTGCTCTAGGATCCAAATAAATTTTTACAAATTACATGTGCATATTGTTGTCTTTCTAGAACATGGTACCTAACAGAATATTTGGCAAACCTCTGCAACGAAAATTGTGCCTGAATGCAGGTGTAGTTTGATAGTGTCAGAAGAGGAAACTTAGATGAATAGTTATCCACTGATGCATAAACAATTACCCCAAACTTAGCATCTTAAAACAGCTCATATTTTTTAGCTCATATAGCCTCTGAGGGTCAGGAGCCCGGGAGTGGTTTAGCTGAGTGGTTCTGGCTCAGGGTCTCTCATGAAACTCTAGTCAAGATGTTAGGTGGGGCTGCAGGCATCTGAAGGTTTGACTGGTAGTGTAGGGTCTGATTCCAATATGACTCACCCACATGCTTGTTGACAAGAGTCTTTAGTTCCTTGCTGGCTGAAAGAACCCTCAATTCCAAGTGAGTGGTTTATGTCACTGGCTTCCTCCAAAAGTGAATGATTGAGAGAGAGACAGAGAGAGAGACAGAGAGAGACTAAGATGGAAGCTGCTGTTTCTTTTATAACCTGTTTGTGGAAGTGACATAACATCATTGTACTGCATGCTGTCGGAGCAACCCAGTTATAATAAGGAGGGGACTACACAAAGTATGTGAATACCAGGATGCAGGGATAACTAAGGGCCAACTTGAAGGCTGGCTGTCATAGTCAAGAATCATCTACTTGCTGCTAAATACGTGACCTTAAGTAAGTCACCAACTTTGTGAGCTTCAGTTTCCTCATCACTTCTACTGATCAGCTGAAATGTGAAGATCTTAGATGATGGATGCAAAAGCACTCTGTAAATATAAAATAACATTTACATATGAGGGTTAATTAAGAAACTATACTTATTTTTAGGAGTAATAAAAGGAAAGAAAAAGTAAAAACATGAGAGAGTGAGGAATGGAGAGAAATGGAGAAAAGGAAGAAAAGAGAAGAGGGAGTGAGGAATGAGACAAGAAAGCACCTCCTCAGTTAGCAGGGGCCAGCAGAGGTCTTTACCCTGTTTTTGCTACTCCTTATCAGTAGTTAAATTTGCACACAGAATGGGTGCTTATGTCCTCAAATTTATAACCCCATCTTTTTTTTTTTTAGGATTAAACAAAGAAAAGCTATTCTGAGCTCTTCTCAGCTGGGTCAGGTTTGATTAAAATCAAATGAATGTAAATCAGTAGTCAAAAAGGCTAGATTTAAATCACCAGTGGCCGTACTCCCTGATTGCTTTCGTCAAAACCAGAATTGAATGCTGACCTCCATTATAAATGCTGTGCCGTCCATTAGGAAAGGACAGCTAAGATAGCCATTAGTATTTCCATAAGCCGCTGACCTTGGCTCAGTATAAACTAGAATCTAGAAAGTGGCTGTATTTATTATCATTTTTAATGTGTTTTCTGGAACTCATTTTCTCTGTGGATGACTTTCAGCTTCATTTTGGCATCCAATTTGTGGAGACATCATCTTACTTTTAGAATCAAGGTAACAATTGCTGTTCCCTCATGGTAATTGGTGACTGGAGACCATTTACCAAGTGGAGTCATAAGGACTTCAAATCTGTGTGTGCAAAGCTTGAATGTATTATCCTCTCAGTCTACCCCCTACATATACATGCTGTATTGACAAAGTTATTTGAAGAAGTCATTTAGACATTGGTCTAAAAATGGACCATTTTACCTTTCCTTTTCCCCTCAAGAAATAATTACAACAGATAATTCACACATTGTCTGCCCTTGCCCATCTCTTGCTTCTTACTCGGTCCCTGACCTTCACTCTATCTCATATCTGAGATATGTATTAGGGAAAGGATGAAGATCTGGCTGTCTACTGCAGGCATTCCCTGGCCTTAAAAATCACTTTTGCGTTTTGATTTAACCTTTTTGAAATGTCTTTTAAGTCAGTACACCTAAGTCAAAAGAGCTACCTCAGCCTGCCCAGTTTCCATCAGTAGGAACAGCTGTTTCTTACCAACAGCCTACTTAGCAGGTCATATCCTCAGTCCCCTCACATTTCTTCCTTCCCTCTCAGCTCTCTAGTCCACAGTTCCTTTAAATTTGCCCCTTCCTCCACCTCCTACTACTTTGTCCTTCTCTCTCACCTGTTTGCCTTTTTAATAGTCCTGGAATTGGCCTCCCCAAGCCTTCCTCTTTCTCCTCTCTTTAATCCATTCTCTCCATAGCTGCCAGTTGCCTTCAGAAAACACTGATGTGATGGTCATTATTCCCCAGCTTAAGATACGGTGATAACTTTTTATTGTCTACATCAGCACTGCCCACTAGAACATTCTGTGATGATGGAAATATTCTCTATGTGTGCTGCCCAATACAGTAGCTGCTCACCACATGTGGCTACTGAGCATTTAAAATTTGGTTAGTAAAACTAAGGAACTGCATTTTCACTTTTATTTTTAAAAATTAAATGGCTGTGTGTGGCCAATGGCTGCCATACTGTAGGTCTATAGGATAAAGTATAACCTTCCTAGTTGAATCACATTTTCCCCTTTCCACACACTAAGCATATATACCAATTACATGTTCTCATGTTGAGCTTGCAACCTTTCTGCCTCAATCCACACCAAGAATCTGTTGTGATTAAGACAAGCTTAGATAGCCGTGAATACCCAACAAATATTCGGGCACCTGTTATACGTAAAGCATTGCAAATATATCTATGAAGAAGACAGACAAGATTCCCTGCTCTCCTGAGTCTAACACTTTATTGGTGAGAACCCGTGTACAGTAAATAGTAAGAGTAATGAAAGTAAATTGTGTAGCGTGTTAGAGGGTGATGGAAAAGGGAAGAAGCAGAATAGGATGGAGGGAATCAAGACTGCTGGTGAATGTGGGAAGCAGGTTGTAGTATCAGTATTAAAGAGGGTGGTCAGGGTAAGCCTACCTGAGGAGAAGCAAAGACCTGAAGGAAGTGGAGTTAGTTAGCAGATGTCTAGAGGGGACTTGATCATTCCACACAGAGGGAGGGGCCCGAGCAAAGGCCCTAGTCAGGAATGCACCTGACTTGTGCAGGGAACACCAAGGAAGGAGGGTGGCTAGATGGTGGGGGGGGGGCAGTGGGAGGAGTGGCGAGGGTTGGCACGGGTGGACGTGGACCAGAGTTGGAGCAGTAGAAATAGTGAGTATATTTTTAGAATGCTTGACCATATGTATCTACTGTTACAGGCACTGTAGAAATTGTGTCTCTTCTCTTCATCAGAATTCTCTCCCTTCCCCCAGGGGGAACCACCATCCCTGTTCTTGTAGTAATCTCATTCTTGCTTTTCTTCATCAGTTTATTGCCTATAGATGCATCCCTAAATAAATCTATATACATGGAATGATATTGTATGCATTCCTTTTTGTAACTTTGTTTTCTCAACATTATGTTTATAGGATATATTGATGTTTTTGTATTTACCTGCAGTTTCTTCACTCTCGTGGGTATATACTATTCCACTGTATGAATATCCCACAATTTATCTGTTCTACTATTGATAGACATTTATGTTGTGTTCAGTTTCAGGTATTTATGAATAGTGCTGCTCTGAGCATTCTTATCTTTATTTTGGAGTTCATAAGCATGCATATCTCTGTGATGTGCACTGAATTCTGAGTGATAGGATCGGATATGCAGTATTCATTCAACCTCATTAGATAGTACCACACGGTTTTCCAAGATGGTTTTCATATTTCCATGTTTGAGAATCCTTGTTGTCGTACATCTTCGACCAATACCTGAGATTGTCAGACTTTTAAATTTTTGTCAGTTTGACCGACGAATGGTAGTATCTCCTTGAGGTTTTCCTTTGCATTTCTGTTAATGGAGTTGAATACCTTTTCATGTGTTTATTGGCACTGGATTTCATCTTTTTTGAAATGCCTGTTTAGGTCTTCGTCTGTTTTTCTCTTTGGTTGTCACCATTTCTGATTGATTTGTGCAAGTTCTTTATAGTTTCTGCCTACTATTCTTTGTCAGCTTTGTGTATTGCATGTATATTCTCACAACATGTAGCTTGTTATTTCACTCTTTTAATAATGTCTTTGGATGAGGGGAATTTTAAATTTTAATGTAGTAGAATTTATCAGCTTTTTCCTTTATGGTTAGTTCTTTTTGTATCTTGTTTAAGAGATCCTTTTCTATTCTCCGGCTCCAAAGATAGTCTGTATTCTCTTCTAAAAGCTGTATAGTGTTAATTTTCACATTTAGGTCTTCAATTCACCTGGAATTGATTTTTGAATATGGTGTGAGGAAGGTGTTTAATTTTTTTCTTAGTATGGATTGACAATTCTGTGCTATTCTACTTCTTTAACAATGTTTCTGATTGTAACTCTTGAAATTTATTTCATGTCTCACTAATAATAAGACTGCTCTCGTGTTACCTAGCCACCTCTTAAAATGCTCGATGGAATCAGTTATAAACAGAATCTCAATCTGAACTATCTAAAAACAAAAGGACAAATAAAACAGAAGACAGGGGTGCTTATGTAGCTCACAGAACCTTGAGGCAGGGATACAGCCTTAAGAATAGATTGGAATTCTGCTGCTGTCTGCACATCTGATTCACATGTGTTTCTCTGCAGAGCAGGTTAATGGGAGTTACGGCTACTAATAGTTCTTGAGCTTTACGCATCACATATACAACTACTGTGGGGAATCTATTTCCATATATGTCCCACATTTTCACTGGCACATTTTGGGTCAAGTGATCACTTCTGTGCTGATCAACTGTGGAAGCTTCTTCTGTAAAATGTGGGTGATGGGGAGAAGAGAGCAGCTTCTGGGTCAATGAACTGGATGAACAGTTCATTAGGTGAGGCATGGAACATGTCCATGCCACTGGGTGCTTTTACCCATAGAGCCCCTGATTGAGATTCTGCCCTTAAAATGGCATCTTTGGGGGCTTCCCTGGTGGCGCAGTGGTTGAGGGTCCGCCTGCTGATGCAGGGGACACGGGTTTGTGCCCCGGTCCAGGAGGATCCCACGTGCCGTGGAGCGGCTGGGCCTGTGAGCCATGGCCGCTGGGCCTGCGCATCCGGAGCCTGTGCTCCGCAATGGGAGAGGCCACAACAGGGAGAGGCCCACGTACCGCAAGAAAAAAAAAAAAAGAAGGCGTCTTTGGCGGAGCTGTCTTAGTCGTTTCTGAAGGCAGTCAGTTGACTTCTTCTGCTACAGAGGCCTCTGGGAACTGCCTATAGTAATTGAAATGACTCACTTCTGGGTCTCTTTTAGCTAGTTACGAGGCATATGTAGCTAGATAGAATTATTTTTGTGAAAATGTGACACTGATAATGTCCAATAAATATCACATTGGTGATAGAAGCACATTGTAATATGTGAGGCGTTTTACATGCACTCGATTAGAATTCCCATAAACTTCCCAAGTTGTACGGCATATTGCATCAACTTCTGAGTAAGTAGTTGGTCACTAAATAAATTCTGTCCTTTGAAGGTGGGTTTAATACATTAAAGCAATGGCTTTGACTCAGGCTATGTTTCCCGATAATTTTTTATTTGATTTTGCATTTGAAAGCAATTATAGGTAATTTGAATGATAAGAAATGTCATCACTGTAGGTATTTGTTCTTACTTCGCTCCATCAAAACAATTTTATTGTTTTAAGAGCAATATCTTTAGGTTAAATTCAAGAATATTATCTTAGGTGAACTACTTTTTTCCATCATGACTGTAGCTACTCATAATGGTTTTTCCTTGTTAATTTAATTGTCCTAAATGAATTTTCAGTGCAGAATAACAGATGTGATCAAGCACAGAATGTTTTCAATATGTCCTCTTATTAAGAAAGGAAAATTCTACTTATTTTGGCATAATGAAGTATTTTCACGACAGACAGTCACTAAAGTACATCCGTTTGCTTTTCAAAGTTAGCAAAATACCAGTTTTAAATGGGAATGGTGTTGTAGGTAGAATTTAAAAAGGATAAAAAAGGGAAAGACTATAACTAGGGGGCAAAAAGCTTTCTTTCTATAGAATGAACTTAAAACCAAAATATCAGCCATGTATTTAGTTGGGAGATGCTGGGTTGCCTGGGGACTCGAATCATAAAGGACAGAATCGGTAGAAATACTTGCAAAGGTGAGGGAAAGCCTCAGGAGTACCTAGTAGGTGCCCCTCTCCTGTCCTCTCCTGTCCCCTCCTGTGTGCTCCTGTCCTGTCTTATCCTTCCCTCCTCTCCATGCTGCTCCCCTCTTTCCTCCACCGTTCTCCACTCCACTCTTCTTTTTCTGCTCTTCTTTGCCATTCTTAGCTTTAGGTATTTTACATACCTTTTTATGAGGCTTGAGAGATTGCCAGATGGATCTAGGCTTTCTTCAGCATCTTTTGTAGCAATATGCATTACTGTGCACACCCCGTTCTAGACATTAATAGACTAGAAAAATGCACGTCCACAAACTGTACATGTCAACTGACGAAATGTGAAGGCAGAACTTTTTTGAGGGGAAAGGGGGAACATGTTATCATTTTTAATAAGTAGGAGAGTGCAGAATGTTTGGGAGGTTAGTATCCATTTCTAATATTGAAGAAGCGAAGCATCTTTGACTCCATATCGCTGTGGCTCAAGGGGAGAAACCAGAAGCTGAATAAAGCTGGCAGTGTTGTGAATTATTAGAACAATTATCATTAAGCAGCCTGAATGTCTAGCTTCCCAAGGTAACTATGGTAAAGGGTTCAAAAGCTATAGGAATGTGTAAGTTCTGGGCTGTTTAAAATGGTTTTCTTACCATGCCGTATATCTCTTCAGCAGAAACCTGGGTATCACAGTTGAAATAAGTATTTTTATGTGGATATACTTAAGATAGATATTGGGTTCAGACACTGGGAATCATTTTCTAGCTGTTAGTGAAAATACATCCACTTTTTTTCTGGGGATTCAGGTACACAACTCCAAACTTTTCCTTTTTTGTCTTTCTGGGACACATCTCAAAAGTAGATAGTGCCTAACACTTGCAAAAATAGAAATGACTACAGTATTGACCAAACTTTCATAATTATTTTAGGTGAATTTATAGGATTTTGGGGGAAAATTTCCAAGTTGACTGATAAAACTAATACTCAAAGCAGGAACTAGTACAGTTATCTCTGAGTCCTTGATTTATGAATTCTGCCATGGTGATTTGCTACAGTAATACTAAAATCTCATATTTCTTCCCTTCATATTCTAGGTGAGTATCTGAATTGCCACGAGTGATGAACATGTATATGAGGTGCGCACGCGCACACACACACACACACACACACACACACACGTGCATTCACAACAAATTAAGAGCCTTCTCAGACTCTTCCCTGTCGTGTTTGTTATCCATCTGCAGCAATTAGAAATGACTTTGTTTACAATCTAAACTGCACACGTTATTTCAGGAAAAAGATTTAATAGCCTTTGTTTCCTTACTAGAAGCAATAGAAACTGTATTGTTTTAACCTGGCAATACACTGCAGGAGAGATTTTGTGTCCCTTATGTTTTTGCTAGTTTCTGTTTGTATCATCCCTATATTGACTATAGCCTCAACTAACCTAGTGGGAAGCTTTACCTTAACGCTCTGAACTTGAAGGGCTTGTCGGTAATTTAATCAAATTCCAGCATGACCACCCCTTGTTTATTTTTCTTAACCTTCTCCTGTTTCAGTGAGGTTTTATCTTATGCCACTTCATTCCTTAAGCCAAATGACAATAATACTGTGACAGGGCTTTGACTGGGGGAGTTGACGCTGGTAGTCAAAGCCCAGCTGATGAAGGACTTTAATACGGAGGCAGAGAAGGTTGCAGGAAGCAATGGTAAGTCCATTCAGATTAGTTCCTTCTACTGCAAGTGTGAATACAAACTATAGGTCATTAGAAGGGTATTCAGGATGCTTCTTGTGGTTTGGACAGAGCCATGACTACATGAATTTACTGAAGAGGCTGTTGTTTGCCTCCATTTGTAGCTAGCAGTGTGTCCCGGCTGGATTAAAACGCGTGCGGGATTCCTTTTGCGCTCATCAAAGTGACAATACAGTCAGCTCTGAAACTCCTACATCTTTGGTGGCTATGCCAGATTTGAATATTACAGGGTGTCTCTTCCATTGATCAGCCTTTTTCCTGTTATTCATTGTCATCTCAGTTCATTCTCTTTGAAATATGTACTCGCCCTTACCAAAGCTCTTTTCCTGTGCATTTCTGTGTCTACGCACCCAGCCCTTACTTTTGGTGGGCTGTGGGAGGCTAGTTGTTTCTATTGAACGGCTTCATAAGGAGTCCAGCTGTTAGCTGTCAAGGGTTTTCTCTTTTATTAGTCTCAGAAGGCAGGACTGGCAGGGTGTAGCATGTTGGTACAAGATTCCAGCTGTTGTAATGGTGCTCTCGGAGTCCCTGATCATTTGAAACTTGAAGAAAAATTTGACCTTATCGTAGCAGTTGTTTCTGTGTGTTCCTTTTTTTTTTTTTTTTGTGGTACGCGGGCCTCTCACTGTTGCAGCCTCTCCCGTTGCGGAGTACAGGCTCCGGACGCGCAGGCCCAGCGGCCATGGCTCACGGGCCCAGCCGCTCCGCGGCGTGTGGGATCTTCCTCGACCGGGGCACGAACCCCGTGTCCCCTGCATCGGCAGGCGGACTCTCAACCACTGTGCCACCAGGGAAGCCTCCATTTGTTTATTTTTGAGAGGTTTGCAGTGCAAGATAAAGAGATGTGGATGATAGCTATAAAACATTGAGGCCGGATGGAGAAAAATTTAAGTCTGTTTTGCTTTTCAAACTTTTTTTGAAGTCGACATTTTTGGTATGGAGCGTTTAAGATACTGGAGGGAAATGTTAACTAATGTGGATATAGATAAATTTATCTTGCCATACCTTTATTTGGTAAATGGGCTAAGAAGTCTTGGCAAAATTTACTCATGCTTTAAAAACAGGGAGATAAGAAAGCTAACTATTTCTCAGAGGCACACTCTGAAAGTTTTGCAGAATGAAAAGTTTTTGATGCTGTTGAATTAAAAGAAAAAAAATCCAGTAAAACCAGGTTCAGCTTTAAAGGGACTTTGCTTCTTTATTCCATCTTGTCTCTCTGGGAGATTTCTCTATGCTAGGATCCTTGGGGATAGTTTAATAAGTGGACCAAATTGTTGAATGATGGAATCAAATACCTTAAGCAAAGACAACATCTGCTTTTCCTTCGCTGTGAAAGACTGACAGACAAGAGCACGCATCACAGCATAGATTTATATTTAAGAAAATTAACTTATTTAAAATGGGGAACCTTGAGAGAAATGCTTGGTTGGGACTGACTCATTACCCAGTTAAAAATAACCTTTCCAGGTCCTGTCGTTTTGTTTGCCGCAGTGAAATAAGTTTATTTCAGCAGAATGAAGCCATTATTAGCTTGGCAGAGGCCACTTGTCAGAATTTTATGGAGCAGAACACCGTTTGGCTGGGAAATTCAATAAATACTGTAATGTGAGAGGAGTTAAAACTCCAAGGGCTGAAGGGGCAAAGAGTTGGGGATTTGTCGCTAATTCACTGTTTTACAGCCCCAATAAAAGAGCATGAGGATATATGAAGAATCATCATTAGAGGTCAGGCACACAAACCCTTCGTGAAACACCAAGGCAGCAGGACATGTGAATAAAATCAAAACCTTAAAGTATATTAGGCTGTATAGCACTGATGGTTTAGCATAAATATTGAAGTGTCTTGATTCTTGAGATTTTTCTTTTTCTTTTTTTGGAGAGTGATATGTCTCCTTTACCTGCTCTCCTGCCCTGAGAATTTCTAGAGGAATAAAATATAGGTGAAAAGCCTTTGGCAGTATAACGCAGTCATCAGACCAGTATTGCAGCGTTAAAATGGCATGGAGTCTTTTGTCACCTTAACAGTGTAAGAAACCAAGCCAGTGGCCACTCTCAAGCAGTAGTAGACTTCACCTTGAGGCAGTGTCGGAATGACTCTGATGTGGTGAGACTAAATTCCCAGCTCTGCCATTGTGTCATCCTAGGCAAATTAACTTCAGCAAGCCTTAGTTTCCGCATCTGTAAAGTGGGGCTACATAATAGTACTTACCTCACAGAGTAGTTCCTAGGAGATAAAATGAAAGAGTGCATATCAAGTTTTAACACAGAACCTAGAACATAGCAAAATAAGCAGCGGCGACTCTCAGTTGGATCTTCACTGGCAACACCAGTGGCCTTATGATATCCGGAAGATTACTAACGCTAGGAAACGTCTTTAACTTTGTGGGGAAGAATTAATATAATACATGATTATGCTCTACTTATGTCATTCTACATTCATTTCTGAATGTCAGGGTACACATGTACTTTTTAAATACATAACTCCAATCATTTTGTAAGTACTTTTTTGTGTCCTCATTTTAAAAGGGATTCCTTTATGAACATTTCCGTTTGCTGTTAGGATTGGTCAGATTCACTTGGCTAGAGAAAAATATGCAAGGGTTAGAGGGGAAACTTACTTTGAGGTAAAATGTCACTGTGTACAGATTTGGAGATTATTTTCTGACTGTTTGGGCTATTGGATTTCATATGAAGGGAAGTATAAAGTCTTTCTGTTTTTGTGCATCCTCGTCTCAGCGCTCGATAGGTTGAGGGTTCTCTTCGTATTTGTCCTTGAAAGGAGTGTATTGGGTATGCCTTGGCCATATCATTAAAAGAAATCCAGAATGTTGGCTGCAAACACCATATTTTTAAATAAAATGACTTAGTGGAAAGTCTCCTGGACTGACCATGGGCCTGACATACTTGCTGGGCCGGTTAGACATACAGAGTGAAGTGGAAAGTCCTTTCACCTTGTCAGAAATTCTTAGGACATTAAAGATAGAGCACTGAACGTCTTTGGGAAGGGTGCTCGGTGTAATGGGTAAGTATAGTTTGCATCATTTGCTCTGCAGCCTGACCTTCCCACATCCCCTGCACAGGGTGATTAAGATTCAGAGAGCTCTGGGATTCATTTAATTAAAGCACTGCCCTGGAGTCCATTATTGCAAAATGTTAGCACAGTGCTCTCTGCGACCTTTAAAAGTTTAGAAATTGGTAGCAAAATAGAGAGGTTAACTATTCCTTCCTTTTAGTGCTTTGTGTGGTAGTTTTCCCCTATTTTCCTATACTAATTAGTTGTACTCTCATTTTAAAAACGTGCCTTTCATTCATGGTAAATGTTTTGACATATCTTTTCCTCAGCTAAGATGCAGACCTCCTGACCATGTCTCCCTTCTTTCACTTAATACCTTTATCTCCTAAGGATATTTTCCTTGGAACTGATAAATTTAACTTATATGGAGGAAAACAGATACCTCACCCTGGACTTCAGAGACTACCTCTAAGCCTTCCAGAGGAATCACCAAAGTCAATTAAAAAGCAGCCCCTTAGAATGAGAACCACCCGTCTTCTTTCCTTTCGGTTTCCACTGTCCCCCCCCCCCCACCCCCATCTCCGTTTCTTCCTCAGCTCAGACAGTCCAGTCCACGTGCAGCTCCCTCTCAGGATGTGCTGTGTGGCTCCACTGGTGAGCAGTGGGTAAAACGTCCTCACCCACCACTTGACAAGGTCGGATCATTGAAAAATAAACGATTAAAATTTGAGGGACTTCCCTGGTGGTCCAGTGCAGGGGATGAGGGTTCGATCCCTGGTCTGGGAGCTGGGATCCCACATGCCTCGGGACCAAGGGATCAAGTCATAAAACAGAAGCACTACTGTAATAAATTCAATAAAGACTTTAAAAATGGTCCACATCCAAAAAACAAAAAAAATCTTTAAAACACGACATGCCAAATAGTTATCTCGCTTCGGCTAAACACTGAAGTTGTGTAAAGTGGATTAAAGAATTAGATCACAAACAGTCAAAAACTGTTCTTTTTGCAATTTCAGAAAAACTTAGGATAAAACACCATCAGTTTCAGGATTCTCCATTAACTGGTAATAACATTTAGGCTCTTGCCATAGCTTATGTGCAAGTGGGCGCTGCTGGCAGGTGACAAAATAAGTAAAGGTATCAGCAATGCAATATTTAATGAGAAAGAGATCATCATGATTGTTTACCAGTGTGAAATAAAATTCATATTTTATGGCAAGACAAGAAAAATTTAAACATAAAAAAATTCCTCTCTGCCCTTTGGCCTCCTCTCTCCCTTCAGTGTGCGTTGTGTATCTGCATCAGGCATCCACCAAAGCTCCCTATCAGCGGAAATACCTGCTCAGCCATAAAGAGTAACACTCTCCCAGCATCAACAAGACAACTCCTTAAAAGATAACATTCCTTCTTCATCTTGTAAGCGCTCACATGGCCCACCACGACTGTGCTTAGATCTGGATTATGTAAACTGTCAGTGATACCTCATTGGAAGGGAATTCCCTGGAGATCCAGTGGTTAGGACTCCGCATTTTCACAGCAGGGGCCTGGGTTCGATCCCTGGTCGGGAAGATCCTGCAAGCCGTGCAGGGCAGCCAAGTGAAATAAAATAAAATAAATAAATAAATGATGTCATTTGATGTACAGCCCTCGGCCTCAAAAAGCTTGACTGTGCCTTGACTTCTAACGGGTGGAAGAATTCTCAGAGCTTTCTGAGATGTTCTCCCCAGGTTATAATCCTCAAATTTGACTCGAATAAAATTTCCCATTTCTTTCTTAAAAAAAAAAAAGCAGCCCCTTAACCCCTGAGATTCTTTAGATAAACAATGCCCCTCTTGACAGCTGATGGCCAGCTGCTGACAGTAGATTGTACTCCCTGTGCTGTTCCTTCAGTCTGAAGGTATGCCAAGGCAAAACATTGGGCTGGTCATATACTACAGAATCTTTTAATCAGGGACTGTAAAAAGTGATTGGGGAAATCAGAGCTAACCACCCTGCACCTTCCCATTGAATTTTTCTAGTAAGTACAGTTAAACCTAAAGAGAAGATTTCTTCAGAGTGAAATGGCTCCCTTGGGCATTTTTCACTGGAGCAGGTTAATTTATACTTACAGTATTTGACCACAGCGGATCAATAACAAGTCTGTGATGTGCACGACCGAGCGGGGAGCTCCTGTAAGCAAGCGTAGCTCAGGAATTGATATGTATCCAGCCACTTCCGAGCTTAGTTTTGGCTTGGTCTCCTTCCTTTTCTGGCATCCATAAACTGGGTTTTAAGGATGCTTTCTATTTACTTACCTCAGGCTTCTTGGGAATACAGTATTTCTTGGCCTTAACGGTCAGACATGATTATTCATGCTCATTCAAGGTGGATCATAAGGGCTTGCCCAAGATTCTAGTAAGTCTTTCTAGGGATTGACACTGAGGTGCTCACCTGACTATGAGGTAACTAGGTACCTCCTGTAAAGAAGAAAAGCACCCTGGATCAGTAGTAACTGCCGTGGATATGTCGTCTTGGGACACCTCCGGGACCTTCTTCTTCCAGTGTTGCAAAAGTTAATCCCCTCAGTGTCTGAGGGGGCCATCACCCAGTCCCAAGGCAGGTCAGGAGGCTCCTGACTAGACTGTAAACCCGAGTCCAGCAACAATATTCTAATTCTTTGCTGTCCTCTACCGTGCCTAGCACAGCGTGGTGCTCAGAATTGATGCCTAAGGAGTGTTTTTACATGTTTGCCTGTCATCTCAAGGGAAGAAGGATGGATTTGAAACAGTCCCTAAAGTTATCAAATGAGATCCTCTTGAATAGATGGTCTGATCTGGTGTGGTGGAATAACCGTCTAGAATTTTTACTGAACACCGAGTATTATACTTTATAATTTTATGTCGACAATTATGACCTAGTGAATTTAGAGTAGTTTAATTGCCCTTTATTTGGAAGATGCTGTTTTAGTTTTTCCCCCAGAAGGAAGATGTTTTCTAGATACTCCCAGAACTGGAGCACGGGAGGCTTAAGACGGAATATTTGACACTTGAACTCTCTCCCACTAGGCTTTTGATGTTACATTGTGGGGTGAGATTCAAAGATTGTTCCAGTTAATAATGTAGTTACTGGTTCACCTGGTCACCACAGCTAATCAGAATCCAATGAAATGAAAGTGTTTATGAGATAAATGGCATCTCGTTGACCGTACCCACTGTCCAAGTAGTATCCCTAGGACAAAAAAAGAATCATCAACATAATGTGTGAGCAAATATGCCTTCTCGGGCCCCGCTGACTGCAGCCTTCACAAAACCCTGGGATCTGGCTGAGTTTGTGGAATGCCAGCTTGAGGCACAGAAGCTTGTTTACTGTGCTGATTAAATGGAAGGCTTGAAGTAACTGAGGAGAGAGTGGCATCTTGAGATGTGTATATGTGTGTGTGTGGCGAGGAGAGGCTTGGTGATGTTACTTGTAGTTGTAATGATGTGTTTGGCACTCCTTGGTTGGTGAATGCTAGCTCTAAATTATCCCTAAGTAGAGGAGGACAGTTTACCCTGGGAATGTACATTCTTTTTGCCCCCTGTCAGCATGCTAATCTGCCCTGAAGACCTGTGAGGCTGGAAGGGCTGAGAGATGGCTGGGAGGAGATGTGTTAGTTCCCAAAGGAACGGTTGAGGAAGGCCATGGTTGCCTTGGTTGAAGGTACAAGAGGCTCAAAAAAGAATAGCACTAGACACTGTGTATAAACAAAAGGCAGAGTGAATTAAAGTTGCTTCACTTTAAGTAGTGAAGCAGTACTTAAGTAGTTCCCCACAATTCCTCCCTCTCTCCCTCCCTCCCTCCCTCCCTCCCTCCTATCTATCTGTCTATCTGCTATTGTGAAATGTGGGTGGATTGCTTTGAGTCTGGGTATAAAGGGGCTAGTTCTCCTCTTAATACCTTTACCTTGGACCTTCTCTTCCTTGTCACCTTCTCCTTTAGTTTTCCATTTCAGAGTGGATCATACATATATTTTTAAAGAACTTGGAGTGAAGGTGTATAAAGAATCACATTTGTTGCTTTTTACCTTGGTCTTGAAAGTAGTATTTTTGGTGGTGGTGGTGGTAACAAAATAGCTTTTGCCATGGGCCAAGCACTGTGGTAAATTCTTTACCTGCATTACCTCATTTGATCCACTGAGCAACTCTCTGAGCTCTGCATTGTATTGTCTCCACTTTTCTGTGATAAATGTGAGCCTCAGAAAGGATGAGTATTGAACCCAAGGTCCCAGAGTGGTAAGTGGCATAAACCCAGGCTGGGTGAGTCTATGCAGCCACTACATGCCATGGCCTCCCAGCTGTAGTATTGCTGATCTTCTTTCTAAGCACAGATTTTCTTTCTGTTTCCAGTGGAACGGGCTGAAGTATAAACTCAGGTGAACAATGGAATAAACATCTTCTAGGTGTTCTATGGTACTTTCATTAACAAAGCAGAGTTGGCCCTTTGGGGCTGGGAAATCATGGTGCAGGATCTAGGGTGAGGGTGAGAATAAAAGACCAGTGATCTTGCAGCATGGAGGCTGCTTCAGTGTTGGGCGGATTTGGGGTTAGTAAGCTGTCCAGTTACTGTCACTGTACTACCCAGAGGGGAGGGGAACACCTCAGCAGTCAAAGGGGAATGAGCTATGTGGAATGTAACACATATTGGCCAGGCTAACAATGGGAAGGAACTTGATGTTTCAAAGGTATAATAAAAAGGCAAATTATCTCAGGTTTTAAGCAGGGAATACTTTTTGTTACTGATTTGGCTTATTGTAGCCAAAAATGTTACACATTGAACATCAGCTTGAGTGGTTTAGCCTGTGCCTGTCAAGCTGGCCTAGAATCAGAGTATGTGTGTATATGTGTGTATGTGTATATATGTGAATAGAAACAAAAGCATGTAAACACAAAAAAGTGGAATGAAACTTTAAGAGGGAAGTGCAAGGTGTTACCACAGAGGATATAGTGGTTTCACAATCTGAGAGCGTATCTGAATTACTTCTTCTGAGAAAGCAAGTAACCAAATCAGAGTCATCATCTTTTATTTTGAAAGCCTTGTTCTATAAGATCCTCTGTGGACTGGTCAGTACTTCAGGATAGCCTCAGAGTTCTTTTTTCTATTATAGTTCACGTTGAGGATGTTTTCATGATAAGTTGCGGGAAGTATTTTATACAAGATGACAGTTGAATAAAAAGTAAGAGTTATACACTATCCTTGAATCCGGTCATTAAAATTAGGTCCTGTCAGACCATATCTTGGGTTAAATGGATGTAGGACTACATAAATCAGGAAGTGTAGTAAATAGGATTGCAATAAAATTTAATTTATGATCATCTCTCTTTTACCACTGATGTTTATACTAATGATTATAGATGCATAGTTTATGTAAGATTTCTAAGTGCTGAAACGACTTACAAAAATCAAAGTATGGCATGCTCACAACAGGAAACACGTTCTCAGGGCAGTTTTAGGTATATTAAAAAACAAAAACACCAGCTGTAGTATCTTTTCTGAGTTATAGAATTTCTTTCCACAGAAAACAAAATCAACAAAATCATCTTTCTTTACACATTTGGGGAAGGAGGCATGTCAACTGTTTGCAAGGTTTCGTAAAAATGTCTTACTGTTAATTAATTACTACTATTCTGCACTGAAGTCATTTTCCCTTTAATGCCTGTTTTTCCCCAGAAGGAAATATAAAGGACAAACGTGTTAATTTGTTAGCCAGTTGGGCAATGCTTCTGTTTAAATTTAATTCTTAAACATATTAATTTAACAAGAAAGTTGAAATGATAATTTAAAGGGTAGGACTTATTTAAAAAGAAATAAAAGCCTGTTCTAACATTTTAAACACATCTCTCCCTAACTGGGGTCCCTGCCTCCCATGTGTTCTGTTTTGTGGATATTGCATATACTGCTGCTAGAATAGTCTTACAGAGCACCTTGGACCATCACCATCATTGCTACTATTTTGTTGAATGCTTGTTGCCTCTAGTATCTCATTTAACTTTTAGCAACATCCCATTTTACCCATAGCAAACTGAGCCTCAGTATAGTTTCACGGCTCACCCAGGGTGTGATCCTAGTATAACACTGTCCCCAAATCAAGGTGCAGTCCTTCTAATCTTCCATCAGAGCTTCTTTCGTTCTGTAGTTGGTGAACAAAGGAAGCCCTGTGATGGTCTCTGTAAACATTTGCTATTGTCTGCCTTTAAATAAATAAAAGGAAACAAGACAGAACTCTCACAAAACCATAACTTCATTTCTTTCGTTTTAGCTCATAATTTTCAACATTTCAATCATTTTCAAATTCAGTCTCCATGAATTTTGGCTACTACCGGGATTTGGAATTGTGCCGTCTAAATGGCATGCTATTTGTGTGCATAAAAGTTAATGCCACTGATACAATCCTTCACTCCTACAGATTATTGCATTTTAGAAATTAATGGTTTATAATTGAGTTAATAGAGTATGTGGTGGAGGCCTTCCCGATTTTTTGTTCCTAATCCAAAGAGTTCATCTATTCTATTATATACGGTGTCTTACCTAATTGGCCTTTCCGGGGGTATGGCTTTCCTCTACATATCCTGTAGGGAGTTCAAAGTTATCCATCCTTGTTCCCATCACAGTCCGCAGCAAGAAGACTGTCTTAGTGTCCCCAGTCTTACTGCCACAGGAAGCATGAAAGCTTAGGGAGCATTTTAATTGAATGTCACCCAGGGCCTTTATTCTTGCTGAGAAAGTATACAGAGCTTGAACAGACCCTCTCAGGAAAAAAAGCCTCTTGCCTTAAATGTTTTTTTAAAAATCGTGCTTCACCTTCTGCTGTTTGCTGTGACGTAGTAGAGACTTTTTTCTAGCTATGTATTTTAAAGACCAATATATTCAATTGATTAGAAGTTCCTTTTAAAGACATTAGAGTGTCTGCTTCACTTAAGGCATCAGTGGATATAGCAACTAATGGAGATGTGCTGATAATTTTTTGTCCATACCTCACTACCAAAGATTGCTCCCCTCCATTCCCTACCCCAGCAATACCCAGTGAGTGGGGGAATTTTCCCTTTAGGCTCACTGTATTTCCAATTGATAATATACCACCATGTAAATAAGCATCTCTGCAATCAATAGCCCAATTATTGCTCACCTCTAATATATTTTTTGCCTTTAAAGTTATTTTTCACATTCAGTCTTGTGTAGTCTTCTTAGATTTATGTTGAATGATGAAATCCTTTACATGGTCTCTAAGGCTCCCTGCAGCTTGGTTTTGTCAACTCTGTACTGTGGTCTCTATTCTCCCACCATTCTGAAGGCACTGAGGCCTCTCCTGTTTTAGGACATTCCCTGTAGTATTTTTATTATAGGACTTTTCAGAATAGCAGTTAGACTCAATTGCTTTTAAGGTATTAACATACCTTAATCTGGAAAAGGTATCTGTAAAACAAAGAAAAACAGATCAGAAATAGCAGTTGAAGATGTAACTAACATACTTGTTGAAATAAATTTATCCTACGTGCCCCAAATTTTTGATACCCTGTATTATTTCCACTTTACAGATAAGAAAACTTGAGTATCTGGGGAGCTCGTCCAAGGTCATAGCTGGGGAAATAGGTGTTTAAAATAGAGCTATGGTACAAAGTAATGGGCAGCTAGTAGGAACGGGGACGCTAAGTTTCTCTGAGCATTGAGGAGGCCTGACTAACTCCTTTTTGGGTGGGAGCAATGGAGAGGGAAGACAGTGGCTCCAAGTTAAGTCAGGGAAGGAAGAATTCACACAGAGGTTGCATTTGTGTTGATTATTCCTGAATGAATAGGGCTTTCTCAGCTACCAAGGCAGAGAAGAGAGTTCCAGGCAGAGGGAACAGCATATACAAATGTACTAAAAGAATATTGTGTATATGTGAGACTGTAAATTATTTTGTTTGTGAAGTATGGTTGTTGAAAGCACATGACAGAAGATTAGCTAGAAGAGTAGACATGGTTGAAATTATGAAGTTATTTTCGAAGTCTAGGTCAGGAGCTTGGAATTTAATTTAATGATGGGAATTCAATGAAGTGTTTTAGGTAGAGGAGTTACATTGAGTTGTGAGAAGATAATTCTGATTTTCACTGTGGGCAAGTGGGATAAGGGACCGATTTATTCTCCCACCTGAAACAAGCCAAAAAACACACAAACTATATGAAACAATGGTCTTTAAGACAGTGGTTGTCAGGTAGTGAAGGAGAATGATCCCTGAGTGCTTCAGCTGACTACCTTGAGAGAGAGGGTTTCTAGGAAATGGCATAGGGAGAAGGGAACCCTGTTGAAACCTGGCAAATTCCCTGAGTTGAGGGAGTGGGGTTGAGAATCCAAGGAGACTAAAGCAGCTAGAGTTTGTAGCACAAGGGACCAGAGATGAGATAGCTGCACAGAGAGAAGTCTGGAGATCTTCAGAGGTTGCCCGTTGAGTGTTCAGCAGAGTGGTGACCAGCTAATGCATGTGAGGAAACTTCGGTAGGCTGGAGAGAAAACCACTCAAGAAGATGAAAAGAAACAATCCCCACAGCTGGTGCAAGACTGGAAATAGTGCCTGTTTCTACCAACCAGAGAGGAAAGCCCCATCACTCATGAGGTACCCAGTAGAGTACTCAGAATGATCCTGCTTCAGAGACAGGGAAAAATTGTCTCTACATTAAATCCTGAGCTGATCCCATCAAATGAATCATAAAAGCAAGACCTAAAAGGATCAGAATATCTCCAAGAAGTTTAACCACATCCTAGAACCAAGAGCCAGAATTTGTATAGGAATACAAAAATATCCAACACCCCCAAAATGAAATTAATGATATCAGATATCCATAATAAAAATTATCAGGCATAAAAAGCAGAAAAATAATACTCATAATGATAAGGAGGAAAATCGGTCAATCAATTGAAACTGAGCTAGAATTGACACAGATGTTAGAGTTAGCAGATAAGCACATTAAAACAATTTTTAAACTGTATTTTGTGTTCAAAAAGGTAAGTAGAAACATGTAAATATTAAGAAGACCAAGATGGGACTTCTTGAGTTGAAAACTACAGTGTCTGAGATGAAAATATAGTGGGTGGGGTAAACATATGACAAGACATGGTTGAAGAAAAGATTAGCAAACTTGAAGCCATAGTAATATAAACCATCCAAAAAAGAAACAATAAGAAAAAGAATAATGAAATAATTCTTGCATCATATTGGGTTGTTGTTGTAGTTCGTTTCTCCAAGAAGGAATAAATATTTTTTTCAGTGGTTAATAATTCTTACATTTTGACATTTCCTAATGTGGTATAACTGATGAAACTCTGTGAAGAACAACCCATTTATGTGGTTTAAGATGCAGCTTGGCTTGTTTTGGTAAACTGAGATGCGGGTGTTCTGAACAAGGTGCTCGGGGCTGGGCTGGGCCATGAGGAGATGGTAGGAAATGACTGATGCCTGAATTGGCAGTTCTCCACAGCTCACAGCTGTGGCTGCTAGTTTTATCATCTGAACAAAGGTCGAATGCTTGTCATTGAACATATGTATGTGTACATGCTACTTGAGAAGAGTGTTCTATCATAATTATCTTCTAGATATTATTTTTCTCCTTTTGGACCTTGGAACTTTGATTAATTTTTCACAGGGAAACAAATACCCAATCCCTGGACCCACCCCACAAATTCCCCAGTGACAAATAAGGGATAAGATTTATACTGGAATTTCATAAGTTCTTTAACTCTTACTGAATATTTATTTTAAGTCTATGTATAACTTTACTACTCTGGCTTAAACTTCTCACCTGTCAGTAGTGGGAAAAGATAGATTTCATGTTTTATAATGACAGGTAAAGCACTGCTAGTTGATATAGTAAAAGAATAAACACTTGATTATACATTCTGAAACTTTCAAAAAGTACAGTGATGATCTTTAGTATTATGTGTACACATGCACACAGATATGTGTATATTCTTGTTTTTTTTTCCTATAATGGGAAATACTTTGCAAAAAAACCTAGGAAAATATTGATGAAAAAAGACATTATACAAATCAATGCATCTAGCTGAAATGGAGAGAGTTTTTAAAGAATAAAGACTTATGAAAGGAAGTGTACAATGAGCATTTTTATTCAGTTCAGTGAATACTGATTAGATCTTATAGTTTTCAGATTTCTATTGTTTTGCCTTTTAATTGAGTTTGTTTATTTAAAGTTTTAGCCCATTAACATGAACTTTTTTAGGAAAAGACTACATCAAAATAATTAGTGGAATATACACTATTTAAAAAGTACAATATATATTTCCATGAAAATATTCAACTTAAAAAACAAATCAACCCAATATTCAAATATATCTTTCTTTGGGTTTTCTTTGAGTTTAAAGTATAAGATTTTATATTTGGTGAAAGCGTCTCCATCAGTTTCCTAGAGTGAGGGATTGATGTCTAATAATCATTAAATCTTCCACATTATACAGTTCAGAGAGATCATATTTTATGATAGGAAAATGAATTGCCCTTGAATAGAAAATAAACATAATTCATTGCACTTATTTCTTTATTCTTTGAGGAAATCATCTCATTTTTTCTAAGTATTTTGCTGGGTTAGAATAGACAGTTGGTTCTCTTTCTCTTCTTAAACCATCATGACAGATTAAGAAGATACTTTGAAGATGCTTTAATCATAGATAACTTAGCACATTATTTTGCAGACCACTTCTCGTTTTCTGTTTATCTGAACGTTCATTTTTTAACACTTTGGATATCCACCAGCTTGTCATTACTGGCATCCTTGAACTGGGAGTGAGGGATTAGGATTGTATTTCTATATATTTTTCAAGATAAAAAAATATGAATTTCAACCATTTATAAGGAAAAGTTCTTTAATTTTTTTTTTTTAAGAAAAAGTAAACCATAACCTTTTCTAAGATGGAATACCAACTTAAGAAAACTGTTCCTTTCCTTCTGACATCAGTATTCTCACAGTAGAGCTATTTCATTTTCACACTGAAAGCTAATTTTTAGAAGAAAACCTATTCCATTAAAGTTTGTATTCAAATGAGCTCTGGGGGACACATTTTTTTTTTTTACCTATCACGTTAGATTTTTGGCAGTTTTCCATTACATTTGAGAAGGGAAATCCACACAACTACAGATGCCTTTATTGTCACTGCCTAGGCCAAGTCTTGTACCCTGCGAATGTTCAGTAAGTATTGATTGATGATGCTATTCATCCCAAACACTCTCAGGTTAAAACTCTGAGTGAGCACTTAATATTCTCATCCAGCTTTAATTACATTTCTGCAATTTCCATTTAGTGCTCACTACTACTGTTTATACAACTGTAGCATTGTGAGGAAACTAAAAAATGTGTATAAGTAGTGGATGAGTAAAGAAATTCTGAATGAACTCAAACAGATATTAGACACAGAAATATTTCCTAATATAATTTTTAGTAAACATTGTAACATAGACCTACTTTGTCATCTTTAGGAATTTCCCTGCTGTTGGAGATTTAAATATTTCAGCTATTACATAATATATTATCCTTGGATGATTCACAAATCATTGACAATATTTGGCCCTATTCTAGCGCAAAGGATTAGTTTCGTTTCTTTTGAACGAACACCTCCCCTGTGCCTCCCTGCTATGTATACATCCTTGAAACATGGGCAGCACATCATTCTTATACAGTAGCATTACAGGAATAGTATTGGACTAGTATGAATAAGTCAATGTGCTAGTCTCTTACAAACTATTAAGCAACTATTTTATTCTGTGGATGTTAGTTTCCTTATATGTATCTTAAGAGAAGAGCTAGAATACCTTATCTCTACTATCTATTCCAGATTCTAAATTCTATGCATGGTGTATTTTTTTTTTTTTCTGTTCCAGTGTAGGGCTTTAGATGATACTTCCACGTCATCAGAACTAAGGGAAAATTAATTTATAAAGAAAAAATCAGAGAGACTGTAGTCTTTTATAGTGTTAAACAATTTTTTTCACCGTTTCAACCGATGTTTTGTCATTTTGTAGCTTAAGGTTTCAATAACTTTTAAAGATGCAAATTGAAGCCATATAATAATAACTGTCTTTGTTCCTCCAGACTCGGTAACTATTTGAGAAATTTGTATTTCTTTCCTCCTGACCTTTTAAATTATAGTGATATATAGAGTCATTGTAAAAAAAAAAAAATTAAAGGGTAAAATGTTTTTTTCACCGTAATCCTCACTATCTTTAGTTATATGTATTTCTTTTTGGATCTCTTTCTATACATGGACAAATATACACACACATATGTGGATAAATATACATACAGCAGTGGACTTTTCTTTCTCTTTTTTTAGTAACTCAAGTGAGATCATTCTCAAGTGGTTCTCAGCTTTGGTTGTATGTTGAAATCACCTGGTAGCCTTTAAAATTATACTGAAGCCTGGGTCTCACCTTTAGTGATTCTGACTTAATTAGCCTGGAGCGGCCTGAGCATCAGAATTTAAAAAAGAAAAAGAAGAAGAAATTTAAAGTCTCTGCTGATGTGTGGCTAAGTTTGAGATCTCTAACATAGCTTTTGCAATTTTTTCTTTTCATTTAAGATGAATCGTGAGTAAATGTACCCTCACTGATGGCCATTCTCATTTTAAAATAATTTTGCAGTTAGAAAAATGCTGCAGTAAATGTACATGTATCTTTGGGGTTTTATGTAAATTACCTGTGGGTAGAGTCCCATAAGGGAAATTATCAGTTCAAAAAGTATAGAGAAATATTTTACCTAACTTCCTTATTTACATGATTGTTTTGGTTTAGTTTGGTAAGGGGCGTTATCTCTTTCCTTTGTTCTGAAAGCTAGGTCAGAAATATAGCATACCAGAGTTGAAAGAAATAATATATGTTATCTACCTACATTTCCCATCCAGTACAGGAAAAGTCTTGGTACGGTCAACACCAATGATAATCCTGCCTCTTCTCTACAAAGAGGACCTGGAAGGCAGCTAGCTGCCAATGCTGGGCAGTTCCAATGGTCATCTTTTCTTATATGGAGATTAGAGTTGTCTCTTTATAGCATAGAGTCCTGGATTTTCATGGCCAGAAGGAATCTTAGAAATCATTTTTGTTAACATCTTTCTTGTATAGATGAGAAATGAGGCCTTGAGGAGCAATGTGATTCTGTTCAATATCCTACAACTGAAAAGTCCTAGCCCTTGGTTTGGAGATCCAGACTTATTCTCTGGCACTGCCTCTGCCCAACCACAACTTACTCTTATTAGATGTTGTAGTAGTTAGTTATAGCTGTGTAACAGATCATCCCAAATTTAATAGTTTAAAACAACATTTATCATTTCACAGTTTTTGTGAATCAGGAATTACTTAACTGGGTATTTCTGACTTAAGATCTGTCATGAGGTTGCAGTCAAGGCAACTTTAGAGCTGCAACTATCTCAAGGCTTCGCTGGAAGAACATTTGCTTCGAGGTTCATTCACATGGCCATTGTTGGTACTAAGAATATCTGCTTCCAAGCTCACACACAGTGTTGCTAACAAGCCTTGGTTCCTCATCATGTGGGTCTCTCCAAAGGCTGAGTCCTTGGAACATGGTGACTGGCTTCCTCTAGAGAGGGTGATTTGAGAGAGAGAGAGAGAGAGAGAGAGAGAAAGAGACAGAGACAGAGCAAGCGCTTGAACGTACACCCAAGTTCGAAGTCATAGTCTTTATATAACTTTATCTTGGAAGTGTCATCCCATCACCTCTTTTATAATCTGTTTGCTAGAAGTGAGTCACTAAGTCCAGCCCACTCTCAAAGGGAGTAGAATTGTGCCCCGTCTCTTGAGGGGAGGAGTAGAAAAGAGTTTGTGGATATTTTTAAACCCCCACACATGCATTTAAACTTTATTTAGCATTTGGTGAGCATGAGATTCATAATTTTAGCTCAAAGGGCATTTTCTTTTACCTCTTGGCCCTAAAAGGAAGCTAGATAATTACTTGATCATCACCACACAACTAAAATTAACTTGTAAAATTAACATAGTAGCTTAGCAATATCTTAGAGGTTGCCTAGTTTACAAGGGATAATATAGGCACTGAAATTTTTTTTTTTTTTTGTGGTACGTGGGCCTCTCACTGTTGCGGCCTCTCCGGTTGCGGAGCATAGGCTCTGGACGCGCAGGCCCAGCGGCCATGGCTCACAGGCCCAGCCGCTCCGCGGCATGTGGGATCTTCCCGGACCGGGGCACGAACCCGTGTCCCCTGCATCGGCAGGCAGACTCTCAACCACTGCGCCACCAGGGAAGCCCCTAGGCACTGAAGTTTTTAACCTGTGTGTCCTCATGCTCAATCATGAGATGTGTTTAATCATGAAATGATTATATATTAATTTATTCACCACATGATCTCTCTCTTCACCAAACAGCCCATTATTTTGAGTATTCTATAATGGTCTGTATTTTTAGCATCAGGCCCATGATCCCTAAAATCTTAATGCCTAAATCCAGATGTTTTTAATCTCTAAACTGTCAGGGTGTTACTGGGAACATAAGGTAAATGCCTTGAAGCAAAACAATAATGTGTTTTTAATGAAGAAGCCTTTCTATATTACTGATCTCTGAATCAAGAGTTTGCCTCTCTTGGAATAGCCTTTTCATACCACCCTTTGTAATGAAACATATGGCTTACATCACAGTAAAATATGTAGAGTCGGAAGAAGAAAAAACATGTTTCACATATGTGCCATGCCTAATGTAATGCCATATGCCCAGCAAACATGGAGGACAAAGATTTGACTTCATTCCTGAAATAATTAGAGTTATAGAGTGTTCTTAATTTTGTTTTAAATACTGCAAATAATTTCACACTTTCAAGTAATTAACACTCCCTTCACTTTTAATATTTGCATTTTATTATTAAAAAAACAATCCCCCAGTATTTTTTAATGAATCCTCAAACTGTGACATTTAGAAAGCATTAGCTTTCCCACAATAAATTATCAAGAGAAAATAGTTCAGCCTTGAATTTACTATATATAGGTGAACTTAAAAGAAGGAATTTAAGAAAAGAAAATGTGTTTTGTGGCATTTTATGAGACGGGTATGATTACTGTCTTTGTGCTTATGGTCTCATTTTTGATGAGAAATTTTTCTTTGACATATTAGAGAGTGGTAACTTATGATCATCCCCTAGTAAAAAAAGGAATGCTTTCAGAAGCATAAAAATTCTGTAAAAAGATGGTGCCTAATCTTTTTGGTCTTTAAAATGAAGTTAATTTGTTTTTTTCTGTAACCACTGTTTATATACTTAATGCAAACAGTTTTTTTGTTTGCTTGTTTTAATTTATCTTTGCCTGCGTTTTGTCTTCATTGCTGCGTGCCGGCTCTCTAGTGGTGGTGAATGGGGTCTACTCTTCGCTGCGGTGCGTGCGGGCTTCTCATGGTGGTGGCTTCTCTTGTTGCGGAGCGCGGGCTCTAGGCGCACAGGCTTCAGTAGTTGTGGTGCATGGGCTCAGTAGCTGTGGCTCGCGGGCTTAGTTGCTCCGTGGCATGGGGCATCTTCCCAGACCAGGGCTTGAACCCGTGTCCCCTGCATTGCCAGGTGGATTCTTAACCACTGCGCCACCAGGGAAGCCTGCAAACAGTTTTTTAATTTGCAACTTGGAAACAATATATAGCCATAGCAGTGAGGATTTAAGTATGATGTATTAATCACCCGTGGCTGTTGTTACAAGTTACTATAAACTTGGGGGCTTAAAACAACAGAAAATTATTCTCCCACAGTTCTAGAGGCCAGAGTCTGAAATCAGTTTCACTGGCCTGCCATCTTTTTTTTTTTTTTGAGAACACCTCTCTCTCTCTCAAGTGTGCTGTCTTTTTTAACTTTATAACAAAAATGATATTTAGAGCAATGCATTATATTGTCTATGATATTGCATTTATACTATGTATAACATATAGTAGTATACCAATGCATTGTTATTGCCACTATTATTTATGACTGGGGTTCTGTGATTTGATTGTGGTACAGTCTGCTCTACTGTCTTGAAGATAACGAGTAAAAACAGAGAGAAAGTATGTTTTTCTCCTGTAGATCTTACCTAGCTGGAACCATCTTTATTTGGCAGAATGTCTAGGAAGCCTGATTTGATTGGTGCCTACTGCTGGCATCTGTGTATCTATCTGGGCCAGAATCTTGAGCATTCCGGAACCCTCAGGCTGGTTATTAACAATGAAGGCCCATTGGACAAGCCGACTTTTCTGGGCGTTTCAGTGTCACTCTGGAAAGTACCTTTGTTTTATGCTTGGGGATAAGTGTACGTGGCAAAGTCCAGTGACCCTTTGTCCCAAGGCATTCTGTGATTTTTCTCACCATTGGGACGCAACTCTTTAGGGGAAGCTTTGTATTGGATCACTTATATATAGCTGTATCTCTGGGTATCATAAAAATTTCTCCCTGCCATAAAGAGAGACATTTTTCCTATGGGTTAACTGGAACAGAGGAGGTGGAGAAAGTGCTCTTAATTTCAAGGGTCAAAAGTTAGGAGAAAAACCGTAAATATTTCCTTTCCTGAACACTCGTCATGCTGTAGCAGGCCATTAATTTTGAAAGAGGTTTTCTATTGAAGGAGCGTGTTCCTCTGGAGACATGATAGGTTAGTCTGTATTGCTTTCTTTCCTCTAGGCCAGAGAAATGCTGTTGAGGAGCAAATTATTTATTTAATAGTATATTTAAGGAAAACGCAAGGAATTGGATTAAATTAGAAAAATAATAAATGATTTATGCTAAGGAGCAGTGATTATTTTGATAGTAAATATATATCTGTCAACATAGCTGATTTCTCTAAGGGTTTAAGAATTCCCATGAAAGTAATATGTACACTTTTACTGATAGTCCCAACAGTAACGGTGCTTATTTTGTACTCTCAGCAGGAAAATAAAATTCCAAAAAGTCAATCTCATTTTAGTGTTTAAACCTAAATCTCTCTTGCCTCAATGAAGATTTGAGGTGATAAAGTTCTAGCGAATGCCAAAAAAGTGTAACTGTGAATTCCACTGATATATTTAATTCAGTTTGGGAAAGCTTTCCTCAGAGATTTTACTATAGAGTTACAGATAGATAGATAGACAGACAGGCAGACATAGATATTCTGTAGTTTAGGACATTAAAACAGTTGGATATAGTCTTCAGCCTTATTCTTCCTACTCACTTTTTGCCCCTGGTAGGTATTTTTCACGTACTTAAATTGTGCATCTGGGTTCATTTGACCCTCTGATTCATTTGTTAATGGTGCATCTGGGACCATGGTTTATAGCTAACTAGAGAAGAAAGGGATAAATGGAAAATGTTCCCACTCTTATGCTACTTTGTAAAGATAGTTAAAACTCAGACTTTATAATTGCTTCTCTCTTCTTCCACTACAGTGGCAGAATTTAGTGATCTTTAAAATTATTTTGTCCTTAGGTTTCCTTTTTCCATTTTTTTTGAGAAACCTTTATCTTTTCATTTATTTTCCTTGTACCATGATTATTGTTAATAGTATTATTACTTGTCTGTGTATTTCTGTGTAAATGAGATTTGCATTCAGTGATTAGGTATATGTTCTTAGGACTGTAAATCCTTAGGAGATCTATTTTAGCTCTTTTCAGCTAACCTTGCACCTGCCAATTTTTGTGTAGTAACTTTGGGGTTTAAAATCCTATGAAGGAGCATCTCTCCTATAATTATTTTTTTCTTTTGAAGTATAGTTCATTTACAGTATTATATTAATTTCAGGTGTGCAGCATAGTGATTCAGTATTTTTACAGATTATACTCCATTAAAAGCTATTATAAGATAATGGTATAATTTCCTTGTGCTGTACAATATATCTTTGTTGCTTACCTGTTTTATACATAGTAATTTGTATCTCTTTATCCTGCACCCCTGTCTTGCCCCTCCCCCCTTCCCTCTCCTCACTGGTAATCACTAGTTTTTTTTTTTCTATATCTGTAATTCTGTTTCTATTTTGTATATACATTCATTTGTTTTATTTTTTATATTCTACATATAAGTGACATCATAGTATTTGCATTTGTCTTTCTCTGTCTGACTTATTCCACTAAGCATAATATTCTCTGGGTACATCCATGTTGCTGGAAATGACAGAATCTCATTCTTTCTTATAGCTGAGTAATATTCCTCTGTGTGTGTGTGTGTTTCTGTGTATCTTCTTTTTTTTTTTTTTTTTTTTTTTGCTGTATGCGGGCCTCTCACTGCTGTGGCCTCTCCCGTTGCAGAGCACAGGCTCCGGACGCGCAGGCCCAGCAGCCATGGCTCACGGGCCCAGCCTCTCCGCGGCACGTGGGATCCTCCCGGACTGGGGCACGAACCCATGTCCCCTGCATTGGCAGGCGGACTCCCAACCACTGCGCCACCAGGGAAGCCCTCTGTGTATCTTCTTTATTCACTTGTCTGTTGATGGACATTTGAGTTGCTTCCATATCTCGGCTATTATAAATAGTGTTGGTATGAACATTGGGGTGCATTTATCTTTTCAAATTAGTTTTTTTCCTGGATATATACTCAGGAGTGGAATTGCTGTATAGTATGGTAACTCTATTTTTAGCTTTTTGAGGAAACTCCATACTGTTTTTCATAGTGGCTGCACCAATGTACACTCCCACCAACAGTGCACAAAGGTTCCCTTTTCTCCACATCCTTGCCAACGTGTGTTATTTGTAAACTTTTTGATGATGGCCATTCTGACATGTGAGGTGGTATCTCATTGTAGTTTTGATTTGCATTTCTCTTATAATTAGCGATGTTGAACATCTTTTCATGTACCTGTTGTCATCTGTATGTCTCTGGAAAAATGTCTGTTCAGGTCTTTAGACCATATTTTCATTGGGTTGTTTGGTTTTTTGATAATGAGTTGTATGAGCTCTTTATACTTTTTGAATATTAACCCCTTGTTGGTCATATTATTTGCAAATATTTTCTCCCATTCCATAGGTTGTCTTTTTGTTTTGTTGATGGTTTCCTTTGCTGTGTAAAAGCTTTTAAGTTTAATTAGGTCCCATTTGTATATTTTTACTTTTGTTTCCTTTGCCTTAGGAGACAGATCCAAAAAAAAAAAAGTATTGCTACGATTTTGTTCTGCCTATGTTGATTCTCAGTCTATAATACGTTATTTGCCTTTCCTAGTGGGACTTTCCCTTTCTATAGATTCTTACTCCTTTTCCAGTTAGAGAAGATCCTTTAAGGGTAGGTTTAATATTGATGAACTCTTAGATCTTACTTTTCTGAGAAGTTCTTTATTTCTCTTTCGATTGTAAGTGGTCATCTCATTGGGTAGAGTATCCTAGGTTGAAAGTTTTTCCCTCTCGGCACTTTGAATATATCATGACACTCCCTTCTGGCCTACAAAGTTTCTGCAGAGAAATCATTTGATAATGTTATGGGAATTCCTTGTATATGACTCTGTTTTCCTCTTGCTGCCTTTAGAATTCTCTCTTTAACTTAAGTATTACCATTTTAATTATGATATGTCTTGGTGTGCGTCCTTTGGGTTCATCTTGTTTGGGACCCTCTGTGTTTCCTGTACCTGGATATCTATTTCTTTCTTGAGGAAGGAAACTGTTTCTCTTGCTCTGTTCAGACACAGCCTCAGGTTCAGGTCTCCTTTGTCCCTTACAGCTGATCACTTCCCCCAGCCTCTGCTATCCTTGTCCTGTTGTGGAGCCACACCACAGGGCAGATGGAGTCCCCATGGACTCTCCTCATTTATCAGCAGATGAGCTGTGGCAGAGCGACTGTCATCAGAGAGCTGGTCTGCTTCTAATGTGCTGCCTGAATAAGCACCAACAACGGCCGCTGACCACCCCCTCCTTCAGACTCTGTCCTGGGATCAGGTCCTGTTTGCATCCCACAGTGGAGTCTCCTCCGTGGTCATGGCTCCCAGATCCTGTGCTGCACTGTGGTGTGGCATGAGCGGGAATGGAGTGTTCATTTGGATTGGACTAGGGGTGTACTGAGGTGGTAGCTGGAAACCTGGCAGCCAGTAGAGCAGACCTCTGTCCACCCTGCCTCATGGTCAAGACTGTGCATGTGTGCAACTCATGAGCAGAGCCCTGGCTTCCCATAGACCCTTGTTAGTTCCAGCGGTCCTCCAACTCGCCAGTGAGGCTTAACTACCCGCATAGGATGCCAGGACTGGGGTACCCATTCTCTGGCTCTCACCCCTCACTACCCAGGGCACATGTCCACCCATGAATCCTCCTTTTCCTCTGAGTCCTCTCCCAGGGCAACCCAATCGCTTTCCTTTCTTGCCTACCCAATGACATGTGTATCTTTCATACAGCCTTTGTTGTATAGAAGTCCTTCTGCCGGTTTCCAGTTTGTTTTCAGTGAGAATGGTTCCACATGTAGATATATTTTTGTTGTGTTCATAGGAGGAGGTGAGTTCCACATCCTCTTACTCCAGCATCTTGATTGATGTCCCTTCTCCTATAGTTTGATTGGCCTCTCCATCCATAGTTATTACAAACAGTAACAATATCACGTGACACATAGCTTTATGAAAAGAGTCATACAAAAAAATGTCATTGATGGTGAAAAAGATAGAAGTCTTACAATTTTAAGTTTGTCAGTGACAATGTGCTTCACTAGATTATTCTTTAACCACTAGTGTTTCTTGTTTTTTTGTTTTTTTTCTTTTAATTCTCCTAAAGTTTCTTGGACACTTTTTACAGCTAGCACCTTCAAGTTACTGTTTCCTATCCACATATATTCAATAACTTGATAATTGCATATTTGCCTTATTGGGATAGAAAGAACAGCTCTGTTTATCTCCATTTATTAAGAGTTTATAGCTTAAATCCTTTAAATCTAAGATCACTTGCTTCTTCGGCAAATAAATGAAATCAGCTTGTCTTTTCTTTTTTACTTTCCTACCTGAAGTTTCATCCTACAAGTGACTGCTGACACAGGAGGTGTAAAAGCTTGATGCCTTTGTTTTTCCAAATTATAAACCCTTTTAGTGAAGAAGGACTAAATATTAAATGATCCATTCATGAAGTAAAACATAAAAAAAAACCTATGTGTTACTCACTAGAAATAAAAGTGAAGCTAGTCACATTTTCAAAATTTATAATTTCCTAGTTCTGTTAGCAAGAAAGTATAGCACCATTTTCTACCTTATGTTCTACTTTATTTGTACCAAATAAAATCATTTTTTTTCTAGTGGGAAGCCGGACCACCAAGAACAATCACCTGAAAGGCCATTGCGTTTTTCAAGCTCACACAAACATCAAAGGGAGATGTATATTGCCATTAAGTATCGCAGTGATCACTCCACCAGCCAGTCTAAGCACCCCCCCGTGAAACATACACACGCACACTAAGGGTTTCTCACTTTCAGCATTTTGGATACTGACATTCATAAGAAGCAGAGCTATGAGAACATACAGGTGGTTGCTAGAGGGGAGAGGGGTGAGGTAGATGAATGAAATAGGTGAATTTAAAAAAATGTACTTGGACATATTGGTTGAAAAAGCTATCACCTCCTTGGCAAAATTAAGGGACTGATACCTAGGACATATTCTCAAGTACATATATAGTTTTCAAACATTTGGACAGAAAAAACAATTATAATTAATTAAAAATAGTGTACAATCCACTGAATAGTATAATTCTTAGTCTTTTTATATTTAATACTAACTTGAACATGAACTACTTTAACAAACTGATTTAATAATAATTGCATTACCTAACACTTATTGGGCATTTTTCCATGTGTCTCTTTTATTAATGAACCTATGGAAAGACCATCCCAAAAAACATCAAATGAAATAGATCTTATTCATTATCATTTTGTTACCGTCCTGTCCTTCAAAAATAACTGTATTGTGCTCTTCTCAATTAAAAGGTACCATGGAACTCAGAATATAATGAGGTTAGCAGATAGTATCTTCTTGCTAAAAAGTATACAGTTACTTGGAAAAAGGAGAATGTTCAGTTTATTTAAGTTTAAAAATTATAAATAATCACTACGTTAGATTATTGATACAGTATGTAGAATTACCTTTGTGGAATTAAGTAGAGAATTTGAAAATAGAACTGTTTAATGTATCTCCCTAAAGGGATACGTATTGATTAATAAACGAATGAGAACCTGCTGAAGTTTAAATATATAGGCATTCCATAATATTACACATACTTAGTTACTCATATGATGTATAATTATAATTTTTGAAGAATCAGAATATCACTATAAAACATGTATGTTAGCATTTACCATAGAGTGAATACGTCAAAACACTTAACCCTATAATAGATAGTGTAGATCCAATTTCTTTTTTACCAAAACAATAATGAGATTTTATTTTATTTCCTTAGAAAAGGTGTTCTAAAAGACTTAGTGCATTTTTGCTTTAATAGCCTCAGAAGCATGTATGTTACAAACTTACAGAAAAATTCATTTTGCACTTAAACTGGTTTTTGGATTTTGAACCAATAACTTTTTAATTTTAATTCTGTTTTGGTCAGTTTTCTAGGGCTGCCATGACTTAGTACCACAAACCAAATGGCTTAAATAACAGAAATTGTCTCAAAGTTCTAGCGGCTGGAAGTCCAAGGTGTCAGCAGGGCTGGTTTCTTCTGAGGGCTGTTAGGGAAGGATCTGTCCCAGGCCTCTCTCCTCGGCTTGTAGATCGTCATCTTCTCTCTGTCTTTACATTGTCTTCCCTCTGTGTGTGTGTGTATCCAAATTTCCTCTTCTTATACGGATGCCAGTTATATTGGATTAGAGCCCACCCAATGACCTCTATAAAGACCCCCATCTACAGATTAGGTCACATTCTGAAATTTGGGAGATTGTAAACTTTCCCAAGAACACACTTCAACCCAGAGCAGCCATTTTGGTCTACTTTGTGCTTTTTCTCTCAGCCATGGCTTGGCAGGTTATATAAGGTTTGTAGTCAGAAACTTGATAGCACTGAGCTTTGGGGCCAGACACTGGTTACTCCCCTGAAATCGTTTTCTCATCTGCCATGAACATTAATCCTACTTTGAGGGGCTTTTGTGAAATTAAATGGCTACAAAAGGAGCCGCTTTCTCTTGTAATTAAACTTACTTGAAATTGAGCCTCTGCTTCACACCAGCCTTAGATGTTAGGAAGGTTGTTTTTCCTGGGTCTCATTGTCCCCATCTCTAAATCAGGAAGGAGAATGTTTGTCTTGCAGAAGCACATTTTGTAGAATTTTAAATAAGCTATATAAATATTAGGTATTAAGTCAGAAATTCTCTTCAAAAAGCGTTTTGTAAACAGTAAAGTATGGCAGCATTTACTCTTTTTCTTCCTTCTTTGTTACTTCTATGTAACATCCCTAAATTTATGGGCCATTCATTTTAGCATGACTCCAGGTTATTTTATTTTTCTTTAGAATATGGTGAGGCTTTGGATCTACAGGGCCATAAACATAGAGCATTTTTTTCTTAAATAAAACAACATCAAATACCCTAGCTTAATTTGTGTATAACATACAGTGTCAGCTCTTCTTATCCTGAGCTCACGAGAAAATTCAGCGCTAATGAGCTAAGGCATCTACCGTTATGTAATGAATTAATTCCTGGCTCGTGCATTCAGAATGGTACCAGCTTTACAACATCCTTGGGAGAATTGAAAAAGAATCATTCAATTTACAGTCTGTAGGGCATAATTATCTCTTGGAACCCCAGCTGAGAAAGGCTGGCTAAATTTTGTTTTGTTTTTAATGACAGTGGACAGAAGCTTTTTCCTTCAAATCCTTCCTGCGTCTCTGATTTTAATGTGCTTTTGTTGCTCATTGATTTTGATGAGGTAGGATGGAGACAGTCATTATTTCATTTCACACAGATGGAAGTCAAAGCATGGAGATGTCAGGGATTGTCTCTAGAGCCTTCTTGAAATAAGATAATGACAAAGTGAGGAAAGTAACACCCGCTTAGCCCAAGCACTAGACTGCTTCTGTGGGATCAAGATTTCAGACTGTAAAATGGATGTCATGTGTTTTACATGGATATCGTTCCCCAGGAAATCAGAAATGTCTAATGCCGTTTAGGACAAAATTGGGATTATATTATCATGGTGGTAGTGTCACTTGAATAAGTAGTTTTGGAATGCAGTATTATGATTTATTCTTTACCTCATTCACTAATATCCAAAAGGCAGCCATTGCTATCGGCAGAGTTCTGACTTGTTCCCTTTAACACATTTGAGGTTTATATGCACACTCCGAGAGAAAATAACTCCAACTTTGTCTCTACTTTTTCTGCTGAGGGTTGAGGTTTACTGCCATGCAGGATCAACTCAGCTTGCCTTAAAATCCTACCATAAACTGGCTTTACCCATATCTTGATTCCTTGTCATACCAAAGCTATGGTATATATATATACAATGGCCAATTTATTGGTTCCTAAAAATATTTTGAACATATCAACCTCTAAATCTTATGCTTATTAGTGAAGTGCCTTGTATTCCTCTCACATCAAGATTCTACATATTCTTCAAGGTCTGTCAACCACCACCAAGTTAATAAGATCTTTCCTGACCACTGAGATCATATGCATCACTCCTGTAAACATATACGGGTATTTATTATTCAAACCATTTATTTGGTTTTTAACATATTATCATGCTTTTCTAATTTTTACATTCCTGTATTTCCAAACAGACTACAGTTTTAAGAGGCATTGCCCTTGTCTAATCTTCTTTGTGTCTGACGTGTATTAGCAGGATGTCAGATACAGAGAGTTGACATTGAATAAATATTTGTTTATAGATTCTTCAGAACCATATTTTAACTCGTTGACTTTATCATTAAACAAGTTTCTTCCTAACTCTTATATATAAGGAAAAGAAAGAAAGAATGTGCTCTGAAATCAGGTTATTATTTTGACGATTTTTACTTCCTTTTACCTGTTTATATGTACATGCTTTGGAAGGACCTAAATACAGAGTAAGCTTGGAGTCTGGACAGTAATTTCTAATTAAGACTACAACTCTAGGGCTTTGTAAAACCTACCTTTGAGTAACCCAGTACTGTGCCCGTCAAAGAACAAAGAGTCAGTATAGCTACCAAACAAAGAGCCAGTGCCTCTACCATAGTCACTTCCATCACCATCACCCTGTGATCTGGGAAAAACTGCAGATGGGTTTGCTGTATTTTTTGATGTTTCTTGCAAAATAAGCTTATCCTGTACATATTTCATATATGTACTTTCACATAAGTCATGAATATTTAACATGGTTTTAAAAACCTTATTCTTGTGGATACTATTGAGGATGAGGACAATAAGTAATTAACATAATAAATACATTATATGATATGTTGAAGGTAATACAGGCTATAAAATAAAGCAACTAAGGAAACTGAGGCAGAGAAAGGGAACGATTTGGCCAAGGTGAATATGAAAGTGAGGACTAAAGCATGTCTAGAGCTCTGGTCCCTTGACTGTCTCTGCCCCAGTCTTTGGGCTATACTGCTTCTCCTGGACCTAGGAGCCATTCTGCTTTCTCCGCATGGGTGTACATTTAGTTTTATTAAGTACTACAAAATACTTTTTCAGAGGGGTTCTACCAGTTTGCATTCCCATCAGCAGTATATGAGTGCTCATTTGTTCCACTACCTTGCCAACACGTGTTGTTCAATTTCTAACTTTAAATATTCTGGTGAGTGTGTTGTGGTTTCTCACTGTGATATTAATTTGTGTTTCTCCAATGACTAACACTGTGGAGCATCTTTTTGTATGTTTTGTGGCTATTTGACTTTTTTCTTTGTCAATTGTCTGTTCAAGGCTTTTGCCTCCACCGTCTCACCCAAAAGGCAGATAGTAGAATGAAAAATGAATAGATAGTATCAGACCTGTGGTGGATATGTGTTTTGCAAATATCTTCTTCCACTCTGTGGAATGACCTTTCCTAATAATGTCTTTGGATGAACACACATCTTTAATTAATTAATTCCAATTTACTAATCTTTATTGTTATTACTTTGCCTCGTTTCAGAAATTTTTGCCTATGCCAGGGTTACAAAGATATTTTTCTGTGTTATTTTCCATAAGAATTACTGTTTATCTTTCACATTTAGGTCTCTAATTTATGTGGAGTTGATTTTGTATATGGTGTGAGGTAGGGGGTCAATATATGTTATTATTCATATAGATAATCACTTGACTCAGTTCTATGAACTGAAAAGATTATTCTTTGCCACTGCATTACAGGGACACAGTTGTTTATAAGTCAGTTGCCTGAATGCAGGTGGATATGTTTCTAGAGTTATTATTCTGCTTCACTGGTCCCTTTGTCCTTGAGCCAATACTTCACTGTCTTAATTTCTGTGGCTTTGTAATAAGTCTTTTAATAAGTAACTGGTATGATTACCTTCAATAGGTAGTCCCTCAACATTTGTTCTTCTAACAGATTGCCTTGCCTATTCTTGGTTCTTTGCACTTTCTTATAAATTCTGAAATCAATTTTTCTATTTCTTAAGAAAAACAAGTTGAAATTTATATTGGGATTTCATTGAATTCATTGATCGACTTGGAAAAAATAACATCTTTACAATAATGAGTCTTTCAAACCATATTATGATTGTCCATTTATTTATATCATCTTATTGATTACTAATGCTGTGTAATTTTCTGCATAGAAATCTTGTCAACTTTTGTTACATTTATTTCTAGATTTTAAAAATATTTTTGATGCTGTTGTACGTGGCCTATTTTTAAATGTTTATTTTCTAATTGTGAGTATATAATACAGCCGATTTTTTGATAGTGACCACATATTCAGCAGCCTTGCTAAATTCTTTTATTAATTTTAATATTCATCATTTCTCCTCACTTTTTACACATTCTATTGATAGTAACTAGTAAAGTTGACTAGTTCTTATCCAAGGACAGACATATCCAGTATGCAGTCAGAAACTGACCTGAGGAACACACTGACTGTTTAAAATGTCATTCCTTTAAAAAACTTGCGTGAAAATTTCACTTATTAACCTAACTTGAATTGTGGGCTTCATCCCTGAGCAGAAACTCCTTAAGGAAAATAGCTTCTATGGAGATAAAAGTATGCTAAATACTACTTGTCAGTACACTTGGTAAGATCAATTGAGATCTCAGACACATACGTCACTTCAATTATATCACCAGGAAGGAACATCATGCTATGGGGTTTTAGCTAGTGGTTAAAGGCATTTTAAAACAGCCTTGCTCCCTCTGAGCTATGTGGCAGAAAATATTTACAATTGGAAGAAGGGGCAAAGAGGTACAAATAGTTCCAATTTACTAATTTTCCTAAATCTCGGAACAATATACTACGTAAAAAATCTGAAATCTAATGACAGTGATTTTACTAGTTGATTGCTGTCAGAAGAGGACCAAAATAAATCAGTTGTAGCCTAAAGAAGCCAAGTTGCCTACCTGTCTGTAAAGTGTGGTAAAGTACTGAACAGAGCACACATTTAAAAAAAAAATCTTTGAGAGTAGATGCGATAAATATTTAACCCCTTGATGTCATTAGCTTTTGCTATATACCAAACCATCGCAAAGCTTAGTAGCTTAATCCAGCATCCATTTATTTATTTCACAATACTCTGGGTTGGCAGTTTGGACTCGGTTCAGCTAGGTGGTTCAGCTGCTGTGGGTCGTGCTGGGCTTACTCATGAGTCTGTAGTCTGCTGCCAGGTCCTGTGGGGAATGACTGGTCTAAGATAGCTCAGCTGGGTGGCTCGTCTTTGTTCCACGTGATCTCTCATCCTCCACCAGACTAGCTTTGGCTTATTCAAATGGTGGTGGTGACAGGGGACCCAAGATCAGCAAGTGGAAGAGAGCCTGCAAAGCTGCTTCCTGAAGTTTCTTGGGCTTCTTGAGGCTCAGGGTCAATGCACACAGTGTTGCTTCTCCCCTGTTCTGTTGGCCAAGGCTAGTGATGAGGCTAACCAGCGGGCGATAGACTCCTCCTCTTGAGATGCTTAAGAAGGTGGCTTTTTTGGGTCACCTTGTACACCCTCCATATAACAAACTATAGTACTCTGTGTTGTGTTTTTAAGCCAGACATTAAATACTGGCAGTTTCCAGCTTCTTTAGGTAACTAATAAGAAAAAGTAAGGACTTAAATGACCTCATGTTGGGGTGTTAAAAGCCTTGCTTTAATAATGGAGGTAATCCTGGAGTGAAGACTAAGGGATGAAGTGTAAAAGATAACTAAGAGTGAGAAGGTAATTTGGGAAGCTAGCCAGCAATTGACTCACAGTGGGACCCGGCTTCTAAATCCTGGAAGAAAAGATTTTTCAATTATTGGAAAGGCTGTGTTTTCTAATAGTCTGAATGCCATTGTACTATTGGGTATTAGTATCAGTGCTACCATTACAAGGCTTAAAAGGGTCAAAACAAGACTTTGATGTATCAAACTTAAGAAACTTTTTTTATCCTAAAGTATGTGTAGAAAGCCTTTTCGGAATCACAGATTTAAAAGTGTGACCACGGAGATCCGGTGTGCCCACCGTTTCTTTGTACATGAAAGCAGATTTTTTTTTTCCTCTAGTTTTTAGGAATGCAAATGAGAACTAGCATCAGGCACTTAACTTTTCAAGTAAAATTTCTAGTGTGTTAAAATTCTCCAGTGGGGAATCCTGGGACAAAGAAGAAAATTCATTTGGTTTCCTAGGGTCTGTTATTATATGGGAACAGAAAACAATTTAAAACATTAAAAAGCAACACATTCTCTCTGATTGTTTTAAATAGCACTTAGGAAGGGGAGACTGCCTTAGGATCCTTGAAAATGAAACTGGGAAACTTTCATAAAGGGTCAAAGACTTTACAACACCGTACAATGGCTATGTCCAAAGAAATGGATTGGAAGTCTCTACAGAGACGTGGGGGCAGGGTGGGTGGTAGAGAGAGATTTACATTTTTAAAACCATTGACACACAACCACTGGAGAAGTTGTCTGAATATAAATCAGACCATGCCACTCCATAGTATAAAGCCCTCCATTGCCTTCCCATTGCGTTGCGGATGAAATCCAATTTCTGCAGCGTAGCCTGCCGGCCCTGTGCAATCTGGGTCCATCTTGATTTCCCAGCTTATGCATACTTCTCTCAGCCTGGCTCCCTGAGCTCCAGAAACACCAAGCTCAGTCCCGCCTCCAAGCCTCTGCCCTGGGCGGTCTGCCGCTTGGCCTGGAAAGGTCTTCTTCAGAATGTCTTGTCATTGACATCCAGGTTCAGGCTTGCACCCCACCCGTTCAGGGCCCTTCCCTGCCACCACATCTAAAACTTCCTCTCCCCTCCCCCATTACCTTGTTTTCTTTATAGCACTCACCACTTCACTTTTTAAAAAATTGCTTGTGTTTTTCTATCTCCCCTCACCCGAATGTATCAGGGACCTTGCTGTCTTGTACACTGTTATGTCTCTCGTATGGATCACTGCGCCTGGTAGTCAAGAATATTCATGGAGCCGAAGAATGAAAGAATTTATTTTTAAAACAAAAACACAGTTGATGTGTAAAGTTGTTCTAGCTTTCATGTGGATGGTTTACAATGATAAAATGAGGACATTGTATGAAAATCTCAAACAACAACAGTCTCTTTTCTCCTCTGTGTGTTACATCATGTTGACATCAGCCGTCACATGGCGACTTTAACATGTGGTGATTACAGCAAGTGTTTGACTCCAGAAGGGGGTTGGCGGACAAAACCAAACTACCAATCAGTAAAAGTTTTCTGTTTTATCTACTGTCACCTGAAATGTATGTGAAAAATATTCAAACTGCAGAATATCTAGGGCAGTGGACCTCCAATGATTGGTATGGCCTAGGAAAAAATTCTAGGACTCCTGTGTCTGTTTATTTTTATCTCATTTTAAAAATTTCTAATTTTGTGTATTTGGCAATATATTTAGTTCATTAGTAGTATAATAGGAATATATTATATATATGTATATTTTTTCAACATGGGCCATATTTGTATATGGCCTGTATACACCATATTTATGTATGGGATGTATCCACCCCTACATACAAAGTTTGAAAATGATGAAGATTTATGCTATGAAAGTACTGACCCTAAAGACAATTGCTGTGGAGGAAGTGAGCACAATTTCTACAAGCATGACTTTTGAAAAATGTTTTACAAGGTAATATGATAACACATCATGATTAAATCTATGATTAAAAAATATTAAACATAATAGAAGCAAAGCCCCATCTGTTCAGTTTGTGATGGAAACACGGTTGAGCATACCGCAAAAGGTAGAGAAATCCCTAAAATGTGGACATGTTAATTTGGGACTTGATCCCCACCAAATAATAGTTAGGGGTCACTCCCCTCCCCCCACACCCCCATTGTCCTTGCACTTCTGCCCGCCAGCGCCAGCCCCAGCCTGTGCTTGGTCTTATGCATGTTAGTACCTGGGTACCCCTGTACTTAAAAATATAAGAATCTGTGTTTCAAAAAGCCTTTCAGATGATGCCTAAATCCAGCCGAGGAGTTTGGTTGATGTTATTATTTGGCATTTCCTTTTCTTTTAGCCATGTGGGCCAAATAAGATTATAATCGGTATCTGGGAAGTTTGGTATTTAGAAAGTTGCTACTAGGCTTTTAATGACTTTAAACTCCTTTTTTGATATCTGCATTGTGTATTTTGTTTGAGTATTTTATAGAGGTATAATGAAGACGACAGTATTTTTATTTTTAATATTTATTTATTTATTTTTTGGCTGCGTTGGGTCTTCGTTGCTGCGTGTGGGCTTTCTCTAGTCTCAGCAAGCAGGGGCTACTCTTTGTTGCGGTGCACAGGCTTCTCATTGTGGTGGCTTCTCTTTGTTGCAGAGCACAGGCTCTAGGCTCGTGGGCTTCAGTAGTTGTGGCACGAGGGCTCAGTAGTTGTGGCTTACGGGATGTAGAGTGCAGGCTCAGTAGTTGTGGCACACGGGCTTAGTTGCTCTGCAGCATGTGGGATCTTCCTGGACCAGGGCTCAAACCTGTGTCCCCTGCATTGGCAGGCAGATTCTTAACCACTGCGCCACCAGGGAAGTCCGCAAGATAACAGTATTTTACAAAGCCTTTTTCCGGAGGTCTCGAATATATTTTCTGAAATAGTGACTATGGGAAAAATACATTTGTTTTCATTCCTAGACTGACACATCTTGGTATGGGAAATGCCTAGTGCTTTTATTGCTGCAGGAAATTTTCATATTTTATTATCAAATCACTTTATAACTTTCAAAAGCCACTGCTTTTGAAAAATAACTATTGTGTGTCTTCATTTCTTCTTTCAATATGGCCATGTTGCCCTTAGCAACTTTATAATAAAGTACACTCTGGCTGGCATCTTTCCACCTGGGTAACTCTCCTATATATCTCTGAACTCATCATCGAATGCATTTCTACCTACTCCCAATTAGCCAACATGTATTTTTGCTAAAATTTAGATGAAAGAGAAAAGAACTCCATGAAAAAAGAACTAGATAATAATATACAAGATCAGTGTGCCTCAAGGTGGTATAAACATGTGTTTGCATGTTATTAATTCAATTACTAATATGTGAGAATTTTAAAAATCTATTTTTGGTTAATCATTTCTGTTTCTAAGCACACCTATAAACTCTGTGACTCTAAGATATGCAAGTACATAATAATGGGTTACTAAGTTAAAGATTGACTTTTGGGAGAATTTTTGACTCATGGGATAAACTTTGATTTGTGAATTATTTATCCATCTAGGACGACAACTCTCAAATACTTTTATTCAGTGAGATCATCTCATCCTTACTTCCTTTACCTAACTTTTAAGGTTTTCTTCCCCCTTCATTTGGGCCAATCCTTAGACTATTTCTCTGCCAATTAAAAAAGATAACTTTTGTTTATTGTGCTTATTTTAGAATTAATCGTGACCTCACCTAAGCTAGATATCTCCATTATAGTAAGTCAGAGATGATAGAAGCAGAATGCTGTACAAGAAAGAAAATTGGTTTGGGACCTAACCCTCTCCTGAGACTAACCAGATGTGTGTCCTGAGGTTATTAATTTCATTATGTCCTTTCACTTCATTGTCTGTTACATGAGGGGGTTGCCCAAGATGATCTGTAATTTTTCTGCTTTTTATCAATCTTTGGTTTCATTCATGGAGAAGGGTAGATGCAAAGAAGGCACTGACGATAAAGAGTACAATATAACTAAGAAAATAAATATGCTGGGTGAGAGAGGAGGAGAATGTATATTGAATATCTATGATCGGTATTTTTTCTCTCTACCCTTTCTTTAGGTTGTGTTTCTGTTTGGTTAATAACCATTTATTTGGTTTCTCCACGTAGAACTTAACTCTCCTCTACTATGTGTGGTGTTCATAGGTTTTCACAGAGATATGGGATAAGTCATGGGGACAACACTGGGGAAATGAAGAGAAGATGCTTTAATTCCACATTCCCCAGCCATTCATGATGACCTCTCACAATTCTGCTGTCTGTTGCTGACAGTGAAGTGAAAGAACATTCCTTGGAACCGAATATTTCTATCCTGGGACTGTTCCCTCAGAGAAGAGCTAAGCTCCCATCATGAGGAATGGGAATTACATCTATTCACTGACAGACATCAGTGCAGTCTCTGCCCTATTTAACAGATTCATCCTTTTAATTGGTGACAATGTTTATGTCATCTAAGTCTGTGAACTGACCTTCCCATAAGGCAAGCCAACTTCAGTTCTAGCTTAGGACAAAAAGGGAACTGTGGGAGCCATCCATAGTGTTTTGACTTCCATACCCAGAAATTCAAATCTAAAACTGCACTGGAAACACCGAAAATTGATGGATTTAGAAAATAATATACTAGAAACAGGCCTTGAAAAGTCCCATTTTTTTTTAATTAAAACTTTTTCTTCAACATTAATGAACTGTTCTAGGACATTGTTTCCCACCTTTGGCACTGTTGACATTTTGGTCCAGATAATTCTTTGCTGTGGAGGGTGGTGTTGTATACTGTAGGATATCTAACAGCATCCCTGGGCTCTACCCCTTAGGTGCCATTAGCACTCCCCTTGCATCGTGACAACCAAACATGTCTCCAGACATTGCTAGTTGTCCGCTGGGGAAGGGGCAAAATCGTTTTCAGTTGGGAGCCACTGGTCTAGAGCTTTGATCACTCTGAAGATGGAATTATAGATGTAACACCTGTGAATAGGCAAAATCAGTTTCTGTTGAGCTATAGTAATGAAGTATTTAAAAACTATTATATACTATTATTAAAAGACCCTTTGTTTTAAAAATAATCTTAAGGAAAAAAGTAATCATTGCTAAAGGGAGTGGTAAATTCTCCACAAAATGAATTTTAAAATGTTGAATAGACTTGTATTTTAACTTCCATTGCAAGTTTCCACTAGTGTTGTATAAAACTGGATAGAAGTTATCACACGCAATAATCACTTAAAGACATTAGATGCTTCTTCTAAAGCTATCCTACTTTTCAAATCAGAATTGTATTTCTGTTTGTAAGGGAAAAAATAGGTAGACAGAGAGATGAGGGGTTTTTTTTCCCCTATCTGTTCATTTCTCATGGCATACTTCATTTTTATTTCCTGAAGGAGAAAGAAACGATCAAAGTTAATAATGTCATTTTGCCATTTCTGAAAGTAACTAATATTTATGTGTGCCTCAAATGTAAAGTTATTTGAAATCTTACAGGGATTCTACCAACAGTAATTTGAAAAGTGAATTATAGAAAACTCAGACCATTGGCTTTTCTCTCTTTGTATCAGAACTAAACATATGAAGAGTCTTTAATGTATCCATATTGATAGGCATTGTTTTACTCTTCAGTTATTCTAATAATCCAGTTGATTTCACCAAAGAGTTATCATGTACTTACAGTCACCTGCTATCTTCAAACTAAGTCATAGCCTAAGCCAAAAATGAGATGATTGAGTTATTTTTATGTATTTATACATAATATCTCATAAAACCCCCTCTGGGTTTTTCTTTTTCTCCCAATTTATTGTCATGAAAACATGTTTAGGGCAAAGTAGAGTTCTGACATGATGTGCTGTTATGGGAAAGAGTATAATTTAAGGAGTTTTCAGTTTATTTCATAAAAGTAATTCCTTATATTCTTTAGATTCCTTGTAGCCTTTAGAATCAGAGGTATATTGGATGTGTTTAATTTAATGACATTCTGTTTAATTTAATGACATTCTTCTATTGCCCTTTTTTAATCTCAGCACTGTTTTCCATAGTCGAGGCTTTCGGTGCTGCATGTGTTTAAGAATGTACTGTCCATATTCCTCACTGATATTAATTAATTGAATGTGGCCATTTCATAAGCATTATACACATAATGTCATATGGATGTGTAGAAGTATCCTTGCCTTTCCCGTCTATGAAATGTGGTGTTTCTTTGCTGTCAAAGTTCCCATTTCTATTATATCCCAAACAGGGACTTTTCATAGTGGGGAATACAGCTCTTCTGGCTGTGATAATGAAATACCCATTTTTTTCCTTTTAATTACAGTGTTTCTGTTTGGACATTTTCCAGTTACACACTTGACCACTCATTGATCTCCCACATTTTATGAAGTAGTTTGAAACAATGAAATGATTGTTTTTGGCAGTGTGAGGGTCAAGGATGGGGAAGTAAGTGACCCAGAGCTTAAGTGGGTTTCCTCACCTAACCCAGTGAACCCTTAGAGTCTAATTATTTGGAAGCCAAGGACTACATGGACTCAGGATTCCCACCTGATTGTTTCAGTTTACAACCCGGAAAACGTAGGCTTTGTTTATAGCTGTGCTCTTCAGTGCTGATGAAAAATGAAGCTATGGTCTCTGCTGTCCAGTGGGGCACCCACTATCCTCATGGGGCTATTTAAACTTAAACTTAAATACAGGAAAATGTTTACTTCCCCAGTTATACTAGCTATGTTTACAGTGGTCAGTTATTAGTGCAGATAAAGAATCTTTCTATCCTGCAGAAACTTTGATTGGATAGTGCCGGAGGATTCTTGTCCTAGACCATGATAAACTGTTTAGGGGACTATCTTCTCTTGGAAAATTCTTGTGAATAAGTGAAATGTTGAAAGTTGATTTGTGTTTTCTCTTTTCTTTTTGTGTCCTTGTAACTGTGTGCTGAAGGCACAGGAAACTCACAGGGCGCCCTCAGAAGTCTCTACCGGGCTTGCTATAAACTACAGGCCACAGCAGCCCTGCTTGTGTCTCTTTTACAAATCAGTTTCCTGGTAGCACATCCTCCCTACAATTTTTTTTCTTTCTCTTAAATGGTTGGAAATCTGTTCTAGTTGATTTATAGAGGCCTGATTGGTTTGGGAGTTTGATAAAAAGAAGTCACAGCATTTAGGGATTTCCTCCTTACCACACCATCTCCCCAACTTGATGGGTATATGCTCAGGTTAAATATCACTACCAGGGGCTTCCCTGGTGGCGCAGTGGTTGAGAGTCCGCCTGCCGATGCAGGGAACACGGGTTCGTGCCCCGGTCCGGGAGGATCCCACATGCCGCGGAGTGGCTGGGCCTGTGAGCCATGGCCGCTGAGCCTGCGCGTCCGGAGCCTGTGCTCGGCAACGGGAGAGACCACAACAGTGAGAGGCCGCAAACCAAAAAAAAAAAAAAAAAAAAAAAGAAAAAAAAATATATATCATTACCATATTGTTGCTTCTAAGATGTCTAGAATTGAAAGTATAGGGTTATTTTAAGACAGAAAGAAGCAAGATGTATAGGGATAAATAATATCTAGTGAAAGCAGTATTTTTTTTAATGTACTTATGGAGATTTTTCAGAAAAAAACTTAGTTCTTTCCCTTTCTCTCCCTCTTCTCAGAATAATGATTTGATTCTTTAACTTTCTCCTAGACTGACCAATGTAATTTTTAAAAATAACTTTTAAGATTACAAACTTGTGGATTTTAATGTGATGTGTTCCATTTCATTGCAGTTGTTATTCTTTTTGCCACTCAGATTTTCCTACATTTGACTGATGTAGGAGCCAAGCCTCGTCACCTTGGTTCGTCTTTTTGGATATAACCTGGTAGTTCCTGAAAGCCTCCTTGCTTCCTGGTATGGCAAGATGTTCCATGCTCGTTTTGCACATTTTCTGCAAAAAACCTACAGTCACTCATTTCTCTAAGGGACTTGTAGGATATCTTTTTAAAAAGAAAAGCCTTTTTTTTTTTCTCTTATGTTAACATAATCTACAGAAACACCAACAATACAGAAAGCTGAAAACAATCCTTAAACATTCATATCAGTTTGAATATAAATATACTTATTATAGAAAAGGGTTCCAATGTTAAACTGAAGATAAAGAGTTAGGTGTCAGCTAATCAGATCACTTGAAGCAGTGATATAAGACTCAGGGCAAGTGTATTTTTCTTGTTTCATTTCAAATTAGATTGCACACACTGGCCCTCTGAGCTGTTAGTTTCTCTAACCACACATGTACATAAATAGAAAAGTAGATATTGAGCTGATTGGAAATCAACAAAATTATTGTTAACATCTTTGTGCTGTGAGCAATAAGAAATCAGAGAGTTTTAAATATTATTTTTAGCTCATCTAGATGGTTGTTTTATCTGCCAGTCCCAGTTAATAAAAGACACAAAGGGCAAGGTATATAAAAATCACGGAGTTAACCCCTGCTGAAGGCTGTTGCACAAATGCAGAATAATTTATGATGTAAGCTAAACCATGGTACTTTTAGTATCTCCAAACCCCCTTTCTTGCCCTTTTCATTGCAGCGTGCTTGGCTACCCTTTCTTTAGGGTAGGGAACTACTTATAACATTGTAGTTTGGAAACTACAGGAAACTACTTATAACATTCATTCATCCTCATTCTTTTCTTTTTTTTCCTTTTTTTTAAAAAAACATTCGTTATTTATTTATTTAGCTGCACCGGGTCTTAGTTGCGGCACGCGGGATCTTCATTTCGGAGTGCGGGATCTTTAGTTGTGGCATGTGGGATGTTTTTTTTCTTTAGTTGCAGCATGTGGGCTCTTTTACTTGCGGCATGCAGGCTCTTCGTTGTGGGATCTAGTTCCCTGACCAGGGATCGAACCCGGGCCCCCTGCATTGGGAGTGCAGAGTCTTAACCGCTGGACCACATTATTTTCACTGAAAATGTTTTCTTAAAAATCTACTGCCCATTTTTGTTCCAAAATTCAAATTCCACCTTACTAATACACAAGCCAGCATTTTCCTTTTGGCAAAGTTTCTATGTAATAAACAAGGTACAGAGTGGAGATTGGCCAGAATGAACATCTAGAATTGGTTTTATCTTCACACCTCTGATCTCCTTTTGTCATATCTCGGCCAAGGGCATAGCCCATTTAAGTAAAAATAGGTATGTTCACATCTGCATTCATTTTTAGATCCTATCACTGCTTAAAGTCAGAGGTAACATTTGTAGGTTCATTTGAAAGAACTTAGTCTTCTTATGGCACTTCAGTTGAGAAAGGGGAGAGCCAAATCACCTCTTTCCTGAGAGAGCATTTCATACATCTCCATCTCTGTGATTGCATCGAGTCATTATGTAGCAGTTGGCTCTGATACGCTTGCACAGACACAAATTGAGTCTGACAGGACTGATGTCTCCTGGACTTTGCTGTCATTTGAAATGCTGGCATGAGGGTGGGAGCAGTGAAAGGGGGGGAGGGAGAGAGCTGATTCCTTTAGCACTTCTTCTATAAAGTTTGGAGAATTTTAACATTTGATAGCTGTGAACTGCTTGATACGTTGTTTTCCAGATGAGATTGATAACAATAGCTGATTTGGAGCAGCTGGCTAGCTTTTGGTTTCAAGTACATGCATTTCAACGTACAATTTGCTTCTTCATGCCACCTACAAATCTGTTCAAAAGGAAAAAAAGGCTATCTAGTGGAATGGTAATTAGAATGGTCATACCCCCTCCTTTTAGTTTTATCTTTCCTGTGTTCACACCATTCATTCATAGTAATGAAAAAGATAATATCTTTCTTTTTTTACTTTTTTTTTTTTTTTTTGCTGTACGCAGGCCTCTCACTGCTGTGGCCTCTCCCGTTGCGGAGCACAGGCTCCGGACGCGCAGGCTCAGCGGCCATGGCTCACGGGCCCAGCTGCTCTGCGGCATGTGGGATCTTCCCAGACCAGGGCACGAACCCGTGTCCCCTGCATCGGCAGGCGGACCCTCAACCACTGCACCACCAGGGAAGCCCAGATAATATCTTTAAAAAAAAATTTGTATTCTCATGCTCAAGCTTAGTTTCAAAAAAGACACATTATAGTATCTGCATTAACAATACTTTTTAAACTGCAAGTTATTTTAAGTTTTTAGGTTATTTCTGGATGTCTCTAGTATTTTGTGTCAAGAATTTTATGTGTTTCAGATATTCCTAGACGCAAAACTTAAAGGTATACTGTTTCATTGGCAAACAAATTCTGATTGTCATTCTCAAGTTCTTCTCACAGTGACAGAGGAAGCAGTAACATTAAATATGCCCTTTCTTTCTCTCTTTATTAAGAGCCTATTCTGTACAAAATGTTGTGCTAGATTTATTGAAGGTTCTGTAGGAACTATCATTTATCACCCCAAGAGCCATACTTCAAATTGCTTGGAGCCAGTCAGTCATCACTTCCATTCTTTTCCATTCCCACCAGGACCACCATCACTCTTATGGTCTGTGTTACTTCTTACCTGTGACTCTTGATAATAGTGTTCTGTAAATCATCCCACATTCAGCTGTCAGTTAATCTTTTCAAAGCTTCATTCTATATTGTTCTTCTGCTCCAAAACATTAAATAGCTCCCTTTGTGGTTTGCTGAAAAAAAGGCTGGTTGACTTAGGGAGGCATCCAAGGCTCTCCATGAGCTATTATTTTTTAAGCCTGAGCCATTTTCTTTTTTTTAATATACTGCAATTTTATTTCAGTTGCACAAACGAAGTTAGCATGTAGGAAATTTAAATGAAACAGTACGGTAAAAATAGCAGAGAGCCAAAAATGCTAATAAGGAAGTACACCTAAAGCATGAGACATTTTCTTTTGCCTCATCTTCTTGTGGTTTCTTAATGGATCCGTCACACCAACCCAGTAGTCTCATTGTGGACCCTGGACCAGCTCCATCAGCATCACTCAGAAACTTGTTAGAAATGCAAGTTCTTGGACCCCCAGCACAGACCTCCTGAATCACAAACTCTGGTGGATGGGTGCCCAGTTACAAGCCTTCCTGGTGGTTCTGATGCATATAAATATTTGGGAAGCCCTGCTTCAGGCCAACCAGGCAACTCACCTTTGCCAAAGCTCCCGTTTCACTGCCCTGCCTTGGTATAGAATTCCTGGAATGCCTTTCCTTTCTTTTGGTAAAATTCTGCCTGTACTCCAACGCCCAGTTGGAGACGCCGCTTTTTCCATGATGTCATTCCTAATCCTGAATTTCATGGCATTATTTGGCTTTCCTTCCTGGCACTAATCACGTATTAACTTGTCCTAGTCATCCAATGTGCCTGTATTATTTTCCCTCCTAAACTGGAAAGTCACAGAGGATGGACTCTGACTCATTTTTGTATCTTGCGACACTAAGTGCTGTGTAGCAACTCTGATGTCTTGCACGCAGTAGGCTCTCCAAAAACAGGCTGTGGCTTATTGATTTTACATAGAAAGTTGAGAAACCTAAGCCGTTGCCCAGGAGGCATATAAACATCCTGTAAGTCAAAGTGGCTTTTGCTAGCTATTGTTTTGACTTATTGAAGCCAAACTAGACTCAAATGTGATGCGTCTTCAGGGAAGGAGCCAAATGTGCTGGTGTAAAAAATTACCTCTACTGTTTAGCTGGAGAAGTTGAATTAGCAGATTTCACCTGGTGCCAGGAAAGCAACTTCCATTATTCTGCCAATAATAGACTTTTATCCTGCATGGTGGAGCTTCTCTTAAATCTTGCTTGTAGCATTGATGGACTTTCTTCCACCTATGTAGTCATGTAATATTTCATAAGAAGTGACAGGTTCTTCTCATAGAACGTTGCCCAAAAGGTGGCATGAGCAGAGAGTGAAATTCAGAGGGGTTGGCTTCAGGATGGCCTGAGCATGGGAGCAAGATCAGCCTGGGGAGTCCCATTTCACAAACCAGGTTGTTTGGTTCCTCATCCAAAGGTGTCACGGTTCCCATTTATGGTGTATCAACAGTGTTTTGCATCTCTCGTGGTGGTTGTGATGGAACAAGGGGAGAAGAGTGAGTCTAAGTGTCTTTGTGTTTTCTTCCTTTTCTTTTCTTTACCTCTCCCTCTACAGGCTCTGAAAGTGTTCCAGCTGGAATTTCAGATCGGTCCGGCTCGCTGTGGCTTCTGCGGCAGTGATTCCAAGCTGCCAGTGTGTGCTGGTGCCGAGCTGCAGGATGGTGCACGTAGCCAGGCCGCTGCTGCTGTTCCTTGCCGTCTTCCTCCACGCGGATGCTGAGAGTAAGCCATTCTCCCATTCTCTAGGGGGCTATAATGAGTGGTTTTGTTTGCAGTTGGCACCACGCTCAGGGCCTCTGAATATGTTTCCTTTGGAAGTAAATCCTGAGACACTGTGGGATCCTCCTTGGCTACCAGCCAGCCTTTCAAAGAGATTATTGACATGGCTTGCTTACCATTTCCTCTCTGTCTTAATGCCCTTTTTCTTGTGCATCTAACCGCTCCTACTGTTTTTGCCTTTCTTTTTTTCTTTCTTTTTTTTGATACTCTTACCAGCCCAGTAGCAAAAGGTATTATGAGACCAATGATACAACGCAAACTGGGATTAACCAGTTGGTGGTGCCAATAAGTAAATATTGCTCAGACCCATTAGAAATTTCTTTAGTTTTGTGGCTATTTCTATGTTTAGAAAAATGTGCAATGTCACATTGAGCCCAATTAAACTTCCAAGCCCTTGTAGCTGTCACAGCAGCTGTTCTAATGTACCGTTTCCGACAGCTGTCGTGGAGTACAGTATTCAAACGAATCAAGCAGAACTGACAACTTTGTGGCTGGATGAAGGGTGTGGAAGTGTGAGGAGAATTCTGTGGAGTACAGACCCCAAAGTTTGGATTATTGGACTCAATTTGTGAAACTGAGATTGTGGTCAATTAGCTTGCCAATTAATAAGAAGATCCCATCTCCTTTGTAATTAGGAAATCATTAGGCCTACCTTGTTTACATACGTTTCTTTTCCCCATCTGTCCTTTGGATTTTTTGGAAGAGGCAGTCCTGGAAAAAGGCATGTCTCTGGCTTGTAGTTACCAACATGTCTGGTCCCCGGTAATGGTTTAACTCATATGAGAGTCAGCCATTCTCTTCGCGAGTCCCCTTGGTACTATTAAAATGTGTAACGTCTGCAGTCATTACCTTTTCCCTCCACTGACTATTTCAGTGAGATTAAATTTGATTCATGTTCAAGATGTTTCAAAGACAAGGATCCTGTGTCATGTTGGCCCTTACCTGTTCATTGCATTTCAACAAGAATTTCCTCAATAGCAGCCAATTTCTTTGTTTAAATAGGGCTCTATTTTTTAAAGAGAGCTTTCCGGGAGTGAAAGGAATACTGTTAATAATAGGATACATATGGAACATGCATGTTTTAAGCACAACATTTCTGGTTAATAATGTATATAGTCTCCTAATTAGCACTTGGGAGTGTTGGTTTAAGGTGAAGCCAAGGAATTTCGAGTACAATGCCAGCAAATAATTAACTGGGAAAAGACCCAAATGAAAGATGCTTGTGTGAAAAGCCGTTTATGTCAAAATGTATTTTAAAGTTGAAATCTAAATTTAGTGTTTTAAAGAAATCAGGCATATGGCTTTATTTTTCAGTTTTGGCTAGAGTGAAAAAGTAAGTTGTTTTACAATTGTTAGCTTTCGGCAAAAGCATATTAAGGCTGTGGGACCTGACTTTAATATCAGATCTCAGGGATTTTCTTAAAGTTATTAGATCTAATTATCATATATTCATGAAGTTATCCTTCCAGATGAGTAAGCATATTCTCTTACTGAGAAGCTTTGCTTTTGCTTAATTCTCTGGTGGAAAGTGGCAGACAGATATCAAGCATTGAGGAACAAGTATTTTTAAAATTTTAAATTATGTGTATTTTTTTTTTAATTATTTTATTTTTATTTATTTTTGGCTGCTTTGGGTCTTCATTGCTGCGCGCGGGCTTTCTCTAGTTGCGGCGAGCGGGGGCTACTCTTCGTTGCGGTTCGCGGGCTTCTCGTTGCGGTGGCTTCTCTTGTTGCAGAGCATGGGCTCTAGATGTGTGGGCTTCAGTAGTTATGGTGCGAAGGCTCAGTAGTTGTGGTGCATAGGCTTAGTTGCTCTGTGGCATGTGGGATCTTCCTGGATCAGGGCTTGAACCCGTGTCGCCTGCAGTGGCAGGTGGATTCTTAACCACTGTGCCACCAGGGAAGCCCTAAAATTTTAAATTATGGTTTAAAAACAATCTAGACTATAAGTGATCATCACCTGCTCCTCCTCTTGCTCGTCCCCTTCTTTGTCTTTCTCTTCTACTCTTTCATCCATTTCTTATCCAATAGAGTCTTAAGCAAGAAATAACAAAGGCCTGAGTGAATTAGCGATTGTTAGTTAAATTAAGATATTTACCATGTTATATATTTACATGATAGCAGTTTTCAACCTCAAGATGTAATCTGGAAAAGAATCCATTCTCTCTCACTTTTCCCTTCGCAGCTACAAAGAGGGAGAGGCTTCTTCTTTGCCAAATTAATTTTGTTTGGCTTTGCCCTATCTCCTCAACCTCACTTCAGGATATTTTCCCTTTAACAGATTCATTTGGCATTCCTGAATAGCATATGTAACCTGAGCATTCCTGGGGAAAGAGGAAAAATTAGCCATATTTTTTAAGGTACATTTTAAAAGAAGAAAGAACATCCCTTAGTAATCTACTCGAGGATATTCCTGGTACATGAAAGCACATGGTAGGGTCTGAGATATAATTTTAGCCACTAAGAATGTTTAAAGAACAATTGATGAAATAGGATTTAGATTGTAACCCATTAAATTGTGCCATTAACTTCTCTTAAAACCCTGAAAAAAATCAAGATACAAGTAGCACTGAAGAAAAATTTGATTTCTTCACCATCATAGAAAGATGATATTTCTCAGGCTTGTATCAACTGGATCACTGATTTGTTTCCCTACACTTTCATTAGCACATCTAGCCATATATATATATATTTTTTCTTTTACCTAACTGTATTTTGTATTCATACAAGGGATCAGGAGTTACGTTTCAGACTTTAATAGTAGCTTAGCCACTCAAGAACTATGGGAATATTTTTTTTTTAATGTTGCTCTCTTTTGAAGAAGAGGATGATATGCAGGTGGGGAGTGGAAAGAAGCCACTCTAGGGTGCCATGTTAACTTAGTGTGTTCAGCTCACTGCCTTTTGAAACGATTAACTCTGCAGAGCTGAGGAGTGAGGCTTATAATCCGCTGTGTGGAACACCATAGAAAAGTGCTGGTGTGATGTCGCATTAGGTAGAAGAGCTCTCACGAACCTTGGTTCAAACCCAGGTTGAAAAATTGTGATAATATCCCTTTAGCAGAAAATTATAGTCTTTGCCATTGCCCATTTAAAGTGCCCTACCGATCTCCACTATTATTTCAAAAGGCTAGATGTGTGCATGGATCCTATTTATTTTTGTTCCTAAGTGTGGAGTGCTTGAAATGATGTCACTCATTGCTTCTTGAATGCACATACACATGGTAGAGCTGTGGTCCTGGGGAGCAGTCAAGTGTGACTTCAGTTTGAACACTAGGAGTAGCCCTTCCTCGTGCCAAGCTAACCAGTTTTCCATAGTGATTTGACTGAGGTCAATTCAGTGATGCTGTGCATGCAAATTCTAGATGAATTTAGATTGTATTATGTTAATATAATCCTGGGGTAAATTTTTTTTTTTTTTTTTTTTTTTTTGGGACGTGGGGCTCTCACTGCTGTGGCCTCTCCTGTTGTGGAGCGCAGGCTCAGCGGCCATGGCTTACGGGCCCAGCCGCTCCGCGGCATGTGGGATCTTCCCAGACCGGGGCACGAACCCGTGTCCCCTGCATCGGCAGGCAGACCCTCAACCACTGCGCCACCAGGGAAGCCCAATATTTTTCTTTTGACTGAGTTTTCGTGATAGTTTCTGGTAATTTTATGTAGCTTTAGTTTGCTATTTACCAGTCCTTTTTCTTTCTTTCTTTTTTTTTTTTAAACCAAATACAGGCCAAGAATCTGCTGTTAGTACATTCTTTTATCAAACTGGTTTCACTATGATGAAATCACTTATATTCTAGACCTGAGTTTATGCTTTTTGGCCACTGTCATTGGACCTGAGGGTTTATTGGATCTTCATTATAAACACAGCTCTTGATAGTTGAATTCCTAAAATGGTTGAGTTCATCCTTTTTCTGTTGCTTTTTGCCATTTTTCTGTCTCAGATGGTGAACACGCCCTCATTTTCCATCCTTATTGTTAAGGAACCTCGCTGTAGTCCCCATCTACTCACTATATTTCTGCCCTATGTGAAAGCAATTAGGTTTCTTTTATTCCCCCTCTGGTAGTATATCACTCTATCCAGTGGAACGTCTTTATTTCTTTGGCATTAGGGAGCAGACTGACATCAATGTTGTAAGTTAACCATTTTTTCCTTACTTGTTTTCTGGTGGGCAGCATAGGGCAATGGTTAATAAAGTAAGCTCTGAAAGCAGAGTCTGCTTTTAAATTCTGGCTGTGTTTTTGTAATCTGGAGCATGATGCCTCATGCTCTTTCTCTGAGTTTTCCTGTCTTAAAAATGTGGGTGATGAGTGATGATGGTGATGGTATAGTGTAGGCCTACTCTTGGGTTTTATGAGGAATAAATGAGTTAATGTAAAACTCAGATCAGCAGATAACACATGGTAGATATTTAATAAATGTTATCTATCATTATTCAAAAACATTCAGCCAACATTTTTATTGAGTACTTGTGTTTAGGTACTGTGCTAACATTATTTAATTTGATACAGATCATCAAAATTTGGACAGTTGATAAACCATATTTTCCTGCAGCGTGTTAAAGTCCCCAGCTTGCTTCCCTATAAAAAGTTCTATCCATAGGAGATTCTTATAAACTCTTGTCCCAGGAGTTAATCTGAAGATGAAGAGGGAATAATATGAAGCATATCTGTTTTTTCAAGCTTAGGAAATAACCAATTTAAAGTTAATTTTTGCTTGGGTCTAATGGATAATGGAAAGTGTTTCCATCTTCCTGTTTTGTTGCTTCCTGTAGTGAATTTTCTTGAGCTGCTCTGAGGGAGGAGCTATAGATGTTTACTGTAAGCACATACAGAAACACATGGGACACTGGTCCAGTAGGCTGGAGATGGAGGTAAACAAGGTAAGGAAGAAAGTGAGTGGCTTTTGCTATGGCCAGAAATTATTCTTCAGAAAACAAAATTAAAGAAAAGGAAAATGATTAGATTGAAGGGCAGGCAAATGATTCCTTTTGCGTTCTGCCGAAATCACTTCCAAGAAGCAGTCTGTCAAGAAGTTAGACCTCCAAAATGAAGTTAGGAATGGAAAGACTGTCTTTCTTATGTCATCAAAATGCATTCCTCCCAGTAGACAGGGCCATGTCACAATGAGAACATTCACAGATCATCAAAAATATCCTTTAGTTTTTTTTTTTTAGATTACGGGTGTTTAGGTATGTGTGATGTATGTATTCACGAATGTATGTATGTACTTAGATCACAGACCATTCAGTCAACTTTTAAAAGGTAAATTGCTTGGGATGATGAAAACGAAATGTTCTAAAATGAGATTGGGGTGATGGTACTAACTGGGTACAAACATACTAAATACCATTGAATTGGATGCTTTAAATGGGTGATCTGTATGTGTGTGAATCATATTCCAATAAAGCTGTTTAAAAATGCAAAGGTAAACTGGTGCTTAATCCAGCTCTCTGGTTAGATTCCCTTTGGTATATGTCACCTGAATGAAAAGCATTCCGGTTCCTTCAGGCCAGTTAGAATAGATGTGCTCATTGAGGAGAGCAGGAAGAAAGCCAGTTCATTTTTCCATGCTTATCAATGCTTTCCCTGCTTTCCTTTTATCTGAATTTACAGAGGTGTGGCAAAATAAAAACCTTACTGCTCCCTCCTCCTTCCTCCCCTCACTTTAAAGTAGCTAAATTAGCAGAATCCAGCTGTCTACAGCAAGAAAAATATTCCAGCTATTTTACTGATCCTTTGGTCCCATTGCAGAGTTTCCTGTAGCTTTCTGAATTAATTGCTCCCAGCAGAGCTGTACCTATCTAGTAAGGTTAAGAATATGTCACATAATCAACACATGTGTACACTTCAAAGCATTTTATTGTGTGTAGAGGGACTTGCTTTTTCTAAGAAAAACAAAAGTATGATATATTTGTTATCTCTGATCTCTGTTTGCGATGAGGGCCCTAAGCTTGAAGGATAGAACGATATCTGAAATATCGGTGAATTACTTCTTGTTATTGCTAATAGCCTGGTGATATTTGATTACACTGTTCTATGGTTTCCTCATTTCTTCCCCATCATATTCTTAGTTTCTTCAGTTTTCCTGACGTAGCTGCTATTTACCTGATTCATTTCGAGTAAGTTTGACTTGGTTGGGAGCCCGCCCTCTTCTGCCTATGTTGTCCTGCTTCAGTAAATTCAGAAAACCCCCAACCAGTGTCCAACTTGAAATAAAGAATCAAAGAGAAAAGTACTAGTGATCGGGTGGAAACCAATTCTCTTACTTATAATTTTGCTTTTTCTCTTTTCCTCAGTTTGCTTTAGATTTATTTATTCATTCGTGAAACCAGTAACCAGTGTGTGTGTGTGTGTGTGTGTGTGTGTGTGTGTGTGTAATCACGTGTCCCTGCTACATGGAAGGCTTTGCGCATAATGGTAGGGATATAAAGATTTAAAAAAGTGTGGTCCCACACCAGCTTGTAATCTACTTTCAGAATTCATAGCTCACTTTTCAGAACTCTCTCAAGCAATACTCTCAGATTTTATCTCCAGGCAGGAAGTAGCGCTTAAGAATATGGACTTGTACCCATGTTCAGATCCTGCCTCTGCAGTATAGGTGTTCTGACCATGTGCAAGTTACAAATCTCTATGTGCCTCTCATCTGTAAAATGAAAATGGAAAATGGCACACACTTGATATGGTTATCATAAGGATTAGAGAACTCGCAAAGCATTTTGAATAATAGGATTAAATATTCACTAAAAGTTGTGCTTTTGCTTTTTTCTCATCAACTTGCATCATTTCCAAATTAGAAGCATCCATGTTTAGATCTCTGGACATTGATGATCCCATTAACTTTATGATTTGAGCAGTATCTTTTAAAAATGTAAATATGTATCATTATGTATGCAATTATGCCTCCAAAGGGCATTGACTGATTGACACATTTGTGTATTTAATACTCCCTCTAGTAAGTGTTTATTGGACACATTTCCTGTGTCAAGCATTGAGGTAACTACTGGATATACAATGGTGAGATAAAGAGATATGATCCCTGCCCCAGAGGCCTTAAACTCTAGTGGGATAGACAAATATTTAACATTAATCTCAAAACGTTCATACTTTCTAACTGTGATAAATGTTTTGAGGGAAGAGAATAGGGAGGTTAGTGTCTCAACTATTCAGAAGAGCAATAAAAAGTGTTATGAAGGAGCAATTTATTTCTTGTTTATTATGAAATAATTTTAGACTTGAAAGAAGTAAAAATTGTACAGGAATTTCCCAAGTACCTTTCACCCATATTTCCCCAGTAATGATATATTATGTAATAACATTACATTATCAACATCAGGAAATCAATATTAGTATGATACTGTTAACTAACTACAGATTTTACTAGCTTTTACATCAATATATTTTTGTAAAGGTGTAGTTCTGTTAAGTTAGATCACATGTATAGCTCTGAGGGAATGATTTTTGAGCTAGCACCTGTTGGATGAATAGACATTAACTAAACTACACCTGAAAGAGCTGTTAAGGTTCAAGAAAGAACATGCTCTTATACTGCAAGACCGGATAACCTAGTGTATTCTGGTGACTGAAAGAATGGATGTGACTGGATCGCAGATGCTGAGAAGGAGGAAGTAATCAAATAAGGATAGACAAGTAAGCAGGACCGTCTAATGCAAGGCTTTAGAACTTGTTCAAGGTCTTGGTTTTTATTCTAAGGACAACTGGGGGAGTGACAGCAGAGATGTAAAAAAACATCTGTGTGGTAGCAGGGTAGAGAAATCCTCTGAAGCCAGGCCAGCCAGAGTGGCCTTGAGATCTTTTAAGGGCCTAGTTGAATGTTAAGGAAAAGAAGGGGAACAGGGGAGAAGAGTGGTGGAGGTTAGGAAGGCCAGACCGCCTTGAAACTTAAAAAATAATGTTAGTTGACTTTTATTGAGCTACAGTCTACTAAAACCTGAACCACCTACAGATTATTATAATTCTGAGTGAAAGAGAAAGCCAAGCTAATGAGGGACATGTAATTTTTTATTTTTAACGTGCCATTTTTTTCCAAAAGTATATCACTGCTCATTCTTATGATTTCTCTTTTTGTTTGTTCAGGTAATTTTTTAAAACTTACCTTTATGTTGATATATTTGTAAAAAAAAAATACTGTGGAATCCAGAATCAGTTTAAAAATGTGAATGAAGTTTAAAACCTTACTAGAATGGGTATTTCAATTCAGTTTCTGTTCTCCAGTGACAGTTTTAAATTCACTCTACGAGGTGTGATGGATTTTGCATAATCACAACATAGTGTTGTGATAATTGTTTTATACTACATTTATTCAATGAGACATTAAAATACACTAAGTACTTATATCTTCAGATTAAAAAATAGCACACAATGCATTACTTTTGAGCTATAAGCACAGAAAGTATAACGAGCCAATTAAACTTAATATATTCTAGTAGTTTTTCTTTTCTTTCTTAGTTGTTGTTTTTGCTGTATTCAAGTTGCTTATAAAGGAGTGAGAGAAAAATAAATTGCTGTTGTTTGTCTACCATTAAAAGGGCAGACCTTAAGTGCTGCTTTTTGCCCATTGACCAGATCACTGGAACTATCTGTATTATTTATGCAGCATGGGATTTTTAAATGTTTTTTTTTACCTAAAGACAGATCTTTTTGGTAATGACAAACGTGTTTAAAAACATAAAGACCTGCTTTTTCTCAATACACCTTTAAAGATTTTTAAATTGTTTTATATCTGGTCAAGTTTTTTAAGAACCTCATTTTAATGGGTAACAAAAGTTTACAACTTGATTTTTCAAAACAGTTAACAAACTGCAACCACCTGTTAATAAAGGTGTTAATATTATAAAAAAGAGCAGGGAAGGCATTCATTGCTTTCAGCTGTAGTGATTTCAGGTTGATACAAACACCTCTTTAATGTCCATTTGTATCCTTTAAAAGTAAATTTAAATCACAACATTTAATTTAAAAGTAATATTTCATTCAGTAAATGACTACTGTGTGCCCCAAACAAGCCAGATCCTGATTCGTATTACCACAGAATTTCCATTCTAGTTGGAGTGGGGCTGGGTGGGGAGGGAAGAAACATGCAGCAAGACAAGGTTATGGACAAAAGATAAATGAACAGTGTGGCTTTGATAGTTACCAATGCTGCAGAGATAATAAAACAGGGTGATGTTCTGTGAGAGCACGGGAGGGATGTTAGGGGAGGGGACAGGGCATTCCTTCATTTTGTATCAAGGAAGGTGTTGCTTAGTGAGACCCAACACTTAAGCTGAACGATGGGACAGCACCAGCCATGAAGAAGTGGAGGTCAGTGCATCCAGGTGGATAGAACAGTGATTCACAAAAGCCTTAAGGAAAGAAGACTAGTGTGTTCAAAGGACAAAATAAGGCCTAGGAGACTGAAGCATAGTGAGTGGGAAGACATAGCTAAGAGAGCAGGAAGGGGCTAAACCATGTGTCCCTGTAGGCCTTGGAAGGAGTTGGATTGCTCAGCCAGTATGTAGGGAAACAGATCTATTCTTGGGATATCTACCTATGAAACTTGAGTTGGGCACCACTCTCCTCTACTGGGACAAAATAAATATTTCTTTCTCAAATAGTTCTTTGAAGGGTTGGTACAATCTCTGATCAGGTTATAAATTCATTTTCTAAACTGCTTGACTGAAATTTCCTTTGTACCATCCAATATAGACTTTGAACACTAAAGGCTTTGGTTAACAAAAGCAAAAGTACCTGCATTTAGCTCTTTAGCCTGGCCAGTTTTCCTTTTCTTTTATAGTAGATGATATTTCTACATTGGCAACATATAATTAAGTCTACACTTCATTTCATCAGCATCCATAGCTGGAGAGGACTAAGGAGGGTACAAATGAAAAGCAGAGTTGTAACTGGAAGGCGATGGCCAACGTACATTTGTAGAGAAGAAGGGAGCTTGAATAGGGCTTTCCTCTGTATGCTTCCATTTAGTCAAGATTATAGAAATAGGATTCCTAAGTGATTCCTATATGGAAAGTATATCCTCTATATAGATGAAATAATTTTAATAAACTCTTTCCTGGTAAACCTCTTTTATTTGGAGGAAAAACTATCGCTTATGTGATTTAACATATTTGGACTTAGTTTTAAGCCCAGTGGGGTTGTAGGGTAATACATAACATAAGGATTATTAAACCATAACTTAAATGTGTTTTCTCTAAAATAGTACATGGGGTTAGCGACCAGATTTGGCTTAAATTCTTCTGACTCTTTGGGGATGCTAATAGCTCTTACAAGTTGCTGTGAGATTTAAGTGAAATCCTATATGTAAAGTGCTGTGAGTGCCTGATGCATGGCAGGTATTCAGTAAAGGTTCATCTTTATCCCACTGTATAAACCATAATGCCTGAGGTATACGTAGAAATCAATTATCTAGCATTTTCACCTATTGAGATGATTTTCGGTTCAAGGAATGAAGCAATATATACCTTGGAGCAGCAATAAACAAAACATAACAAAAAAGCATACATATCATAGATTACTATTATAACTTACAGGCTGAACTCAGTGAAATCTCTCCTTACTATGTTTATGCCATCAGTGTAGCCCAGGGTTTGTCAAGCTTAACACTATTGACATTTTGGGCTGGGTAATTCTCTGTGTTCTATGGGGACCGCCCTGAGTATTGTAGGACGTGTAGCAACATCCCTGGCTTATACCCAGTAACACTGTAGCCCCCAGGTGTGACAACCAAAATGTCTTCGGACATTGCTAAATGTCCCCTGGGGGGCAAAGGCACCCGTGGTTAAGAACACTAACAATGTGTAAGCTCTGGTACAGAATGCTGGTACAGAGATTAGAAGAGGGAGATTCTGCCCTTCTAACAAAAGGGGGAAATTTTATCAGAAATACGATAGCCCTTTTGTAAGTTCTTAAGATCAGCTATGCAAATTGATAAAGCTAAATCGTATTTCTGTTTAATATCTGTTTAACCAGAAACAGATTTCCTAATTTCTTTATGTCTCAGTTTTGTTGTCTGGCATGATAATTGTAGGGTTGCTATAAAGATTAACTATCTTTTTTTTTTTTTTTAATGGAGTATAATTGCTTTACAATGTTGTGTTAGTTTCTACTGTACAATGAAGTGGATTAGCTATATGTATACATGTATTCCCTCCATGTCCAATGACAGATGAATGGATAAAGAAGATGTGGTACATATATACAGTGGAATATTACTCAGCCATAAAAAGGATAGCTCAAACTGGGTCATTTATAGAGACGTGGATAGACCTAGAGTATGTCATACAGAGTGAAGTAAGTCAGAAAGAGGAAAACAAATATCCTATATTAACTCATATATGTGGAATCTAGAAAAATGGTACAGGGCTTCCCTGGTGGCGCAGTGGTTGAGAGTCCGCCTGCCAATGCAGGGGACACGGGTTCGTGCCTCGGTCGGGGAAGATCCCACATGCCGCGGAGCGGCTGGGCCCGTGAGCCATGGCCGCTGAGCCTGCGCGTCCGGAGCCTGTGCTCCGCAACGGGAGAGGCCACAACAGTGAGAGGCCCGCGTACCGCAAAAAAAAAAAGAAAAATGGTACAGATGAACCTACTTCCAGGGCAGGGATAGAGACACAGACGTAGAGAACGGACATGTGGACACAGGGGAAGATTAACTATTAACCAATGTAAGGTGCTTAGAAGTATGCCTCACACATAGTAAGCACTAAATAAATCTTAGCCATTGTTATTATAACAACACACATAGTAAGCGCTAAATAAATCTTAGCCCTTGTTATTATATCAACAATGTATTTAATAGTGTATTAATTTTAAGATATTATTTTTTATTTTACTTTATTTTAGCAATAAAATCCAATTTTATCTCATAGCAATGATCATGATAATACCTTCCCCTGTATAATTTTTAAACATTTTATATCTTTAATCTAACTTGTTCCTGAATACTCTAGGAGTAGGGAGGATACATTTTATCATCTGCACTTGTCAGATAAAAGAAACCAAGGGTCAGAGCAGATGACCTGCCTGGAGCAAAAAGGTGAGTAGGTGATGGAGAAGACCCTAGAACTCAGCTCTTTTGACTCCTGTCCAGGGAAGAGGCAGAACAGTTGAAAAGAGCAGGAACAAGAGCTCAAAATGCATAGTGGCCAGAAACGTGGACAAAGGGCCAAAACGGTGCCACCACCATGGCAGGTGCCAGAGGTCCATGTCCATTGTATTGTGCTGGAACTTCATTAATAGTAGAGTGAGGCTTCAGAATCACAGAAGAAAGATTATACCATATCCACAGTTTATACATTGTGTAAGAATTAGAGAAGCATTGAATGACTTTTAGAAAGGCTTTTGTCGTGTTTCAGTTTTAAAAAAAAAAAAGAAGAAAATACTATCAATTTGTAAATGTTTGCATTATGTGCAACTAGTGTTTTATTATAAAATGATTTTCATATTTCATTAGGCTGACTTCTTGCTCTTATCCATCAGTTTCATTTGAAATTGTCGGCAGTAAGATCTTATCACCATAATCATGATGTGACCATCAATCCTCTTAGTCATATTCTGGTGGATTGGAAATCACAGCCCAACTATTTCATAGCTCCTCTCAAGGTGGAGTCGGATTCTCCTCCCCTTGAATTTGGGCTGGTTGCTTGAGGTGCTTTGACCAATGGAATGCTGCTGAAGTGATGCTGCACTTGTCCTGGACCTAATCCTTAGGCATCTGGGAGCTTCTGCTTCAACTCTGTGGCACCTGGAGTCATCATAGAAAGGTGCCCAGCTGTCTTGCTGGAGGGACCCTGTGGAGAGAAAGAAATGCCCAGACAGCTTACACATTTTGTAGCCTTCCAGGTGAAGTGCCCGATAGGTGAATGAAGCCATCTTGGCTTCCCAGCCAGAGCCCATCCTCCTGGTGATGGCAAGTCACGGGAGTGACCTGAAGTGAGAAGAGGAGAGCTGCCCAGTTGAAGCCTGCAAGGCAGAATCCTGTGCAGAGAAATGTTTGTCTTAAGCAAGTTTTGAGGTGGTGTGAAACACAGCAATAGATAACTGGAATACATGGTGATTGTTGTCATCAAAACGAAGCACCTACCAGCTTGAGAGCCACCTTGGACCTGTTGTTGCTTTATTCCTCCTTCTCTTCTGGCTCTGTACCACAGATGACATTCTAAATAACAAGCATTTAAAGGCAGTCCTTGCTTGGGTAGATGAACAGGTTGATATACAGCAGTTAAAGCCCTACCTAGTGCTAAAATTCTGAAATCTTTCCACATTTTGCATGCCTTTCAACCAGAGGTTGGCAAATGATTTTTGTAAAGGACCATATAGTAAACATTTTTGACTTTGTGAGCCACACAGTCTCTGTAACAACTCTCCAACTCTGAGTTATAACAAGAAGACAGCCACAGACAACACATGAACGCTTGGGAGTGGTGGTGTTCCAATAAAACTTTATTTACAAACCCTTACAATGAGCCAGCTTTGGGCTGAGGGTCATGGCTTGATGACCCCTACTTTTGACCTTACTCACAAGTTCTCCCCAGATAGTGGGGAATGGTGAATTTTTATAAGCAGAAGACCTTGTTTTAACCTGGTGAGATTAGTTAGGGGAAAGAGACGCATTTGATTAGCCTCTTTTAGCATGGTGCTCTGTTAGTAATGTTTATTGGGAGCAGATTAATTAGAATAAATAAGTTCAAGGAGCACATCTCTTGATAAACAGAGAAGTTTAATAGCACTTAACCTTTAGCATTTATGTGGAAGAAGCTTTGCATGTTACTGTGCTTTATGTCTTTGGGGGGTGCTTCAGGTACTTGGCTGTTAGTGCCACTTCAAATTGCAAACTCCTGACAAATGAATAATTTATTAGCTGTGGGATAGTTTTCATTGCACCGTGAGCCTGACATTTGGAGCTATGAACATCTTAAATATGGAGAAAAAAGTGCTGGGAAGTGTTACGTTTGATGGGAATGTTGTAACAGGGTCTGTAAAGAAACAGGTTTGTAATCATGGGTATTGAAGTCTGATATTGGTTTCATAAAGGCAAGCAAAAGCAGAAACATCATGGTGAATTTGATCACATCATGGGTACTTCTGGTATAGATGTCCTCTGTACCATCTCAGTGCTCATAAATCAAAAGCAAAATAAAACTCTAACAAGAAAGCACCATTGATCCAGCAGCAATGCTCAGAAATAACGCTTATGGATCCACGATGTCACGAAATGGAAAGGCCTTCATTGGGCACAAAGAGGGGGCAGTTTGCAATTGATTGCAATTGGAATCCCTGACTCACATGGGAAAATTTAAATTACCAACTATTGCCAGTTTGTCCTGGCAGCTAGTAGAAGGCACAAGTTTCTGAAGAAGTAGGAAGGGCATAACTACATTCTCATAAGAATGGATGTTGTTTAGAGTTGAATGAAGAAGGAGGACTAATTAGATTAAACAAAAATCTTGGCTGAATATGAAGGATAATGAGTTATGGTTACGTCTATTCGACTATGGAGTAAAATCTCAAGGGAAAGGATGAGAGGCCCACCGCATGAATCATTGGAACTGGGTGGCAGAAACCACCGTGGAGAACTACTGTTTCTGAAATAATCAAGACGACATCAGCAAAGAGATATAAAAAGATCATTTAACAATTGCAAAACGTAATTCTTTTTGCATTTTAATTGTACTGATTTGGACTGAGAGATGGAAACAGGAAGGATATTATGATAATTATAATAAAACAATTGCTTGTATTCTGGGATCTCTTCTCTCTACAGAGTTTGCAGTTTAACAAATGGATCTGACGCCACTGTTGGGCAGGGAATAAATTGGCTCACTTCCCTTTGGTGTATTTACTCAGGCCACCAGGCTCCTCTTTGTGGCCTAAGAGAAGCTTTCACACATTAACGCACAGTCACCAGCATTCTGCTTAGCTCAGGAAGTGCTTTCTGTTTTCCCACCTTTGCTAGTATTCTCTCCTTCTCCCTTTCTGACCTCATAGCTTTGCTATTCCACATCTTACCTACTCTTCCAGCTCCATCTTTCCTGCCATTTCCATCCACTCTTATTTAGACCCAACTGTGTCCCAGGTACTTGTAGGTAACAAAAAGACTGAGCTAAGTCACTTCTCTCCGAATAGTGGGAGAGGCAATAAAGAGATAATTGCAGCGTAGGGAGGTATGTGCAGTAGTAGACGTATGCATAAGGTTACTGTTGAATTTGTAGTGAACATGAGGAGGGCTGGTGGTGACAGAAACATACCAGAGGGCACTAAGGCAAAGCTAAGGAGCTTGGAGCTTGCCTGGTAGATCAGTGATTCTCAACCGGGTGATACTTTGGAATCACTTGAGGATAAAATATAGCTGTCTCGGCCGCACACTGAGCATTTAAATCAAAATATATGAAAGTAAGGATCAAGCATAGGTGTTTTTAAAACATGTCCCTCAGTTAGTTCTCAAACCCAGCCCAGCATTACCACCTAATAAGGGAAGCAATGAAAAATTTTAACCTGGGAAACAATGTGGTCCAACTTGCATTTTTGATAGATCACTGATAGTTGGGTAGAGGATGAACTTGAGGGTGAGTTGCTCTAAAAGCAAGTAGGATGAGGGTCATGATGGTCTGAAGTGTGGCTGTGGTTATACGGTAAAGAAGGGCCAGATACAAAAAAATTTTAAGAGGATTAAAAACTTGCAGGAATTGGGGATGGATTGGACTTGGTAAGTACTGAATGAGTCATACAGGAACAGCTAGAGAGGAGAAGTAGCCAGAAGAGTAGGTACTTCTTTGTGTATTTCTCTTCCACCCATCCCTCCTCTGCCAGTACATCTCATGCACTTCATTATGGTTTTTGTGTCTCTACTAACAGTTATCATAGTTGCCATATATCACTTTGAGACAGACTTAATAGACAAATTCTAATTTTAGTTTGTCTAAAGTTCCCACATTCCATGCCCCGGGGGGCAAGTGTATTTACTCATTTCCGATCCTGCCTCTGTGCCCTTGTCCCAAAACTGGACCTTGAATACAGCCAGGGGTAGCAAATTCAATGCCCATAGTGACCAGCCAAGTAAAATTCATTATTGAAGCAGCAGTTCAGCTCTTTGGAAAGTTTGTGCTGGATTTCATGAGAGAAGCAGCGACCCAGCCTCTTCTTACCATTCGGGAATGTATGTCCAGGATTTTCTGATTTTCCTAGAGAAGCTTGAAGTCCAGACTTATAGGTGAAATATCCCTAATTTTCACATATTTACTTGAATTAAAAATCATTAAGCAACAGTAACACTGAGGCTAAAGGAAAAACACCTTTGGGATGGATCTGGTGTGGGACCACAGGTTTTCAGTCTGTGTGTAGAGTCTCCGTAGAAGTTTGTAAATTTGAAATGAATAAAATTTCTCACACCCAACGGTTTCCAACCCTTTCTGTGGTTAACAATAGCAGAAAATTTAACAAAGCACCAACAGCAAACATTTGGGCTGATTTTGTTTTTGGAAAGTGAATTAGAGAATGGATTCCATTACCAGGTATCTCACACTGAAATATAAAGCAGAAGAGCAAATTTAAAGTACTTTATCTGCAATTGTATAGATACTTCTGGAGAATGCGAATTGGGGATGATGAATTATTTACTTAAATCCTTCTGTCCCCAGTTTTGTACATTCTAAGCAGGCCAGGTTTAATGACCTCAGGTGGCCCCTCATCGCCTGAGGCTGGGGAGAGAGGCTCCCACTCCCTCCTTCTGATTTCATCTATCCCCTGGTGTCGAGCCAGCGTGGTTGCTGGAGGTCCTTTTTCTCTCAGGGGCTGCTCTGGCTACCTAATGTGAAGCCTCAGAATGTTTAAGGCTAAAGAGCAGTTGAACGGTTGTTCAGCCAGTGAATTAGCATTTCAAAGGCCAGTGCTCAGGAGGGCACTGCCCAAGTGAGCAGCTCGGTGGAAACAGACAAATTTACTCATACAGTCCTGTCTGGGTAATAAGATATTTCATTGAAAATGACTTTGCCTTTGTAGGAAGACTAAAGATTTGGTATTAAAAGTTTTTGCTTTATCCGTTTTGATGGAATTCTTTCTAGAATGAACCTTGCACCACTTCATTAATAAACAGATCAAATGAAGCATGATTGTTGCTTGATCATTTATTTGGGTGATATTCACCAGGAATATCAGTTTTTTTTCTATTTCCTTCTGTTATATTGAAATGTCCTGAAGAATTACTGTGGTATATAGTTGGCTGGACTGCTGCATTTTTGCAGGTCTGTATATGTTTTATAATTTTAGTCTGAAGAAATATGGTATAGTGGAAAGGCATTAGCTTCTAAATAAAAATATGTGGGCTTAGATCCCGTCTTTTGCTATTTACTAGATGGGTGGTCTTGGGGAAGTATATTAACCTCTCTGAGCATAATTTTTTTATTCAGTTAATATGTATTCTATACCTTCTACCTGCCAGCATTTTGCAGGTTGCCGGGAATTAGATAGTAAGCAAGATGAACCCATGTCCTGCTATAGCTTCTAATCTAACCTTAGATTTTTTTCATCTGTCAAACAGGGATAAGAACCTTATCCCACACTTGTTTCATGGGGCTTAACTGTGATAATGTGGGTTAGGTACCTGGCAATGATCAGGGGCTCATAATTAGTAGACGTAGCTGCAGGATTTGCTTCTCCCTCCTGTGCTTATTTGCCAGTGCCTTCTAATTCATTACACAAAGCTATTTATACAAAGCTATTTTCTTCCAGAAATCTTTTTTGCTCTCACATTGTAATTCACAGATGTTCAGGTCTTGAAGTCTGAGCTTCTTCCTTTTCTCCATTATGAATGTTTTGCCTACATGGTCCATAAGTCATTCATTCATTCCAGAGATATTCTTATACAAGGTTTCTGGGATACACTGTTCAGTGACCCAAACAACAACAGAATCTTGCACCTTGAAGGTCACCTTCTAGGAGGCTCAAAATTATGCAGAGGCCAGAGTAGAGGAATCGGGACTGTGTGTGTGTGTGGTGTGTGTGTGTGTGTTTAAGTGTAAGAGGGGGATTCCGATACAATTTAAAATTGGGTGGTCAGGTCAAGGTAGACTTCATTGAGAAGGGGGCAATTAAGCAGGTTTGAAAGAAGGTGGCAAGTTAGTCGTGGTGGGGGTTAGTATTCTAGGCAGGAGCCAGTTCAAAGACCCTGGGGCAGGAGCTTGCCTGGCATGGCCTAGGAAATGCAAGGGGAATAAATGGAACAAGGGGTTAGAAGGAGAGACACCTGGTACGTAGAACCTATAATGAGGAGAATCAACCTAGCTGGGAATTCAGGTTCCTTGGAAGCAGTAGTGAGTTAAGATCCTGTTGGCGATGGTAAGAGCCTCCAAACAGAAAAACAGCTTGTGCCAAGGCCCTGAAGCCAGGGGAGCCTGACTAGTGTCTGGAAAGGACCAAAGAAAATGGGACTGTAGCAAAGGAAAATGGTAAGCTATTAAAGTAAGAAGGTGAAGGTGACTATATTTAGGTCTTATCAGGATTACTCTGGTTACTCTGGAAAATCTGTGATTGCTGTTGATGACAGTGATGATTCAGGTGCAAAAATCCTCTCCTAAAGCGACAGATATCCATTCATACAAAGCAAAATAAATTGGAAAGAAAAAGTGGATTATGTAGACCATCTCTTTAGGTTTGTGGCCCACTTTTTACCTGATCCACTCACATTTCCTTAGGCTGTAGACACAGGGCCAGGCATTCATTATTATGGCCAATGTAAATTTACCAGCATACTCTTACCTGTAGCATTCTGATAGATTGATGCAAAGTCTGCTACTGAGTTACTGTGGACCTCACAGGGAAGGCCTTAGTAATTCTAGCCATAGTCCTTCAAGTCTGAGGCAGTGGATAAAAGTTTTAGCTGGACGAGATGGGCACTCAGTTCCAAAACAAACCAGATATGAGAGTTTAAATGAGATGTTTGTATGAGCCTGAAATTCTGGCACTGGACTATTAGTCATGTAGGAGGAGTTGTGAGGATTTATTTTTCCGCCCAAGTCTTTAACTTTTAATTCTCTCAAGTCCTATTTTATAACTAAATAAAAAACACACACCCCCATAGGTTTCTAAGAATGCATTTATTTATTCTGACATTTTTGACATACTTAGGAATCAGTATTGTTTTTGTATATTCAAATTTTATTAACATAAACCCAATACAGTAGAATTAGGTGCATCTTAGCTAGAGGATCAGCTGTCTGATTAAGTTGATTGTTTGCTGCCGGGACTACCCCAGCACTGCTGCACTTTCGGCTCACTTTGCCCTTGGCTTTGTCACTGTCCATTGTTCTGGATCCATGAAGCAATTCAATCTCTGTCCACTTTCAGGGAGCCTTTCATTCCTATACTGCCCGGCATCCTTCTAAAAAAAAAAGATAAAAAGACAAACAGTGCTTAAAATAACACCTGTAAAGACTTTTACAAAGCCTTTCAGATTTTAAGACTATCTTATGTTGTTTATTATTAAATACAGCCACACAATCGATAAAGAGCAAATCAAAATATTTGCTATAGAAATGACAAAAATATAAACCTCTTTTGGTAATGACTTTTTTTCATTCAGAACGAGAAAATGCTGTTATTATAGACTATGTTTAGCTTTACAATATCCAGTCAAAACACTATTTTCCCAAATTACTTAGGACAGCTCTTTCCCCATCTCCTTCAGTCTAGTTACGTGATACATCTGTAAGGCAGTTAGATTGATTTGTCACAGTCTGCATTCCATCTACCCCCTTACTTCCTGGTTGATTTTTTAAAATTTATGTACAGTAAAATCCATTCTTTGTGGTATACAGTTCCATGAGCTTTGACAGATGCATAGAGTTGTATATCCGCCACTACAGTTACATAGCAGTCGCTTTACCCCAGAAATTCCTTCACACCACCCCACTATGTAGCCTTTTGGCTTCCACCTTTTTTCATTTAGCAAAATGCACTTAAGATTCATCCATGTTTGTTGCATGAATCAATAGATGGTTGCTTGAGTGGTATTGCATTGTATATATACACAGTTTGTTTATCCATTTACCAGTTGAAGGACATCTGGGTTGTTTCAAATATTTAGTGATTATGAATAAAGCTGCTATAAACATTTACGGACTGGTAAAAAATAAATTTTAATCAGTCTCTGGTGCAGTGGTTCTGGGGACTTTCAAAAATAACAAAAAACACAGATGTCTGGGCCCCACTCCCAACCAGTTGAATCAATTTCTGTGGATAGGGCCTGGGTTAATGGTTTTGTAAAAGCTCCCCAGGTGGTCCTCTTCTGCAATCAGGGTTGAGAATTAATGCTTGGAAACATGTGATTATTGTATTTTTGGTAAATCAGCTCTCTAGGGTTTTCTTTATTATTTTAACTTGGCTTGGTTTAGTAATTATATTTAGGTAATATAAGATTATGCTTCAAATTGGTTGTTTCTCTTAAGGATTTAATTTCATTTCAAGGCGAGAGTTACTGTATGCTAATTAAACCTTTTTAAAAGTGCACTTACTGAGGTTTTAAGTAGTCATGATAGAAATATATTTATAATATGCCAATTATATCCCTCAGGAATATTTTAATAATTATATATTTCATTAAAAGGAGTACTTGTTAGTTATATAGTGTAATTATATGTTTGAATAAACCAGCACTAGAACTAAATGAGCTTCCTTAATTACCAAGACAATTATTTTATATTGCTGGTGAAATATATTATTATCTTATGTATATTGGTAATGAGTTCTTACAATGTTTGAAAACGGTATTTAACAACAATTTAATCAATTATGTTGAGTTAAAGAGTGAAACAACATTAAAATCATTATGAATTGGGCAACTGAGATATTTTACATTAAAATAAAGACATTTTTACATCAAGTATAAATTACATAAGAACACAGGGGGGTTTAAAAATTTCCCTGAACCAACTAAAAATGTTATTTGAAAGCTATGTGCTTTGATGATCAAAATGCTTACCAAGATGAATTTTCAGTTCTGTCTTAGCTCTAAGCCTAGTTTTATATAGTTGATGGAGATCCTAAGAATAATTCTGTGAGCACCACATGTTAGAAGGTCCTTCACAAGTAAAGTTGTAAGAAATAAAGTCTTTTCTTTAAGATCTAATTAACTTTATTCAGTAATTCATGAGAGGAGCATCACCCCATCTAATAACTAGAAGGGTACTCCAGAAATAGTCTTTTTAATAAAAGACTTCTCTGCAGTATTTAAGTAGATTCTATTTACGTGAATAATTGTGAATTCTGATTTTAAAACACATTCATGTTAAGAAATGAAACTTAATGTTGATATTCTCTTGATGTAGCTCTTACATTCTAATGCTAATGACCATGAGCTATTTACATATTTGCCCAAGGACAATTGGGAGAGCCAGGACTTTCAAAGTTGTGCTTTCCGGCAGTGTGGCAAAGAAACTCATTACTAGGGGCACATAATGCCCACTATTGCCCCACACCTCCCCAAAAGAAACCCAAAGCAACAACTTTCTAGTATTGGTACTAGAAAGAGCTAACATGTGTTGAGCAGTTCGAATGTGCATGCACTGTGCTGCATGAGGGTTATCTCATTTAATCATTCCAACACACCTGTGCTTTAAAAACCGTTATTATCCTTGACTATAAGATAGGGTAAATCACAGATTAGAGAGGTTAAGTATCTTGTCCTTAGTAAGTTGCTGTTTATAATACAGTGGTAAAGCCCTGATTCATACCTGGATAGTCTGACTTCAGAGACCACAGACTTGATTGCTATGCCACATTCTGTTAGGCATCATTTGCCCCATTCTACTAAATTTAAAGGAACCCTATTCTGTGCTCCCTTCACACCCCTTACTTATTTTATAATGCTAGACACATTTTTTTTTTCTTTTTGATTTCTGTATTCCTGTATGTGTATACACATACCCTCCCATTAGGGTCTAGATGCCTTCTTCCCTGTTCCAGGAGCATTTGAACATTGCCTGACCCTCAGTAGGCTCTCAATAACTGCTTGGCTGATTAAAGAACAGATGTAAATTTCATACAGAGCATCAATTATGTTGGGTTGAGATCCCCTCTTCATTTCAGAGGTGCCTCAGAAGGCTTTTGGAAACTCAGTCAGTTCTCTTACTTGGTGCAGAGCTGGCTTAGTCTGTAAGGTATAAAATCCAAGCACCTTTCATCCATGGGTAAATTTGAATTTACTCTGTAAGTATAATGCGTTAATAATTACAAAACGCTGTACAAGGAAACCCGCTCTATGACTTGGCTTTGTTCTGAAAGAGAAAAATCACAATTAATGAGGGATGAGGTGAGTGGGACCGATTATGACACTGTGGTCTGCATGGTAAGTGTTTTTTGTTTTTTTTTTTTTTTGCCTTGGGAAAGAGTTACTTAAAATTTTTCATTCTAGATGATAATTACTGATCATGCTATAATAGTGACCATGATTAAACAAGATAGTATGAGGTCTTTTGTCTCTTTGAGGAACACCCATTATAACTGGGGAATCAGACTATAAAACCTTAAATTCCAAAGTAGAATTAGAAGGTGGAAAGGAAGAATGTCTAGAGCTTTGACTACTCTTGGCTTCAGGGTTGTGCCCCCTCCTTCTTACTGCTTGCTTCTTGTTCTTTCTTATGAAGTCTATAAATTTTATGAGGCTATACTAAGTAATTTAAAGAATAGTCTCCCCAAGAACAGCGTAATCAGGGAACACTGCTATTTTCTCATCGATTTTGAAAAGCTTTCTATTCTTACATGCTTACTTTGAAGTAACTCAAATCACGGAAGCAGGGTGGCCAAAGGGACACATTTCTGTCTTTGGTCCATTGCTTGCTTTAGAGAGACTGAATTCCATTTAAAATCTGCAATTCTGATGCAGTGTTAAATATCCACTGCCTATCCAGGTAACACCTTTTCACAACCTTCTGTCACCAAAGAATCGTTCAGGTGAGCTTATATTTTTGCTTAAAATAGTGCAGGATTATATATCCCCTTAATTTGTTCTGTAATAGATCCAGGAATTTTACTGCAGCAACTAAGAAAAAGTGTTGTCCTTAAGGCTCTATCCTCAAAATAGAAAGTTTGGATAAAGCGAATTGATTGTAGGTTTGCTGTTGTTCATTATCTTAATTAGTCTAGGTAATTAAATCATTAATTGATTGAAGCTGATCCCTTGCTAACAGTAAAACTCAGTGCTTTTTTTTGCTTGATCCCATAAGAACTGCCATTTCAGTTCTTCATGCACCTCTTTTTTTGTGGCGTTTTGTGCTGTTGACAGACCCCCAACAGTGGGCACCATGTCACAAGAGGATAACACTAACCTGTGGACAGAGTTGCTGCTTATGAGATGCATCTCAGTGGAATCAGGCAGCAGTCCCAAACTGGCTGTGGCTAATTAACACTGGACAGTAAACCACTGTGCAGATGCAGTGCATTACGGAGACAATCCTGTCTGGCAATTAACTTTCATTGTTAGTTGTGTTTTGCTTGGGTACCTTTCTGAAACTGTGGATTTCCATCAAAGGGTTCTGACACCCCTTCCTGCCTGGCATATGCCCACGCATCGTTAGTCTTGCGCAGCAGTGTTCCAGAGGTGAGCACTTTTTCCTCATACTCAAATTCAGAGCCTTGGGATGATCACTCTGTTTCCTAAATACATGAAGTTCTTTTAAAACTTCAAAGCTGCCTTAGGGCTAGGGCGGAGGGAAGAGGGAGGGAAGATGCCGAGTTAGAAGGCTTCTAGTGAATTGGCAAAACCAGGAACACTTGTCTTCAGGTGCTGTAATATGAGATGTTTTAACAGAGCTATTTCAAGTCTGAAAAGTTGGCTTCTAAAACGAATCACTAATCCGATAATTACAATAACGCTAGAATCAGACTAAACAAAGGAAAAGGTAAGGCAGTAAGAAGTTGTTTTACCTTGGAGTACATTTCAGACCTCCTTGTCAGTCCTATCCTATGTAATTTCAGAGGAACTTCTGTGGTAAGCTTGGTTACCAAGATCCCTTCAATATTATGAGGTTTTATTTTTTTTTTTTCTTTTGATGTTCTTTCTTATTATGTTCCTCTTGAGGAAAATTGTGGAAGTAATGAAATTCGTAACTGGCTTCTTTTCTCTTTTCTTGGACCAAGTCTGGCAGTTACTTGGAAGAATTCAAGTTCTGTGATTTTTCTGGTTGATAATATAGCAGTAGTAAGGCAGCAAAAGTAGGTTGAAATGAATGCCTGGCTTGAAATTTACACATATGGATATAACGTTGCCTGCATGCTCCTAATCAGAGTTAGCTGTTTTTTATTATTATTGACACAGCTTTCAGACAGCTCTGCTCTTGGAAAAATATAGCAAACAAATATGAGTCTTTTGTGCTGTTACTGAAAGAAATTCCTAGAAAATTATAGTATTATATCATGCATAGTTTACTGTGGCTACAATTTCATCCAGTAAGCATTAACATGGGATGTATAGTTATAAAGACATTTTCTGTCTAGACATAAATATACTTCCTTTAAGACTCTTTTACATGAATATGATAAATTATGATTCTGTATTCTCAGTATAATATGTGTTTAATTGTTTTCTAACCTAGGAAGCAGACATGTCTTATATATCCCTCTTTGCTGTTGCTTATTCTGTGTAATAAAGAGACAAGGAAATGCTGGTGTAGAAATGGAAAATGATGTTCTCTAAATAATCAGAAATAATTTAAAATGCAAAACTCTTATTAGTTGATACTTTAACCTTTGGGAATTTGTTTCTTATAGGTATTCTTCTGTTTGTATTTGTTTTAAAACAAAAAGATACTTTTGTTTCAAAAAAGTTTTTAGAAAAGTGATTATACCTATTAAGAGAATCAATGTGTTTTACTTGCAGGAAGGACATGAATTTAAGTCTTTGGATGGGTGAGATGTCAGAGGATGAACCTTTTTAAAACTTATTGAAAATCAGAGGATTTTATGAGAGACATTGATAGGAGTATGTTGTAACTTGTTTTACATGGACATGGTAGATTTTATATAGTTACCACTTGTGACTAATAGTGAAGAAAGAAAGATTGCTCTGTGAACTCTTTGTTTATCAAAGGGAGTGCAGTTGATCAAGGTGAGAGAGGATGACAGGTTATACTCTGGTGGTCGCTGTGGAATTGGAGAGAAGTGGATAGATGCCAGAAATGCTAAGAGAGGTGACATAAATGAGAGTAAGTTAATTATTTTATCAGGGGTAAGAGATAAGAAAATGTCAAGGACGACTCCCAGATCTCTGTTATGAGCACCTAGTTGGGTGATGGTAGTATTTATTGAGATGGGAAGCCCTAGAGGGAAGGTGAAGTTGTTTGGGTTGAATGGAGACTCATGAGCTTCATTTGGGACATACTGGATTTGACCTGCCTTTAAATAACCTAGTGGAAAAGCTAAATAAGCAACTGGATATGTGGATCCAGATATGAGAAAAGAGCTGTGGTCTGAAGTTAATCTCTTGAAGTTATAAATGAGAAGAGACAATATCACCAAAGGAGAGAATAAACAAAGACCAAGAGTTTAGGAGCCAATCCTTGGGGACCCCCTATTTATAGAGGATGAGTATAGCAGGTGAGGTCAAGGGGGAACGGAGAAAGATAAACTATAGAATAAGGGGAAAATCCAGCTGGGTCATGTTTTAGAGAACAAGTGCATAGGTGTTTGGAGGAAAGATGCTCTCAGATGCTATTGAAGGGTCTGGAAAGTGTTTATTGAAATTTGGTGACATAGGGAACATTCATGACATTAGGGAGACTTTGGAGTGGTAGTAATGAAGGAGTGCAGTGGATTATTTGTTTAAGGGAGAGGTAGAATAAATACAGAGAATTCTGATTCATCTTCAGCTCATAAACTCATAGCACAATCTTTCTTTACATAGTATCATAAGTACACATTTAACAAAAAGAAATCTTTAAGCTTCTAGGCCTCTAGACTTTATCATTTTTCTTCCCTTTTCTGCTGATCTCTTCAAAGAAGAGTCAGCATATCACTGTACTGCATATTTGGTCTGGGGAGGAGGTCTAAATAGTTTTTCGGAATCACAACTGGTATCATCTCCAAAATATTGCTACATGATCTAGTCTCTGACCAGCTCTTTTGCATTTTGTTTGATGAAACACTTATACTCCCACTCCAATTATGCTGATCTACTTAAAGTTCTCCAAGTAATTGGAGATTACATTTATAAATATTAAACATTTTTCCAGTCAGTAGGGTTGCTTCAGGACTGCTGAATCTGCCTGAAATGTTCTTCTCCCTCTTGTAATTGCCCCGCTTTTATTATGCCTTGCCTTAAAGACCCGAGGAGAGTCTCTTGTGTGCCTCTACTGTACACATTTCTGTAATAAAGCTTCCAACTGTCCTTTTCGTCCTCCCTCCCTCCCTCCCTTCCTTTCTTTCTTTTTTCTTCTTTTCTTTCTTTCTGTCCCTCTCTGGGCAGTAATTGAGGCAGTACTGTGGTAAACACATAAAACATTCAGGTAGGTTAAAATACTTTGGAGGGAGGGAATGCACATTATAAGAATTCAGGTAAAAAGGAAGAACAATATGTAGAGGACAGTAGGAATCTTTGGGAAATCATCATGCAGTAACATAGATACAATTATTGTCTCTCATTATAATAATTGAGTTAAAATTTTAGATGTGTTATTTTACCTTTCCAGGGTTGGATACTTTGTTTTACCCCAGGCAACTAAGGATTCTTAGTCCTTCTTTTTCCTAAATTATGGCACAAAGAAAAGTTTTGCCTTCAGTAAAAATCCCCGACTTGTATGTTTCTTCTTCATTTAGATTAAATTGTTGACAGGCAAAAAGGCAATGGCATTTACAGGTTAGAGACACCTCAAATAAACATAATTAGTGTTCTAGCAGCTCCAACACTGGCTAAAAATTCTTTGAAAGCAATATGTCAGGTTTAATGCACCTTTGGTTTTCTTTTTGGTGTTTGTTCGCTGTTTAGTGATGTTAAAATCAAAGGTTTTTCTCTAATTACTCCCCATGAAAAGTCCCCCCTCCCCCCACCCCGACCCCGTGTACTTCTAGATTCAATTGCCTGTCTGTTTTTAAAAATGAATGAAAACAATGACGATGACTGAAGCTCTGTAATACAATGTATTATTTTCCCCACTCCTTAGAAATAATAAAATCACATCATAATACATCTTTGCTATTAACAACTGTCTTCCAGTGTGCTGTGGAACCGTGTAATTGAATAACACTTTTTGTAGAGGGAGAGCTTCAATAGACGAAATGAATTTAAGTACCTCATGACGATAAAGCAGTCACTTGATGATTGTGAAATTTCTGAAATAGAAAAGCTGCCTTTGATTCCTCTTGGCTGGCTACTTTTCTACATGGAATTCGAGAGTTTACTACAATACAGAAAATAATAATTTAGAGGCCTTTTTACTGATGGCAGCACAGTTTCTTAAATGAAAGTAATATTGTAGTATGAAGATAAAATTACACGGTTTCCATTAAGATATGCATTAGCAAAATGTCACATGCAGTGATAAAAAAAAGTGAGTGCAAACTGGAAAACAAACTATTTGAAATGGCACATTGGATAATAAGGGATTTAAAAAAAACATTGATTACTGAGACTTATATTGTTACTCAGAAATTGCTGATTTATTATTACATGCCCACATTTAAAGAATTCAGCTCTTATTTTTGGAATTGGTTTCTAACATCTCTGACATGTGAAAAAGATGCACTGTCAGTAACATGAAGAACAGAAAGGACCTCTTTGATAGGCTTGTTTATTTAAATCGTTACAGTAATTAGGATCGCCGAAATGACCATTTTCAGTATACTCTCTCATCATAAGAGTTAACTCTTGCTGCGCTTTCTGTAGAGTTTAACGTAAAATGTACTTCCTAATCGTGCAGAATATTACCACAGAGTGTGAATATTTTGTGGCCATTGCACTAGCCTTCCTTTTCAGTAAGATTGCACTGCAGCGCTGTGATGGGTAACATTTTTGAAAATAGCTCATTTCTTACAACTTGGTTATCTAATACACTAAACATTCATATCAAAGTATGAAATTGTATTCATGAAACTCACTGGCTCAACCAAGTAGAATCACAAATCAGAAACACTTGGTTTGAATTTCTGTAAGTTTTCTTAAGTTTATTTTCAAGTGTCCAATAAAATCAGTTTATTTCCCCTTTTCCTTTGTTAAATAATGCTAATAAATGTACTCTAAATGACCCATGTAGTGATATTTGAATCTGGTTTTTAAGGGAAATGGAAAAAAATGTCCCCAAGTGCTTATAGTGAGAAGGTACTGATTAATTGAGAACACTGACCATCTATCTAGAGTCTTTGAGGAATTAATCTTTTTATTTTAAATTATGTGCAATGTATTGATAATTTCTTGGTCAGGGATATGTCGAAAGTCCCTGCAAAAAAATGAACTTGATTTCATAACTAGCCAAGGAAACTGTTTAGCATCTGTCCTGAAGGCAAAAAGTTGAACTGATAGGTTTCATAAAGAAAATGAGGAATCGTTACACAGTTCATCTGGATTTCATTACTTGTTAGAATTTCACTTAAAGCATCATCAATTCTGTATTTTTTTTATTATTCAGGAGTTATGTAAAGTTGTTTATTTGTGATAAAAATTTTGCTAGGATATTAGAAATGCATCCTTTACTCAAATAATAAAAGATTCACAACTTCAAATGGATTCTGTTTTCCTCATGAAGGATTTGCTCAGTCACTGGAATATATGCTCCCAGTATTATGGGTGCTGATGCTGGTTCTGCGATGATGCTTATTAGCTCAATAGTATTTTTGTTAGCATTTTGAGATTGGGATCTCCCATCTAATAATCACTTATAAGTTAAGGAAGGTTTTCCAATTCAACGTAATTTCTCCTCACACCAATGCCAAGTTTTACTAAATTTAGCCTTTTTTTGACTCTTAAAGTATGACCAAATGTCATTCATTGTGTCAGATAAAAAAGAAACCAATACTATAATGAAGTCCTATTGGAGAACTGTAAGGATGGGTTAGTGATCTACAAATTAAATAGTAGACTCAGTAGTTTTGAGAAATGTGTACATTTGTAAGTTATCCCATGATTTAATCCTTTTACCTATGATTCTAGCATAAAGTCCAGATCATGGGATGATTCCTCTCCTACTCTTACTGTTATCATCGTATCCAACCCAAGTGTACGTGCCATGATTCTTTAATCTAGAACTAACATCCATGAATTGACTATTACAGCGTCTTATTAATTGGACATTGTGGTGACAATAATGTGTGTGCCGTCATAGCAATCAACCTCTAAATCTCTACAGCTTGCAATCACAGACATTTATTTAATATTCACATTATATGAGACAGTGGTGGGTTGGTTGTTGTGGACCCATGTTTGTCCTCTCATTTGGGGGCTCACACTGAAGAAGCAGCCCTTATTTGGTATCTGCCATTCTTATGATAAGAAGTGGAAGCAAGATACTGGGCTAAACCACTCAATCCCACTTAAAACCAATGCTTAGACCTAGTGTATGTCATGTCATATTCCATTGGCCAAAGCAGGATATGTGGCCAAGTCTATGACTGGGAGGTAGGCTTTGCCTCCAAGGAGGCAGCGTGAGTCACACGCTCATGAACAGGGGTATATAATCCTCTTATAGGCAAGAGAGTGAAAATATGGAAATCACTTCCCAGAGATGGATAATACATTTGATAGCAGCCCTTGTAACTCCGTATTTGGTTAATTGTGAATTGTGGTTTCTCATTTTCCATTCTGGGCACTCTGGGACTTCCAGGGCCTGCTTCAGTTCCCCTTGGGGATATAGTAAGTTCCTGCCTTTGGTGACTAGGAAGAAGGTTGCTGTGGTTATTGAGCAGTGACAAGGTATTTACTGAGCACATTAAAAACAGGAAAAAGGAGAGAAAGCAAAGGATAGGATTGCTTGGCACTATCCCAAACTGACCGGATTGGTAGCAAATTATCCAGTTTCTTGCAAAATGGCTGGTTCTTTTATTCTCCTGAATATTTCTGCATGCTCTCCCTGGGGTCAGTTTTCAGGCTGTTTCAACATGAGGTCACAGGTGTAGAATCCCCTCAGGATGCGATTGAACATAAGCTCACGGCAGCATTTCCATGCTCAATGATAAAAAGAATCCTTTTGTGGTTTTCTGGGGCACAAAATAAAGCTTGATAGAATGCAAGCATAGATAAAACTTTCAACAGAAAATGATTGAGGGATATTGAGATCCAGCTATTCGTTGATAAATATACATCGCGTTTACACTAGTATCATGGATCATAGGAGATGTACTTACTACCTTTGAGCAGTTTGAGAGATCTTTCTCAAGAACTTGAAGTGTGACTGCAGCTCTGATTTCTAACTGTTCCCCATCATTCATCCTCCCTCTTCTTGGTCCCTGAGTTTTATCTTTGTTTCCCAAAATTTATGCATTATTATAAGCTCTAGAGCAGTTACTCAGAAATTTGAGTATAGCTCTGAATAACACATCTGACACACAGTAGGTGTTCAATATATAGTAGCGATTATAAATGTTACTACTATAATTTTTATAATTAAATGATCGGTTTTGATCCTCATTTCTTGGGTGAATTATATTTAAAACTGCTTGCCTTAAATGAAAATCCACATAAGCCTTACATTCATATATAATTTTAGATCATAAAATTTCACAAGTCTGTATTGAGTGCTTCCTGTGGACATGATGGTAATTCACTCACAGCAGAAACCGCTGCAGAATGTGAGCGATACTGTCCAGACCTCAGAGGTTTATAGCCACCATGGTCACCTATAATTGAAGAGTTCATGTGCTTGATGGTAATGGATGGAAAATTAAGGGGCAATAATAATCCATCTTTACCAGTAAGTTCTGGTAGAAAGTCTTGAGTTGTTCTAGTTATTTTCTCTTCCCATCAATAATGTTGTGTCCATAAAGTTGTGTGCCTTCTCCCCCGAACACATGCACACACACGCACAGGGTAACCTTTTAAACATCCAAAATCAACAATTGATTTACAATCTGGAAACCTCACCAAGTAAAGAATGCTTTAATTTATATTTAGCGAGCCTCATGATTCCATCTCATTGTGCTTCCAGATTTCTCTTCTTATTAAACTGATAATGGTACATGAAGGATCCTTAAAAAATCCATTTCTCTCTTTTTCTTTCCAAGGTATAGTCAGTCCTCAGAAATGAGACTCATTCCTTTTTTTTTTTTCAACCAGCCCTTTTATTTAATTTTGACCCTAATTCCATGGTTATGATTTTCTTTGGCACTAACTTTAAATTTTGTCAGAAAGCCAAACAAATACTAGAAAACAGGCCTATGTTTATTGAGTGGGAGTACAATATAATTTTGGTAGGGCAGAAAATGTAATCGTTGTTTTCATGCTTCCAAGAGCATTTTGTAAGCGATTTGATTTTAAAAAGAAAGAGAAAACAAACTAAAATGAAGAACCCACTATTGGGAAGTCCAAAGGAGCACCTTACTCTTTTGTACACCTCTGGCTGTAGCAGCAGTATTTGATGACGGTTTTGGCAGGGCTATCTTAAAAAAGAGAACAAATTTTGTAGTTCTCAGAACCTGCAGCAGGAACAATTTGTCTGGATTCATAGAATCCTTAACAGCTCTCCATTTAACTTGGAAGAAAGTAAAAACGCACCTTGACTTACAAGGCCCCAGGTGATCTGGCTCGTGGGTTTTTCTCTGCCTTCACCTTGTATCAGAGTCTCCTTCACTCACTCTGTTTCGATAGTCTTGACACCTTCCTGCACCGTCTTCCATGGTCTTGTGATTCTCTCTTTGTTCAACCTAACTGAGTCTTTCTCACCTACTCCTCTTCTGTAAGGTATGCCTTGACCATCCTGAACAGGGCTATATCTTCTACCTCATCACCATGTTTATCTAATTCCGAACACATCACATTTTGATTACTGGGTTAGTACTTGCCCCCGCCTCGCCGCACACACACTCCAGGGCTGTGTCTCTTTTTGTCCACACACCTAGAATCTAATATAGTGCTTGACACAAGTAGTTGTTTAGTGTTTGTTAATTAAATGAATGAATCAGTGCATTAGTGGGAAGGGGGTGCATTGTATTTAAGATATTATACCCCCTTATCTGTAAGATGAGAGTAAGGGACCTTGCCACAGTGAACCTGTTGCAGATCAAGGACAGTAGGGGCCAGATCCCTTGGTTTTCCATCCAGTGTCTCTTTTTCCCTACTGGGTTGTGATGCTACCTCGAAAAACCTACTGTAAGGATGGGCTTTAATCTACCTGCCGACTGAGTTCTGCTGCCCCTGAACATCTTTGCCGATCTACTTGCTGGAATGTCTCTTGGATTACACTTTTACTCTTTAGGTCAGATTTAGTACTCAGGTTTTTAAAGGATCAAAGAGAAAACCCATATATACTAAGGAGCCAATAACATTCGATAGAATCTAGATTTTGGTGTGTAGCAGGTGATTGAGTAAAAAGTCGAACAGGAGAATGAGAGACTAGAGAGATAATAAATGACTGTTCATGCATCACTTTCATATATATGTATCGTTATTTCTAATTTAAGAAAGCTGGATATTCAGAAAGCTCTCATGAGTAGCAAGCATTGCTGATAAATTTAAAATATAGTTTAATTTATCAGCGATCAGTTTATCAATTATCAAGGATCTTCTACCTTAGAATTTTGTGCTTCTATAAGATACAGCTATAATAGGTTTGATTTATAGGTGAGAAGTTTATTAAAATGTATATCACTTATCCAGAGTTACCTATAATCATTTATTCAACTGACTAATGAGAATGGCCCTTTATAATGCAAATGGCTATTTGATAGTGCAGGTGAATATGAACAGACTATATGACATTGTTGTTTGCCTAACTGGTAGACAATTCATTCTTGCTTGCTAATAACAGAACCCAGATTTTATTTCATTCTAAATGGCTGTGTCTGCCAGGGAAGCCTGAGTCCTATGTGGTGGATCTTACTGGTCCAAAACAGTGTAGTGGTCTTACTTTCCCTTCTAAGTGATGCACTTAAACATAGGCATGTGATTGGATTCTGGCCAATAACAATCGGAAAGTCCGCTGGGAAGTTTTTGAAAAGGGTTTATTCGCTCACAAGAGAAAGATACGAGACAGGGATGTTCCTTTTGTATGTAGTGTTTGGAACTACTGCACGCGTCTGGAGACCGCGAGGGGAGCAAATCCGCACAGTGAGAGGGGCAGAGTGGACAGATGGACAGGAGGACACTAACATTTGAGGCTGTCCTTGAGTTGCTGAATAAACCATTCTGCCTCAGGTCTTGTGAGAGAGAATAATATCCTTGTTATTGAAACCACTTTTTGTAGGGGGTTCTGCTACATACAGCCCCCAATATTGTAACAGATGAAAGTTCTTTAGGTCAGCTAAAGAAGACTTAGCAGAGTTTACAATCCCAAATCAGTAGGCTCCAAGGTGAGAGAGAATTCAACACAAAAGCTGTATATTTTAAGGTTTAAAGCAGCTCTGAAGGCCACCATAGAAAAAATGAACTAGTATGGAGACTACCAACATCAACAAATAATAAATATTTAGTATACACAGCTGGAAAAGACATCAGGATTTAAATTTGTGATCTTTGCTTTGTTTTCTAAAGTTATGTAAAAATGTCTAAGTGAAAGCAAATAGTTTTCTTGGCGCCTGCAGGAAACAAGTGTTTTTAATCCTGAAGAAAGTGTATCCTTCTTTGTCATTTTTATCTTTTTGCCAGTGGGCATGTTAAGATCCTACCTAAAAATATTTTTCTCGTTAATTCAACTTTTCTAGGAAAAATACGAAGTCCCTGAACATTTATATTTCAGTGGGACTGACTACAAATCAGATTTTCCATCAGACTTTTACTCTGGAAGTTGCTGTTAGTGTGAATGTTATCAGTATGAATTTGCTTTGGGGTTAGAGGCTTCTCTAAATTGGGTACCTCTGTGGATTTTGCTTCCTTTTGCTAAAGATGAAAAAAAAAAAAAATCACAACTTTTCCATTTCTCTCCCGTGGCTATTTTCTATTTAGGTTTCCCATTTCTTCTTGAGTCAATTTAGGTAATTTATGTCTTTTCCAGAAAATTATTTATTTCATCCAGGTTTAAACATTTATTAGCTATGTGTTGTAAGTATGTTCCCTGATTTTAAATCAATTTCATTACTATCTGTCGTTAGATCATTTTTTCATGTCTAGGTGAAATATCGATAGATTTGTATAATTATTTAAAATAATACTTAAAAGTAGCACAAGCACTAGAATATTAATGAAACAAACTTGTCTTTAGAAGAGTATACTGAGAATTGTGCCTAGAAAGATGTGATCTCAAAAGCTTTTGAAAAGCAAAAATCTGCTTTTCAATTATTAAGGCATCTGCTGCAGACATAGAGAATGGACTTGAGAACACGGGGAGGGGGAAGGGTAAGCTGGGATGAAGTGAGAGGGTGACATCCACATATATACACTACCAAATGTAAAATAGATAGCTAGTGGGAAGCAGCCGCATAGCACAGGGAGATCAGCTCGGTGCTTTGTGACCACCTAGAGGGGTGGGATAGGGAGGATGGGAGGGAGACGCAAGAGGGAAGGGGTATATGTATACGTAGTACAGCTGATTCACTTTGTTATACAGCAGCAACTAACACAACAATGTAAAGCGATTATACTCCAACAAAGATGTTAAAAAAAAAATTAAGGCATCTGCATCCTTTGTAATCTTCATACCCTGTATGTCCTAGGGCGGGGCTTCTCTACCAGGTGTTTGGGAAAACCTGGGTGCTATTAACAGGTATATGGAGGAAAAATGTCACCCTACACCCCTATAGGAGAAACACACATTGTTTTGTTTGTTTTGTTGTGTGTGGAGATATTGCTTTTTCCGTTTTGTTTTGCTTTTACTGTGGGACTTCTCAGAGCTACTAACATACGAATGTATGCAAAGCAGTTTCATAACTCTCTGTAGAAAACAGCTCACTTTACTCAGTTAACATGCTACATTTCCTCATAAGCACAGAGCATTTTCCCAGACTTCTATCACCTACATCGAATACGGACAGTTGATTGACGTGTGCACCTCATGGAATATGAGCTCCTTGGGGAAGATGAACCACTTTTATTTCCTCAGTCCTGGCAATGTGCCTGTGAAGAGTAAGAATTCAGAGAAATGAAATAACATAGTGAACGTTTAATTTAAGCACCTTAATGGCTGCATTGTGCCATGTGCTAGCAGGACACAGGTTCTTCCCGTGTCCTCTCTGGTAGCCCAGCCCATTTTGAATGAGGAAGGTGATCATGGAGAAAAGGGATATGCTTGTTATAAGAGGAGAGTGAATGGTCCTTTGTGGGAGGGTTTCTGTTAGGTGTACAGGAGACAAGGAGAAGATTGAGATTTTCTGCTATTCAGCTGAGTAAGGCTTCGGGAAATCGATAGGATTTGCAGAGCTGCTTGAAAAGTAGGAGTGGGAGATGTGGTGAACCAATGGGCAGTGTGACACTTATGTTGAACTGGTAGCTGCAAAAGACAATGAGTAAGTTTCTCAAAAGCTCCAATAGCATAATGCTACATAGGCCTAACAGTCATAGACTTGCCCTTTGTAATTTTGATGATTTTTAAGCTACTGCACAGTTCTGTGACATGTAATACAGTTGTCCCTCAGTATCCACAGGGGTTGGTTCCAGGACCCCCATGGATACCAAAATCAGAAGATGCTCAATTCCCTTATATAAAATGGCGTAGGGTAGTCAGCCATTTTTGTCCATGGGTTTCACATCTTTTGCTAATCTTTTGAGTCTACATTTAAATCACACTGGTAATTAAATGTGGTATGGGTGAGTGGATAGGACCCAGAGCTGAGTAGTGAACTTAGTTTACCCTCAAACATTTGCATCTTGATTTAACTTTATTCTTTTGTCTTTTTGACTAAGTTTATAGTAACTCTTGAGACCTACTAAAAACTTTCTTTTTTGAAAACAACTGTCAACAAGGAAGACGAATTTAAGTGGAAGAAGCAAGCTAATTGGAAGTGTGAAACTATGAATAGGAAAGAAATGACTTTTGATGGAAATATGGCTTAGAAGAAGGCCCAAAACCTGTACAAATGTTTACATATTTATAAATTGGGGTATTCTCAGAAATCTGAAAAATAGTCTTTTGTGAATGGCTAGAAGCCAATGTGCCATATATTTACATAACACTTTACAATTTAAAAAGTGCTTCCCATCCCTTATTTACTTGATCCTCACAAAAGCTTCTGGAGACAGACAAGGCAAATGTCAATACGCCATACTCTTGGAAATCAAAGCTCATGGCTAAAAGTAGCTTTTTATGATAGAGATTACTAGTGCTCACTAATGTGTTCTCTTATTCTTGAGCACACCACTAAACCAAATTTCCCAGCTTCCCTAGCACTTTGATGGGACTATGATTAATGGAATATGATCGGAAATCGTGTGGAAGTGAGTTCTGCCACCTCTAGGCTAAGCTATTTAAGAATGGAGGGTGACTTTCTGTTTTTTTTTTTTTTTTCCCGGTACGGGGGCCTCTCACTGTTGTGGCCTCTCCCGTTGCGGAGCACAGGCTCCGGACACGCAGGCTCAGTGGCCATGGCTCACGGGCCCAGCCGCTCCGCGGCATGTGGGATCTTCCCGGACTGGGGCACGAACCCGTGTCCCCTGCATCGGCAGGCGGACTCTCAACCGCTGCGCCACCAGGGAAGCCCATGGAGGGTGACTTTGACATGCTCTCTCTGTCCCTTCATCTGCTGGCCAAAGGTAAAGGATCCAGTGAAAGATTTGGGGGAGTAGAGGATGATGGAGCCACTAGATGGAAGAAATTGAGTTTCCTGAATGTCTACATGGGGCAAAGCCTCCCTATAGAACACATTAGACAGTGGCATGAATGAAATGTAGCTTTTACTGTGCCAAGATTTTACTGAGATTGTGGGTGGTTTATTATGGCAGTTAATCCGCCTTCTGACTCCTTAGTCTACTGTATTTCCGTTACTCTGCATTACCCATCTGTACTAGTGAAAATCTTGTATTTTATTTATAAATGAATGTAAAGCTGTTTGAGAGTTTGAAGAAGACGTGTGATGTGATCAAACAGACAAAGGAGAGGACTACTTAGATACCATTAGGTAGAGTCTGAGTCTTCCAAAGGGAGAACAATAAAATAATCCAAGAAGTAGATCCCTCAGTTCTGAGCTCAGGGGACATGCAAGAGAATGAAAGAAATAGGAGGTATGAAGGACAAAAACAACATGATTATGAGTTGAATTCAATGAAAGCCTATTTCAAGGCTTTCATTTTGAAACATAAGCCAATATATGCTTGGCATGAGATAGGACTAATAGGGAAGGGAATGAAAAGTTGCATAAAGTTGCTTTTGGTAGAAAGTTAGTATTCGATTACAGGACTATTTGATCACACCACAATAAAAATGTGAAAGGAAGTCATGACCAAGTTATTTTAAGTAAGCTGGCAGATCCTGAAGTAAAAATTGTTTGGCCTCATGGAATCTGGTTAGTATTTTACAGCCTCAAAGATAGTTTAGAATGCTTTTTGTACCAAAAGTATATTGAGGCAAAACACTTTCAAATTCAGTAGAACTCTTACAACATGAAGATGCCAAAAGACTTGTGGAATTCCAGAATTTATAAAAATTCTGACCAGCTAGGAGAAGCTTTTTCATTTCTTTCTCTTTTTCACATTGCTGCTACTATTCTCTCCCTCCCTTGTTCAAGACAGACACTACTAATCAATCATAACACTTTCCTTTTCTTTCTAAAGGAAACTGCATCACAGTCATTCTGATCATGGTGCTCAAGACACTCCCCTCAGGAATTTTATCCCTGGAAGCAGGATAAAGCAGGTGGAGAGGGAGAAACTAGTAATTTTGGATACCCATTGTCCAAACTACTCCTTTAATCCAACTATTACTGGGTTCTTCTCACATCAAATGAGACAGTACATATTTTAGAGCAATAGCCATGGGGAATATTTGAGGTTGAAGCTATGAGTAATAGTTACATCAAAAGTTGTTTACTATGGGACTTCCCTGGTGGCACAGTGGTTAAGAATCCACCTGCCAATGCAGGGAACACAGGTTCGAGCCCTGGTCTGGGAAGATCCCACATGCCGCGGAGCAACTAAGCCCGTGCGCCGCAACAGCTGAGCCTGCGCACTAGAACCCGTGAGCCACAACTACTGAGCCTGTGCTCTAGAGCCCGCGAGCCACAACTACTGAGCCCTCGTGCCACAACTCCTGAAGCCTGCGTGCCTGGAGCCTGTGCTCCACAAGAAGAGAAGCCACCGCAATGAGAAGCCCGCGCACCGCAACGAAGAGTAGCCCCCACTCGCCACAAGTAGAGAAAGCCCGCATGCAGCAACGAAGACCCAATGCAGCCAAAAATAAATAAATTTATTTTTTAAAAAAAGTTGTTTAATGTTTTAAAAGCTTTTTTCCCACTTAGTTTCTAAATTGTTTTCCACTCTGAACTCAATTAATAGAGGATTAGTAATTTCCCTTCAGTTGTTCTTAAACATTTGCCTTTAAAGATTCATTAGTGCCTCCCTTGATGTGGGAAGAGAAAGGAGGAAACATTACACTCAAATTCATTTCTCTACTTATTATCAAGTCTGCTAAAGAGAGCAGATTAAAATTGTCGATTCTAAAAAAAGCTTTGATACTTGAATATTCAGAGCACTTCGTCATATTTTGAATATTGAAATTAAATAACAGATTCTCCATCTTCAAACTTGTGTAAAAAGAAATTTTACCCAAATCAAAATTTTACCAGTTAATTGCTCACACTTTTTTCAGAATTTGCTCATGCCCCAGACATTTTTTCAGCACTGTTGTAAAATTGATATTTCTCTATCTTTTCTGCCCGATTTTTGCTTTTTCCTTCCTTCTCCATCACTTCACTATCTTTTTTAATTTTAACATCACTTCTGAACATTTTGTTCCATTTTATAAGGAATATGCTGTGTGTTCTCTTAAGTAAGTTAGCCCATTGATAAATTGCTGAATTCAGTTTTAGGTTTAAAGATTTTAAAGAAGACATCTATGCTAAGTCATGTATGTTTGAAAATAACCCAGTGTTATTACTTTGGGAGGAATTAAAAAAAACAATTTGTCCAAATAAGTATTCCCTTTCAGCTCAATGTGTACAGAAACAGTAACATTCTAAAGCAGAGGAGACCAAATAGGATATCACTCCCTTTGATTCCACAGATTATTCCAGTGAGTCTTCAGGTAGCAAGAAGTGAACTAATCGACACAGAGGGAGAGAAATTCCCTTCTCAGTAGTCACTTATTCATACTCTGCTTCTATCTCTATCTTCCTAGCCACTCGGTTTTTGGTTATCATATGGCTGCCAATTAGAACTAGATTCTTATTGCTGTACTTTAGCATTTTTTTTTTTTTTTGTAAGGATGACTCTGAGTCACTTTAGCCTGACTTAGACATCTCCATTGTTCAAGAGGAGTGAAATTAAAGCTTTAATGAAACTGTCTTGCTTCTAATCAGTAATTTTAAAGAGCCTCTTTTTTTTGCCCATGTTTCAGTTTTATATGCGCTGACTTATAAAATTGGGAAGATCCTTCAAATGCATTCACATGCATGTTGATGATATGAATATGGGCATATGTGTTTAGAGTAATAAAGACATAGACCTACATGAGACGTTAGAGATTACTTGGACAAACTCATTCATTTTATGGATGAGAAAATAGAACATAGTTCAGTGAATACTTGTGCGTTTCTCTTAATCTCATTTAACAGAGGATGAATAGCTTGGTTCTTTTGGAAAATGCATCAGTTGAAAAAGTCATCATGGCCCATGTGAAATGATTAAGGAACCTGAAAAGTATGAGTTATAGAGTTTTAATAGGAACAGAACCATTCCTACCACCAATAACAACATAGATTTAATCAGGGCTTAAAGTATATTGGATGCTGTTCTTAAAGCTGTAGACATATGTGTAATTGAAATTATATACTGAATTTATGAAGTAGGTTTTAGGATAAGTTGAGGCTGACTCTGGGCTGAGAAAATAAAATTTAGGCTTAGAAACTAAGTGGCAAAGCCAGAATTTGAACTGGGGAATTCAGAGGCTGTGTTCTTTTTTTGTGTGTGTGTACATTTATATTTATATATTTTTTATTTTGTGTAAACTTTTTATTGACACACAACATACAAGCAAAAGGTGCACAAACTTAAGTGAACAGCTTGACAGTTTTATACAAATTGAACTCACTATGTTAATACCAGCACTCTAAAATACCTCCTCTTTCCCACTTTCATTCACAAGTCCTTCATAGGTAACTATGATCCTAAATACTAACACCAAAGATTGTCTTTGCCTATTTCTTATTTTATTGAATTTTATTTTATTTCTTTTTCTATACAGAAGGTTCTTATTAGTCATCAGTTTTATACACATCAGTGTATACATGTCAATCCCAATCGCCCAATTCATCACACCACAATCCCCACCCCGCCGTGGCTTTCCCCCCTTGGTGTCCATACGTTTGTTCTCTATATCGGTGTCTCAACTTCTGCCCTGAAAACCGGTTCACCTGTACCATTTTTCTAGGTTTCACATCCATGCGTTAATATACGATATTTGTTTTTCTCTTTCTGACTTACTTCACTCTGTATGACAGTCTCTAGATCCATCCACGTCTCAACAAATGACCCAGTTTCGTTCCTTTCTATGGCTGAGTAATATTCCGTTGTATATATGTACCACATCGTCTTTATCCATTCGTCTGTCGGTGGGCATTTAGATGGCTTCCATGACCTGGCTATTGTAAATAGTGCTGCAGTGAGCAATGGGGTGCATGTGTATTTTTGAATTATGGTTTTCTCTGGGCATATGCCCAGTACTGGGATTGCTGTATCATATGGCAATTATATTTTTAGTTCTTCAAGGAACCTCCATACTGTTCTCCATAGTGGCTGTATCAATTTACATTCCCACAAACAGTGCAAGAGGGTTCCCTTTTCTCCACACCCTCTCCAACATTTGCTGTTTGTGGATTTTCTGATGATGCCCATTCTAACTGGTGTGAGGTGATAACTCATTGTAGTTTTGATTTGCATTTCTCTAACGATTAGTGATGTTGAGCAGCTTTTCATGTGCTTCTTGGCCATCTGTATGTCTTCTTTGGAGAGATGTCTATTTAGGTCTTCTGCCCTTTTTTTTTTTTTTTCCCATTTTTTGATTGGGTTGTTTGTTCCTTTAATATTGAGCTGCATGAGCTGTTTATGTATTTTGGAGATTAATCCTTTGTCTGTTGATTCCTTTGCAAATATTTTCTCCCATTCTGAGGGTTGTCTTTTCGTCTTGTTTATGGTTTCCTTTGCTGTGCAAGAGCTTTGAAGTTTCATTAGGTCCCATTTGTTTATTTTTGTTTTTATTTCCATTACTCTAGGAGGTAGACCCAAAAAGATCTTGCTGTGATTTATGTCAAAGAGTGTTCTTCCTATGTTTTCCTCTAAGAGTTTTATAGTGTCCAGTCTCACATTTAGGTCTGTAATCCATTTTGAGTTTATGTTTGTATATGGTGTTAGGAAGCGTTCTAATTTCATTCTTTTACATGTAGCTGTCCAGTTTTCCCAGCACCAATTATTGAAGAGACTGTCTTTTCTCCATTGTACGTCCTAGCCTCCTTTGTCATAGATTAGTTGACCATAGGTGCGTGGGTTTATCTCTGGGCTTTCTATCTTGTTCCATTGATCTGTGTTTCTGTTTTGGTGCCAGTACCATATTGTCTTGATTACTGTAGCTTCATAGTATAGTCTGAAGTCAGGGAGTCTGTTTTCATCCAACTCTGTTTTTTTCCCTCAAGACTGCTTTGGCTATCCGGGGTCTTCTGTGACTCCATACAAATTTTAAGATTTGTTGTTCTACTTCCGTAAAAAATGCCATTGGTAATTTGATAGGGATTGCATTGAATCTGTAGATTGCTTTGGGTAGTATAGTCATTTTCACAGTATTGATTCTTCCAATTCGAGAACATGGTATATCTTTCCATCTGTTAGTATCGTTAATTTCTTTCATCAGTGTCTTATAGTTTTCTGCATACAGGTCTTTTGTCTCCCTAGGTAGGTTTATTCCTAGGTATTTTATTCTTTTTGTTGCAATGGTAAATGGGTGTGTTTCCTTAATTTCTCTTTCAGATTTTTCATCATTAGTGTATAGGAATGCAGGAGATTTCTGTTCATGAATTTTGTATCATGCAACTTTACCAGATTCATTGATTAGCTCTGGTAGTTTTCTGGTGGCATCTTTAGGATTCTCTATGTATAGTATCATGTCATCTGCAAACAGAGACAGTTTTACTTCTTCTTTTCCAATTTGTATTCCCTTTATTTCTTTTTCTTCTCTGATTGCTATGGCTAGGATTTCCAAAACTGTGTTGAATAATAGTGGTGAGAATGGACATCCTTGTCTTGTTCCTGATATCAGAGGAAATGCTCTGTTTTTCACCATTGAGAATGATGTTTGCCGTGGGTTTGTCATATACGGCCTTTATTATGTTGAAGTAGGTTCCCTCTATGCCCACTTCCTGGAGAGTTTTTATCATGAATGGGTGTTGAATTTTTGTCAAAAGCTTTTTCTGCATCTATTGATATGATCATATGGTTTTTATTCTTCAATTTGTTAATATGGTGTATCACATTGATTGATTAGCATATATTGAAGAATCCTTGCATCCCTGGGATAAATCCCACTTGATCATGGTGTATGATCCTTTTAATGTGTGGTTGGATTCTGTTTGCTAGTATTTTGTTGAGGATTTTTGCATCTATATTCATCAGTGATATTGGTCTGTAATTTTCTTTTTTTGTAGTATCTTTGTCTGGTTTTGGTGTCAGGGTGATGGTGGCCTCATAGAATGGGTTTGGGAGTTGTCCTTCCTCTGTAGATTTTTGGAAGAGTTTGAGAAGGATGGGTGTTAGCTCTTCTCTAAATGTTTGTTAGAATTCACCTGTGAAGCCATCTCATCCTGGACTTTTGTTTGTTGGAACATTTTTTTTTTTTTTTTTGCGGTATGCAGGCCTCTCATTGTGGCTTCTCCCATTGCAGAGCACAGGTTCCGGACGCGCAGGCTCAGCGGCCATGGCTCACGGGCCCATATCATCACCATGTGTGATATTCCCAGACTGGGGCACGAACCTGTGTCCCCTGCATCGGCAGACGGACTCTCAACCACTGCGCCACCAGGGAAGCCCTGTTGGAACATTTTTAATCACAGTTTCAATTTCATTACTTGTGATTGGTCTATTAATATTTTCTATTTCTTCCTGGTTCAGTCTTGGAGGGTTATACCTTTCTAAGACTTTGTCCATTTCTTCCAGGTTGTCCATTTTATTGGCATAGAGTTGCTTGTAGTAGTCTCTTAGGATGCTTTGTATTTCTGTGGTGTCTGTTGTAACTTCTTTTTCATTTCTAATTTTATTGATTTGAGTCTTCTCCCTCATTTTCTTGATACGTCTCCCTGATGGTTTATCAATTTTGTTTATCTTCTCAAAGAACCAGATTTTAGTTTTATTGATCTTTGCTATTGTTTTCTTTGTTTCTAGTTCATTTATTTCTGCTCTGATGTTTACAATTTCTTTCCTTCTACTAACTTTGGGTTTTGTGTGTTCTTTCTCTGTTTCCTTCAGGTGTAAGTTTAGATGGTTTATTTGAGATTTTTCTTGTTTCTGGAGGTAGGCTTGTATAGCTATAAACTTCCCTCTTAGAACTGCTTTTGCTGCATCCCATAGGTTTTGGATTGTCGTGTTTTCATTGTCATTTGTCTCTAGGTATTTTAAGATTTCCTCTTTGATTTCTTCAGTCATCTCTTGGTTCTTTAGTAATGTATTGTTTAGCCTCCATGTGTTTGTGTTTTTTAAATTTTTTTCCCTGTAATTGATTTCTAATCTCATAGTGTTGTGGTCAGAAAAGATGCTTGATATGATTTTAATTTTCTTAAATTTACTGTGGTTTGATTTGTGACCCAAGATGTGATCTATCCTGGAGAATGTTCTGTGCGCACTTGAGAAGACAGTGTAATCTGCTGTTTTTGGATGGAATGTCCTATAAATATCAATTAAATCTATCTGGCCTATTGTGTCATTTAAAGGTTCTGTTTCCTTATTTATTTTCATTTTGGATGATCTGTCCATTGGTGTAAGTGAGCTGTTAAAGTCCCCCACTATTATTGTGTTATTGTCGATTTCCTCTTTTATAGCTGATAGCAGTTGCCTTATGTATTGAGGTGCTCCTATGTTGGGTGCATATATATATTTATAATTGTTATATCTTCTTCTTGGATTGATCCCTTGATCATTATGTAGTGTCCTTCCTTGTCTCTTGTAACATTCTTTATTTTAAAGTCTATTTTATCTGATATGAGTATTGCTACTCCAGTTTTCTTTTGATTTCCATTTGCATGGAATATGTTATCCCACTTTATTTTCAGTCTGTATGTGTCCCTAGGTCTGAAGTGGGTCTCTTGTAGACAGCATACATATGGGTTTTGTTTTTGTATCCATTCAGCGAGCCTGTGTCTTTTGGTTGGAGCATTTAATCCATTCACATTTAAGGTAATTGTTGCTATGTATGTTACTATGAGCATTTTATTAATGGTTTTGCATTTGTTTTTGTAGGTCCTTTTCTTCTCTTGTGTTTCCCACTTAGAGAAATTCCTTTAGCATTTGTTATAGAGCTCCTTTGGTTGTGCTGAATTCTCTTAGCTTTTGATTGTCTGTAAAGCTTTTGATTTCTCCATCGAATCTGAATGAGATCCTTGAGGGGTAGAGTAATCTTGGTTGTAGGTTCTTCCTTTTCGTCACTTTAACTGTATCATGCCACTCCCTTTTAGCTTATAGAGTTTCTGCTGAGAAATCAGCTGTTAACCTTATGGGAGTTCCCTTGTATGTTGTCGTTTTTCCCTTGCTGCTTTCAGTAATTTTTGTTTGTCTTTAATTTTTGCCAATTTAATTATTATGTGTCTCAGCGTGTTTCTCCTTGGGTTTATCGTATATGGGGCTCTCTGCACTTCCTGGACTTGGGTGGCTGTTTCCTTTCCCATGTTAGGGAAGGTTTTGACTGTAATCTCTTCAAATATTTTCTCTAATCCTTTCTCTCTCTCTTCTCCTTCTGGGAGCCCTATAATGCGAATGTTGTTGCGTTTAATGTTGTCCCAGAGGTTTCTTAGGCTTTCTTCATTTCTTTTCATTCTTTTTTCTTTATTCTGTTCCACAGCAGTGAATTCCACCATTCTGTCTTCCAGGTCACTTATTCGTCCTTCTGCCTCAGTTATTCTGCTATTGATTCCTTCTTGTGTAGTTTCATTTCAATTATTGTATTGTTCATCTCTGTTTGTTCTTTAATTCTTCTAGGTCTTTGTTAAGCATTTCTTGCATCTTCTCCATCTTTGCCTCCATTCTTTTTCTGAGGTCCTGGATCATGTTCACTATCATTATTCTGAATTCTTTTTCTGGAAGGTTGCCTATCTCCACTTCATTTAGTTGTTTTTCTGGGGTTTTATCTTGTTCCTTCATCTGGTACATAGCCCTCTGCCTTTTCTTCTTGTCTATCTTTCTGTGAATGTGTTTTTTTTTTTTTCCACAGGCTGCAGGATTGTAGTTCTTCTTGCTTCCACTGTCTGCCCTCTGGTGGATGAGGCTATCTAAGAGGCTTGATGGGAGGGACTGGTGGTGATTAGAGCTGATTGTTGATCTGTTGGGCAGAGCTCAGTAAAACTTTAATCCGCTTGACTGCTGTTGGGTGGGGCTGGGTTCCCTTCTTGTTGGTTGTTTGGCCTGAGGCAGCCCAACACTGTAGCCTACCTGGGCTCTTTGGTGGGGCTAATGGCAGACTCTGGGAGTTCTTACGCCAAGGAGTACTTCCCAGAACTTCTGCTGCCAGTGTCCTTGTCCCCACGGTGAGCCACAGCCACCCCCCGCCTCTGTAGGAGACCCTCCAACACTAACAAGTAGGTCTGGTTTTGTCTCCTCTGGGGTCACTGCTCCTTCCCCTGGGTCCCAATGCACACACTACTTTGTGTGTGCCCTCCAAGAGTGTTTCCCTGAGTCCTGTCGAAGTCCTGCAGGCAAATCCTGCTAGCCTTTAATGTCTGATTCTCTAGGAATTCCTCCTCCCATTGCCAGACCCCCAGGTTGGGAAGCCTGATGTGGGGCTCAGAAACTTCACTCCAGTCGGTGGACTTCTTTTGTATAAGTGTTCTCCAGTCTGCGCGTCACCCACCCAGCAGTTATGGGATTTGATTTTGCTGTGATTGCGCCCCTCCTACCATCTCATTGTGGCTTCTCCTTTGTCTTTGGATGTGGGGTATCTTTTTTGGTGAGTTCCAGTGTCTTCCTGTTGATGATTGTCCAGCAGCTAGTTGTGAGGCTGCGTTCTTTATCCCCTTTGCTGTGACTGGATTCTCTTAGTGACCACAGAACGAGTTAGTGCACAGAAGGAATAGAGCCAGGCCTGAATCCTGGCTACTTTCACTCCATCTGATAGTATTCACAATGTGTGTGTACTTGGGTGGCTGGATAATTTACTTTTTGTGCTTTTTTAAGGAGCACTTTCTCCTCATTTAATAGGAAAATAACTATATCCACTTCTAAATATCTCTATTTTTACTAAGTATTTTCCTTTTTAAATGAAGTATCTTTTTCAAGATGTATTTCTATCTAGATACCATCTTACATTTTTTCCCTTTTTAGCACACATCTAAATAACTTAGTGTATTTATCATTTGATCTTACCCTTTTACGAAGAGAATAAGGGGTTATGGGGTGTGAGAAGGATAAGAAGGAAATAAAGGATAGTTAAAAATACATTTATCCCTTGTGTATGTAAACTTGGTACATTATGTGGCATTATCAATTTAATTCTCAGGGACAAGTAAGTGGATTAAGGTGATTTATTTATGCAGATGGAATTCTAGCTTTTAAACCAGCAAATTCTCGTATTGTTACTATACAGTGAACTTTTTATTATAAAAAGAAATAATTTTTCAGGCAGCCAGAATTTCAGAAGACAGTAAAAGTGATATACCTCAATTGCTTATTTTTTGATATTCCAAGATGTTACACATATGGATAATTAAAGAGCAAAGATTTCACCCCAGGCCCCTCAATTCTTAATTAAACAACTTCACCATCTACAAAATGGAGAATCTGATGTGTATCAAGTTCTCAGGGGATACGTACACTGAGAAGAGCCAAGTAGCTGCTCCTGTTATACCCAAGGTCCTCTTATTTTAATTCAGAAGTTAGTGTTTGCCTTTTCCCTGTCCCACGTGTTTGCTTTGGAAAGTGATAGTGCACCCCAAAATGTCAGTTTTCTTGGTTGACATTAAAAACTTAGACCGAGGCTCACAGAGCCCACATTTCCGTCAACCTTGACTGTAACTGGAGTCACAGTAAATATTGTTGTCTGTAGATGTTGGCACTTCAGGTGGAGCATATCAAGGGCAAGAAGCCTCACGGACCATGTGGTTCACATCACATACCTGGAACATATGGTTTGTGTTGTCCTCACTGAACTCTCCTTTTAAACGGCATTCATCTTGGTTTTCTTTTGAAAATGCCACAGTTTTATTTGAGTCAATTTGAAGATTTTTTTTCATCCCTCATAAGTTTCTGGCAGAGTTTTTAGAGAGGACGTGACAAATTTTAATATAAGAAATTGGGAAAGCTTGAAAGAAAATAGTTTCAAACCTAGTGCAGGATACAATATATTTATATGTATATTTTACACATATACATATATATATACATATACAGAATGCTTTCTGCCAGGCGTTCCAGATATTCCCTTAAATTTGTAAAAATCTAAGGACTGAATTTGATTTAACAAGCAATACATATGTAATATTTTTGAGTAGAGTCTAGCAACTTGCTGCTTTCAGAAATATTTCCAGGGTGTTTCTTGTTCTTTGGAATGGTATCGAAAGTCTCCCAGGAGAACTTTAATTTACTTTTCTTTCAATCAAAAGAGTGAAAAACCAATCTTACGTAGACCTTTCTCTCAGAAAGGAAATACTATATCTTATACATTAGCTTCATAGAGAAGTTTAAAAGTTTTAATGGTTTGCTCTAGTTCATCTACTTTTGTTTGGTTCTCTGCCTTGATAAAATATAAAGTCCAGGTAGCTAGCTTTCAACATTTAGCCTATGCCTTAGGCAGTTGTTTTTAAATGCATCAAAACTTGCCTTTCTTTGTACTCGGTGGTTTCAGTAAATCACAGATGATATTTTATCTTTTCCTTCTCTTGGTATTCTTTATTACTTCTATTAGTATGGCTGCTTGGTAGGACTGAGTTCCTGAGCCTCTTACTCAAAGTAACTGTGGTCCAGATCCCAGCTGTGCCATTTTTAACAATATGAACATGGGCATATTTTTAGCTTCTTTGACTCTCCTTTTATTTATCTCGGAAACGAAGCTGCATCCCACCTTACAAAATGTTTGTAAAGATCAAAGAGCATTAGGTGTAGACAATGTGTGTGATCATATCTGAAATACAGTAAGTATTTAGTAACCTATTTGGATCCCTTTCATCAAGAATTAGATTGTGTATTAATTCTTCACGAGATGATTGTGTTGTGGACCTGAACTTGGAGAATTTTCACCCTCCACCTGCATATACAAATCTCATGTGTGGGTTTGCGCCTACGTATTGCACACAAACTCAATTTCCAGGTTAGCTGTGTTCGATCTTGAATCTCCTCTGTATAATCTTAGGCTTGACCAAGGTTGCCTTCAAACTAACCGGTCACTGAATACTTAGGTTCTTAACATGAAAGCAGCATGATGTCTTAGAAGGTGTCAGGGAAGCAGACAATTCTTTTTTTGATGAAGGATGAAACTAGGTCATATTTTGCACTGGACGTTGAACTTGATGAAGAAGTTCAAGGACTGTAGGTGTTTTGATAGTGTTTGCTTGCTTTCAAAGGACTGTTGTCTCCCTTAGGAGAGTCCCTTAGCATTCAGATGAGGACACTCGTTTTTGAACATCTTCCCAAGAGTCAGACTGGACAGATGTTTCTTAAAATGAGCTGCTGAGAGCAACTGAAACTGGAATTTAAAAGAAAACAGCCTAATCTGGCTTCAGTCTTTTATTTTTAAACGCAGAGACCAGAATCGTGGCATAATAGAGGGGAACATGGTGTTGATTTGGCAGTTTTTTGTAAACAGAAACTCCCTCCTGTGAAGGTACTGTTAGGGAAAGATTTCAGCCTGAAAATGAAGATGTGATTAGACTTGGTTCATTTATATTGGCCTAGTCCTCTTGGGTGGCCATATTTTTGCTTGATATTTTTGAGCACTACCAATTCTGTATACTTCTCTGTCATTAGCCTTGTACAGTATTTATACAAGTCCACCATTCAGTCAGTTTAAAAGTAGGCCATTTATGGCAAAAATCAGCCCCACCAGTTGATTGACATTATATAAAACGAAAATGTGGGCTGGTTTCCAACTTATTCCTGATGTGTTTGTTGCCTTGAGATAGACACATCACACTCAGTCTGTTAATACATGCAGAGTTTGCCCACAGGAGTTCTCCTGGAACCCCTGCAAAGTGGAAACATTGTGGCTATGAGTTAAGCTCCTGGCTGTCAGTTTTGTTCATGGAACCTTCAAAAGTGATTTTCTCCCCCAAAACTTTAAGACTAGTAAAGGAAGACGATTGGTCCATTGGGCCTTCCTTCTTCTCTACTCTCACTCCAAATATAATGCATCTTTTTTCCCCACTTTCTACATTTACGCACTTCTTTGTAGAGGCCTTTTTGTTTCTTTTAAAGGATGATTCCTTTCATCTTTTGCCTTTGTTTTCATTCACTGCCAAAGAAAAGCTTTCTCTTGAAGGCTCCAGAATATAAGGATGACTTCTTAAAAGCTTGATCCATTGGAATAAAAATATAATGCTTTTGCCTTTGAAAATATCAGGACCGAAGGGTATTCTGACACCCAGCTTCGGATGCAAACATGGCCCATTCCCAGAAGAGCTTCTTTACAGCGGCAGAAATTCACTCAGAACAACCTCAGACTGGGGGAAGCTGATCACTTCTTTCTGTCTCTAGGACCATGAAGTTTGTGAATATTGTCTGAGCACATGCATATTAATCATATACCCACAGAGAGCAGTAAAATTCTTTGAATGGAAACATTCATTGTGAAATAAATGAATGTAATTATAATTCATAGGAGCACTTTTGTCAAAGTGCAATTTGTAACCCTTAAAATCAAAACACAGCAGGCACCCTTAATATTGTTCAAAATAAGTCTCTTCTTCCTAAATAGTTTCCTGTTAATCATCTTTAACTCCTTAATTCATCTAATATTTCGCTTCAACATATCTAGGATAGCTATAATTCGGTGTTAATCTGTAAAAGATGTAATTCATGGTCTTTGATTGAGGTTAGTTAAAAAGGGAGAAATGAGTGAAGTTAGTTTTTCTGAGCTCTGTACAGCAGCTGGGACCTTAGTCTCATGATTTCTCCTGCAGCGTGGACTTTCAGGGTGAGGCAAGGAAGCAAAGAGGATTGTGGGCATTACAGTCAGAAGAACCTCGGTTCTAATCTTGGCTCCAACTTTCAACTGTGTGACAGTGAACACGCTATTAGCTTTTCTGTGCCCTGTAGTTCTCATCTGTAAAATAAGAATGAGTTGCAAAATGGTTGTGAGGAGAAGTAGTAATATACAAAATACGGTTCTTGGCATGCAATAAATGTGTTTGTGCAAAGCACTGGGTTTGCTGACAACATAGCAGTGAGGGAGTGTTCTGGTTACTATAGCTGTGTGATAAATTACACCAAACTTGGTGGCTTACAAAAAGCCATTTCTTATGTTCACACACTCTGAAGGTCAGGAATTCAGACAGGGCACAGTAGAAATGGCTTTTCTCTCCTCCACAGTGTCATGGGCTGTAGCAGGGAGACTATAGGAGGCAAAGGGAATCATCTGAAGGCTTACTTGTCGATGCATCCTCTGGCTTATGTTGGGAAGTCTCGACCATTTGGGGAAGTCTGGTACGATTAGGTCTCCTGGAGCATCTCTCTCTTTACCTGTATGTGGCCTTCCCATGAGTGCTCTCCAGCATGGCAACTTCAGAGTGGTCCGAACTCTTACATCTTGTCTAGGGCTCCTAAAGTGCCTGTTGTGAGAGAGCATTGGTGACAGGGGTGAGGGGAGAGGAGGGAGGGGAGACACGGCCTGGAGCTTTGCTGGCAGAGCTGTATCCTTTTGTGACCTAGCCTCGAAAGTCACACAGCATCACTTCTAGCATGCTCTGTGGCCAGTGCAGCCTCACTCCCTCACCCTGATTCAAGAGGAGGGAACAGAGTACCCCAATCCGTGGGCAGAAAGCTTACAGGATGGGATATGTGAATCTTCGGAAAATACAGTCGGCCGCAAGAAGACAATGTTTGGATCAAGAAGGACTTTATTTATTATTTTATTATTTCTCCTTCTGCTTCTCCGTCTCCCTCTCCTTACTACTCTTCCTCCTCCTTTTTTTTCCCTGTATGATATATGGAGATATGTTCTGAAAGGCATGCCACGGCCGGATATGGAGACTCCTTGATGCTAGGTTGAATAACGTGAACTGTTTTGCAGGTGATGGAAGGCTACTGGAATTGTCTTTTCTAGGTATGTGTGTGTGTTTATGCACATACATATATATGTGTGTATCTTTATCAATATAGAGATATAGATATTATGTAATCTTTTTTTTTTTTTGGAGAGAGGAGTGATTCCATGAAAGAGATGTTTATCCAAATTATGAAGTTCCATTTCTCAAAGAAGCTGACCTTAAAGGGTCTCAGATTTCCCCCGTGTTTCTGAAAATTTGGTGTTCAAACCTGATAGACAAATCAGGAATGCAGGGTCAGATTGGAAGAGAGTTGAAGGGGGTCCCCTTGGACAGACATCACAACATATGCAGGAAGCACAGATTCATGTGTGGCAGCCAAACGTGGCGGGCCTTCCTGAACTAGGAAGCTTCCAAGCTTGCTGTTCTTTATGGTCCTCTCAGAAAAATCAGAGGTGGAACTTCATGGAGACTTGTTAAAGCAATAATTTGAAATGCTGCTATGGGAATTATGGTGAAAACTCATCTATGCAGAATCTAGGTTTAAATGCCTTAAGGCATTTTCTCTTTTAGAGTTAGGAAGCCATAGCCTTGAATCTTAAAAACAATCAAATGCTAAAACCCAAAACAGCAACAGCATAAACTCCCCCACTATAGAAAACAAACAACAACTTTACAAAACCTCAAAATAGTCATAATAGGACCATGTGAGAGGAGCTAAAGAACGTCTGATCCCTGTACTTACAGAATAGAACAAAAATGTCTCGATGTAGTATGTCCAAATCTCTGATATTTAATGAGAGAACATACTCATGCAGACATATTGTATACCATTTTACTCTCCTTAATTTTCCTCTAATGAGTTGTTCTGCCCAATATTTTAATAAGGGGAGAGCTTTACAACTCAGCTGCTCTGGCTAGGGTAACACCTTTGTTTAACTATTGACAGCAAATCTCCATAGGTATAAGTTAAGGGAAGAAAAAAGTGTTAATTATTTAAAGCCCAAGTTCAAGCTTCCTCTGTGGGAGCTCCAGTTGTTAGTTTTTGTTTGTGATGCTAAGGGTGTGTATCCCTGCAGGAGTCAGAGTCCTGTTGAAGGGGCTTAATAAATAAATGTACATTCCTACTGAGGCTTCTCTAGTGTTTGTTGTTTGCCTAATACATAATGCATTTTTATAGTGTTTAGATGAACCACATGTATTTTGCACATTGTTGTGGTCCAGCTTGTACTAAATGATGAATGTGCCCTTACTGCTATTTTGATACCCTATTGACCATGATACATACATGTTACCATCATAAATGCAGGATATAAAGTGGTGGTATTGTAAATTAAAGGGGATATGTATACATACATACATATATATATATGTATGTATTTTCATGTGATTTGTGGGGAAACGTTCTCAGAGCCTTGTGGAGGTAGTTGCGCATTGTCTTGTCCTATAGTCACCACTTATCCAGCACCTTTTAGAGCTGTAGGGGGCCCCAAAAATATAATAACAAAACAAGAATTTTACGTGTTTTAAGGGGGGCAGGGTGATCGTGAGCAGATATTGCTGCTGTTGGTTTTTGCACTGACTATTTTGCTGCAGACAGCAATGGCATTGGAAAATGAATTTATATGCCAGAATGAGTATTTCAAGGTCATCATTAAAAGAATGTTTCCAGTGGGGTCTCTGTTAGAACTAACTTACCTGTGGTTCCCATACCTCCCTGAGCGTTGAGAGCCTTACATCACCATTTCCTTCTGCTGCGAACCTGGTCTTTGTTGGAGAAGCTTCCTCTGTGCATTCAGAATAAGAAGTAGGTATGTCTCTGTGTGATGGGGTGCAGATTGAGGAATAAAGCTTTTAAAGATACAGTCATTTTTTTTTTCAGTGGAAAGGTCAAAGCTGGAAATAACAAGATCATCTCAAGTTAGCAACTTTGTGGTCAGGCTGTTGGTCAGACTAACCTGTGCATAACCTACTGGATCTGTGCTCTCTCTCTCTCTCTCTTTTTTTTTTTTTTTGCTCACTAGGTACAGTTCTTTCAAATTATTTCTTATTTGCATTTCCAAGTATGTTTTTTGAGAAATATGCAAATGTGTTTGGTGTGGTTACAGTGTTTTAATGAACTGAAAATTATTTCCTAATGTCTGTGACAGTTCATCTACACTGAGTATCTGGGTCCATGGATGATGAGACAGGGAAACTGAGGAAATGTTGGCATAGGAATGACTGGGAATGATGTGACCTCAGTAGAGGTCTCCAGGCGGACATGGAGGGCACTTGAGGACACTTAACAAAGTCGGGAGACGGGTGGAGGAAGGGAGAGGAGAGATGCCAAAAAGTGACTGTTTCAGAGTTTTGAACCTAGGAAATGGAGGAAGACACATTCTTTCTCCTCGTCCCTTTCAAATCCTCCAGGGTCCTAACTCCTTTGGTCATAACATGGCTTCCTCTTCCAGGGCCCTGAAGCTTAAGTTAGTGCTGTGGAGCCTATACTATAACTGCAGGATGGGTTTATAAGACTTTGACGGGGTAGCCTAGGAATGTGTGATATTGTTTCCATAAAAAAATTAGTTCTGAATGCCAAATAATGTATTTGCAAGAAGTTGCATATCACAATTTGTTTTGGGAATAGAGAGATATAGATATTGAAAAAAATATATATACATATATAAAATATCCAGGTTTATCTAGATAGTATAAATATATGCATATATAATATCACAGTATATAGTATATAGATGTAGATACATGTATATATTTGTATATATGTGTGTGTATATATATATATATAGAGAGAGAGGTATAAATATAAATTTGTCATTGAATTTAATAGCTCTGAAATTATGCCTTTAGTGGATTTTTAAAAAAAAATTTTTTATTTTGCGGTACGCGGGCCTGTCACTGTTGTGGAGCACAGGCCCTGGATGCGCAGGCCCAGCGGCCATGGCTCACGGGCCCAGCCGCTCCGCGGCATGTGGGATCTTCCCGGACCGGGGCACGAACCCGTGTCCCCTGCATCGGCAGGCAGACTCTCAACCACTCTGCGCCACCAGGGAAGCCCTTTAGTGGATTTTGAACCTCATGATTTCACCTATATAGAAAGACGGGTAGCCACTCATGTTGTCAAGAAGAAAGAATCAATAAGGGAGAAGACACACTTGTAGCTGAGTGAGAAAGTATACCCTGGGAGTTGTAGTCGTTTCTCTTTTGAGGAATAAAGGAAGAGATGTAATTAAAGTTGTAGAAGATTATGTTTCCTAAGGTGCATTTTAATTAGCTTTTGAGGAGGAACAGGTGGTATAATTGGAAACTGGATTCTTTTCAACAGTAGTTTCCAGTGTTAGCTCTTTATGCTTCGTATAACTTCTGCAGCAGTTTCTTTTATTTCCCTTCTGATTAATTAAGTTGCTTTTCTAACATATTAGCTATTATTTTAAATGATATATTTCCAATTATATAGTAGAAATAGCAGAGCCATGTTATTTAATATATAAAGTAAGATTTATAAGAAATACTTCAATACATTTAATTTCAATACATTTAATTTCCTTTCATTTAATACTTAATAACCTAAGTATTAGGTTACATTAAATACTTGAAAGAGATTAATTTACTTCCTGGCCAGTTGATTATCCCCTCTCTAATAGATATGCAGCATAAACTAAAAGATTTTGGTAATTAGAATTAGTAATTTATAAATATGAGAACCTTTTATTAAATTGAATGGTTTAAAATGCACATCTTACGCTATATTTATTCAGTACTGTAGCCTATCCACAGATGAAGGAAGAGTTGGCAGGAAGAATAAATGGAGAACAAAGCCTTCTTTGGCAGTGATCTCAGTCATGGCAAATGTCTCATTGGAGAGAATATCATGCATTATTTGTTCTTTCACTTCTGAATCTCAGTATTGGTCATAAATATTTATTTCCTAAACCACGTGTTTTTTCAGCAACATAGTTGGTGAGTCCTTTGAAAGAGAACATATTTAGCAGTTTTAAAGCAACATTGACTCAGGAGTTGAAGGCATAGTATCAATAAAATTAGAGCCTCATATATACCCAGTAATGGTGGTAGGAAGCCTCTATTGAAACCATGCTTATAGATAGCAAAGTTGATCACAGCGCAGGAAAGGGTGCCTTTGTAGCTCACTTATTATCTCATAGTTGTGGAAAGCATAGGAATTTTGAAACGGTTTTAGAAATAGGAATTTGGAGAACAATTTAAATATCTCAATTTCCAGGTCAGAAATCAAGTCAAGAGAATGTGATTTGCTGAAATTGCATGATAGTGAACAAACTGCTTTGAGGGGGTGGGATGCTGCTAGAAGTTGGATGAGAATTCATTACTTTGTGATTCTCAGAATTCAGCAGCAGTCAACTACGGTTTCTTCTACTAAAGATGGAATCCTTTTTGCAGGCTGTTGAGGCTAAGGGTTTCTGTTCCTGTGCTGTCATCTTCTGGTCTTCCACATATCAGTTTCCATCCCTACGCTACATGTGCCTCCAGCAAGGTTATCAGTTTAACTCACAAATTCCTGAGAGGGTTTTTCTCAGTTATGTCGCAACATATACATTATAGGGATAGAGTGGTCAATGCATATTTCTGTACCTAATTTTATTTTTTATCAAAGCTTCTTATTTTAGGTTGTTTAAATTACTTTTGCTACTAGTAGACTTCACTTTAACCCATACCTTAGAAAACAGGTTCAAAATCATGCCATCAATTTTATTTGTTATTAGAATAGGTATAAATGTGCTGTGTGTTTTTACGCATCTATGCCTATATGTGGAGTTTTACACATACAGGAGTCTGTTCTGGAAAAACCACTGGAAAATACTTAGTGCTTTTCAGAACCATTTGTACTGGAGAGGGATCTAGGGAATAGGTGTGGATAATAGTACTCCTTCTCTCCTCTGGAATTTTAGCCTATTGAGAACAAGCATGGATCAAAATATTTTATCAGTTTTATGATAGAAAAATATTTATCGGAGACCTCAGCAAGGCTTACTTTCGCCCTCCTTGAACTTGGGCTCTGAAACTCTCCTAAGAGAGACATGGAGAAAGACATGGTGGGGGCAGGGATGGGGGGAGAGCATGAGCGAGCTAGAGCAAGAGAGGAGACATGAGCTGAATTACGAGGAGACAAGGAAGTTTGGCTTCTTCCATCGCATTTTATGCCAAAAGAGCTTTTTGGTTTTGTTTTTTTAAATTTTTACTTCTGTTTAAAGAACAAACCACAAAGCAAAAGAAACATAGGCTTCTGGGAAGCTTTGGTTTTGAAAAGGTCAAATAGTTGACATTGAGTTGAGTCAGAACAGTTGATGAAGGACTCCTGGGTCAGTAGGACAGTCAGGGTTGTATAGAGCATGGCTGCGAAATGATGACTGAATTTGATTTCTCCTGTTTATTCTTCCGTCCCTATCTGTGAGCCCTACCAAGGAAGCTATTTTCTAGATGTTTAATGCATTCAAATCTTTAAAAAATATGACTACAGTTTGAAATTCCCATTCCAATTGTTCCCTGTGTCTTTTTTTCACACTTCACTGCTGGGATTCCAAGTTGTCACACAGAGAAGCTGTCAGCAGAGGCAGAAAGAGTGAGACATAGGGGCCTGCCGGCCTGCACCCACAAAGAGCACAGAGACCAGCAGAAGCTCAGGTACAAATGGCACCAAGGCCCCCAACCGATCAAAATAACTGCCTCCTCTTTCCTCTCCCTCTGAATCATCAGTCTTTGAACTAAATAAATGTGGTGTTCAGTTCCCAAATGCAGTCCCCACTGCTTCTGGTGTCAGGGTCTGTTAATAATTTACGGTGTACTACAGTATGTCACAAGGGGGTCAGACATTTTGGAATAAAAGTTGTAATTGACAGTTCCACTCTTTATGTTCTGAGAACAATCTGGCTACCACATTTTGATTGTTGGGACTTCCAGTTTAGAAATGATGATATGGAACCTGAAAATCAGTTCTGTGCTATAAATCTTTAATTTTGTATTAAAAGGCAGTATTTTTTTATGGCTGTATTAGGTACATGAGCCATTTAAAAATGACATTTGATTATGTCTTTGTCCATTATGGCCCTTCAGAAACAACATGGAACTTATTAATTTTCCGCACATTTTTTTGCAGAAATTTGCGGAAATATATTTTCTTCATTTGTTCCGTTCAGTGAAACATTCTTTTACACAAACATATTTTGGGTGCCTACTGTGCACCAAGCACACGCTATTTTTTTGTGGGAAATAGGCATGAATCTCCTTAATGCCATGTTTTATACTTTAGTTGTGTTGGACACAATCGTTTTTTTGAACAAAAATTAGATAAAAATTATGTTAACGTCTAGCAAAAAAATTTAATGCAGGTGATAGATAAGAAAACCGCTATGTACAATACCATGGTAAGCTTTTTTTTTTCCACACACACTGTATTTTATTTTTATAAGAGATAAATTGACACCAAGCATTGTAAATGGATGACCACAACAAAAGCAACAATGATTGCAATTACCAAACAAGAAACATACACATATTATGTTACCATGGTAAGCTTCTTAAAGTAGGTTCAGGGAGTTGTGGGAAGGGAATATGGAGGAAGGACCATCTCTCAGCCCTAGGGACTTCTGAAACTGCTGCAGGGAGGGGGTGATGCTTAAAGGCTTCAAAAATGAGCTAGATGGACAGATACATGGAGACTGACACGCCAGACAGCAGTCGTAATGCACACAAAGGTATTAGGAAGGAGGTCGCCCGTCAGGACCTGGAGGTGGTCTGCTCTGGTTGGCATATGGGTTTCTGTAAAGAGCACTGTGGGGCAAATGGGATAGAGAGACAGGGCTGGAGTCCTGAAGTCCTGTCTGCCACTCTCTGAGGGTTACGGTTTCTCCTAAAGGTCACGGACAGGATGGCACCTTACAGTACCTCATGCAGGGAAGTAACGATCAGATCCATGTGTTAGAAGAAAATACTCTGGCTTCACTGTGCAGAATGGATAAAAGTTGGGTACTAGAATGAGATGAATTAGAAGGTTTCTGTAATTCTCTACCTCATAGAAGAGGGGCTGAACCAGGATGGGGACAAAGAAGAGATGATGCCTACAAGGTCTGTCTAAGATGCTGAAGGTGACATGAGTTGATGGAGGTGAAAGCCTAGTGCCTGGAATGTTAGTGATGATGTTGACAGCGTTACGAGGCAGCATTGTTTCTTGGGTGGGAAGTGGAGGGTAGTGAGCATGATGGAGGGATCTAGGATGACCAGGTTTTGGTCGGAGAGCTGGAGAAAAGAGATGATAGAAAGAAATGCAGGAAAACACTGATTTGGGAGGGGTAGCACACAGTTTTTATGTGAGAAGATACTGACTTTGAAGCACACTCATTGATCAGTGAATCTGCAATGCTAGTTACCCCCTCACTATGTTCAGGGTACATGCTAAAGCCTTTATTTTCAAACTTTACAACAGTTCCATGCAATAAGTTCAAATATTATTGCCTTTTACACATAAGGAAAGTGAGACTTAGAGATGGTAACATGCTCGAGGTCACACAGCTAGTGAGGAATTGGGCACCAGAATTCAAACCCAGGTCAACTGCAGAGCCTAAACATTTAACGCACTACCTCACGAGCACTCAAGCAGTGCCTCTTATGAGACCCAAGTGTCTAGGATATTTATTTCATGCTTTCTGCATTAGTGCTTAAAATAAAGAAAGATGATGTTGAAACATGTTTACTGACCGTTGGAGAGAAAGCTTAAAAGAAAAATAAAAAGAGAAAAGGTTGTGCCTTGGTTGTTTTGGTTGCAATTTACAAGGCTTTTCAAATGCGTTGGAGATTAAATGCTCCTTGACAGTATCCAGATTTATAGTAAATTTCAGAAGTAGGGGAACCTTGGCTTAGTTTAGTGAAGGAAGCAAAGAAATCTTGGAGAATAGTGAAGTATAGTTCATTTTGAAATGTACTGTGACCTTGTGAAATGAGAAGCGTTTTTTCATCTCTGAATGTACCTTAATCATACTGTAACCCAGGGGAGCCAAACATTTTATATGTTTTAACAAGCTAAGTGATTTTATAAAAGTGCTGTTAGAAGGATTTATTTTAATTGGACGTTAGACATGCGAGTCTTAAATCATAGCCAGTGCTTTGCTTAGAGCTCTATTCCAGGTTAGCTTTCATAAGTTAAGTAGAAGAACTCATTTTTTTTCAATAAAATAATCCTAAAATTTTGGAGTTTTACATATTTTTGCTTGTATTAACTTCAGGCTTCTGAAATGCTTGAACTGCACATTCAAAATATTTTTAGGATGTGTGTATATATGTGGGAGGTTTAATATAATTCTCACTTCATATTTATCACATTTTTACTCTGTTTAATTCCAGCAATATGACATACTGAAAAGAACAGCTTTACCTTATCACAATAGGTCTCCTCCTCACAGAGGTTTCCCAGAGGAGTAGTTGGCAACGTTTGGAGACATTTTTGGTTGTCCTCACTGGTAGTGGAGTGGGGTGGGGTGTGCTCTTGACATCTAGTCGGTAGGGTCCTGAGATGCTACTGAACATCCTGCAATACACAGGACAGCTCTCCTCTATTAAAAAAAATATGCAGCCCCCAATGTTAATAGTGCTGACGTTGAGAAGCCCTGCTTTAGTGCAGTAGTTAAGCCAATTAAGCATACACAAACAGATATTTTCCTTAGCAACTCAGTGAAAAATAGTGATGCTGCTTGGCCTTCAGGAGGAGATCATAGGTGTGGGTGGGAAAAGAAAGCAGAAGAATAAATTAAAACATAGAGGAAAAATAAGTGAGCTACGTGAAAGTAAAAATTAAAATTAGAACAGAAGGAAGTGGTCATGTGATCTTAGTAACCCTCCCTCCAGTGTGCATTATCAAGAAGACAAAAGGGAGTGTGGCTAAGTGACAGTTGTGATGTCCATATTTTCCTTTAAGAAAAATGTATGTTATGACTTCTCTCATTATTAATAGTATATAGAGCATGAAAAATATGTGAAGTGCATTGCAGAATATAGAGTCATTTACCACCCAGAGGGTTTTGAGCTTATAATTAAGCAGATGGAACAGATTTAGGCTTAGGATAGGGAAAATAGGTGACAACATGAAAAAGACATTACAGCTCCAAGGCTTATTTCATGTGATTTTTGCCTACATTTCAGTCAACCTTTTTTTTTCCCTCTTTTAATGAAGGCAGCCACTGTATACTATAGAGAAAAAGGCTTCGAGAGAAGTGATTTGATACTATCAAAGAGCAAAACTCAAAGACAGCAGTTAATATGAATTAGCTTGAAATATCCATCATAAGATGTATAAGGAAATCTTAATAGGAAGTAAATACCAAGTGTTTTTTTTTAATACCTAAGTTTCTAGTTTGATACATTCATTTTAATATAGGAGATAGATGGGAGGTTTCTGATTCTTTTCAATATGAATTTTCCAATTATTTTATTTGCTATATTGTTTTAAATTGGCAGATTTAGAACAGAAAGATTAAGGGGATTTAGGCCTGTGAAAATACACACACAAAATACCAAAATTAAAATGTTGGAAAATGAAGGCATGCTATCTTTTCCTTGCCAACCATGGATATCTTATTTGAGTCCTTAACTGAAAGTTCCATAATCAGTTTGCCTTTTAAAGTGTTTATCTAAAAGGGATACTGTTTCAGGGACAGGGTCTAACCTCCTTACTTATGAAATGGCGCTTTCCTAAGAGTATAATTGAAGCCTTACCCATTAGAAAGTAATTATTCAATTCCTAAGTGTGCATACTTTCTTTTTAATTTGCAAAATAGCAAATTAATGAGTAATTGCAGGAAGGTAGAGTTAAGTTTGTATTACAAGTTACCCCAGAATGTCACTTATCAGGATGAGAGAGTTCCTGTTATACCCTAATAAAGCATGAAAAAAATCACAACTTGGGCTTCCCTGGTGGCGCAGTGGTTGAGAGTCCGCCTGCCGATGCAGGGGACAAGGGTTCGTGCCCTGGTCCGGGAAGATCCCACATTCCGCGGGGCGGCTGGGCCCTGAGCCAGGGCCGCTGAGCCTGCATGTCCGGAGCCTGTGCTCCGCGGCGGGAGAGGCCACAACAGTTGAGAGGCCCACGTACCGCAAAAAATAAATAAATAAATATCACAGCTGGACAAAGTTGGAGAGCTGAAATGAAAATTTATAGTCACCATGCTTTGCAGATATGTTTAGTGTCAAGTTCTTTGGGGGAAAATTAATGTCTAACTCAGGTAAAATTTTTCCCTTTAATTTTGCCTTTGGTGTCAAATGATGAAAACCCCTTTGCGTTAACTACGTGAATCTCATTCTGTTTAATCAGAGAGCTTCTGCACTGGTAAAATTATTTCCCAGTCTCAGTGAAGAAGTGGACATAGTGAGGAGACCTAGCAGTAACTTAAACAGAAAAGGTGATATCAAAGCTTTCTTTAGTGTTAGATTGACTAAATTGTCATGAACATAAACATTCAACAGGCAAAAAGATGGTACAACATAGATTATTTAACAAAAATTTGAGGAGAATAGCATTAAATGATAATTTAGTTCAGATGAAATTTGTGGCATTTTGTCCTCACGAATATTTATGAACTTGTTAGATGTTTGCCTTCCCTGCATGATTCTTTTCATGTGTTTGAGTAATGCACGTTTGCCAGCGTTACTCCAGCATATCCGAAATTATCCAAGATCACTTTTTTTTTTTTTTTTTTCCCTTCACATCTTTATTGGGGTATAATTGCTTTACAATCAAGATCACTTTCAAAAGGTCTGGGACGCATAGTGCTAGGACTGTTAAAAGATAAACTGAAGCTCATTAAAATTTTTATTTGAGGAAAAGTCAGTTGGACTTGGGCGTTACTAAACTGTAATTGATTAGGGGCACTCTGCAGACAGGAGCTGGGCAAAGACTTACATAAAGAAAGCGAAGAAAGGAAATTATTTGATTGGCTGTAACTTAAAGCCTACTCAGCTGTTTGCGGTTGGGAGTGTCTTGTAAGCATTGTAAGCTGCCAGCTTTTGCATGAAGCAGTCTCTTCAAGCGGTAGGTATATAGAAAAAGAACTTTTGGAGCTTGTTTTTTAGGTATATGTCCCTTTAAATTAAATACATTTTAGATGACCGGAAATGACTGCATTTCCATATTAAATATAGACTTTTCTCTAATTCCTATAGTTATAATATTTGGCTAGGTGTTTTAAAAAATAGACTTTAGAACATACTGCTATAGTTTTCCTCAGTCCATTTTCCAAACTGTTTTGATGTTTAATAAGTTCTGTATCTTGGGCAAATTACTGTTGGCTTTGTACATTTTAATTTAAATGATGCACATTTGCTACCACTGTTATCCTTCACCTTTTCAAAAAAACCTTTTCAAGCCTTGCTTATTTATATGCCTTCCACTTTCATTTTACTTTAGTAGCATTTTAAATTCATTTAGTATATATCATTTCAGGGATGTTACCTTACATATTTTTAAAATTAAATTAGAAGTACTGTGTGTTTTTCAACAATATTAAGCAGTGCAGATGTGAGATTATTCATTTAGAATTCATTTATTTTACATTTTGTCCTTATTTTTTGATTATTCTTTGCAATATGACACTCTCCAAATTCTTCTGTATAGGTAGAGTTGGGGTATGTACGAATGGCTGCATTGCCACATTATTAAACAAAGGGGCCCCCTTCCGACACACACAGGCTGTGTTTGTCCTCACACTTCCAAGAAATTTTTGCCTCAGCGCCTCACCACCCACTTCCCTTCAGTCTGTCTTCCTCCAGAGAAAGTCAGCTGAAGTTACACTCCTGATATCACTGATGAACCTCTAACTACTAAAAGCATGGCCTTTCTCCAGTCCTCAATCTCCGTAATCCCTCTACAGCATTTTGCACCCCGACTGGTTATCTCACCCCTAATTTTAGTTCTGTGGTGCCTTGGCAGATGACCTCTTGCCTTCCCGCCATCGTGGCATTGAATCTCTGCCCTGTTTCTTTTTTTTTTAATTAAAATAAAATAATTTATTTATTTGGTTGCACTGGGTCTTAGTTGCAGCAGGCAGCCTCCTTAGTTATGGTATGCGAGCTCTTAGTTGTGACATGCATGTGGGATCTAGTCCCCTGACCAGGGATTGAACCCAGGTCCCCTGCATTGGGAGCATGGAGTCTTATCCACTGCGCCACCAGGGAAGTCCTGTTGCCCTGTTTCTGATACCTTCTCTTCCTGCCCAAATCAGTGGGTTAGAGAAGAATATCTGAGGTTCAATGAGTGTCCCTTCCCTTTGCTAGCTAGCTGAGCGCTTCTAGATAATTTATTCAGAGCTCTTATTTGTTAAACTGAAAAAAAAAAAAAAAAAGAAAAGAAATCAGAAAACACCTAACCGTGTGGTTTCCCTCTTTAGCAATCTGAACTTATTTGGCAAAAGTAAGAAAGAGAGGAGAGGGCTTCCCTGGTGGCTCAGTGGTTGGGAATCTGCCTGCCAATGCAGGGGACACGGGTTCGAGCCCTGGTCCGGGAAGATCCCACATGCCGCGGAGCAACTAAGCCCATGCGCCACAACTACTGAGCCTGCGCTCTGGAGCCCACGAGCCACAACTACTGAAGCCTGCGTGCCTAGAGCCGGTGCTCCGCAACGGGAGAAGCCACCGCAGTGAGAGGCCCGCACACCGCAACGAAGAGTGGACCCCGCTCGCAGCAACTAGAGAAAGCCCGTGTGCAGCAACAAAGACCCAACACAGCCAAAAATAAATAAAAAAAAAAAAACGAGAGGAGAGAGAAAGAGGAAATCATTTCATAGGACTTGCAAAGCTCCTATTTGGTATTTGACTGCCTTGCTTCTCTTTCCTACCCTTCAGTAACTGTACATCCATGGCTCTAAGCCTTCATGAGTTATCTGTGGTTCATAACCTTTATGACTTTTTGAACCTGGCATTCCAGATGACCTACATTGTGACTCCACCCTACTTTTCCTGGTTTATCATTCACTTGCCTGTTAAACAAACCTGTTGTTTTAGCCACACTCTTTTAATTTACCGTATCCTGAAAGAACCTTTCACATTTATGTGCTCCCTGAATCGGGTTTCTTGCTACTTGTCCTTGAGATGACTTGAGCAGCCCAGCAGTCCATGCCCTTCCACCAACCTTCCTGTCTCTCGATGTGGAAGGATGGAAAGTACCCTGGGCTTCTTCCACACTCTCTGAACCGGGTTTCCCATGCCTGTCTCCCTGGCACACTTCTCTGCAGTCTGTTTCAGTCTTACTGGTTTAGCCAACCCAGTTGGTCTTGCCCCCTGAGACATCTCTGTAGCAGGAGTGAGCATCAGTCTCCATGCTCAGGTCTGCCCCAACCATCAGGGAATGCATGCTAGGAAACTTCTCTTCCTGGTAATAGAAGGAGGATAAAATGGACAAGGTGACATAATTCTGAAAGTTCTCCCTGAAATTCAGTCCACTGCCTTTTGGTAATGGCACCAGAGTGGGGCCATGGGCATTTAACTAAGGAATGGGAGGCCTTCTCACTACCTATAGGCATTTCTACTCTTTTAAATGCTGATTTTGAAATCTCATCACTTTGGAGAGGGGAAAGCACCTCCCTCTCCTTTCTATAGAGAGGAGAGGAAATGGACTCTCCCTTCAACACTGAATTCGCCACAAAGCTGATTCCTTCTCTTGGAGCCTCTTCTGGCAGCTGGAGAAGGGGTTGCCAGGTGGAGGTGGGTACTGGTAGCAAGCCCTGCTCTGGCATTTTTCAGTCCACGTTGCAGGTGTGTGGTTGTTTCCACATACTGTTGGCTTCCTCACTACTGTCTATCTCTAACATCTGGGATACGTTATGTTTTCAGTTCTCAGTTTCAGATCATAGGTGTAATTCTGAGTCAAGGAAAAGTCAACTTGGAATTCTGTGGTAAAGCTGTAATTTTTAATGGAAAGATAGTTAATATAAATTACTTAACACGATGAAGGCACATTGCACATTACTAAATATTTTCCACTATTTTTATATTATTATTTGTATGTTGCTCGTAATAATTTCACTATCTCTTTATACAACTAACTTTTTAAACATGTAAAGTCTACAGCCTGTGTTTTGATGCAGTCTCTAAGTTTTTAGTTTAAGATGTGAAACCAAAAATTATTTTATTCTACATAAAATGATATTTTCGGGAACGCTACACAGAAGTTTGGCTTGATCCTATAATTGCCTAAAAAAGGTAACACGTAGAAAACCATGGTGAACATATGTGTCTCCGAGTATTTATCCACATATACTTAGAATGAAACCTGTCTAGTTTGGCCAAGTTTGCAAAATGGATACTCCTGTAATTTGATGTATTTCCAGTAAAGCCCCTTTCAAGTTAGAAAAATTAGGTGTGATTTTAAAGAACAGATGTCACTACAAACTAACACTTGGCTTTCTTCAGACCTAGTTCTTCATTAGTCAGCATGACACTGCTCTTGGTAGTGATTACTCAGAGAGAAATGGTGAAAAGGCCAGTTAGCACCAGCATTTCTTTACAAGATGTCCTGTTATATGTTTGCATTAGCAACACAGTAGCTAGTGGGCATCTTGTCATTTGCAAAAATTTAAATGAAAGTGAGCAACCCAACCCCAAGACTTACAGGTTGTTTCTAATTAGCCGTCTACATATTTTCTTAATTTGTATCTTGAAACTACATTCATGATACAAGAGGCTGTTATATAAAGGATTAGACTTAAACAATATGGAAAAAAGTTGAATTTTCCAGTTTTGTATAAAACCTGTCCTCCCAATACTGTGTACTTTTGCATATAATGATGTTAAAATAGACAGCATGTGTACACAAGGCAAAAGGTTTGTGGTTTGAGTGGACAGCAAAAATCAGAAATCTTCACAGCATGGCAGTTTGAGAAGGAGGCCGTGGATGGCCGGGACCGTTTGCTTTGTTGTATCCAGTGGGCAAAGTGTGCGTGCCCAGTGAGGACCGTACGGCCTGCTTGATGTGTGCAGGGAACAGTACACAGGATATGCAGTATACTGGAAACCACTGGGATTTAGAAATTATAGAATTTAATGTGTTGTACAGTTTTGTCTTCTTTTTTCCTATGTGAGTCACCTAAACATTTGCAGATCTGTTGTCTAAAAGGATATGTGTATTTTCCCTTCCACCCTGTCTTAGACCACAGATTTACAGGTATTTTTGCAGGAGGCAGTTTCTGTGAAAGGAGAACATTTGGCTTCAACTTTATTGCTTGAATTTTACGAGGCAGTGACAACTGTAGGGCTTTGTGATAGGAAGCCACATAAACTCCATTAAGATTATGGCCTGGGCTTCCCTGGTGGCGCAGTGGTTAAGAGTCCTCCTGCCGATGCAGGGGACACGGGTTCGTGCCCCGGTCCGGGAAGATCCCACATGCCGCGGAGCGGCTGGGCCCGTGAGCCATGGCCGCTGAGCCTGCGCGTCGGGAGCCTGTGCTCCGCAACGGGAGAGCCCACAACAGTGAGAGGCCCGCGTACCGCAAAAAAAAAAGATTATGGCCTTCATTTTCAACGTTTCTACCCCCTCTCCACATAAGACTTGTATGGTTTATCCCTGGAAAACAACAGAAATGGAAAGAGGAATAAGGACACCTCTTGCTGTTCCTTCTGAACAAACCATTTAATTTCTTCCTGCATTGAATGTTTACATAATACTGAAAATATTTGAAGCCTTTGAGTTGTGGGTTCTTGTTCTAGTGTATTTAATGATTTGCTCAAATGTTAACCCTTTTCTTCAACGGGCGGAAAAACACTTTGATTTAAAACATTGGATTTACAGCTAAGGCCTTCAGTGTAAAAATATGCACAAAAATAGCGTATTCTATTACAATAAAACACTGTAAACGCTAATAGTTTTAAATATAAAGTGTAATTCATTCAGGAAAAAGTAGAAGCCATTTTAAAATGCCCAAATGATTGTGTGATAATAATTAGGAAATAGTTGTTCAGTTCCTTAGTTAGCGTACTTTATTTTAATGGAACACTTTGAGTTAATAAACATGCACATACTTTTTTTTGGTGGTAGTAATAACCACAGTGTATCTTATCAGATAATTGACTGTCACAAACATAATAACAAGTCTGCTGAACAGCAATGATACCGTTACCACGAAGTATTTCTTTGGATGTTGCAATCTTAAAAGGAGAACAGCTGCTTAAATTTAAGCCACTTCCTTCTTGCAAAGGGGCTGTCACTTTTGTTACAATGTGTATGTAGATAGACATTTCTGTGAAGAGAAATAAAAGGAGGGGAGGAAGAATACAAGAACAGACAATAGGAAAAGTGTGCAAATAGATTTAGGAGAAGCTCATACAGCCATGTTGGGAGGTAACATCATAACTCCAGGTTAGATTGTAGAAGGACTGTCTCCTGCATCTGGATTGATCTTTAATTAGGATAAGTGACTTAGGTCAGCTTTTCTTTTTAATTCAGGCAAGCTATCCTCCTCTCAGTAGCTCTCAAAGGGTAAACTCAGCAGCAGCAGAAAGAAGTTGTCAAAACACAGTGGGGAGGATTATGGCCTGCTGAATTTTGGTGGGGTATTAACAGCTAGCTTAACATTTGTTTCTGTTCTTGATACGAGGTTTTCCAAACAAACAAACAAACAGAAATCTACCTTCAATTTAAAACTGCTTGAAAAATAACTGGCCCTTGCAAAATTGAACAAATAAACAAAGAATCCAAACTTAATTAGTTTTTGAGGATAAGCAAACACAATTTTCTTTCTTTCCCTCCCTCCCTCCCTCCCTCCCTCCCTCCCTCCCTTCCATTTTTCTTTTTGCTGCTTTGCTTTAACTACTGTAGTCTGAAAAAACTTAGATGCATTCTGATAGATTTTACTGTTTTGCTGAGAAAGCATGAAGTATTTCGTATTCCACCTAATCATTCCATTGTGTGCAGTCGGCGAAAATTTCCCAGACTATGCCTATTGAATTATGCCTTCATTGTTCTATTACTGTTAGAAGTTGTGCAGTTAATTTCCCCCTCATTCAGCTGAAATGCACCTTTTTGTGATATAACCATGGGACACAAGTGATTTAAAATTTAGTGAAAACCTGTGAGAAATATAAATATTTAGATTTATATCTGAATATGAGTAGGGAAATATTTCAAAGCAGCTTCTGACTGTACATAGAAATAGTGTAGTGCGGGATCCATACAATGTGAGTCATGATTATATTTCAGTAAACGTGCATTTAAGAGGGCTGTATTCTGTTAACGCCAGAGCTGTCCTAAGGTATATGACCTGGTGTTTTTTGCCCACCAGGAATGTACAAATTGTCAGGTATGGCTTTCATGCTGCTTGGCTGATTCTGCATATATGAGGGGCAAGTGTTTTCCCTGCTTCTTGGTGAGCTCTTTGAGGTCAGGGACAGTACCTGCCTCATTTTTATACCCATGGTGCTTAAGAAAATGACTTACCTTCAGTGAAGAAAAGATGGGCCCCACTGACACAATTACATTCTCTCTCAGAAAATCCCCTCCTTCACTACGAACATCTTGCACTTTGACCATCATTGGTAATATGGTTCAGAAGATGTGATAGATGATACTGTGGCAACTGGAAATGGGAAGGAATGTAATGTGCGGTCAATCTTTGTTAGGATTATCAAGACAGAGTTTCAGATGTAGGTGTACCTCTCAAATGGATTTATTTGATAATTGTTGCAAATATTTGAATCTCTCCATTTCTAGAGAAAGTTCGAAATGGTTGAAAGAAGATTGGTTTTTTACAGTGTTCTATTGTTCAATCTCCAGATGATGTTGGTCAGAATAAAAATTACGATCCTCATCGTATAGATGAGACACTGAAAATACTGGGGGAAATATCACTTGGCCATGGCATCTGGAAAGAATTGTAAGCAGTATGGAGTATCAGAGAGTGACTCTTGATAGCTGCAAGAAGCTTGTAAAATACAATGATTTAAAAATTCTTACCTCCTAAGGATTTATTATTATTATTTTTTTAATCTGGCTCCTTAATTAATTTATTTTTGGTTGTGTTGGGTCTTCGTTTCTGTGCAAGGGCTTTCTCTAGTTGTGGCAAGCGGGGGCCACTCTTCATCGCGGTGCGCGGGCCTCTCACCATCGCGGCCTCTCTTGTTGCGGAGCACAGGCTCCAGACGCGCAGGCTCAGTAGTTGTGGCTCACGGGCCTAGTTGCTCCGCAGCATGTGGGATCTTCCCAGACCAGGGCTTGAACCCGTGTCCCCTGCATTAGCAGGCAGATTCTCAACCACTGCGCCACCAGGGAAGCCCCAGGATTTATTAATTTTTATTTTACACTTTAAGTATGTAATTGGAGATATCCACACTGTTTAGTTAATATTTTGATTTCATTTAATCAAATATACTCCTATCACGTTTCAAGTATACTATCAAAGTATAATCTGCATTATAGCTGTGCTTTTACAATTAAAATTGAATTGAATTTCCTGCACTGACATTCAGTGATAGTATGAGTTTTCTAGTTTGTGGAAGAAATAATTAACTGACTTTAGAATTTTCTTAACCGTTGCCCTATGAGCGTGTCTTTTAACGTTTGGAGCTCAGAGTGAACAACAAAGTTAGCCAGGCTGCTGTGGATGAGGGAGTGGGAGGTAGAACCCTAGTGAAGGTGGAGCAAGGAACAGAGGAAACCAAGAGGAGGAAGAATTTCTGTTTCTCCCTAGCTGGGTTACAACCCTGAAGGGTTGTCTAGGATTGTAGATTAATAACTATAGAGTGCAGAAAGACCAGAGTTGTATCTTATCTCCTCCCTGTCACACCCAGACCATGCCATGGGCGCTAAGTGGAGACCAGCTGAGTCAAGAAGAATTGGAAAGGCTTGTGTTTGGGTGGGATCTAGGAAGCATAGGAAGCGTATGCGGGCTTTAGTAGAGTTGGGGCTTTTCCCAGCCTTCCAGGCTGTAGAATCACTTGGAGCCAGCCCTGAGGCTCCACCCCACACTTATGATCTTTTCTCAGTTTATTTCCTTCTAAACTCGGGCTACAATTGGTCACCTTTGCAGTTCAGTGTCAGGTCTCCTGACCCCAAGACGGTTGTTCTTCTCTGATCTCCTCATTCTTGGAGTCTGACTTTTATTTTTAACCCAGTAGGGGCCCCTCCTCCCCACGCTCCAGTAACAAATATAAGGGCTGGTTTTCATTTTCCTCTTGGATTAACAGTTTTCAGCCTCTTCAGTGTAGTTGATGTACATTTACATAATTAAAGATCCAGTCATGACTGGTTGTCTACTTATCTGTATAAAATACATATAATCCTCATAAACTGTTGTCCTACCTTTGTTTTTTGCATAAACCCATACTGTGTACCTCATTTATTGTCACATGTTCAGTTTAATATACAGGACACTGTGAAGCTTTAGAATTAACCAGAGGAAACTGTTGGTTGTTCCTTTACTATAACTACATAGGTCATAAGTACTAATTAAGTGCTTGTGGTTGGAGAAACAAAACAAACGTTGAAATAACTGTGAGAGTAGGAATCAGCATTTCCGTAGAGCTTTTCTCAACATATGGCAGAGTAATAATAGGATAGAATAACTGCTGGAATTGCCATTTTTTGTTCTCTGCCTCTCTCTTATTTTCTTTTTGTCATACCCAAAATATTTAAAAGTTAGGGTCAAAGAATAAGTGGGGTAAAATTACTGCCATTACTTTTTTTTTTTTTTCTTTTTTTTTAAACACATGATAGTACACTTTTTCTTGCTTTTGGTAAACCTTTCAAGTGAACTTTTAATTTCTTTTTAAACATTTTATGTTCTAGCACTTCTATTGCTTCTAAACTTTAAGATTTCCCTTAGGAATACAAAGCTATGTTCCAATAACTCAATAGGTTAGAAATAATACAGGCTTCATCCTAGATGTGGAAATGCCTGCTTTATAAATAAGACCCTCTGTTGTAGTAAGTAATGAGAAGTAAGAGACTGATTTTGAATATTTGAATTTCTTTCGGTATAACTTAGCACAGTGAATCAAATTCCTGGACCTGAGAACTGACCCAATAATGAAGAAAAGATTTCTCCTTAAGAATTTTCTCTAAAGACTATATTGAGATGTGGTTTTCCTTAGTGTCCTCAAATGTTTTACAGCTAGAGTGATATTGTCATTTATAATAAGAAATACATAGTTGGTCTTCATCCCCATTTAGGCACAGAGCTCTCAAAACCCTTGGAATTTCCTAAGTGATGAGGGCAAAAAGGTATCCTTTGTTATGTTAATGGTGACTTTTGGACTCCACCTAAGGATGGGGGTAGTTGCCAGTGTAGCTGAATCACTGATTAGAGCATTGGAACTTTCGGCCCCAGCCCTGACTTCCTGGAATGGGATAGGGGCTGGAGGTAGAATCACTCCCAAACGGCCAATGATTTAATCAGTCCTGCCTATCTAGTGAAGCCTCCATAAAAACCCAAAAGATCAGGGTTCGGAGACATTCCGGGTTGGTGAACAGTCAGAGATGATGGGAGACTGGTGCCCTTGGAAAGAGAGCAAGGAAGCACTGCACCCTTTCCACATACCTTGCCCTATACATCTCGTTCATCAGGCTGTTCCTGAGTTATATCCTTTTATAATAAACTGGTGACCTAGTGAGCAAATGGGTTTCCGGAGTTCTGTGAGTCATTCCGGCAAAATCAGTGAAACCCAAGGAAGGAGTCATGGGAACCTCTAACCTACAGCCAGTATGTCAGATGCACAGGTGATAACCTGGACTTGCTGCTGGCATCTCAAGTGTTAGGGTGGGGGGCGGTCTTGTGGGACTGAGCCCTTCACCTGTGGAATCTGATGTTCTCTCTGGGTAGGTAGTGTCAGAATTTAGTTGAATTCTTAGACGCTCTGCTGGTGTCCCGAGAACTGTTTGGTTGTACATGGGGAAACCCCCTGCCTCCGACGCATCGGAATTGGTTCCAGAAACTCAAAATAGATCGGTAGGTCTTTATGTCCACATCATTTTTGTGTCCTCAGCTTGTAAGGGCCTGGTTTACTATAATGGGCAGGGAATTTGTAGACAGAATCTGAACTTGTGACTCTGCTCTACAGCTACAAAATTGTGTGACTTTGAAAACAGCAAGCCTTAGATTCACCATCTGTAAAAAGGATATAATATCACATCCTTCAGAGCTAGAGTGAGTGCATGTGTTAGTGTGTGTGTATCACTGAAGTGAGACATATGATAGGATTCTGTGAACTCAGTGATGCTACATGAAGGTTTTCAGAGTCACATTCCTCACTGTCACTACTGACCGGGTCAGCTGTGAGAGCTGGGGAAGATCTTCTAAGATGATGCAAAGAGTTAGATTTAAGAAGGTAAAGAAAAAGCTGGAGGCCAGGAGTCCTCGCATATAAAACCCTACCCCTTTGTAGGTTTGGTTTTTAATTGATGTTCCTGACACAGTGTAGGGCTTAGCAGGATCAAATATAGGGTGTGTGATGTGACTGCTGAAGAAGGAACAAGGCCAGCTCAGTTTGTGGTCTCAGAGGTGGAATCATGGTAGTCAGCCAGGGTCAAAACCAGAAGTTGCCTGAGAGGCCAGAAGCCAGGAGGGGGGAGAATGCCAGAGAGAGAGAGCTGAAAATGGGAGCTAAGGATCAGTAGCCAAGAAAGCAGACATGTAACAGGAGACAGGGATGTGGGAAACAGCCTTGTACGGAGTCCAGCTAATTTAGGTGGAGGTTTTCTTTTTTAAAGCATCTGACCCAGCCATTTGCCACCAGTGGGCTTCACCCTCAGAAACACTGCTATGTACTGAGCCACAGATTCTCAAAAGTAGGAAAATAAAACAAAAGAACACATACAAACCTTTTGATATTTGTAGCAGTAAAAATAAACCCCCTTTAGACATATGGTTTTAATAGCTTAGGTTATTGATTCTTCTTTAGCATCCTTTTCTTCATTTTCTTGGCTGGCCACTCTGTTCAGCACAGTTAGACACCACAACTTGAAATCAGGGTATGAAGAGGATATGGATCTCTGGGGACACAGAAGTGAAGAGCTGTCATTAAATATGTGATAGAAAATAGAAAAGTAGACATAGACCTTATATAGGGAAAGTTCAAAATGATGACCTTAAACTGTGAAGATACGTGTGAAGTTCATTTTGGTATTCCTTGTCTGAAAAAAGAACACGTTTCTGTTACATTCTAGAAAGATTCCAATCAAGTTTTGCCAATCTTTGGAGAAACTGAGACAGCTATGTTGGCTTTTTCAGAATATTATTTCTGAAAAACATATTCTCCATGCATTAGGAAATGATGACTGGGTTAGACATGTACCTGAGGACACAGGATGTCTCCACCAATTTAGATGATATTATTTAGATCATTTTTGTTCTTGTACTATGTAGAGTGTTATTAAATTTCCTCCTCACTGATCTCTTCCTAAATTTGTTCTCCTTCGGGGACTTCCTCCTTTACCCCACCATCGGAATACTCTTCCTAAAGCTCAAATATGATAATTGAAGAGGAATAATTTTAATAATCCCAAAGAAGATCGATATTAATTATGACATATAATAACTTAGGTAGAAAATTTTAAACTTTTAAGTCTTCTTTTGTTCTTAGACAAATCCCCTTAAAATGAAATGGCTGTGAGTAACATCATATTTGCTTCATGGAGTTCCCTTCTTTCACTGCTTGTCCCAACCAATTATTCTCTGGAGTCTTTTTTGGTCCAAGATCCCATGTATAGGAATCTGGAAAGTGTGAAATTTAGGTAACTTTTTTCTTCAAAACATTGTGTACAATAAGTTGGATGTGATAGAAATCTTGAGAAACATAACCCTGGATACAGAGTATTAGAAACCTTTCCTCTCGACTGTTTTTTATTTAGTATTATTATTTTAAAATGCTGCTTGTCATGGTGATAGCAAAAGAGTGAAATTTGGAAGAGTCCTTATGGGTTATTGTAGGATCTTGGCTCATAAAATATATGTGCAAGTTTTCCTGTCTTGAGTCAGTTTTGAGTTGGAACATTTCATGACTTCTCTGGAATGGTAGCCACCATCTGGCCAGCATAATCTTTCAAGATACTTGCAGCCAAAATGTCTCAGCATTTTCTGAAAGAAATTCATGTTTCAAACCAGTCCATAACCTTCAACCGGCCATGGCTACCAAAAATGGGGAGATAAGTCCTGTTCCTCCCTGTTCAGAAACATCTGCTTCAAAGGATGGCACAGTTTCCTTCATCTCTGCCTTTCTTTGACCTCCCTCTGTCTGCTCTTTTGAGAGCTTTTCTGCTTGCAGCAGCTCTAAATCCATACAGCCGACCAGGGACTGGCTTTTTGGTAACTTACATCTTAAAGTATTGAGAAAGAATATCCGATAGACTACTTTGAATAAGGTGTCTATTTCCTGGACCAAAAGGCCATTACTTGGAAATGACTGGATCATATAGTACCTAATTGCATCCCATACAGACTTTGTGGACAGGTGCACAATGAGAGCAGATCTCCCAGCCTTTCTTCTCAGCCTGTCTTCCATTATCCCTTCATACATGTATTTCCATCTCATGCTTCAACCACTCAGGTCAACTTTGCCATTCTCCTTAAAAGTCATGCACTTTGATTTCTCATTGCCTTTGCTCAGATTGAAATTGCCCCTGCATCTTCCTTCTTCATTTTCTCCTCTTTAAATCCATTTTAACTTATAAATTTTTCCTCACGTAAGAATTTGGCTTTCAACAAATAAATGGACAAAATATATATAAAGTAGAGGGGATGGCATGAGTAAAAGCATGGAGGCTTGAAACTGAATGTTTGTCTGGCATTAACACATATTTCTAGAATAATTATTTATTTTCTTATTTGTCACAATTAGTTTTGAAAGGAGGGAGACTATAATATAATATTTTTTGCTTGTGAGGTTTTTGTTTAAAGAGATACCATTTTAGTTGAAGAAAACACCTTTTCTTTTTTAAAAAATTATCAGTTATTTCTTCAGAGAAGCAGGTCACTGATAATCCTCAGCTGGGCAGCATTTCTCAAATGGAGATTTATGGAATAGTGGATGTTAGTAAAATGAAATTTGATTGATTTGTGTTGATGAAACAGTCTTCATGGAAGGAGAGTAGAGTTGGAGCTTACCATCTGTAAGCCACTTATAAAGGTACAATGGAAACTCAGTTGTGTGTGCCAGTGAGAACCTTGCATGGTTTCACGTGGCTTAGTCTCGCTGAGCTGGCAGACCTACTACTGGTATTTATTAAAGCACCTTTGTTTTTCAGGAGGCAGTTGAGAGACTCTAAACCTGGGCATTCCTCTCTTCTTTTTATATGAATCATCTTCCCTTCTTCACTGGATTTAAATGGGTTAAAAAAAATGTACCCTTTGCAATATTGGTTAAGAAAAGACAGGCTTGGAGACTGAACAGACTCAACATATTATTTTATAGAATGCACTCCTCTGCTAGAATCACTGAGTATTTCAAGTTTAATTTACTTTGCCATTAGGTCAGTAAAGTCACAGTATCAAAGGTCTCCTTCCTGAAGTTTATCTTCCTACATAGAGTCAGTACAATCTGTTGTACAGTGGTAAGGTAAGCTTAGTTTTTGGATGAAAGCTAATTGTGACAATAGCCATCTGGTTGTTTCAAAGGATAAGCTAGGAATTAATGTGATGGACCATTCATTTATAGTCTCAGCTTCTTCACACTTTGTAGGACTGCAGTGAAGGTCGAATATGCTAAAGTTCGTGAAATCCTACGTTATGTTCATGGGACATGGTAGTTGATTAGTAAATGTGAACTCTTTTTTCCCTCCTTCCTTTTATTTTTTGTGATACATTATTACAAGGTTAATGTACATATTGGCCTAGTAATTTTGATAACTCTTTGGTGGAGGCCTTTTTCATGGTGACTCCAAAGACATTCTCAAAATATCTCCAGAACTGAATGCAAATTACAGGGACTGACTAAGATTAAAACAGTAAAACTCAAAAGTATGAAAATAATCTGAAAGAAGGAAAATCCTAGCTCTCTCAAATGATTTCAAGTCACCAAAACCATGAGACTCAAGGTTTAAAAATAGTTTGAGGGCTTCCCTGGTGGCGCAGTGGTTGGGAGTCCGCCTGCCGATGCAGGGGACGCGGGTTCGTGCGCCGCTCCGGGAGGATCCCACATGCCGCGGAGCCTGCGCATCCAGAGCCTGTGCTCCGCAACGGGAGAGGCCACGACAGTGAGAGGCCCGCGTATGCAAAAAGAAAAAAAAAAGTTTGAAAGCAAAAAATGCGTTATCTGAAGTATGCCTAGGGCAAAAATAATATTTTTTAAAAATCCTTGGACCAGCTAAATTTAAAAAGGGGCTCTTAGTAAACTAAGAACAGTGGTAAAAACTCGTATGATGTGGTTATAAGTATAAATGAAAGCTAAGTTAAAATCTACTCAGGATTAAACATGGACCTGGACTTTTGACAGAAAGCTTCCGAGGTTACAGTCATCTGCATTTGAGAACATCTGGGCAAGTCAGGGTGTCTGATCATGAACTTCATGAACTTCATTGACTTCGAGGTTCACTGTGCTGCAGATCTACAAATGGATATGGTTCCTGGAGCCTGCTAGTGGGTTGAGAGCTGAGCAGAAGGCCACTGGGGCCCAGGGCTCAGGCCCAGAGTCTTTGAGCAACAGGTACACCCTGGTCCAGGTAGAGTTCACTTCCAAGACCCGTCCTGGTCTAATAGCTGTAATAAAATCCCCAGATATTCCCTGAGAATCACATCAGCAATTGGGTTGACCATGTTTCTTAATCAAGCTTTTGTAAAAGGTGGCTAATAAAAGAATTGTTCTGTCTAGGTTTTTGTCTCTTTTCTTTCACTTGCCTCCTTTGAAATTGCTGAAGCATGAGAATAAATACAAGTCTTCCTAAGGCTGAAGGAGCAAAAGGCCTGCAGAGAAAACAACCAGTTCTTGAATAATTAGAACAGACACTATGTAAAAATCGACAATAAAGCTGGATTTGAGAGAGTAATTTGCATTTTAGTTAATTGTCTGGAGATCTGTTACAATTTTATTTATTTATCTTGTCCATTTTGGATATTAGTTACAGTAGCAAGGAAGCGTGGGAACATTCAAAGCTCCTTGAAGGATGTATTCTCCAGTGGTAGCAATAGAGAACACCTCAACCTTTGTAAGTAGGGCTGGGTTTCCATATAGATACAAAAGAGGTGAATTTCTGACTTGGCATTACCTCTCTTCTTCAAATGTGCTCTTATCCAGATGATAAAGAAAACTGCAAAAGTAATTGCAGCGTGAAACTCACATCATTTTGTGGAACTTGGAAGATACATATGAGAGTCTAGACCACTCAGAGAAAATACTGAAATCATTTTTTGTAATAGACTTGTATTGGCTGCTGATATTAATAGAAAAATATCTTTCTTGATAGCTAACTTACTAAGAACTACTCATGGAGGTTCTCGGTACATAGTTTCTGGGAAAAATAGCCTTAATGGGAAAGGTCAGAGCAATTTAATAGGACCCAATGTGAGTGCAACAGAGGGAACCACACCAGCTCTCACATAGTACATGTGGGTTTACCAAATATTGGTCATTTATTGCAACAATAGTTAGAGTTAAAATTTAGATTCTTATATGTATATAAGCTTCCACAATAGTAGACCTAAGAACAACATCAGTCCTTACAGAGATTAAACTCCCATCACCTCCAATACTGTACATATTATTAATGGGTATTCACTTAGGTGGTAATTAGGCAACATGCCAAAGTCCAAACAAAGCTGGAAAAAAATATCAGTACAACTTTTACATTGTCTGCATTAGTCTCTTAATTTAGATATTTGGAAGAGACATAAAGGAACAAAATGTGTTCCCTATACATTAATTAAACAAACAAACAATATTTTTCTGTCAAGAATTTGGTGAAGAGAAAATGAATCCATTATATTTAGAAACTCTGAGAATTGATTTTAAACTATTATGAAAGGGTATCTAATAGCATAATGAGAAATTATTTGAAGTGGAATCTGTAAATTGATATAACCATAGAAATAAATCAGTTTGCTAGAAATAGATCTTTAATGAGAGACTACTAGGTGCCATTTTTCTAAGCCAGTATGAGATTTCCAGGGGATATAAAATTTAGTAAGAAGCGTGCCCTCCCGTTCTGCAGTATATCATTTTGGAGGAGAGTTGAGATAAGAGCCTGTAAGTTGACATCATGCAGCTTATTTTCAGGAGGAAGATCAAAGTGGCTATAGAGTTTGGAGGCCCTAAGCTTCTACAACTTGCTGGACTTGTTTTCAGAAAAATAATTTAAAATTATGAATACATGAGTAAGGTCAACAATTCAAATCATTTAGAATGAGAAGATAATTGATCAATTTAGAAAGCTGACAAGTATCATATAAAAATCTAGAAAAATATATAATTTTTTTTTAGCTCCCCACCATACCTGTCAAACTAATTTCCTTTTTTTTTTTCCAGTTGTACTCCTCCATTGCTTCCTTATTTGGCAGTTTTGTAATATCGTTTTTCATATGGAGAGTAGAAAAATTGTTCAGTCCTCCCTATAGCAATGTTGATGAAAATTTGTACTTTTAAAATTAATAGTTTGAAAATTTTTAGTCAGCTTTATGACTTTATTGGTAATATAATTTCAGTGATATTTCAGTGCATTCTATTTTTTTGCACAGTGACAAGTCATAATACTCCTTGAATTTATGACATGAATCGACCAGTTTGTCACTGGTGTCCTCATAGAAGGAGCTGGATGAGTTGATAAAATGAGCAGTAGGAATAGACCTAGAAATTGTTTCTATACCCGATGACCAGCAATACTGAGCCATGTACCACAATCATATATTCTGATAAATCCAAACTAAATGTATCCCGGTTTACCTTCCCTAACTGGACCCCCCAAAGTTGCCTATAGCCTCTCTAACACTGCTCTGCACGAAGCAGGAAGTATGAGTAGTGTTAAAGTGATTGGGGCTGAAACATCTGATTACTGCAAATTTTACAAAGCATTTGTTCATGCCAGTGTGACATGCGAGGTCTATGCAAGTGAAGGGCCCTGAAGCTTAAGCTTCCTTAAGCTCAAAGTAAATTTGCGTCTCGCCATGAGAGAGGTCAGTGATAAAGGAGTTCAGAATCCTTAGAAATCAGAGTTGATTAGGGATCAGAGAAGACCTCATCCAGGAGAGGACATTTGGGATAGCCTTGAAGGAGGAATAGGCTTTCAAGAAGCAGATGTTTTGGTGAAATTATTTCAGAAGAATGGAAATCTTAACAAATACACGAGAAGTTCTAAAATTTTAGTATGCTTAAACATCATCTGTTGGAGATATTAGCAACACGGATTCCCAGCCCTTACTCTGACGTTCTGATTCAAATCTGGACTGAAACATACAGTATGTGTTTTTAATAAGCAACAAAAGGTGATTCTGTTGCAGGTGGCTGTGCTCAGTATTTTGAAATAAAATGTAATGAAATTATGATGTTTTTGGCAAAGTCTCTGACACGTTTGTCAGCAGTAAGAATTGTGGTCATGTCAGGCAAATTAGGGACCTAACGTATAAGATGATGTTTAATCAATTCTTTCAACAAAGCTTCTGGCCATATATTAAGTAGGCAATACTAGGGAGCCATTGAAGATTCTTGAGCAGGATCATGGCCTGATTGCAGCTGTGCTTCCACTGAACAGTACTGTCAGTTAAATGGATTGCATGAGTTTGGGACGACCAGCAGTGAAGAGTGTTTCTAAATAAAGCACATCAAGAGATAAGCAAGTCCTGTCAAAGTGGTGACAATATAAAAGAGGGCAGTGGAAGGGATATTACAAAAAGCAAAAAAATAATTTCAAGGAGATAGAAAGTGTCAAGAGGGTTCAGGCTCCAGGGAGTAAAAGAAACGTGAAAATTGTGAAAAAGTTCACGTATGTGGCATTTCCAGGGCCATTTGGTAGTGACTAAAATATATCTGCTCATTCATCATTGATTGACTTTTTCAAAGCTTTTTAATCCCCTTTATGTTTTGATGTGTATACCTTCATATTCCTATTATTGTTGCTTAAAATTTAAAGTTTAGAAGTTCAGTATCTAAAGTGGGTAAAACAAAGCTCACTATTTCTGGAAAATGCTTTTTATAATTTGGGGGTGAGGGGGTCATTGTGCATTTAAAAGCAAATTGTGTTGCTGAGCGCTTTGCTATTTCAACCCTAAATTATAATAAATTCTGGCCCCAAAAGGCATATTAGCCTTTCTGCCATTAAAGTATGCATTCTATTCATAAATTTTCCCACAGGGACAGGGGAGTAAAGCAGAGATTGTGTTCGTAGATTATTTGGGTGCTTTAGGAAAAAGAGCACGTGTGAAATCTCCCTATTTATAAAACCTTCCATGCATTTTTGGATAACCAGAGAATTGAGTACTTCCTCAACTGGGCTGTATTTATCACTTGGTGATAAACATATTCTCATCTTTCCTTAATTGTTTTATTTTTTTAAACTATTGATCATTTATTTTTATTCTCATTGTGTGCTTATCATTAATATAATTCCAGTTACCTTTCCAAATTATGCTTAGGGATCTTGAATAAATTCATATTGTTCTATGTGTGAATATGCAAAATTGTTTTGCTTTAAAAAGAAAAAAAAACTTGCTTTAAAAAGAAAAACCCATTAAGATACTAGGGGTAAAATATCTAACAGGAAAAAAAAAAAAAAAGAGAGAGAGAGAAGAGAGGGAAAACTAATAATATCACATACCAGGATCAACTTGAGAAGCAGACCTGGCAAGTTAATGATCTTGAATAATAATACCGTCCTCATGGCTAAAATGCAAGGATGTGTTTAAGTATATAGGAAGGGAAACCAATTACCATATTCATGTATTAAGTGTATTTTTTTACCAAGAATGATTATTGGTTACTTCAGTAAGGTACTTTTTCTTTATTACAACCCTTAGTACTTATGAAGAAGTGAAAATCTTTTAAAATATCCATCAGTGTTTGAATTTGATAGAAGGAATAAAATCTTTGTGTGTGTGTATATATTCTTTCTATCTATCTTTATCTATCTATCTATCTATATACCCTAGCTTATATTCATAGACTTTAGCCAATAATTTCTTTAAGTAGGTACCTAATTCATATATATTTTTCCCCTATATTTTGGCCATAACCAAAATATATTCATATACAAAAGGTATATACTTGAATCCCCTAAAATCACTGGTAATTCAGTAAACTTCATTTGAGGAATAATCCTTGGTTAAAGTTACATATTAGAGGAGTGCTTTACAGGTCATGCCTTTTTTTTTGTCTTACAGACTAGCAGGGGAGAGGGAAGATGAAAAAAAATAAGTAGTGTGAAATGTGCAGCAATGGAAATATTTAAAAGGAACACACAAGTATAGAGTAGGGAGTAATTGACTCTGTTTGGCAAGGTCTGAGCTAGGGTCATCTAGCCTTCCTGTTTCTCCAAGGACTGTGGGGATTCCTGGGATGCAACATATTTTTTGGGGGGGTATAGTTGATTTCCAATATTATGTCATTTTCAGGTGTACAATGGAGTGATTCAACATTTTTGTAGATTATATTCCATTTAAAGTTATTATACAATATTGGCCATAATACCTGTGCTGTACAATATATCCTTGTAGTTTGTTTTATACATAGTAGTTTGTACCTGTTGATCCTCTACCCGTATCTTGCCCCTCCTGACTTCCCTCTCCCCATGGGAATCTAAAGAAAGAATGATTTGACTCAGTATATCAGTTGGAAGAGATCCTGTTCTAAAGGGAAGTAACTATTAGGGAGAGAGTGGAGATGTTGACTGTGTACAGAGCAGGGACAATTGATATAGCAAATTGTTTATGATGGTGAGAGGGGGATTAGAAAAACAAGTGAAGCAATTGGTCTGGAAGAGGATAAACTGAAGGGAAAAATTGTCTCTGTGTTAGAAATTCTTGTACAGTGGAGAGGATGTGGCTGCCATCAAGTTCACACTGGATGGCATTATTTTCTCTCTTGAAGTAGGAGGCAAGAGCATCAATCTCTTGGAGGGGAGAGGCCAGTACAGGGCAGACTTCTGGAGAGCGGTGAAGGGTGGGCAGATAATTGAGAGGTGGCATAGGGTCCCACTGAGGCTGTAGATCATGAATTGGCTATGGCTCTAGCCCTTACAGTGCTGTGATTTTCTCAGGCAAGGCTCAGCCATTTAGCATGGGAAGGAAGAAAGGCATACTACAGAAGTGAATGGGATCCTTAAGGCAGATGCAGCATGTGGGAATGTATGAGAGAGTTCATGGCACTGGTAGAAGCAGCTGGACTGTTAAAACCTTTGGCTGATTAGTAAAGGGGTGCGTAGCCTTCACATGGACTCTTTAAAAAGTAATGTCTGTATTCCCAAATGCTTTCCATTTTTAGTTCAGTCTCTGTAAGTGTTGGGACTGCTTTGCTTTGCAGATTTTAAACACTGGTTTTATCTTTCTCTATAGTTTATTTTGCCTTAAAAAGACACTCTGACAACCCCAAAGGCAATTTATTTAATGAATTAGAGTAACTGATACATATTTAATTATTAATTGCAGCCCATCCCTTTAGACTCCTCTTTCGTTTTGTTTTTTCCCTCCCAGCTTTGAAAGGAGATCTACTTTCATGGCATTTTTAGATCCACCTCAAAAAGCAGGTGGAACTCTCACTAGGTTACCAAAGACTTCAGACAGTAAAATTTGACAAAGGTGCTGCAGAGAACTTTAAAGCAACATTTCCTTTGATTAAATTAGTGACTATGGCTAGTTATATAATGATTCAGGGAAAGAAGTAGCATGCATCGCTTAACTTTTAGTGTCCCGGAGCCTTTATCTTTTCATTTGGTGTTGGATAAAAGCTTATCCCAGGATAATCTACAGGCCCTTTTTCTAATTCTGGAAAATGAAGTTCATCCAGATTCTCACATGTGGCCTGGCGTTGTATTCACAAATGCTCCTGTTACACAGAATACAAAAGCAGCATTTTCTTCTGTTCCTAATAATCTGGGGTCACTAACAAAAACACTTTTGGGCATGTGTCTAAAACCTGAAGTGCTTGGGGTTATACCTTGATAGTTTAGAATGTTGCTAAAAGGCCATTGTTATTGCCTTGTTGGAACTGTTAATAATTAAAACAGTATTTTTAGCATCTAAAGCTAGGCCCAACCTTGTAGGAGGTCCTAAAACAGTGTCCTTTGATTGTATTCAGCATAAGCTGGTCAGTGCAGCCCTGTTGGATGGAAAGGGAGGCTACTACATGCCTCAGTCTGGCAAGAGGCCTTGGGTATCTGCAAATGTGTTCTAAGGATAGCAGGGGACTGGGTCCATCAGCTGTCAGCCACAGCTTCTGTTTATGCTCTGAACAAAAGCCATGTGCCAAGGCAGTCATTATTGGTTGATTTTCCTTCTAAAATAAGTGTCCTCATAATTTGTCACAAAACCAACTTAAATTGCTATGACGTTGCCTGCAACAGTTAAATTAGGAAAAAAAGAAAACAAGCTGTAGCAAGAAATGTTTCCATTTATTTCGTCATGCAGTCTATATTGGTAAATAGTGTAATTAAGATCTCGTTTGCAGGTTTTTCATAAAGGTTATTTCTGTGTGGGAAAACCCTATGTGTTCTTTAACACCCTGAGTCGTAAATTAGAGAATGGGGGAAAAAAGTTAGTTGGCAAATAAAGGTCCTCACTGTCTGTGCTGTTTTGGAATGCCTCCCATCTTCCTGGGGCTCAGATAATGTGTTTCTCTGGAAAAGCATGCATAATCGGCACCAAAATGAGCTGGGACCAGAGGCTGCACTGCCCAGGGATACAAATAAGGGAGTTGATATTTGAAAATTAATTCAACTGAAAAGTGTTTGCATAATATTTGAGTAGTGTAACCTTGTGTCTAGATTCAAGTGTTACCTTTTTTTTTTTTTTTTTTTAAGCAGGCGAGGTGAGATGGATGTTTATGTCGATAAATCCTATGCTATTCGGAAAATGGGAACAAAAGGACTTGCCAGAGCATAACAGATTTCAGTGAGGATGGGACAAAAAAGGTCCCTCCCCCTCCTTTTGTTGGCTTCCTAAATTTGTAGTGTGTGTGTGTTTCAGTTCACAGGCGGCAAGAATGAGACATTTCCTCCTCAGATTTAACATGCTGTCATGGAAATGCTGATAGGGTTATTTGACGGAGATGTAGCTTAAAAAAAAAAGAGAGCGCAAGAATTTCATTATTGTATTATACTCTGTCCATCTAGGACTCATTAAAGTTCTTTAAAGGTTTAGTTTCATCTACAAACCAAGGAATTGTACCCTATTCTCTCTGTGCCAGGATCCAATTAATGTCAGCTTGCGTTTTCTGTGTGGACAGGGCCAGTCCGTGGCCCTGGGTGATCATCTATTATTATCATTGCTTGCTGGTACATGACTTCACAACCCTAGCACAGAACCAGTTGTCATGCTTTCCATCTTTTGTACCCCCAAATAGCTCACTGGGTAGAATTTGAGAATGGGCGAGTGGCAGGCCACTCTTTTTGAGAATGCACAGATCAATCATGGTTAGCAAGATTAAGCTCAGTGAGACATCTTATGGAAGGGACACTTTCCTCATATCCAGCTTGCTTGTATGGATATTAATTCTTTCTCTTAACTCTAAAAAAAATAATTTTATTTTAGAAAGGATGGATTTAATATGTAAAATAAATGTCACTCTTTTGCTTGCTACATATGTTCTGTTGGAAGGATATCAGAAAAGAGTGTTTTTATTATCCTACAAATTGTTATTGGTTCTAAAATAGTTACCTAATATTGAATGAGAGTATTTGGAATCCTGGAAACCATCGCCAAATAATTTTTGGCTCTGAGTCTACAGAGAAGTGAATTTTGTAAAAAATCTAATTTAGTGGAAAATTAGTGGAAGGACATAGATTCATATCTAAATTATCCATACATCCAAAATAATAGTACTTTATTTAAAAGGTATCGAATATCTACAATAAGCTAGGCATTACACAGAATGAAGCTATGACATAGGCCTTTTAAACTTAGAATATCATGATCTCTACCAGAGTATTGGTTCAAATGTGAATAATGCTGGGTGTTTTTCAAATATATTTTTAAAATCACAATTTCAGTCTAAAGCAATTCTGGTATGTAGGCAAGTCAATTTTTTCATTGTTTTGCATTTTTGTCTTTTATATTTTTATCCACTATATATCTACTAACCTATTAACAAATGGTAGTGCCCCTTAAAACACTGAGTTCGAAGGAAATATTTTTAAACAATGAAATGTTCACGTGTTTCATCTTTGAAACACTTAAAAATCATAACGTCATTTATTTGGAAGGTAGTATTAATTATGGACTTTCTTTAGGAAATATCATATTTATTATAAAACTCTCTGTATTTACAATTAACATTGCCTTTGTTATAAAAACTCTCACAGCTCATTTTCCACAATATTCTGTTGTAGACAAAACGCTTTTGTAACACATGAAAACAGTGTATCTGTAGAGATGCTACTTTGTCTGTAAACAAGGTTTTCTTATGATACTGCTTCTAAATTTCTCCAGTAGATATGTTTGAACTTCATTTTGCAATCTGTTTTACCACTCACTGAAAGTATGCACGTGTGTTTGCACATATACCCTTTCCATGTTATAGCTACTGGGAATATTTCAGCTACTTGCATTTCCCAAACTACCTTGCTAACTTAACAGTATGAAATTGATAGATGAAAAATTGTGGTCGCATTTATTCCTAGAAGATGGATCTATCTTACAAGAAATTATCCAGGCTTTTGCCAGTTGTGGTAACACCTAACTTTGGTTAGAAGACGGGAGTTATAGTGGTTCATGTCAGCTCAAAGCTTTTCAGCACTTACAGTGACATCAGTACATCTCTCTGTGGAACTGGTTTGCTACTGGTCTCTGAAGTGAAGCCAGTACAGCATTTCACTCTAGTTTCCTTAAAAAACAATAAAACAAAATTCACATAGTTGATATATTGGAAATTTCTTAGAGGGGAGGTAATAGAATCAATATTCTGGAATTTAGTAACATAAAATTTGGAAAGAATTCAATGAAAAAATGCCAAAGATGACATTGTTTTGTCATTTTTTCCCCTTTCTTTGCCACTTAAATTATGTCTTTTCATGTTCTTTTTTCAAATAATCCAATTACCTTTCTCCTGTGTGATCCAATTTGCAGGTACACGATAAGCAGCAGGTTAGAGGGAGGAATAAATGATTACTTTTAATGATGATCAGCACATCTGATGTGATAAATTATGGTTAATGAGTAAATTAGCAGTGAATGATGTAAATGAATCTGCTTTGAAAACTAACTACAGAAAGATGCTAAAGGGTCGGTAGAGTTTCTTTTTTGTCAAATACGGTATCTGTGTTAAATAGCCTTGTGAGTACATTACCATTTAGAGGAAATGTGGAAAAAGGCAATAAATATTGTGTCATTTGCCTACATCTTTATGAATGAGCCAGAGAGATTTCATGACTTTTCATCTGTTTCAGTGTAAGGGCCTTTATCACTCTGTTGAATGAAAATGGATGCCTGGTCAAAATGCCTGGTATTTTGAATGCATAAGTAGGTAGTACGTGAACCCAGAGGCTTCAAGTGGAAAATGTTAAGTGAATATATAAATAGTGCTGCTGATAACATGTTTTCATTCAGGATGCATGAGTCTGGCATAAGGAATGGGAAGAATGGCTTCGCTGATTCTATCTTAAGAGTGATTCTGGACCACTGGCACGCCTTTCTAAAATTTGTGTTGCTAAGCCAGTGGTTACAGTGCGTGTCTTACACAAAAACTGATGGTCGGTCTTACTAAGCATGTCGATAGTTCAGAGAAGTTTTATGGCCCAGACACAGCGAATATAGAGGATTGTTTGTTTTGGTCATAATATCCCATGGCTGTATGTTAAATAAAAAGTTACGGTAGTGGGCTTCCCTGGTGGCGCAGTGGTTGAGAGTCCGCCTGCCGATGCAGGGGACGCGGGTTCGTGCCCCGGTACAGGAAGACCCTATATGCCGCAGAGCGGCTGGGCCTGTGAGCCATGGCCGCTGAGCCTGTGCGTCCGGAGCCTGTGCTCCACAACGGGAGAGGTCACAACAGTGAGAGGCCCGCGTACCGCAAAAAAAAAAAAAAAAAAAAAAAAAAAAGTTACGGTAGTGAGACTGCACAACTTTTACGGCTGTAAAATAAGTGTTTATAACCCGGGTATTAATATATTTTGAAATAGGACAAACAAGAAATCTATTTTACTACTGTGCACTGACTAATTCATAGGAAACCTCATCTTAATTGTTTTTTGGAAAACAATTTGAAAGACTAAGACGGATGTGAATGTCTTGACTTTTTTAAATCGAAAATTATTTTCTATAGCATTTAAGTACTACTTTCAGTAGTTTCATGTTGATAGATAGTTTTTCTTCTTCCTTCTCCTCTTTCTTCATTGGTCTTTAAGTATTCACCACTAAGTATTCCTCTTATATTCTTTCATCCCAAGAGGAAATGGAAAAGGCAGGATTTGAGGAGTATCTGAAGAGGATTCATTTTTAAGGTGTAAATTTTCCAGTTTTTTCCTCTATACTGATCACCCTCTGACCTCTACCTTCTATCCCTCTGTTTAACTAAAAAGGATAAAAAATTTGCCAGTGATTAAGTGCTAATTTTCAGCTTTGGCAGTGGTCTAGGTAATTGGACACTCATATTTATTCCTCCTATGACTATATGAGTTTTTTAGCATAATTTGTTAAAGTGTATAAAAAGCCTTAGAAATGTATAGTTTTTTAATTCTTTAATTTTACATATAGGAATGCATCATACATGTTAGTTTTACATGTAAGAATGCATCACATATAGGAATGACGTGTATGTGTAGGGATATAAATACAATAATCACTAAAGCACTTTTATAACACTAAAAAATTGGAAACAACCTAAATGTTTAACAGTAAATTAAAATATATCTATATGCTTTATAATATAAAAGCCTTTTCCATTTAAATATTTATTGACAGAAAATATATTCACAATATATTTTAAGTGAAGTGCAGGCTATAAAATAATCATACAGTATAATCTCCTTTTTTGTAGACAGTATATGTTAAGCGGACATAGAAAAATTCTTAAAAGCCATTCATCAAAACGATAACCATTAGAATGTTTTCAAATGCCTTCCTTTAATTTATTTATGTTTTCTAATTTACTTATAATAAAAATGTACAGTCAGAACAATAAAGTCAATTTATTTTAAAAAAAACTCAAAGTGTCAGAAAATAGGAGAGCTCTGTGGTAACAATGAGGTACAATGATAGTCATAAAAGAGGTGAGATCCGTTGTATTACGTTATACTTCATCTGAATTGAGTCCTACAGTAGGATGCATGAATCTGTGATTTGGATATGCTGTATTTTGCCAACTTTTGACCTGGTACGGATCCATTAGTCTCCCACCATGTCACATCAGTATTTTGCCGTGTCGATGGATATTACTTGAAGTTTGTTTCTTCAGCTAATTTATCAAGCTCTAAGCAAATATAATTCAAGCGGAAGCACAGTTATCATGTTTACAACAATATTATGCATTGTAAGTACTGAAAAGTGTGTAGTCAAAGATTAGAGGCTATAGTACCTTGCAGAGCCTTGTATCACGTCTAAGTGTGTATTGAACACTTACTATGTGCCTGGTGGGATTAGGAGTTACGAGATTTCAGAGATGACCAGGTCACAGATGCTTTTTCCAGGGTTCAGTTAATGAGCAGAGAGAGAAATACATACGTATAAAATATCTGTAATAGATGATAGACTGCTTTAACTCATAGGAGAGATACAAAAAGTATGATAAGAGAGTTAAAAGAATAGTGGATCTTATCCAAATGGGAGGATCAAAGAAAACTGCAGATATTTAATTTGGGATTGAAAAATGGGTAAATTCTATAAATTTTAAAATGTGGGAGAAGGCATTTTATATAAGGGAACAGCTTATATAACAAGGCATTGACGCAGGGAATTATAGGTTCCTGATGGGCGATAGTAGAAACATATTTGGGAAAGTAGGTCCACAGCAGCTCTGAAAGGTCTTAAAACGCAAACAGAATTTCTGGTTTATTTGGCAGCAGTTAGCTATTAAAGCTTGTTTGTTTGTTTATTTATTTATTTTGAGTGGAAAAGAGCTTTAATCATAGATGTGTTTAACAAAACCTGAAAGAATAAGAATGAAAAGGAAAAGAAGGATCGGATCAGCAGTAATTTGTAATATTGATTGTAGCAATAAAAACTTGAAGTTAGGGTGACTGGAAGGGAAAGCACAGATATCATGATATTATTCAGTGATTCTCAGTCCTGGCTGATCATTGGCATCTTCTGAAATTAATCACCCAGCCTCACCCACTGACTTTCAATTTTAATTGGTTTGGGGAGGGGTCTGAGTACCTATAGCTTTTTACTTCTTTAAGGTTCCCAAGTGATTCTAATGTCCAGCTTAAAGGGAGAATCATGGTCATTGTGAATAGACGTTAAAAAACAAAGGGGAGTGGGACATATTAGAAGCAGAATCTATAGGACGTAATAATTGAATGATAGCGAGGCAAAGGCCAGGAAGACAAAGAAGAGGCCGAAGCAGCAGGGCTGAGTGTTAGGGAGAGTGGGAGTGCCACAAACAAACATGGAAACTTAGGAAGAGAAGTAGGATTGGGAAGGCAGATGGCATGGTGTGTTTTCAGCATAATGATTTTGAGATGTTACTAGGTAGTCTTTCAAACATTAGAAATAAGGACCTGGCATTGAGGAGAAGTTCAAGTGGGAGATACCTTTTCATTAAGTCAAATCTCTTCCTGTCCTCTTTTCTTCCTTTCCTTTCTCCTTCTCCCCTTCCCTCCCTTTCTGTTAGTATGCATATCAATCGTTAGTCACCTTAAATATTGATAGTTATACAGAGGCATAGACATCTATTTATCCAATGGGAGAATGCTGTCGTAATCATTTTAGCAGCCGAGAATTGGGAGTTGAAGCCTTAATAAAATTAATGATCTACAAATAACTCAATTTTGTTTGTGTCATACAGAGTGAAGTAAGTCAGAAAGAGAAAAACAAATACCGTATGCTAACACATATATATGGACTCTAAAAAAAAAAAAAAAAGGTTCTGAAGAATCTAGGGGCAGGACAGGAATAAAGATGCAGACGTACAGAATAGACTTGAGGACACGGGGAGTGGGAAGGGTAAGCTGGGATGAAGTGAGAGAGTGGCATGGACACGTATACACTACCAAACGTAAAACAGATAGCTAGTGGGAAGCAGCCGCATAGCACAGGGAGTTCAGCTTGGTGCTTTGTGACCACCTAGGGGGTGGGATAGGGAGGGTGGGAGGGAGACGCAAGAGGGAGGAGATATGGGGATATATGTATACATATACTTGATTCACTTTGTTATACAGCAGAAGCTAACACACCATTGTAAAGCAATTATACTCCAATAAAGATGTTAAAAAAAATTAATGGTCTAGACATGCATAGAGTATGTTGTCAAAATGCCTTGAAAAGGAAGAGAGGAAATTGATGTCAAGAACTTTCTTGTCTTTTGCCATCATGAACAAATTGAACTTATATGTAGAAAAATACAAAAGTATTCTACCATACTACACTTGGAACTTATGTGATTTATTTTTGAATTTTGTGGCTTTGATTTTTCTCTCTTGCCCAGGCATCACACTTTATGTATCCCTGATTTCAGTCGGCTCCTGGAAGTTAGGGAAATAACTTCCATGCGCATTCTGGGTGAACTTTCTCACTTATCTAGTGAAAAATAATTGCTGTAATACAGCACAAAGTACTTACCAAACCCTTGAGAAAACAGCCAGTATACTTTTTATGGTTAAGTAAAACAGATTTGATTTGAAAATATACCATAAATTGAGTTATACCATATTGTCTGTGCAGCATCTTTGTAACTTTCCATCTTCTAATTTGGCACAGTAAAAATATCAGGACTTCACAATTAGATCAAAAGTCCATGATTCACGCTAAACCTCAGTGAGCCTTCCTTCCTTTCTCTTTCCCGTTTTCTCCCTGACTCTTTCTTCCCTTCTAAATTTATGTAGTACTATAAAGCTTTCTAAAATTCTATAAAATAGGAGTAATGGTATACTCTTACAGGACTATGGAAAACACTGCATATAAGATATATAAAACATTTAGTCCAGTGCATGGAATTCACTGAAGAGTAGTTATTTCTTTATCCCATTTTGAAGTATAATGCTCCTGAAATCAGATTTTAAGGTTAAAAGATTGTGGAGTTGTATTAAAAAGAAAATATCATAGATGGCTCAAAAATAGTCTGACTTTGAAGGTCCATCCTGGCCATGGATGTCAGAGGTGACCCTGTTCAGATTCCATGTGATAGGATAGATGTCCCCACAGGCCCGGGTTTATGTAGAACATCTGCCATGGAAACCAGTCCAGCCTGCTGTCTTGTGCCAGGATCCTGGCCCTCCGTACAGTTAAACATCAACTCTGGGACCTCCCCCTTCTTCCCTTGTCATGAGCCTGTACAGTTGTACTGCTATCTTGGGCACATTTTGCTACCTACCCCAATGAATCAGAACAGAAAATCCATCATCTACACAAACTTTGGCCATTTTCTATGTTTGGGGCAGTGGCAGTAGAGTGTGTTGTGACTGGATGGGAATGTAGTCCCTGTGACAATGGCTCTTGTCCCCCTAAACCTTCAGACCTGGCCATGGCCCTTAGCATCACCCTGGCTTCACCTCCTATGCTTTGCATTTCTCACCGACCTCCAGATCCCTGTTCCTGAGCTTCCCTTCAGAGCCCTCACCCTGATTCTTGCAGAAAAAGAAAGAACAGAGATGAGGTCACCTGACAGTCTCATAAATTCTACAGATACCTTTTAGGGAGGAAGCAGATTCCTAAAGACAGGACTACCTATATATTTTTACTGAACATTTCCTCATCCTCTCCCTCAGTATCGTTTAATAACATTATTAACCTGCCCCTTTCAAGATTTTAAGCACATTATTGTGACAAATATCCCTTTAAAATCAAAACTCTCTGTTTAAGGAAATGTTAATCAGCTGAAAGAAACAAAGCCAAGTATTTACATGCTGTTAGTTTTGTTCCCAGTGCCACATATTTCCTTGATGTCTGCAGAAGTGGCTTATTCATTAGAATTAAATTAGGCAAACGGCACCATCATTTCATCTCTTCACTTTTGTAGCATGTGGTCCTTTTCAGGGACCTGTTTTAAGTGATTCTCAGCCAGTCAAGTTCCCACAAACCTGAGTCGTCGTCTTAACCTTTAAGAATTTCTCGTAAATCCCTTTCTTCCATGGATGCTACTAGTGGACGCCAGTGTTCTCCTCACTTAATGTCTAGTTCTACTTAATGTAGTGTACTAAAGGAAGGTTTTGTCTTTGAGCAGTTTGTTAAGGATGGTCAAAGGCAATTTGCTGGTCTTGGTACGTTCTGTCCCCTGAATTTAATCACCTTATGTGCTCTTTGGGCTTATCATCTTGTCTTCAGAAAGCCTAGCAACTTGAGACGTGATATGGCATCAGAATATTACAGTCATTGCATTAAAGGTACTGTGCATTGCTTATACTCGTAAGAAGCAATCTAACCTCTTAGAAGGAAAAATCAATCAGCAGCCTGTGGCTCCTCTCAAGCTGTGTAGGAAATAATAATCTACTTGATTCCTGGAGCTCCTGTCTGCTCTGTGAATGCATCCCGAGAATGCAGTCTTTGAACAGCACGTGAGCACGGCAGACACGTTCTAGAATATCCAGCATGCCTCTGTTCTGACTCATATGCATGTTTAGCTTCTCTATTTTCCATTTAGAAAATAGACTTTCTGGGTCTAACAGTAATCTGACCTCTGCCTGGCATTAGTTTAATAAAAGGTCATACTCCTTACCTGTCAAAACCAGCTTGAACAGAAATGCATTTTGCAGAGCACAATGTTGGCAGCAGCTCTAGGTGGATAGCAATGGCAGTTAGCTACAATAATGGAAGGGTATTTATCTGAATATTGGTGACTGTAAAGTTTTAATGTCTTTTTCTCCGTCTTTATATTCCTGATAGTTCTTTATTTTCTTAAACCAAGCGTAATATTTATGGTTGCATCTCATGGGATAATCATGGGGACTTTGATTATTAAGACCCGAGGCTGTCCTATTGTGTGACTGTGTAGTGCTAGTCTTTGTTTTATTCTTTTACGTGGGTTCTCTTCTCTTTCTTCCCATCTTCAGAGCATGACTTAAATATGGACATACCCTTGACAAAAGAAGGCAGAAGACTCATTTAGTTTCTTCTGTTAAACTGAGATACAGACAAGGGGGAGTGGGTGCTATGTGTTGTTAGACCCCTCTGGGAATGAAGATTCTTACTTGCTTCTAGCGTTTGTTGGAGTTATGTTTAGTCTTCTTTCTTTCTCATCTGTTTCCTTTGGCCATCTGCCTAGCATTGACAGCATCACTGTTAGCATCTGACCAGCCAAGATGATTATTTATGCAACAAACATGCTCACTGAAAGGATTTTACTATATTATCTAGAGTGTTAACCTTGCATCATAGAGTAATGGCATTTATCCTTTCCATGGTTTGGACTTGGTTGACAAATGTAGAAAAATTGACATCAGATCCCATAAGAAAGTCATGACTTTCTTGTCTGTGAAGGCTTTTTTTTTTTTAAACATATATTTAGAAAAAAATTTAAAAATTAAAAAAAACTGTGTGCAAATAATTGATATGCCTTTAAAAAATGTAACATGATCAATTTCATTTTTGTGTGTTTGTTTTTAAAGAATAAATTTAAGGACCCTTTTCGGGCTGCTTTTTTGAAGAATACTGAGTCACTACAGTGGGGTGTAGTAGGATTTAGAAAAACAGTCCCAGATCTGAAACAGATCCTAACTGGTTATTTCAATAAATTTTCCACAGTTCATTAGGTTAATTCTATTACTTGACTTCATCTTCAGAAATAAAATCCTTACAGGACTCTACTCAGTACTCTGTAATGACCTGTATGGGAAAAGAATGGAAAAAGAGTGGATATACATATATGTATAACTGATTCACTTTGCTGTACACCTGAAACTAACATGACATTGCAAATCAACTATACTCCTGTAAAAATTTTTAAAAGGTAAAATTATCAATTAAGTTTTAAAAAAAGAAAAAATCCTTGCAGTAGCATCCAGTGGTCATATCTTTAAACTTGTCAATGTTTGCATGAGAACTGTAAGGTATGACCAGGAAATGAAGATAAAAGAAAAACACATCTGAACATTGGAATGATAGTTGCATCCCTTTTTTGAGAACATGGGAGCTTGCCTCCTATGCTTTCCACTTAGAAATAAGACTTCTAGGTTTTATATTAATTTGACTTCTTACTGTCCCCCCTCAGTATTTAGGAAGCACTTTCCCGAGTAACTGTTGCCTATTTGCAGATTGTCAGAATCTCCAAATTTCCTTCATTCTTTAGGATGAGAAATAGGATACTTTCCCTTAAAAAAAAATCCCAGTGCATCAAAAATGGCATCCTACCTTCTTTATTTAATTTCTGATTAGCACATAGTCATTTTATGCAACAGCCCTCCACCCAGTCCATACATTCTTGTGAGAAATTTCAAAACAGAACTTAAATGGGAAGCTGGGTTGTTAAAATTCATTTTCCTTTAGGGTTGACAATTTTTAAGCTATGGACTTTAAAAAGGAAAGTACCTAAAAATGACAGTGCTGTACCACTTAAAATAGCAATGCAATACATTTTGTTTTTCCAGGGAGACTCCCTAGGAATTTTAATTTCATAATTATAATTTCCATTTAGATGCTTACAAGCGAGTGGTTATTATCAATTTGCATTGTTTGCAACAGCAGAATGAAAACCATAAAAACTTTTAATATCTTTTTTGTTTGTGACAGAAAAGTGACATCAGTGTACTGTGTATTTTATTCCTCTCACTGTTAATCAATTTCAAATCATTTTAAACATTGCTCACAGTTCTGGTAATCATCCAGTTTGTATTGCTACCCTGAGATGCTGTTGGATGTGATATCTAGCAGCATTTTTAGAGCCCACTTTCATTCCTAGGGTTTCTGAACAAACAGGTGCCTGGGTTTTCACCAGTTCTACCAACACCAAGTTGAATTTCCTGATGAAGTGGAGACTCATTTCCCAGCATCAGCAGTACAAAGATACCACTCACCTCTCTTCTCCCTTCTTTCCCTCATCGTGGAAGTTAATACCTTAAAACTGGAAGGGATCTCTGCAAGATAATTTATTTCACATTTCATATTTTTACAGTTAAGAGACAGGAAAGTTAGGCACCCCCTCAAAATGTTACACATACAAAATGGTGGAGCTGAGAAGGAAATCTGGCTTCCCTGACTCCAGGAAAATCAAGATGAGGGTCAGGACACACACCATCAGGCCAGCAGGAGCATCACAGGGGAAACATGAAAACAAGGCGGAGAAAATACTGGTGATGAGCAAACAATGATGAACTTTGCTATTTTCTTCTTACTTAGAATCTAAGGATAGTTTTCAAAATAAACTTTAGCTATGGTTACTAAAACTTTGTTTCAATGACGTATCATTGAAAACTGGCCGGAGGCAAGAGAAAATTTGCAATAGGGGTAAGAAAACAGAAAATAAAATGGGAAAGTAAAATGTTTTTGAGTTTAAAAAATGTCCAACTATAACATAATTGTCAAAACTCAAAGAAGCAAGAAAAATGTGAAGAGTAGGAAAAATAATTAAAACACCTTCTCCCAAACCACCATCGTTAATGTTTTAGCATATTTTGTCCTATCTGTTTTGGGGTGCATTTTTCTTTACCTGATATCTCTCATCTGTAATTTTGTGTGATGCTTTCGTGGCTTACCATTGAGTCATACGTATTTCTCATGGCATATAATAAAAAGTTTATAATTACAACATTTACTATTTGTATGACGTTCCATCATTATGCCAGTTTATCTCACCATCAATTCCTATAATAATTGATGTTTTGAGTACTTACAATCTTTGTAAATAAAATATATGGTTAACATCTTTGTCCATAAATATTTGTCTACATTTTATATAATTTTCATATAATAGATTTCTAGATCCGGAAATACCAGGTGGATAACAAGCAGGCTTTTAAGAGGGAAAGTGTATGTTAGGAACATTTAAAGGAGACAGAGGACATTTCAAAAACCTCCAACTGTTAGCCTTTCGTCCTTAGGAATCTTGAAGTCTACATCTTTCTTTACAGAAATTCTTTTATTTTTGCTATGACTTTGGAGGCTTCTTGACTCATCTTTTTATGTAGATTGTGGAGTTCAGTTGAAAGTAAGGCAGCACACAATATCTGGGTTAGAGTCACTTTACCATATTATCCTATTTCTATTTCTTGCCAAACCGTCTAACTCAGGGCTGTATTTCTTGTCTCTTTAAAATTTCCTAGAATTTCTCTTAAATGTCACTAATTTTAATAGTGGCACTGCTGCTTTCTGGCAGTGTCCTGATAGCGGCATCAAAGCAAAGAGCTAAAATTTTACTCACTTTGATTGATGAGCTCATTTTGTTACAGAGGACAAATTGGATTTTTTTTAATACTGGTAGTAAAAATTAATGTGTGATGTTGCTTTACAAATGTTATTGCGTCTCTGCCATAATACGGATTTCAGCAATAAAAGCACTAGCAGATAACTTCACCAGAAAGTTACCTCCCTCCCCTTTGAACTACCCTCAAATGTAAAAGGTGCTTTCCTAATTTTATAACCCTTGTATATGTGTATGTATGTATGTATTGACTGAAATAGGGTTGAGGGCTCTGGAGAGAGCAGTGGCAGTGGGGTAATAGTCTGTGTTTCCACTTTCCATCTAATTGTGATGTTTATTTCTTTTTATTTCAGCACCTCCAAGGTTTACACGAACTCCCGTTGACCAGACAGGGGTCTCTGGTGGAGTTGCCTCTTTCATTTGCCAAGCGACAGGAGACCCAAGACCTAAAATTGTCTGGAACAAAAAAGGAAAGAAAGTCAGCAATCAGAGATTTGAGGTATTAGGTCCATTGTTCTGTTTCTCTGGGGGGAAGAATGTAACTGCTGAATTTTTGGTTTGTATGTTACTTGCTTGTTTTTCTCTGATACAAGGTGTTGTAATCACTGAGATATGCCATCCCTTATGTTGTATGTGATGGAAAACTTCACTCTAGATGGCTTCAGCTTTTTTAAAAAAGGGAATTTGGGAGTTCAGATGACAGACTTTTGTCGTACTTGTACGAGGGCTCAAATAGTGTTCTTAGCATCCATCTGTAACCTCATCCTCAGACTGCTTCCCCTTAAGATGGCAAGATGCAGTCTCACATCCTCCCACATCCAAAACTAGAGGATGAGTGAGAGCGCTATTGGCTCTTATTGAGTTTCGTGTTCATCACTTAACCAGTCTGTGTGGACAGCTGGATGGTACAGACTAACTCATTTATGTTAATCAGAATCTACCTCAGTTACTGGGAATGAGATCAGTTCCATCCAACCCCATGGCTTGGAATGAAGGAGTCGTGTTTTCCCAAAGAGAATTCAAGTTCCTGTTACCCGAAAGAAGGGGAACGGATACTGGACAGCAAATTTAGTTGTCCACTATACTTCACACCTGTGTTTTACAGGTAGCATGGACTAGAAAGAGAACTTAGCTCCAGTGTGTTAGTGTGAAGAACTGCTCTGAAGGAAACATGCCCAACCAGGTTGATAGTTGATAAACCTACTGATGAAGTCGATTTTGTTTATTCAGGAAAGCTTAGTGCATTGAAGATGATAATTCAGATATTATTTTGGGTGTTTTTAAGGAGCCTATGGTTTATAAATTTGCTCCTTCTGGAGGAGAAAAATAGGTGATAAGCTATTTAGAGAAAATTTGAATATATTTTACAGGCACACAATATCATGCCTATAATTTAAGATATGAAGAGGATAGATTGATTTTTAGAGAGCACTTAGACCTCCAAATTGACCCAAAATGTGAAACTCACCTCCTCTTACCTGAGTTTCTGACTACTTTATAGCCTAATTCACAGTTTGGCAAATTAAAACAATTCCCAGTTAAATGAAACATAGCAACGACAAAATTCAGAGCATTGTGAGTTTATTCATTTTTCACCAGTTCTCAAAGAGCAGGAAATGGACCAAATGCATAAAGAGCATAATTACACTGGTGAAAATTGAAATCTGGCCTGTAGTTTACAAATGGTAAGTTTAAAATTTTGTTTGTTTGAAGATCAGATACCTACAGTGATTTAAACATAAACAACAAGAGTATCTTAATCTTTGAGAAATATTTCCTACATTGTCATAGGAAATGATGTGTGTGTGAATTTTGGTGCACATATACTTTTTAGTTTAAATGAAATTCACTTCTTTGTCAAAGAGAAGTTTGACATCATGCTTGCTAGTGATGATGGCTTCTTGACAAACTCTTGTAACAAAGTTTAAATTATAACAGTAAACATTTCAAAGCATGAGGTCTGCTCAGTACATAATTCCTAATGAGAGTCAAATAAACATCCAGAAAAAATTATTTTAACACAAAGCGGCTACATCAAATAGTACTGAGTCTTGGGCTGTGAATCCTTCATGTCTGTAACAGTATATTGTATTTTTTGGTTTCACTAGTTTCTAAAGCCCATGAGAGTATGAGTGAGACTGATTTTGTTCCCTCTTCTATCTCCAGTGGCAAATATAGCATCTGGTCTAGAGTAGGTACATAATTAATACTGGGTGTTAAATCGGGTTTGCACATTGGAGATTACAATATTAGCATCTAATGTGTATATTGTTTGTTGAAGAAAATAGGTCTAAACCTAGGAAGTAGTTCAGAAATGTAAGCATGCAATGACATGTAACAATTAATCAAAAGTTAAGAGAGTAGATCCTAAGAGTTCTCATCATTTCTTCTTTTATTGTATCTATATGAGATGATGGATGTTAGCTAAACCTACTTTGGTCATCATTTCACAATATATGTAAATCAGACCATCGTGCTATACACCTTAAACCTTATATAGTGATGTATGTCAATTATTTCTCAATAAAACTGAAAAAAATCAAAATTTAAATTAGTATTAAAGATGTTTAAACCTTTCTCTACATTAAGCTATAGGATGCTCAAATTATATATATATATATATATATATATATATATATATATATATATAAATTATAGCATATTTGACAAAGATTCCAGTAGCTATGAAACTTTATTCTCCCACAATGCATAGTAGATTCATTCTAAAGTGTGTGATATTTTTAATAGAGTTGAAAATAAATTGTGGTGCATTGAGAAATGGGATGTTTTGACTATCTCTGTGAATTTAGAATGTAAATAGGATGCGGAAAGGACTTGAAGTGGCCATATCTTAAAAACATTCAGTCTCTTTTTTCCGTATGTTGACACTTATATACAAAATCTGGGATTGATCATCTAGTAAATATATTTATAAAGCATTCTTAATTTATTCACAATTTAAGCACATGGATATATTATTCATAGGGAAATGCAAAAAAATAAAACCCACCATCTCAGTGAACAGCTGAAAAAACACAGCAGAGTTATAGAAAAGACAGGTAGAGGACTCTACAGTTTTGTATGCATATTTATCAATATTATCAACATCATTTTTTAAAAGTATTACTTGAGTAGGTGACAAATACTTAACTGTTTCAAAGTAGAGTCCATAATGATAGTGAATTCAGGCTTACTGTTTAGGACATTAATTTTCTGCCTGGTGAAGCAAGCCTCCATTTTACAGCAAGAATGCCCTAAAAATGCAGAAAATGCTAAGCTAAAACAAATACTGGAATGATTTATGGCAAAATTAATGCATGCCATCAGTCTCTGGGGCTATGAAAGCCATCTCATTGGCTGCCTAAGTACTAGATTTATGCAGTTTCTCTTCATGGTTTGCTCATCTATACTGTTCAGGATGAGACATTTTAAACCAGAAGAGCTGTCAGTGGTGGCATACATTATTTCTTCACCTTATCGTCCAGTTACTGAATGGATCCACATGTGCATATGTGCTGTCAGAGACAGAATAATTTAAGAAGTGTATCCATCATAGCAGCAAGTCTCTTGCAAAATTAATAAAAAGGTCACATTGCTCTAGATACATATACTAGAATATTTTCATGATTAAACCCTGAATGGTTTTCTGTAGAGACAAGAAACCTACATTTTTGCATATGTAGTTTCATGTCTTTCCATTCTGCCCTATAGGATTCAGTACATTAGATCAATTATTCTGTTTCATCACTGTATCAAAATTCAGTCTCAAAATGCTTCTGAGTTTATTCTGAGCCTAATGGCTGGTTCACCACTGCCTTAAGAGATTTAGCTGAGAGGCAGATGATAGTAACAACACCTGTGACAGCTATTGTTTCCTCTAATAGGTAATAGAGTTTGACGATGGATCTGGATCAGTTCTCAGAATACAACCCTTACGGACTCCGCGAGATGAGGCAATTTATGAATGTGTGGCCTCGAATAACGTGGGAGAAATAAGTGTATCCACCAGACTCACAGTTTTACGAGGTAAGTATTCAAGTGCAAGGCTGCTGCTTGTGTAGTTGAAATTCTGTATCCCAGGTGTTCTTTTGTAGAATCATTGAAAAGACTACAGTTGTCATGACACTTAAATGGGAAATGAATTGAAGTAAAATACTGATTAGGGTCAAACTTTATTTAAATAGACAGAGAGGGTGCCTTCTCTCCTAGGACTTAAAAAATGCTAGTCAGGGAAGGGAAAGAAAGTTCCAAAGAAGTGCTGATTTCAAATGCCAGATACCATTTTGATTTTTGGTAAAGAGCCTTGATAGGAAGCAGGGTATGCTACTGTTTTGCATGTTAGCTTCACTTGTGTGTGGATTTTTCATATCTAGGTCAGCAACTACTTTTTGGAAATTACCAAAGCTGACATTGGTGTTTGCAAAATTCAAGGACTATCTACTACCTAAAGATGAGTTCTTATTAAGCAGAGGAATCAAGAACAAGAAAGGCACCTTTCTTCTTTATGTCCAAAAAAAGTGTTTTGTTTCAGTCTTTTATATTTCTTGAACTAACATCTGTTGATGCAAAGTGATTGGAAACAGTGTGTCCCCTTCTGTGTTTCCAGCTATGTGGCTTATGCAATGTGCCCAAAGCATGGGATGACTTGCTAAATCTGTAGTACGGTGTATCTACTTCCAAGACTTCCTTTAGAATGACAGTGCTAGAGAATAATGGCTAGTGATTAATAATGCTCTGTTGTATTATATATATAATTCAATCTTTTGTATAGAGATAAGAATATTGCCTAATTTGGCTTGCGTCGTAGTTGACATTTCCAGACTAACCGTCTGTGCCTTTGTTTCTTTCTCATACACACTTGCATTTGTCTGTTTTGTATTGCTTTGAACTTTGCTTTGCTTGATTCCACAACTTAGTAAAATAGCCTTTCTTCAGATGAATGGAATTAGAAAGAAGAGATCATAATTGAATAATCTTAGAGGAACATATATAGAGTGACAGCATTTCTCCTCCATTCCATCCCCCCCACCCCCACTTTGAGGCATGTATGTTTCTCTGTATGTTTTATACAATGAAAAATATTTTCTTTTAGACCTATTTAGTACCAAAATTAATCAGTCAATCTGAGAAGTCTAGAAAATAATATTTACATATACATCCTACAATGTGCTTTAAGTACTATAAAATCTTACTAAGTCTTAGGGGAAATATTGACCAACTGGATATAGATCTTTTAATTGCATGTAACAGAATGCTGCTTAAAAACAAACAAGTCAAATTTGAGCTACATTTCTGGCCATTATGACACACTGTGTTCATATAGGAAATTCTCCATCCCCCTGTAAACATATAGACATGTTGATAAAATATTTGAAAATAAAATTAAATGTGTGGTTAGGTTTACAAACGTGAAAGAAATTTCCAGGTGCTCAAAACAGAGAGAGAGCCTCGGATAAGAGACAATTTGTAATCTTATAAACCAAGATAATAACCAAATGGACTATATGATTTAGGGCTGAAGTTTTAACTCTCCAGCAGGACACAGACCTATATAAAATAAGAGGAGCTAGATCAGCTTTCTGAACAAGGTAAGAATTCCAGCACTATTTCTGCAGTGCGATACTTAGGACCCAGAAGCTAACATAAAAGCTGGTCAGAAACGGTGAATCCCATGGAGTGTGGAACAGACAGCCATGTAAGGACTCACCCCACAGAGACACCACCACAGTTCAGGCCATACAACCCCAGATAAGGTCATTTATTCCCAGATGGGCTCATAGGCACCAATTCTAAAGCATGAAAGCCAGTTCCAACTCATGAGGGACAGGAAGCCCAATCAGTGAGAGTAGAAATCATAGTCTGTGAACTATAGATAATTGAACTGTATGAATGGGTTTTAAAAGAAATGAATTCTAAATATTTGTAAAGGTAAAGAGAGGAGTAAAATCTGTTAGGTAAGAATAAGACTTTAGGAAAAAAAAAGAGCAGTTAGGAGTTAGAAGTCAGATTTCGGAGCTGAAAGGGACCTTGGAGACTATGTTTATACACACTGTAATATGTACATATGTGGATATACATGTATATGTTCACATAAATTTAGATAAAAGGTCTGAAGATTGTTGAGTAATTTTGGGGGCCATTCATATAGGAAGCTAGATCAGATTCGCTGGTCTTCTTTAAAAATTTTAATCTTTGCTTATTCATGTAGTTTATAACTAATGCTATTATGTAGAAAACGTATTACAAAGATGCAATCAAGTAAAAGTTATTAGAAACTTTTTAGGTGTTTTCGCCTTCTGAGTTCCCTGAACAAACCCCTTAAAAGGAAACAGTGGCAGTCACTTGGCTTGACTTAATCTTTATGCATTTGAGGAAGGAATTAACAAGAAGTTGGAGGAAAATATCACTTTGCATAGACATTCATATGGATTTATGTTTTCCTGCCTCCCAGCTGACTGGGGTCCTCCCATCTCATCTGCTTTTATCCAGGTAGCTCCCACATAAAACAAATACATTTGAAAATTTTAATGTAATCTTGACTTTCTATGTGCATATCTGTCATATATAAGTACATTTGTATGAAAATTTATAATTCTAGTAAAGTACTTAAACCTTATTTTTTTAAGACTATGTTTAGCAATTTTGGAAATGTTTCATGAGAAAAACTCAAAGGTATTTTGGATAATGAAAAAGTAGTCTAAACATAACCTTAAAATAGAATATTTTTATATATCCTTATAGGATGAAATAAGTGGAGTTGGGAATTATTTTGTGTCCTAGAGTTACCTCTTTGTTTAAAATTTCTAAATAACAGTAATCTTATTAGTAATAGTCTTTACAAACATTCCAGTGGTAAACTGACATTTCTAGATTATGAACGTTGTGAACAGTTAACTAGGTGAATGTGAAGTTTCATTCCATAGTTGATGGGCTTCGTGCTCATTTTAAGTTCACTTTTTCTTGCAAATCACATTGGCAGATACTCAAGCTCTCTGCTCTGCAGTGGATGGAAAATACTTTGCACTTTTCATCCACACCCATCGTTAGATGCCCATTTTGTCCACATGGGTCATTTACTTTTTACCCACTCTGCTGACAATGCCAAAAATGTGCCAGCTGTCACGATGGGTTTCGTCTAAGTGGACTGGATGGAGATCACTAATTTATTTCACACAGGCCACTAGAGGACCTAATTAATTGGAGATTTAATCATCTGACCTGTACAGCTAACGCAGAAGACATTGAAATAATACTCTGACCACCCATGTGCATTGAAGGGAGTACTTCAGGGAAAATTTTCCCTGTGTAGCTCGTTTCAAATTACCCTCGCTCTGAAAAACTCTTTTCATAAGGAAAGATAACTACAAGCTCGGGCTGAACATACCCTGGAATGAGATATTTGAGCAATTACCATTTATACGCTGTAGACTGCAGTTCATAGAAGAAGTAGTGGGAGAAGGGGTGTTGAATGTGGTACTTATGGCCTCCAGGTCATTTAAAACTTTTTTTGCTTGCCCTGCCTGTGGAAACACAAGAACATACCATCTCCATAGTTCTATAGCACTTAAAGGGGCTGAGCATAGTTGTCATACACGTTTCCCTTCCATGCAGAACTTTAAGTGAAGGCCTTCACATCTCACTGAGTGGTTATTAAGGGTTGAGTCTTACCTCATTGTGGGATTCTGCTAAGGACTTTGGATTTGATATTAAGCTTTCAGTGAAGGGCAAAGTATAGGACCAGAGAGGGTGTTTTAAGAAGAGCGATTATCATCCAGATGGAATTGGTTCTTTCTGAATCTTTGGTTCACTGGCCAGAGTTTCCTCCTGTCTAAAGGTATTACATTACTTGTAAATGTAAATCCGTATAATGATAACTGGGGATGAAAATGTTCTCTCAGATATATCTTGTCCGCCACTGGACAGGGAAAATGAGATATCACCTTCCATAGACTTTTCTTTCCTATAAGAGTCCAGGAGCATCTGCCTGTTTTAGACAAGTAGAAAGACATCAAGAATCCCCTTTTCTTGGGACTTCCCTGGTGGTCCAGTGGTTAAGACTCTGTGCTTCCACTGCGGGGGGGCACAGGTTCGATCCCTGGTCGGGGAACTAAGATTCCATATGCGTATGCTGTGCTGCATGGCCAAAAAAAAAAAAGGAGAATCCCCTTTTCTTGCTCACATGACTCCCCCTCTCTAAGAGAAAGTTCTAGAAAAATTTAGTCAACTTTGTCTCTGATAGTCTGAGATGTCTAAATGTCATGTTTCTTGAATTCAGGTATTGTTTTTAGGTAGTAATCAGAAAATACACATTTTGTTGTCATCCAAAACAGCATGTACTATGTCATTTTTCTAAGTTTAGTTGATTATCTTCTGAGACTTGCCCATTCTGAAATAACACTGATCCCCAAACCAGCACAAGCATTACCACAAGAAAACAGAGTATGATATATACCATTGTTGCTGTTATCTTCTAGCTTGTTCCTGGAGCACACACAAAGTAAAATTGTTGTCAACAAAAGATAGCTGACCAAACAGACAATTGAGTTGCCTAGTTTTACAGGTATACCTTATGAAATGGCACTTATATTTGAGGATCTACTCCACATACGTGCATGACAGTTTATGAATAATCACCATCAAGACATAATACACAAAGTCCTCAAGTCCGGGTCTCCAGTAATTTGAGTTCCAGCTCTGGCTCTGTCCCACAATAGCTGTGACATCTTGAGCAAATCTATTAACTTCCCTGTTCTTTTACTTCTTTATTTATCTTGGCGCCATGTGCACAGGGAAGGCAGTGAATTGGTGATCACTCAGATCCCTGCTTTCTAGCTTTCTGTGATTTGGTGACATGCTTATTTCAACAAGTCAGCTCTTGCAAGGTGGAAAAAAGATGCTCCCTGAAGGTGACTGTTACTGATATAGTAAAACACACAGTGAGCAGTTGGATGAGACAGAAAAGGCATTTCACTGGGAAATGGAGAGAAATGTTTGCATAATATGTCTGTTTCAAAAAAAAACGTAAGCCATTGTAGCAGTTGTTTAAAAAAAAAAAAACAAAAACAACTTTTACCATCTTTCAGGGAGAAGGCAGTCAACTCTCTCTGCCATCGTGCACTACCCTGTGATCAGAATTAGCATGTTCGTTACAGTCTCATTTTATTAATGCCTCTTTTTGAAGATGAACACAGTTGTCCCTGCTGTGAAAATGGTACTTTGCCGTTTATGTTATAAAATGGTCTCGGCTGGGGATCCAAGCTAGGAACATTAAAGAACAAAGCACAGCTGCTTGACTGTCGCACAAAAGGATTTTTAGGAAAGCCTGAAACGAAAGGAAGGATGGCCAACACAGAACAAACTTGCTGACAATTACGGTACCGAGTGAAGATTCTTTGAAAAGGCTTATAAAATAGTTGAGTACTTGGAATACATTGATACCAACACGATAAAGCCTTTCTGAGTACTGCATTTCCGTGCTGAAAAGAGGTGGTGGTGGGCAGAGCCATATAAGTAAACAGAAACTTCTGACTTTCAGTAGTACTTACAAATAACTACTACTCTTTACGTATCAGTGTTGACAAAGGCAGGAGCCCATGTGAACAGTTCCATGGAGACCCTAATGCGGAGAAACATTAAAACTTATTATATTTCGGAGAATGAGCGTGTGTGAGCTGAGGCTCTGAGTGTTCCCTTGTGATCAGTCTTTTAAGGACCTTCCTGTTGGTGATGCATGTTGCTTTCTTTTAATCATTATCACTTGTTTTTCCATGCTGGGGTTATGTCTTAAAAGGGCTCAGAGAGAATGAGTGCACTTGTGAATTACTGCATTTAAGTAAGAACAGTTTTCTACTTTAGGCTTCATATTATATTATTTAAGATAATTTTAAAATGAATATTGAGTCATGTGAGTGTTTACTGTTGGTTGATTTGTTAATGGAGCCGTAGAAATGTTGAGCTGGGAGGGAATTTGGTGTACCGAGCCAAATCTCTTATGTTTGATGGAAGAAACCAAGGTCCAGAGAGTTTGAAATGATTTTTTTCTTGGTCATACAGCTAAGATTTCCTTTGGGTTTTACCCAGTCAGAAATAATCCCTGCCGTATCATGTTGTGACAATGTATTCTAGCCCTTCAGATACTCACTTTTGATGTATAAGACATTGTCCAGGAAGAACTATGTTCTTCCAGCTCACCACCCACACACAAGCAGAGGTGACCGAAAACAGTGCTGTCGTGCTATGGGTGTGCAAAGTGGAAAGACTCCACCATGATGATGCATCATGGGAGGGAAGTGGTCTCTGTGTTGAGGCTTGAAGACTATGTAGGGTTTTGTCAGGCAGAGCTAGTGTGAGAGACTGTTAGGGATAGAGAAAGTTTCATGAACCTGATTACATACACAGGTAAGAAATTGCTAAATATTTGATGGTGGGTGTGGGTGGTATATTAGGGCTCTCCAGAGGAATGGAACCAATATAAGTATATGCATATTTATAGTTTTTTTGTTTATATATGTAAAGAGATTTATTGTAAGGAATTGGCTTATAAAGGAGGCAGACAACACCCAAGATCTGCAGGGTGAGTCAACAAGCTGGAGGCCTAGGAAAGCTGATGGTATAGTGTGAAGACTGGCAGACCCAGACTTGAGACCCAGGAAGAGCTGATGTTTCAGTTTGAGTCTGAAGGCAGGAATATGCCAGTATCCTAGTTTGAAGGCAATTGGGCAGGAGGATTTCTTTTATTTGGGAGAGGGTCATTCTTTTTGTTTTATTCAGGCTTTCAACTGATTGGATGAGGCTCCCCTCACATTAGAAAAAAACAGTCTGCTTTACTGGGTCTTTTGATTTAAATGTTAATCTCATCCCAAAACACCCTTACAGTGACACCCAAAATAAGGTTGGACCAAATATCTGGGCACCTTGTGGCCCAGTCAAGTTGAACATGAAATTAACCATCACAGGTAGGTATAAGCAGTAGTTGCTCAGAATAGAGTAGAAGTTAAAAGAGTAGTAGTAGAAGAAAATGAGGTTGGGACATACTTCATTGGCCAAAGAGATTAAACTACACAAGTGAGAAATCATGTGACTAAGTTAATATTGACCATCTCTATATGAGTTGAAATTTGCAGAGGTTTACTAAAATACTTAAAGTAACGTATCAAACAATTCACGGTGCTTTATATACAATTGATGTTTATATTTTAAAACTGGATATTTGGTTGACTTTCATTGATAAAATTTGAACAGTTTTTAAAAATTCAACTTTCTGGCTTTCAAAATTAGTTTTATTTTAAGCTACTAATTAAGATGTAGTTTTCAAAGTTGTACATGCATAATTTTGGGGGGATTTAGGGCATAGATATACCAAATGCCTCATCTAGGGTTTAATTATGAAAATCCTAGTTATGTAGCTCCTTAGAAGAGCAAGTAACTTATTTTATCTTACTAAAAAAAAAGACTTGTGAATTAATGCCACATTAAACACAAATATGATGACATACATCCTAGTATTCTTAATATATCTTATTAAAGATAGCAGGACAATTTAAAGACTGTCTTATCTGTGATCTTTCTAAATGAGCTTGTGTTTTAATTTACATTTCAGAACTTTCCATGCCCTTATTTTTTGTATCTTTAACATTTACCCTTGATTTTTAAAACTTTATCCTTGCATTAAATATGCATATATTATTTTCACACAGTGGATTTTTTTTTAACACGTAGACTTTGGCCACAAGGTAACCCTATTAATTTTTTTCTTTTCTCACATACGTGATGATATGTGTGTGTTCAGGCAATAAAATTTGATCTCAGTTTGGGTTTTCCTAGAAGAGAGCCTACATTTTTTCAGAATATAGCACCAAAAGAGCTGTTTAAAAGAGTGAAACTGTGTATCATGAGTGAGACTAGCAAATTATTATTACAATTTTCAGATATTTTCTATCCTTCTAAGTTTGTATTAATACTTCTTTTTGCTTGAGTATTTGTTTAATGGCATGGGTAACCACAGATCAATCAGACAACTAGAAAATTAAATATAGTGGGAAAGTATTAGCTCATAAGAACTTGATAGCTTTTAGTAAAGTTGATTGTTATTTATCAATACTTACACCTTGTATAGTTAAACCAAAAATTCTGTTTGGGAAATATATTTGCATATATATGTATGTGTATATATATATATATATATATATATATGTTTTATACATGCAATGTATATAGTGTGGTGGTGTGTGTGTATATGACGTGTTGGCTTCGTAGCACTTTGCAGTATGTGAAATTATATTCTTTATTTCTTGAAACTTTTATGTTTCCCTCCCGCCTTTGCCTATAAGCTCCATTATATTTTCCTCTGGCCTAGAAATGTTCCTAGCATTTATTGGGCACCCAACAAATATTTGTGAAATGAATGTATACATATAAAGAGGGGTATATAGAAATGGTTATGTAAACACATACAGTGTATTGAGACCATTTGAGCAGAAATTTATCTCACTCTACATATAATGGACAAAAGTGATCATTATTTCATTAGTCACTGTAGGATGGAGAGTGTGACTGAGACCCAGAAAATCAAGGCAAATGGAATGAACACTACAAAGAGAGGTAGTGAAACAGAGGGAACCACAATGGAAAGAGAATGCTCTTTGTAACTAGATAGACATGGGTTTCTATTAGTAGTCCACTGTTTCTGACCTATATGGGTTTAGACACATTACTTATGTCTAAACTTGAAGCTCCTTATCTTTAGATGTGGCACAGTGACTCAGATATAAAAGTTGCTGCCTTCTCCCATTATCCGTTTGTAGCTGAGCTCCTTGGTTTGGCCCTCTTGTCCACTGCTGAATCTGGACAGTGTCTGGAATAGTGCCTGTCTATGGTGATGGGAAAAAGGGTAGGATTGACAATTCTGGAAAAGTTTTCTGTGCCTTATAAAACATTGCTTAGTCCAAAGGACTGAAAATCAGCTTTTCACATGGAAATAAGGTAATATGAGAGTCTGAAAATATACATGCATTGCCAAGTTATTTGGAACAACTGAAGGTCATTTATTGGTACAATGCTGTCTAATATGCAATATCTAAGAATTTTAACTTCTTTTTTTCCCCTAGTACATTTGTGCTTAATGTTGTGTTAACACACGTTCCCATAGCCTTCAGAATTCTTGTACATTAGGACCCGATAGTCAGTTGCTTGGACCGCCTAGGTCAAACTAAGGTCATACCTAAAATGGGATTTCTGTTCTATTATATCTGGACTGTCCCAGATCACAGAATAGATAAAAACCATTAATTTTTTTAACGTCTTTGAAAATGCATCATCATTAGTTATGTATTTTAGAAGAAGTGGGAAAATCTCATATATTGTTTCAACCTTTAAAGAGGTAATGGAAGACGATTTTTGTTTGTTTTTTGTTTTCTTCTTCCAGTTATGCTACTGCCTTGGATGTAGGAAGTGAAAAAAGGTGTGGTTACGAGTTCAGGTTCTGCCAACAGATGTCTTGAGTTCAAATCCTAACTCCACTATTTGCTCTGTGGCTTTGCTCACATTTCTCTTAAGCTTCAGCTTCTTTGTTTGTTAAGTAGAGATAATAAGACCTGTTGCCTGAACTTGAGAGGGTGATTCCAGGAGATGATCCACGTAAAGCTTTTAGCAAAGTGCCAGGCACTCAGTTAATGTGAGTCATTATGGAGGATATCGTTAGTCTTACCAATACGATTACTACCAGTAATATTACAATTATCAATAATTCATTTTAAATTATTTTGATTAAAGGGCACTGCTGTATTTGTAAAGCAGAATTTTCTGGCACAGGCAGAGCCATCTCTGTAAGGCCAGGGAAACACATACTTTATAGTCATTAAGTTGTGCTGCCTTGTCCACTAATAATTCTATGGGCCAGATGCGTGAGCCGCCAATTGGCTACTGTGGGTTCCACAGAGTATTTAAAATTTGAATGTCATCCTGACATAAGTGATAAGGGTGTGTACTTAAGAGAAAATGAGAGGAAGCTTTTCCTTTATCCGCAACAGAGTTATCTCCCATACTTAGACTAGAAGTGTCATGAAGGCAGGACTTTTCTCTGCTCAAGACTGAGCACCCTGCACAGTGCTCAACATGTTATAAGTTTTCAGTAAATATTTGTTGATTGAGTGAGCAAATGACAAGTTTAACAAAGGCATTTCTAAATATTTTTTCTTCCAGAACTACTTCATGTAAGGTTTTATTTTTAAAAATCAGAAATAACAGAATGCATTGCTTCCACATCAAAGATAAGCACACAGTGCATGAGAAGCAATTTATATTAAATTCATGAATTTATTCATTTGATAATATGGTTCTCCCTATGCCAGGGATTGCGCCAAGTGTTGGGACTAAAAAGATGGAAAAGACATTACCACCACCTTCCTTCAAGGAAGCTACAATCTCTGTTTGACAGAAACCATAATTTTGGTCAAAATGACAAGGCAGTTATACATATATACTGTCATTGGGGATAATGAGGTCTATTTTTAGAGATGTGCTCACAGTAATTCAGCTTACGCCTTTCTAAGTTAGTGCTTGCATAAGAAGGACTAATGTCTCCTTGAAGATTCCATCAATGTGACAGTAAGGTTTGTTGAAATGTAAAATGTGTTTGACGTATGACGCCTCAACTGACAGAAAAGTTAAACTTGCCTTTTTTTCCTGATGAGTAAAAATGTTCTGAGGGAAAATTATATTTTATCCGTAGAAAGATTTGGGATATACTTTGCTTGGGTTTTGAGAAAATATGATGCAATAAAAAGCTTAAGTAATTACCTTCAAAGTAATATTCCCATTTGTTTCTCTCCCAACTAATAGTAAAAGGAGTTTTTATTACAGCACCATTTTTTATGACTATTTTTTGCTCTGGGTGGAGATGACAAAGCATACCTAAATAGGAAATGATTTTAATGTGTACTAATAAAATACCTTAAAACATCTTCTTCCTCAGACAACTTCCTTAAACAAAATTAATTTTCATAATGAAATATTTATCTATTAAAAAAAAATGGAAGTTCAGGTGCTTCTACCCTTGAGGAAAATCCATTAGCGTATACTTCAAAACAGGAACATTCTTAGATCTGTTACTTCCTAAGGCCTAACAACTTGGGTTAGAACCCTGTGCCCTAAAGAACCTCCTGTTTACACTTGAGTTTTATGCATGTCATAGTATCTTATGATGATAGATCTGAATTTCCAGGTATTGCCAAGCCTGTTATAAACTGACATCAAGTGCTGCAGCGGACTTAACTGGGAGTCCCATTAATCTTTGTTGAAGATGCATGAATAAAGTTAGCACTTACCCACTCAACAGCAAATGGAAATCCCTTGTCTCAGCTTATCAACAGCTAAATCATTGCTGAGGAGGAAGAGTTCACTTGGACTTAAATTATTCTTTGCAGTAATTTACCGTAAACCAGCTACAAAGAGGTAGGAGGACGTTCAGTGTTGCCCAGTAGGACTGGGGTTTAGCTAGTCTTGTCTTAATTTCGTATCAACATGTTTAAAAGATGGCTCTGATAACTCAAAAACAAACAAAATATGTTGATATGATATGTTTTAAAAAGCCTGACCAACTACATGCAAACAGTGTTGATTGAGCCCAGAGGCCATTCTTCTTGTGTCTTCCAGTGATGATTCCTTGGTGAAAGGCCCTCACCAAACCATCGCCGTGTTCTGGTGCCAGAAAATCTAGAGGGGTGTGGTGGAGGGGAAGTAATCTGATGTGGAGTTGAGGTAGAGACAGATTTACCCTGCAGCTAAGGAAACTTCACTGTCAAGGCCCTCACTTACCTGGTGCCTTCCAAAGCCCTGGGAGGGCCTAGTAGTATGTCCAGTTGATTGTATGTTTGTTTGTTTTTTTCCCTAAATTTTGCAAAAGTAGTATTTTTGCATTTGTTTTCATAAAGTAGACCTCTAAAATTTCATGTTTCAAGTGTTATAGAATCTAGATCTACCACTAAGATAAAACTAAGAGATATTTGATTGATAAAGAATATTAATTGTGGATGTGAGCCTAACAGATGGTGGGATGAATGTCTTTCCCGACTCACTCTCCTTTGATCAGCAGACTTAAAAGGACTTTGCCAAATGTTTAAAATTCTGAGTCCCTACATTTATGGAGAGTATCTTAGCTTTGTTTGCTTCCTCTTCTGTTTAACATATAATGTGCTCATGGAGTGAACACATGCTGCACTCTCCATAAGGATGGTTGTACGCTTCGCATAGGATCCCTCCCCCGACCCCCTGTTAACTGAACTTTATCTGGTTATGTTTTATTCCTCCATTCTAAAAGGCCAGTTTTTCTATTGCTTCTCTTTCTATCAGAACATCAACACCAACACCAACACCATCACTGAAGCAAAATAGTCTTGTCTGCAAGACACTAATGGATTCCTAATTTTTATTTTAATATAATTTAGTTATAAAGTTTAGTGTTATTATTTACAAAATTCATCAAGTGAATTTCTGAGCTTATTCTCTGTGAGTGACATGTTGTCTTGTATGTCAGAAAAGAGACAAGGAGGAAGACAGGCATGGTTGAGGCTGCTTTCCTTAAAGAGTTTTTCTGTAAAATGAATATTTACAAGATCTTCAGATTTCTATTCTCACTGAGGAGACATCACAGAACCTGTTTACATTTTCATGTTTTACAGATATTGGAAAAGAGAAATAAGTAAATAAATACAAATAATAAAAGAAAAAAAAATTCCTGCACAATTAAGAATCACCAGGGCTTCCCTGGTGGCGCAGTGGTTGAGAGTCTGCCTGCCGATGCAGGGGACACGGGTTTGTGTCCCGGTCCGGGAAGATCCCACATGCCGCGGAGCGGCTGGGCCCGTGAGCCACGGCCGCTGAGCCTGCGCGTCCGGAGCCTGAGCTCTGCAATGGGAGAGGCCACAGCAGTGAGAGGCCCGCGTACCGCAAAAAAATAAAATAAGTAAATAAATAAATAAAATCAAGGGCTTTAAGTGGGACAACGTACCAGTTTCAAAGTTAGTATTAAAAAAAAAAAAAAAAGCAAGACTCAAAGAAGGCACATCTTTAGTTCTCTGGTTAGTTATTTCCTATTGAGTATGTTCTGTGCTGAAATTGCACTATCAGATGTGCCTTTTAATGGCAACTTTTGCAAAAGAGTCTGAAAATAAAAGAAACTAAATTTACCCTTTTATGCAGGAGGATAGGTACACATAGAAATACCTGTTTTTATAAAAGTTTATTCACTCAGTTTTATTATTTCAGTGCTTCAATGACTCTTATTTTTCTAATTCAAACAACCTGGATCTTTTTGATCCTTTTAAACAGGAATGAAATTGGTATTGCTTATCCCATGAGGGCAGGTGTTATGTTTGACTTATCCATGCTTTGTATGCACCTAGACAGGAGAGGTTATTACAAAGCATGTACTCAAATATTTGTTGAAATAATATGTCAGTAAATTTTACAATTTGGGACTGTCCAAGTGACATATCCAAAGTTGACTTCAGCCTAGTCATTAAGACTAGAAATAAATGACTTCGATATATCAGGTTTTGTACTTCCCCTTGATGAGCAGTCATCAGACATTTCTCCAAAATGATAGTTCAGTTCCTTCTCCTGAGAAGTATAAGCAATTTCACTTGCCTCTCAGCTCATAAGACGGGTGTTCCAGAGACCAGCCCTTATCAGAGGTACTGGGTAGATTTCTTCTTTCTCCTCTTCCCTTTACCCTTCTTTCCTCTCTCTCTTCCTTCTTTCCACAAGTATTTTAGGTAACTGTTGTTAGTAGCCATCAGTTTATGCTACATCTCGTGACACCTGAGTTTCATGAATTCTCAGATGGAAATATATTTATTTCTTTTATAAAGAGAGACTGTGTTAAAAAAAAAAAAGATTCTTCAACTACCTACAAAAAAGAAACAGACTCACAGACATAGAGATAAGACTTGTGGTTGTCAGTGGGGAGGAGAGGAGGGAGAAGGATGGACTGGGAATTCGGGGTTAGTAGATGCAAACTATTACATTTAGAATGGATAAACAAAAAGGTCCTACTGTATATCAGAGGGAACTATGTCCAGTCTCCTGGGATAAACCATAAAGGAAAAGAATATTAACAAAAAGAATGTATGTATGTATAAAACTAATGTTTTAGACAAAAGTTATAGAAAGTAGAGTATGGTTGTGCTCATTGGGTGTTTGAATAAACATCATTTTATACACTGATAGCCCCCCGTTAGAGCATTACCAGCTAAATTGCTTCTAAATAAGGAAGTGGCTGTGTCTGTGCCAGCCGCAATTCTGGATGTTTCAGATGAGCTGGTGAAGGTAGTCTCAGCAATATAGAAGACATAATCACTCCAGCGAGATTAATAGCACACCAGAATTGTTAGCAGTTTTAGCCAGAGTAATTCAGAGTCAAAAACTCTAAGAATGAAACTGTCTAGACCCTCTGTAATAGTCTTTATCTTGCACGTGAAAGGTGGTTCTGGGTATGAGCTATCCTCTGAAAAGAGGGTATCTCTAGTTGAGTAGTTTTCAAATTTATGATTTAGGTTGTGTGTATGATAGAAACAATCCACAATCTTTTTTGATAAGAAATGGTGAATTGCTTCTCACATTTGCCATCGTTAATAATTCTGTTAACCATAGTAACTCATCTATGTTTATCACTGTTTTTTCAGACTTCCATAGAATCTGAAGGAAGCTTTCACTGTGTTCTATTTTGAGATGCTCCATTCTTTAACACATTGGTTTTAAAATTCTGTGGAGAGGTGGTTGCTATCCACTTGTAAGATAATATATTAAATATTAAGTACAAAATGATGTTATGAAGACCCTGTATTTGATGAAATTTTAAAAATGGAATTTTCACCCAGTTCATCTGCCTGGTTACAATTTGAAACTCTCCTGACATCTCAGCACTCCCTTAAGTTTGATGGGGACACTGTTGTCTTTCTGACACACTCCTTGGCCTGTTGCAATTCAATTGCTTTGTATTTGTATTTATGGCCCAGTACCTAACGTAACCTTAATTTCTGATGTAATTAGAAAGTTCATATATATTTGAAGGTAAAAAGGATTAAAATATGTGTCACTACTAGATGAATAATTTATTTCTATATCTTTGAAGTTGCTTGAGTAAATGTTCTTTATAAAATATCAAGGTTATTATTCATGACCTTTTCTTTAAAGTTTGGGGAGAGTGTGTGAACAGCAGAGAATGAATTGTTTTAAAGGGTAATAATTCAGTCAAGATTATTTTCTCCACGGAGGTATGATCAAGACTGTGAATGTAGCACAGACTACCTAACGTATACTGATGTTTTATTGAAGCTGTAATGTGTATTGATTCCATGTTGAAAACTATGGGCAAGTCTCTTTCGAATGAGGTCAAGAAAGAAAAATCGTTATTTCCTGATATAAACTAATTTATCATTTGAGACAAGCATTTTCTTCTCAAATTGATTTCTTTTTAAATGCAAAATCAGTTTTTTCCTAACTTTAGTTTACAGTAAAGCAGAAGGCAGGAAAAGGTACTGCATGAGTGTGTGGATTGATGTGTGTGGATCCAGATGCTGTGCTGGATTTTTTTGTGCGGGAAAGTCACTTAAAATGGTCTTGGTCTTATTAGATATTTTTACCCCTGAGGCTAGGCTGTTAAGCCACATGGAATAATGCTTACGAAAACATATAGCCAAACTTTTAAAACAGAGGAGTGGCCCTTTTTCCAAAACACCATCTAAGACCATTGTCTACACTTAAGGGGATAAATGAGATGAAAATAGACCTAATTTGAACAACTCATTCTTCATGTTTAAATAGGAGTGATAGCTTACTTTCCCAAAGTGAACCCACTTGATTTTGCTTGAGTACTCAGTGTACTTACTACGCCTTCCTTGAAAAATTTGGGCCATAAGGTCTAATTGCAAGCAAACAGAGTTGGAGGTATATTCTCTGAGCTGTGGGCTCCCACAACTCCCATTAATGCTAATGGGAGTTACACGTGTGTATTGAGGAGAGAATAATATAGCCTTTGAAGTTGGAGTTGCTAATTGAGTGTTTTCTTCAGCTGTGCTCAGCTTCAGTGGCTAAACTGAGATCCAGCGGTCTAAAATGTCATTCTCCGTAAAGCCCGCTGAATATTATCAAAGCAGACTGGCAGTGAAAGAGGAAGCTTAAAAAAAAAAAAAAAAAGAGTCTTTTCTTCCCCCAAATGGAGAAAGAATTAGCAGGTCAAACAAAGAAGGAGCAAGGAAGTCTCAAGGATGGATACTCCTTTCCTCTAAAGTGGTTTGAGCTGGGGAACCTGTTCAGAGAGTGAGAAAGAGGCCCTTTCCTTTGGGGGAGGTGCCTGCTCTGTGCAGATTCTTTGTCCTATGAGGACTACTCAGGGCTGAATATAGCGCAGCTCTGCCTTGCACTTTGGCCAACAGACAGGCGGAGGAAGTACTTGTCCCTGTAAGTGATTAGATGAATGTAGCGACGTCCTAGATGTCCATGATCCCAGGCTTCCAGGCCGCTGATTTCTTATTTTTCCTTTTTTGTTTTGCATAAACTCCTTTGCAGCAGTAGTCTTTGTAAAGACTTTGTAAAAAAATATTTCCTACGTAACTTTGTCTTGTGGCTAGATCAGTGTGATGCCCTTGCTACTTTTTGGAAACTGAGCTAACTTAAATGACATATACTAATAATGGATTAATTCATATCATATTTGTGCCCGAAGGGCAGTATGTTAAAGATAATAGTATAGTATTAAAAAACTAAAAAAAGAGAAACTCATATTCTCATTAATTGCCTTCCAAATTTACCAAACTATGAGGGCTTCAATTTTACTAGATCTTAGAGACAAAAAAGGAAATAGTACAGGAATAACTGTATTGTTCATTGAATAGGAGCTGTTTCTAAGAAGACAGACTACTTATTAATTTCAGAAAGTTCTTAACAGAGAAGATAGTTGGCCTGAGAGTGTAGAAATGTAATTCTTCTGGTCCCTCAGGGGCTTCAGGACAATAACAAAACCAGTTAGGAAGTTGGTGGTTGCCTCTATGGACTGTCATGTAGAAGAGGGATTAGACTCATTTTGTGTTAGCTCAGACAGCCCAGTGTGGATCAGAAAGTGGCAGGTTTTGGGATTGATCCCAGGAAGAACTCTGGAATGATCTCAGCTTCCTGAAAATTACCAGAGTAGTTTTAGGAGGTAGAGGTGAGCAGTCATTTTCTGGGGGTCCTGGAGAGTCAAAGGATTCAAGCTTTGGATAGAAGACACAGCATGATGATGTCAGAGATGCTGTGATGCTATAATATATTAGTCTGCCTGTATTCTCACTTAAATTTATTTTTAGTAAAAAAGTCACTAGAGGAATAGTCTCTGTTTCTAAGTATGGTTGAAGTGTTCTGTTCCCTAGGATGAAAGCATATACTGTATAGTAATGTTTACATCTTCAGCATTAGTGTCAGGGATAGGGTCCATCCCTCTCTCTTCCTGCTCTCCTCCCTTCTTCCAGAAATGGATGAGGCCACTGACACCAAAGAATGCAACTTGTCCTTTAAAATATTTCCTACGTAACTTTGTCTTAACATGTATGTAATTGTTACATTCGTTATTTGGTCTTTTCAAAAGCCGTGTGTGTTGAATACCCATTATGTATTGGATGTAATAGAAAGCTAAAATTACCCCCCAAAAAGACAAGATATAAGTAAAATATAAGCCCTTTATTAATTGATTAAATCTTAGGTTTATATTACTCAATGATAGAATGGTGACTATAAACATGGAAACAGCTTTTGATGTGATATTAATAATTATTTTCATGTAAATTTTGATATCTAATACTCTGTAGTAAGTCTTAATGCTATAGCTAATCATAGAACATTTCATAATTCAAAGTCATTTATTCTGATTTTAAGTAATCACACTTGAGGTAATTGTTGAACCATGCAAATGGTCTTTCGTAGAAGATAATGCAAAATTTTCTCATTTTTAATATATTCCTTTTTACTTTTGCAACATACATAAATGCATTCTCTTTGAAAATATTTCAAACCTCATAGAAGTAAACAATGAAAGATGCTCTTCATCACCTTCATGCTCAGAGGTAGCAGTTTGTTGTATATCTTTCCAAATCTCTTCCAGTATACTATAGTTTAATAGCTGTGGAACACATGCATATGGCTTTATAGTTGAAGCTTGTTTTGCTTTAACTAGTAGAATCACATTATATGGATTGTTCTACAATTTGGGTTTATTTTTACAGAACAGTATCTGGCCTCTGTTTCCATGGCAGAACATATAGATCTACCACTGTGAGGCTACATTGTAATCTGTTGTATAATGCACTATAGTTTATTTTATTGTTAATCATTGTTTTATACAATGCTAATACAGAGCATGCTACAAAAACCCTTAAAAGAGGCCTTTTGAATACACATAATAAGATTGTTGTGAGATTGTCACCTAGAAGTACATTTAGTTTCATTTAAACTACTATTATTATGGAGCCATAGGTAGATTATACGTGTAGATTTATAAAATGAAAACTGCTATTCATGGACTAATGTCGCATAAAAGTCTGAAACGTATTTCGGAAACACTATTTCAGTCTGAATTGCATATTAATATATTTATATATTCTTGAAAAGTTATTTTATTGAATATTGTTCACATTTACTCAAGATTCACTTTAGACTTTTGCCTGATGCAACTTTTAACCAGAATTTACTTTTTCTTCATATTTGGTATCTTTCTAAAGAAGTTTTCAGGAGGGTTACTTTTATAGACATTGTGTAGATACTTCTAGTAAACGAGAGAAAAGATACATGCAACTAAAATTGACGTCTATAATAAATCCTAATCCAACAGAGACTTTAAGGATGGAGGAAACATTTAGAGTCCTCATTAAATGCTGTTTTTTTAAAGTACTGGTACCACCTTGTAGAGAGCTGTTTTCCTTTATGTCAGTCACTCCTATGAAAACAACACTGTGTAATGGACATAGAAAGTCACAAAGATACTTAAGAGACTAGAAGGTAATAAAACAGCAAATGCTAAGCCTTCAGAAATTAATAAATAATTTGGGACCAAGTTTAAATGCCATTGGTTTGTGCACATGAAGATATACAGACAGTGCCAGCTGCAGCATTCAGTTCAGACAATGCAAAGACAGGTAGGTACACACTTGATTTGGGATCAAGTCCTACTGTGACTTGTCAGGCTGTTTTGAATGGATGTGCCCACTTTTCCCCTTCAGTAGCACCTCAGATACTAACCCATTGAAGATGAGGCTTTCAGAAGATTAGGCCAACTGATTCTCCGCATACGTATACAAGGCTTTGATTTCCTAACAGAAACACATTTTCTTAGTATCTATTAATTTGGGACCCAGCCATGGTCTTTGGGCCAGGCATGCAGTTGGCACAGGCTGGCTCTGTACCACCTCTCAGTAATTTCCACATTATCCCAGGTTGGTATCGGTTGGAAGAACTATAGCATAAGGACCTGATTTTGGTGCATTTGGCAAACAGAAGTAACTGTAGCTTCCTGCTGGGGCAGATTTGCCTGCATTATCCATTGTCTGTGGTAAGCTGCCTAAAGCTGATTAGAGGATTGTATTGTGGACGCAGAACTTACCTTTCTTTCCTTCAAAGGTGAAGCTTCTGGCCTGCTGGCTGGGAAGTGTGTAGCTGTACTTTGTCATGGGGAGAGAGTTCCCAGGGAGAACCATCTCCCTTATGTGTCTTGTGATCTGCAGCATTCAGGGAAGTAGAGAAAGGTCGAGAATAGTACCACTTGTACTTGGAGGTTCCACCAGCCTCAGTGTGCCCCAGCAGAAGTTTTCATCCTCTTCCCATCTCAACGAGCTTCCCTCTCAGATGTCGTGTCCTTGTATCAGTCAACAGCACCACCGTGCTTCGGCTCTGTTGTCCATGTTGGAAGCTTCTGGATTTCCCTTTACTTATTCCTGTTGTCTTGCCTTTCCTGTTCTATGCATTCCCACATCATCACTTACACAGTGACCCTTGTTTTTTCCCACGTCTTTCCATTTTGCTACCAACACCTTAACTGAGCAGAGTTTCCTTTTTCCTATTGCAGTAACTTGTCAAATGCTCCATCCACAGTCTCTCTGATGCCCCTCACTTATTCCAGGTCCTGCCACCTTTGGTCCTAGACCCAAATTCATATACTTAACCTTGGCATTAAAAAAAACAAAACAAAACAACACAACAAAACATATTCTTCAGTGTTGTTTGAATTCATGTGGCAAAACATAGAACATGAAATACAGATATATTTACTGGGTGAATTATATAAAAGAAATATGTTTAACAGGTTATTTAGATACAAAAAGGACTAGTTAACATTGTTAAAACCTAGTCTTTTTGAAAGTTATAGCATAGTCATCTACCTCACCTTCACCTTTGAGTAATTACTTTATAAAAATGGCATGTGCAGGTGTCAAGTCCTAGCAATATTTGTGATTAAAAAAAAAAAAAATCTCAGTCGCTTGGACAGAGGCAGGCTAATTTAGCTTTTGGCTTTTTGTCTTTGAATCGAATAATCACCATTTTTCCCCTCATGCTGTTGGGGTTGTATTATTACAAATAAGAGGTTTTTTTAGTTGATGAACAGTTAAAAAATTAGATTAATTTTACTTATTAGAAGGCGCGTAATCTTTGAAGTATTTTACTTGTTCCATCAGACATTTGAATGTTCCACTATCTAAAAAAAGAATAAACCATGAATTTAGATTGAGAGACTCATATTTCAACTTAAAAATATAAAACCATTGTGGATGTTGACGTGGAAAGTTTTAAATTAATTACCTAGGTTTAGAACAATTTGCTTTCAGAAAGGTAATGGTTGGCAAATAGAGTTATTTTTCTGGGACTTGTTTTTATTTTTTTTCCCCCTCTCATCTAAACTAGATCACTTCCTGTTGTATACTCCTGTTGTATAGTTTAATGAAATGTTATATGGAGATTTTTTTAAAAGGTGGGGAAATTAAGGCTCTTCTAAAATCTAAACAAAATAACACAGCAGAACTAGACTGAATGGAATAATGTCCTGCTAGCTTAAGATACTGAATGAAGCCACAGTGTGTGCCAAAGCAGTGGCTTGTCACTAGGCTGTTAAACTGAAAACTTATGAGTAAATACTTCAAATGTCATTCTGTGGTGTTCCACCCATCCACTTCTTGTATAACACACAATGCTGTTTTACTGTACACATCAAATGATTCAATTTTCGTTTTGTCTGACGAAAGTGAAAAGGGGAAAGCACTGTCAATGCTTAGCTTGGATTCAGACATCTGTTAGAGGCCATGCGGTGTAGGCGGGACACTGGACTGGGTGTTGGGACCCTATCCTAGAATCAACGGTATATGCCAAAGTGATTTCACAGCAATCCTGTGAAGTATTTCCTCTACTTAATAGATGGGAGACTGAGGTCCAGAAAGGGTAATGTCCACACAACTAATAATAATAGTACTCAACAAAAATAATAGGCTTACAAAAACCGCACTGTATGCCAAAATGCTTAAAACGCGAATCGTTCTTATACTTAACAAGTCACTTTATTCTACATATTAGTCCATTTAATCTCAATACCAGTCCTGAGGTAGAGGATTTTTTTCTCTCATTTTACTCATGAGGAGCCTGAAGTAAAGCGAGTCTTAGTAGCTCAGTTTATAATCAGAGCTAATGCAAAGCTAAGCTTGTCTTATTCAACATTTGTGTTGACAATTTAGATGTTGAAAATACCTTGAAATGTTTTTCTCTGTACATAATTTGTATAAGGAAGGAACAGGTATGGTTAAAAGAGAGAAAATGTCAAATGATTAAGAGGAAAATATAAGACATTCAAGGATGCCTTTTATTTCTGTGAATTATTGGCAAACCATTTATTATAGGGTTATTTAGTTCTCACAACGTTCAAAGTTTCTTAGTAAAATAAAATTAAATAGTGATGATCAAAATTGGATTTTTTGTTGATTTAATGTTTTATTTAATTACTTTTTAAGTGCCCCGTTTTAGGAGGGACACTGCGTTGCTCACGTTCTGTAGATTCTGGTCTGCATGGTCAGAGACCTTCATACAGTAACGAGAGCTTCCATGCGTGCTTTGAACATCCGCTGTGTTTCAGGCATCGTGTCACCTGTTTGCCATATATTAGCTGAGTTTATTCCCATGATAAGCCCACCAGATGGGTCATATTTTCCACAATTTACAGATGCAGAAATTAGGGTAAGATGAAATGCCCAAAACCACAAAGTGAGGAGCATTTTGAACAAACCTGACCTTGAAAAAACCCACACTTCAGAGCCTGTGCCCTTCCCTTGTACTATGCTGCTGACCTTTTTGAAGTGACCTACCAGCCATGCAGTCCAGTGCTGCCATATTAATGTGTCTGGACCCGGCCAGGTGTATGTGAAGTTACAAACTTGACATGGCTCATTTCCTGCAACATCAATTTTACTCAAATAGGGGAAACAGCATTATTTGAACATTAAAATCAATTTGGATTTATTAAGGAGGTGAATTTAAAATTCTCCATTTACCTTAAGAGGAGACAAGATCTCATAGAAGCTTTGATGTTGCTTTTATGGTTCCCTTGGGCTTTGGCCCCAGTGACCTTAGTCCTCTGGCTTTAGGGGTGCCATATGGAAAACACAGAGAAGCCTGTACTTCACTTGGTTCCTTCACTGAGAGGTCATGTCAGAGTCTCACCAATATGTAAAATGCCACAGCCATATCGACCTGTGCTTGTCCTCTCTCTTTGGGCCACTTATTCTTTACCAGTTGTAGAAATAAACATCATATGGCCCAACTCATGAAGACCCCTGAAGAAAAGTGCCTATTAAAGCCTCCAGAATGAAAATAATCAAGAGAGTATTTCTCTTCTTTTTTTTTTTTTTTTGACTCTTAGGTACTTTTAAATATTTTATTTACATCATCCATTTTCCGTCACCAATCTAATGGGGGTCATTGATCATACATTAAACCCAATGGAGATTTTCCTGCATTCTGGCTAGTTTGATATATATATATAAAATGACTTTTTAGGACAAGGGGTGGGGTGAGGAAGCTTGGGAGGAAGGGAGAAGGGCAGGATGGATTTCAGAATATCAAGCACCAAGTAGTAAAATAATGCTTGGTACACTCAGTGGCATCTGGGGCTGGTTTTCTTCCTCCTAGAATTACTTATTTACTCCCTGGAAGTAAATTGAAAGTGCATTTCATGTCTCCTATATATCTTATGGCCTGGATTCTTGATGCCTTCACATAAGGAACAAATGTCTTTACATGTGCTTCACATCTCTTGTTAGGTTGACAGATCCACGTAAGACGCTATCATCAGGTAACGATTTTCCTTCTCTTGGTCGCTGTTCCCTTCTTTATAAAATGAGAAGGCTAGCCTGAGGTGATCTGTCTCAGATCCCTGTTGGTATTAGCATTCTCTACTTACAGACTCAAGCTGATTATCTAGCGTGAGTTGTTTTGTTTCAGTGTGTGTGTGTGTGTGTGTGTGTGTGTGTGTGTGTGTAAAAACTCCTATCCAGACCACTTTCCCCCTCCCACTTTTTGTCCTTCAGTATCTCCTTTCTCCTCCCCAGGGTTCTATCCCAAAAAGCAATTCCTGGAGACATTCCTTCATAGAGATTGTGTCCACATATATGGATCCATTCATTATACTCATTTATAGAGGCATAAAATGGAAGTGGAAAGAAACATCCTTTTAGGTTTTTGAGGATGGTATAGTACACTTTGCACCTCCCCCCTTCCCCGAGAAAGGACTTATCCATGCTGTGGTTCCCCATGTGCTTCTTTTTTTTTTTTTGAATGGGCATGACTGTAAGACTTTTTTCACAAAAACAGACAATGGGCAGGATTTGGCCTGCTGACCATAGTTTGCCAATTCCTGTGGGCTTCAGTTCTCAGTATGTAAAATGAAAGAGAGAGAGAGAGATTATTAAAATAACTGCCAGGTACAATTTACAGTTTCTTCATGGATACATGTACTCCATATGCTTCTTAATTGTGGGCCACCAATTGTATCAGAGAGGTAACTGTAATAGCAGATGGATGGTGGACAACTAGTAAGTAGGATATGGTTATGTTGCTGAGGTTCATGGTGATGAGCAAAAAGGCCTCCAACTGGGTTATGTCTGTTGAAGCAGAAAATAAAGGCATGAGGGCTAACAGCAAACGACATGCATTGATTGCATGTCATGTACAAAGACCTCTGTTCATCCTCACAGCTATCTCAAATGGTTGACATCATTCTTATTTCAAAGAAACTGAGGCTTCTAGAGGTTTAGTAACACCACCTCTGTGTTTTCCAGTGATCTTGACTGAAGCTCTTCCCTTTTGTGGAATCAAGGAATCCACGTTCTTTGACCCGAAGATTTCAGGTCATCTTCACAGTTGTTTTGGTGAAGTAGAAGGTGGCTCTCCACACTCTTGCCTAGTTGAGTCGAGTGAGCTCAAAGAGCTGGCAAAATTATGGTAATGAAGTTAAATTCACATCCCATTAAACCTAGGCCGATAGTTAAGTCCAATTATGCTTAGCACTTGCAGCTTACATAAATATTAAATTGTCAGCTTTAATAAACTTCAAAATTTGCTCACCCCGCAGTCTTCCAGCTTCACTGTTTTTTTTTTTTTTTTTTTTTTTTAGCTTCACTGTTTTAAGCTCTGCTGAGGCATATTATGTTGGCACATTATTTCTTGCTGAAGAGGTTGATAGAAGCAGAGGGTCCTTTGTGGCACTTGAGTTGGGGAATATAAGCACCTACACATTTTGACAGGCCAGAGGTTACCTACAGTGATTCAAATGATAGATTTAAAAGATAAAGGTTTTGTTTTGTTTTGTAAATAGCTTAGGAATCCAGAAAGGACTGCCGTTGCTCCTCAGTAAGATGCTTACCTAGCCGTGCCTTATGTCCCTCCTCTGACCAGTGTTTAATGGTCTAAACCTTGGGGTCCATATTTCCCATATGATGTCACTTGCTTCCATGCTTCAGGGACCAAAATCTCTTTTTCGTTGTCGCTGTTGGAAAATACAAACTTTGTTTTACTGAAGGTCGTATTTACTGTGCACGAGACCTTTTTCCTCAGTGTTATTGAGTAATAATTGACATACATCACTGTATAAGTTTCAAGCATACAGCATGATGGTTTGATTTACATATGTTAGGAAGTGATTACCACAATAGGTTCAGCTAACATTGATTTTCTCATACAGATACAATAAAAAGGAAAGAAAGGAAAAAAGACAAAAAGGGAAAAATATCTTGTGGTGAGAATTTTTAGGATTTACTCTCTTAACTTTCCTACATATCATACAGCAGTGTTTGCACCTAGTACTTATTTATCTTAGAACTGGGAGTTTGTATCTTTTGACCAACTTCCTCCAATCCCCCACCCCCTACACTTCGCCTCTTGGTAACCTTAAGTCTGATCTCTGTTTCTGTGAGTTTGGCGTTTTGTTTCATTTAATTCAGTAATTATCTTTCTCTGTATGACTTATTTCACTTAGCATAGTGTTGCCAGGGTCCATCCATGTTGTGGCAGATGGTAGGATTTCCTCGTTTTTTGGTTTTTTTTTTATGGCTGAGTAGTATTCCATTGTATACATACACCACAACTAATTTATCCTTTTATCCATCAATGGACACATAAGTTATTTCCATGTCTTAACTATTGTTAACTGTTGCTATGAACAGGGTGGTGCAGATATCTTTGTCAAGTAAGTATTTTCATTTTTTTAATATATTCCTGGAAGTGGAATCGCCGTATCATATAGTAGGTCTATTTTTAATTTTTTGAGGATTATCTACACTGTTTTCCACAGTGGGTTCAGTTATTTATAATCCCACCAATAGTGCACAAGGGACCAAAATCTTGATTTTTATTTTTTTCCCCTAAGCTCTGGCTAGTATTTCCAGTAGTCCATTGGATTTGGTACCTAAATATATTGCAGTGATCTCTAAGTAAAATTACATCTTAAGACTAAACTCATTCTCTCTCCCATTTCCTATACTTTCCATCTCAGTTAATGGCACCGTCATTCTCCTGGTTATACGAGCCTGAAATCTTACAGTCTTATTGACTTCTCTTTTATCCCTTATTCTACAAAACTACATAGGCCATAGCTTCTGTCAATTTTACCTCTTACGTGCGATTTCTTCTTTTCATCCTACCTTTGGATGACTTAGCTTGGGTAGGCGTTGCTTTTGGGACTTTTGCAAGAGATCTTATCTGGTTTCTGTTCTTGGCATCTATTCATCTATTGCCAACATTGGTATCATCCCCCAGTGCCTATAGGATAAAATCGAAACTCCTTAGTATGGGCAGAGGCCCTTACTAGCCTCATCTTGGGATACCCCTATCTCATGTAATATACTTTATGCTGTTTTCAGACTCAATTCCTTTCCATTCTCTAATGTCATGCTGTTCTTCCACAGTTCTCTGCCTTATCACCTGCCATTCATTCCTCAGCCTACCTTTCATTCATCCAATGAATGTTTATTGATTGAAAATCTCTTATTCCTCTGAAAAAGATCCCAGCTCGTGTTTCTTCCCCAGCTGTCTCTGAGATCTAATTGTCCCCTCTCGTATGCCACCATGGCACTTTGCTCCATTGTTTCACTTCCTCATACATGTGCCTCCCCTAATCTCCTGGGAGGATCTTCAGATTAGAGACTATATCCTACCTGTTTTTGAGTTTCTTCCTTTACAGCAGTACTTGGCACATAGTACATAATCAGTGAATTTTATTAAAGAATGGGTATTTTATTAAATACCCATTTATTAAAGAATGGGTATTCTGGGAACTGAATGTCAAAGGGCAGGCTCAGCAAAGGATTTCATTTTAGATATTCTTAGTGATAAGGATAGTTGTATTTCATTTCCAGGACAATTAATAGAGACTCTGATGTACAACTGATGGAAAATATCTTCTAGTGCTGGTACGTTTTACCAGCAATGTTATTATTCTAAACAGCCAGCGAACCACAAAAGCATGCTTCATGCTTACCAGTGTTCACCCTTCTAATCTGTTAGGCTTTTCATTAAGGGATTTCAATGTGATTTTAGTATAACTACCCTGTATATTTATATAAATGTTTGCATTGGAAAACCACGTATAGTACTTTGCTCCAAACTCCCCAGAGTATATATAATCCATACGTATATTTATTGATAGATTTATTGTGTCAGTGGATAGGAGAGTTAGGACATGTACTTTATGTCAGTTTCCTTTATAAGTAACAGCTGTCGCTGGATTGATATTCTGAGTGGGATTAATCACCTAATTGCTTTCTGAACTTCGGTGACTGTAACTGAGAACATCTCCTCCTCAAATAAATGAAGTATTTAATTTAGGAAATGGGGTTTGGGGTGCTAAGGCTCTTCTCTCTTTTTATTTAGGCCATGGACAAATGCTCTCAAATTAGTGAGGAAGCAAACACATTAAGAGGTGGCAGCTCTGGGGTTACAAAGTAAATAGTTTTGAAACTAACGACCAGAGAAAGCTGTCTGTAGGGCCATACACCAGCCTTTCTACCCATACCAAGGGTTTAAACTTCTAAGTGCAGTATAATATTTAAGAGAAGGTAGATTTTTTTCTTTGTTTTTTTTTCTATCACATTTACAATAAAACAACCTTTAAATCTAGTTTAATCTAATAATTGTCTGTGTAGTTCCCCTGCTGATGTTTGCAAGGAGTAATGAATGATTTTACTAAGACTGAATTAGGCAACTTATAAATGGTGAAACCTCCAAAGTCAATGCAATTTCATTAAAATCGTTATTAGTTTCTGGTAAGGATGATAATACACTCTGCATAGAATACAAATCAGCTTGCAATTAGTAGAATGCTATTTATGATTAAAAATGCTCTTTGAAAGCAAAAAGTTTACTAAGGCAGGCTCAGTTGCTAAATTTTGTCGCAGTGTTTGGTGGAATCTCTTCATCTTCCAAAGGTAGCAGTGTGAGGAAGACTAAGTAATTCAGTGGTGGGTTTGACTAAGGAGGAATATTTTTGAACAAGTATAGATATATATACAGATGCATAGAGAGAGAGGTGTAAAAGCTATGATACAGATATAGATAGTTGTGCTTACAGTCATATTTTACATATATCTATATCTGTAAATGTACATGCATTACATATTTTTCTTAGTCTGGACATGGGGCTGACTCTGGAAAAAATATTAACGCAAATGAGTTCATTTAGGTTGACAGTCTTTTATTTAAGGTTTTCTGGAGTGTCTGAACACATGGAGACCTCATGAGAAGAGGTTGAAGAGAGAAACTTTGTTTTCATGCCAGATAAAGCATGCCGATTCCTACTGTAATTTGAATTACAAAAAAAATACCTTTTAAAAAATGTGTTTTGTATATTATCTCTCATACAACTTCAAGGAATTTATCATCTCATAAAATGATGGCCTTTTGTGTCCTCATTCCTGGTAAACTTCATAGCTGATAAACAAAGACAAGGTGTTGTAAAGTCCCAGGAATCTCGGACAGAGAGGAAGGTTCATGTCAGTGTTGTCTAGGGAACTTTGAGCACTACAAATAAACGTAACTCAAAACGCTTTGTGTAAACACGTTAACAGTTTCATATTTAGAATTCTTTGCCTAGTTGAAAGGGTAGAACACAAAGATCTTTTTTTTTTTTTTTTACTGTTAATATTATTCCTTTTTTTTTTAACATCTGTATTGGGGTATAATTGCTTTACATTGTTGTGTTGGTTTCTGCTGTATAACGAAGTCAATCAGCCATACGTATACATATCCCCATATACCCTCCCTCTTGCGTCTCCCTCCCACCCTCCCTATCCCACCCCTCTAGGTGGTCAGAAAGCACCGAGCTGGTCTCCCTGTGCTATGCGGTTGCTTCCCAATAGCTATTTTACATTTGGTAGTGTATATATGTCCATGCCACTCTGCGTTTGGCTTCCTGACTTTCCTTTCAACAGGATATTGGATATTGTGCCTTTGGATATGTGGAGAGAGAGTTCCCTTTCTCGCTGCTTTTCCTCTTCTGTTTGTGGCCCATTGTTGAGTGTTAGTGAGTAGGTATGGAGCTGGAGGGTCTAATACCTCCTACTGTTTCCTGTCCTTGCTAGTACTGCATTGTATCAACATTGTGGGAACCTCTAATTCTTGTCCTCTCTAGACTGAGAGCCCTTGAATTCTGGTCCTGTGCTTTTTATCTCTAGATTCCTAAACTTAGCACAATGCTGGCACATAATAGATGCTCGATACGTGTTTCTTGACTGCGTGACCTAATTAATAAATGAATGATCTAAGTTTTATTTTTCAACCCTGACAGTATGTGCTTCTGACAACTTGAATTCTGTGCAGTTAGTTTAAGAATTTACCGTTACGACACCAAGAAGCAATCGGGAGAATACCACCACCAATAGGATAAAACTAATCCAAGTTCTAATGGTCTAATGTTCCCCATTAGTGGGTAAATGGTGCAACTTATGCTGAAATGTACACGGAATTAAGACGGACCTTTTAATTTGGAGGAATAATTGAATATGAACAGTCAGAAAAATGTAAATAAGGTAGTGCTGTTTCTTTTTTACACATCTCAAGTCTCTGTTTAATTTAGAAATATTAAAATGCATTATGCGTATTGTGGTTTGTTCTCAAATGACCACACTTGATATGTTAAGTTTTAGAGCATAGTATATTCAAACACTAGTTACAGATTCACTTATTGAATTAAATTTAAATGTTATAGCTTTTGTTATAAGTAGAATTCCAAAGCTGAGAAAATATAAACAAGTCAGCATCTTTCGTGTTCTATGAATTTTGTATTTTGTGAATTTACAGAGTAGGAAATGAGAAGAAACAATAATTCTAAAGAAATTATTCAGTTTTCCAGTCTTACTGCTTGCATCAATTTTATAGGTACAGAAAGTATTTCATAGCTACCTTCTACTTAAATGGTTTTTGGTCTTCACATCTCAATACCCTTAGGACCCTTAGCTTTTGCTTTTTAATTAAAGTCTACCCTTTTTCTCTTTTTCCCACAAAGGAAAAGAACTCTACACTCAACTATTTTTTTGCTGTCCTTGCGTCCAGGTCTTTAAATGTCTAGACCTGGGATTAATAATTCCCACCCTGCTCCTAGATTGATAACCCAAGCATCTTAACTCTTTGGAAGGCAGCATTTTTCTGAGACGGTTAGACAGTTTGGTTTCTTTGACAGTGACTCTTCCATTGAACGGTTCTCTCCCTGTGGAGGGTATTTTATGGTACTCTGAAAAATGAGCTGGGCTATGTATGTGATTGATTTTAGGAAAGAATTGCTGGGGTTAAAATGCATGATCTGATAGAAGAACCATGTTCCTAGCCAGTTTCCTAATGGTTTAAACAGAGTACTCTTCAATGTTGACTGCTAATATATTCCATTTTATAGTATTTTTTTTTAGTACTTTGATATTTTTCAGACACTCGTTATGTTTTTTTAATGACGACCTCATTGCGGAACATTTGGAGAATGTAAGAATGTCTAAAGTGGAAAATTAAAATAATCCTGATCCTATGTCTCTAGGATAAACACTGCAAACATTTTGGTGGAGATTCTTACAGGCTTTTTTTTCTATCTATGTTTGTATGTTTAATCCTATTCTCACTACTAAGGAGATAAAAAGGCCTCTCTCTTTCTGAGTCCTAAAAAGAGAGATGCTAAAAGATGTAAAAATTAATACTTTATTTGAATTTTGTTCATTATGATGTATCCTTTGTATCTTTAAACGTGTAGGCCCAAGAAAAGTGGGTCCATTTTTCTTTTAAATAATAAAAAAAATCTGGAGTAATGGATTATACTTATCACAAGAGCTTAATGAAGAGTGAAAAGAATTATCTGAGTGCTGTTACCAACTCAGATTCTGTAGCTATGTCAAGCCACGTAAGTCTTTGGGAATATAGGCAACACTATAGCTAGGGTTGACAGTGTCCAGGGCCATATTGGATAAAGCAACAGAGCTGTTTGGGAACATCAGTGAGCATGAAATTGGTATTGATTTAGTGCCCAAGAAAAAGCTTCAGAAATCTGAAATGTAGGTCTAAATGTAAACTTGAATGCATTCTGTATTTATTTCATTTTTCCTTATTTTCTCTTTGTTCTGGTTTCTTCTCCCAATTAATTTCTTTTTGATTATTTTTCTCATATTGTTTGTATAAATGCAAGGTATTCTGAATTCTTTCTGGAATGAGGCAGGAATATTAACAAGTATATAAATAAATAGACAAAATGTATAGTAGTGTAGAGTGGGGATATCGTTAGTTTCCTTGAACTAAAAGGTAATTGGTGAGAGGAAAAAACTTACTTTACAGAAAGAGGAATAGGAGAAGTTGAGATATTTGGATCGTATTTTTGTCTTGATGTTTTGGCTCCTTTCTTTCCAATTTTTGTGACTAAATATGGATCCCCGTAAGCCATATTATCGAGTGTTAACACAAAGTCTGTTGTTCCAGGGTTAAATCTAGTAAAACAAACAAAAATTCCCACTTAACCCCTTACTTTGGAAGTAAACGAAAAAGAATTGATAATGACAGCCATTTGTAATTTATTATTGTAATTTAAAGAATGCACTTGCTTGTCCCTGTTACAATTGATTTCTTTAAGCAAATCTACCTTTTTTTAGTGTAATTAATAGAAGCCATAAATCTTTGCAAGCTGTTTCTGTTAACAGCACAGTAATATAGGAACATGAGGTTTTAGGATGACATCCTGTTAGAGATTTAGCTAAAAATTGCTTGCACCATTTAATAAAAGTGCCAAATGGAGTCCACCCACAGCAAACTAAAACTAAAAACTAAAGCTATCAGAAGTTTACTTGGTTTCCCAATACTTTATATAGTGAAGCTATATTTTTCCGTAATAGTTATTATTAATTTATTCACATTTATAGCTTAAATGGGAATTGAGGTATTATAACATTATTTGGGTCTTTTAGTCTAGATTGTATTAAATGTAGCTTATGTGTATAAATTTCCTGATACTATTTAATGTATATTATACATTTCACACGAGTTCAATAATATATATATAGTATTTTTTTAGAATTGATTATTATGCCTTAATTAAAGCCCATTTTCTTAAGATGGAAAACTGATGTATCTCAAACAACCTCATTCCTCAAAATGATTTAATTTTTATGTTTCTCACTTTCCACATGGTTTCTGCTCCTCTAGAGGACTCTGTTGTATATTTTCTCTTCTCATGCTTTTCTAAGTTAGTAACTACAATCATGAACTCTCCTGTAGTATATCTTTGGGTGAATAACATAATATATTATGAATTTTTTTCATATCTCTCCCAGAGTGACTTAAAAGTAATTATTATGTTTGTGTATTTAATTTATTTTTGAGGCAGTATTACTAATATATAATCAGTCCATTTATTTTTTTGTAATTGCGTGTTATACTCCTTAATTAAGATAATTCATGATATGTAAGATAATATATTATTGTTTTCTCCTTTTTCATAGTGATTAGTGACTCTCACATTATCATAAATTGCTACAACAAATTCCACAGTTTTATCAAATAGGATGGATTTCTTTAAGAAACTAATATGTTTAGAATCTCTGATACTTGTACCTTTCTGTTCACATTGAAGCCTTTAAGAAGAACCTTGAACAGTGTCTTATTTCCTCCCAGGAACTTAACCAGTGGTTATTAGTGATATACAATGATAAGTACAACATGGAATTTCACCTGCTGTGGAGTAACTAAGATAGGTGACTATCCTACTGAGTACGCACTTTAACTTGTGCCTTTATGAAAGAGATGAATAGGGCTGGGACTTTTTTTTAATCAATGCACGTGGATTAGTTACCTTTATATTTTACTTATAAATTTTACTTATAAATTATATTTTATTTATAAATTATATATATATATACTTATAAATATAATTACTTATATTTTACTTATAAATTACTTATAAATTATAATTAATTACCTATATATTTTACTTATAAATTAGTTACCTTTATATTTTCTTTGACGACAAGAACTCTTTCTGATACATCTTTATGCTCTGCAGTGCATTAAACATAGTATGGAATCTAAAATTTTTTTTGTTGAATTAAATTAATATGGAAATACACTTTATATAGTGTGTTAAATGAAATCATGCTTTCTAAGTACAAAGAGTCTGTCTTGATGCTTTCTTAATCTGTTGTCAGTAGCTTTGTCAGACATTGGCCTATGTCATACATAGGAAATATATATATAGCTGTACATACATGCATATGCATAGGTATACATAGCAATATATGCATTCATACGTTTGAAAGATCTTTGTGTGTGCGTATTGTGTTTCTTTATTTCTGACTTATATCCAGGTGGCAATTAGAGTAAAAGTGTTTAAATAACGCATCGGTACTTTTTTATTTTATTTTTTTAACTTCCTCTAAGCACAGAATGCCCTTATGTGACACTTAAAAGACTAAGCTGACTTTCTGAACTATGGATTTGTGGTCTTTGAATCAGTTCTAATTAAATGCATGGTTCTACATTTCAACATTTTCCTGAGCCTTCTATTCTTCTTCTATTGTACATCATATAATGCACATCATATAATCTCTAGTTACATAGAGATTATTGCACATCATATAATGCACACCATATAATCTCTAGTTATAACTGACGTCTGTAATGTTCTCACACATTCTGACTTAAAATTTTTTATATATGATTTGCAATATAAAATAAACAGATTTACACTCTTATGTGGATTTTTAATATACCATGGAGTCATTCGCTAGGACTTGTATATTTGAGTTCTGAGTAGATATTTTTGTCAAACATTTTAATAATAAAGGAAAAGTTATAGAATGGTTAGGCATGATATGTTGGATGAACCTTGCCATTGTAAGAGTGACTGAAATTTGTTTATATGTTTTCTATTTTTAAAAAATTGGTAATATAATTGTGATTTTTATTTTATTTGGTTTTGATTTTTGTCTTAAAATATAGACGACTTTGGAGCAGAGGATAAGACAAAGTAATTGATTCAGGCTAGGGAGTGGGGACTGTAGAATAGAAATTAGACTTGCTCTGCATGATACCACATGTCAAAGCAACCCAGAAAAACACTAAAACTAGTGAAAATTACTGGGTAGCATGGTTTATGACAATATAGTGCCTTTCCTACTATATATATAGTACCATATATATATGGTAGGTCACTAGGTCCCAGCACCAGCTACTTAAGAATCAGTGAGTCAATAAAATAGATGGGAAAGATGGAATTTCTCTCTAATCATCTTACACTGTTTCAGCAGCTATGATATTTCTCTGGAAGCATTTTGTCACAGTGGCCATGATGAGACTCACAGTACAGTTTCTAGAAGTTGTATTTCCTAAAGCGCTAGATGGCTCTTTCATTGAATTCTGCCATTTTTCTTTTTAAAGATATGATCCCCAAACCTTTTAAGATAGAGTGCTTCACACCAATAAGAATCAGTGTAGCAAGGCATTTGCACTACTGAAATAACACTGCCTCCTACACAACTTTGTTACGATGTTCCCCCTTCACTTCTCTGAGGAGTTAGGAGTTTATAAGGACAACTTACTGTCATTCTTAGAAGATACAGTAGTATCATGCACTCCCTTGTCTGGAACTTGCTACTTACTTAAAAGTGCGATAGCAACAACAAAGATGACTTTTCAATATGCAGAGAGTGAATGTTCAGCAGCTCTGAAAATCTTGCCTTCCATGCTGGTTCTCTAGCCATTAAAGTCAGTGGCCCAGGGAGACTGCAGATGCATTATGAATTAATAGTTAACCATCTTCCATACTAGGTGCTAAAGTTTACCATCTTATTTTTCTTAGCAAAACTTGGCCTCCCAAAAGAGAGTCATCACTCATGCAATCACTCACGATTCAGCTGAATCAGATGCTGTCAGTTGAGAATTGAGTTTCTTGTATAATTTTCCAACACTTGTGTGGGTATGATTTTCTAAAGTCTTCATCAGTGAAAGCAAGTGGCCATTTATTTGGCCTCTGCCTTCTTTTCTATCATTGTCACGTGCTATTCCTCTCTTTCTTCCTTACGTACCAGCCATGTAAAGGCATCCTCAATTTCCCAAATGTGCTACACTTATTTGTGCCTCTAGGAAATTGCTTTTATATTTGTCTATATTATCCTCTTTTATTATCTCTGCCAAACTCCTATCCATCGTTCAAACTTCACCTCAACTATTACAGCCTGTTTTTGACTTTCTTCGGTAGAATTTATTGCCTTCTCCTCCTTGAGTCTATAATAGTGTATAATGACTCCATTAACAATTAGCATGCAAAGTTATAATTATTTATCATTAGACACTAAGCCAAATCTTCAATTACAGCAATGTTTATGTCTATATGATTTATCTCAGTACCCATTTCTCAGTAAGTAGGCAATGCAACCTTTTTTGGGTGAATGAAATAAAGACTTTAGGAAATCTGCTCATTATAAAGTAGCTGAGATACGTTAAAGAACTGTGAACTCAAAAGAGTCAGTATGTCTAGTGTGTATACCATTGGTATTGACTCTAGTCAAGATGAAGGGTGTGCAATCCTTGATTTATCTACTCTACAAATGAACAGCTGAGAACATCCAAAGCTGTTCAAGTCCTTGCATGTGAATGACAAGCAGTCACTCACCTAAGTCAGTTCTACTTCCTTAGAAGCAGTATACATCATTGTTTATTATCACTGACACACAAGGGTTTTAAAGTTCATTCAGCTAAAGGGAGCAGGCCATTATATGTCATAAAGGTTCAGTGTTAGGGGGTTGATCTGGGGGGAGTACTTTTACATCTGAGTAATAGTTTAAGGAACTGAACTTCAAGAAGAACCTAGAAGGAGGGTATTGTTTCATTTGAAAGAGTTTAGCATCAATATAAGTGGTCTTGCTTAAGGTCTATGTGTTCAGTACTGCTTATTTTTAATTATCACAATGAATTCTTTTAAATTTGAATTTCCATATTAAACTCACTATATTTTGATACTTTTGACCCTGTGTCAGCTCAAAGTTGTTTTGATAAATATATGCTATTACGAGGCTGAACTTCGACTAATTCTGTAAAACCAAAGACCAGCTGTCCAAAATTTGTTTCTTCTCTGCCCAGAAATTTGTTCAACTTGAGCCAAATCCAAACTAGAAGAGATTTGAACTTATGCTTATTAATGGCCAACAAGTCTATAGGATTAGAATGTTTTTATAGTAAATATAGAGTTCAAACTTAAAGCTTGATTTAGATTTGTATTCTATGCTTAAACTGAAATTCTGTGATATAAATGAAGTTGTTATTACAATTTACTTTGTTCTCAAGGCTCATGGAATGGCAACTTTGTCATTTCTCTCAGACTTGGTGTTTTAGCTAACTAAATTTATGAATTTAATCTTTAGAAATTCTTAAAATAATCTCCAGTTAAATCACTAGAAAAAATTCCACCCCCCTCCCACATTCTTTCACCTCTTACTCCCGTTTTCCATAAATTATTCTGTTTGATTTTGATTGCAATCAAGCAGTTATCTTTTGAAAATTAAAGCAGGCCTGCCAATAAACAACCACCTTGGATCAGTGGATAGATGACACTGAAGTCAAAATGAGGCTGAATGAACTCTCCCAGCTGAAGAGTGGCAGCTGTGTCTTCCTTTGAAGAAGCTTTGCCCATCCGCAGAGCAGAAGTAAAATATGACTTGCATTACAAGGGTTGTGGCAGGCTAAATAGTGCCCCTTCCCCCAAAGATGCCTAGGTCTTAATCCTTGCAGCCTGTGAGTATGTTACCTTGCAAGGCAAAGAGAGATTAAGGTTGCAGGTGGAATTAATGTTACTCATCAACTGACCCTAAGGTAGGGAGGTTAGTCTAGATCATCCAGGTGAGTCTAATGTAGTCACAAGGTCTCTTAAATAGGAGGCAGACTCTAGCGTCAGACCAATGAAATCTGAGGAAGGCTTAGTTGGCCTTTGCTGGCTTTGAAGCTAGAAGGGGGCCACAAACCAAGAAATGTGGGCACTCTCTAGAAGCTGGGAAAATCAAGAAAACGGTTTCTCCCCTGGACTCTCTAGAAAGGGTACAGCCCTGCTGACACCGTGATTTAACCCAGTGAGACACATTTTGGACTTCTGATGTCTAGGACATAAGGTAATAAATTTCTATTGTTTTAAGCCCCTGGGTTTGTAGCAGTTAATTACAGCATCAGAAGGAAACTAATTATGTACTTTAATTTTAATTGTCCTATTGTTTAGTCTACAACTTATTAAGTTCTGATGCAGATCTTTAGTAGTATTTTCTTATTTACCCTCCATGTGCCTTCGTGACCCCTGCTTTTACAGTGAAGAGCATTTTCAGAGTTCCTTTGCATCATTCATTTGCTTGAAAACATCCTCTGAGTTCATACCTAATGTCAATAATAGCGAACACAGACTCTTTGGTGGGTTTAGGTTGGGATAGGGGTAGGAAAAAAACAGGTTTAGTCTTTAAATGTAGAAATAAAATCTCTAGGAAGGGAAGGACATGAAAGAAATGGTAACATATCATCCATAAATGGAAAAGCATGTGAAACTACCTAACTACCCACCCTCTGATAAGTCTGCTGCATACCCATATTTCAGGATATAGTACACAAGCATGGAAGTGTTCTCCAAATAAAATCCATTGGAAGGCATGATCAACCTACTCCAAAACAAGGCATTATTCTTAAAAGCCCACACTGTATCAACCCTGCACATCATTTATGTTGTATTAAGAGCTCAATTCCTTTTTTCTTGAGCTATTTTCTAGCATAGCTTAAGGGAAGGCTATATCTGTTTCAGACACTTTGACCATCTGGTTTCTATTATCAGCCTTAATAAAATCAACTCCAGCTCACTATGACTGTACAATACCTATATACCCTTAAGCATGGCCATACTCGGTTTACAAAAATCAATATCCATAACCCCAGTAATCTTTTGTTATCAATGACCGATCAGTATTAGTTGACCATGTGAAAGCAAGCACTTTCTGTTGTTTCCAACATGATTCCCTTTCAGGAAATTTCTCAATTTAAATTTCCCAAATTGGCAAATGCACACTTGAAATTGCACCTAGCCAGCATGAGACTTTAACAACGTTCATTGTAATTTACAAAATGTTGTAACAGGTTGTGTGGGCACAGCTCAGGAATCAGAGGAATGTGTCAAATTTCTCGTTCAAACAGAAGCATGACTTTATTGATTTATGAGGTGGCAGACATGCCAAGGCATCCAAGCACCAGGATTCTATCCAAGGCAGGTTTCTGGAGAGGAACAACCCATGCTGGGAACTCACTGTCATAGACAGAAATTGGATTGTATTCTGAACTCCATGTTCTAGTTTTCAAGTCACAAATAGCTTACGGTGGCAGTAAATTCCTACTCCCAAGTACCATCTTATTTTTAATATTGTTAATTCAGATACTTAGAATTAGGTCAGAGGGTTTTCATATTTTCTTCCATGTTTCTTCTTGTGTTTCCTGAGAATACATTCATAAAGAATCAAAAGACAAGTCAGAAAATAAATGTAATTCTGCTTTATTGTTTATTATTGTATCCCAGGATTAATGAGATCTCTATCTAGAGTAGTTTACTGCTTTAAATGTTACTGTACAAGATGTAGACTTCCAATGTTTGTCAGTTAAAAGCTGTACTTATCCCAAGGCAGAAGAGAGATATTTAGCTTCTTAAAAGCACTTGTTTGGTTGGTGGGTTGGTTGGTTCATTTAGCGTAACTGTTCCTTACAACGTAAAGGTTAACCAAAATTACTTTGCCAGTATGATTTTTTCTCAAAATGCTACGTGTTAGTAGAAATTCTCATTCTGAATAATGTTCATTTCAAACACATATATCACTCAGAATTTTCTACAGAGCTTTCACATTGTTTATATTTTAGTGTATAAAAACTTAATAAGAATCACTTGTATAAAAATACAGATTCCTAAGCTCCTCAATGGAAATTCTGATTCAGTAGGTCTGAAACACAGACCAAGAATCGCTTTAACAATTACCCAGGTGATTCTTATGAACAAGTAAGTTGCCTAAACACTCTTCTTCAAAAGAATGATGGTTGTTATTATTTCTACTGTTTGATGAAGAACCTGAGGCAAAAATCAGTAACTTTCTGTAGTCACAGGCCAAGTGGAATCTGGTTCCATGTATTCTTTCCATTGGTTGATGTTACCTGCCCTGTGTGTGTGTGTGTGTGTGTGTGTGTATTATATTAAGATAATGAAAATGCCTTTCCTCTTAGGTATTTTCTGATACCTGGTTCTTTGAAATGTTATGTGTATAGAATGTAAGTTATAGCATTAGTTGTTGTAGACTGGTATATGAATATACTTTTGCCAAAGAATCATTATTTCTGGGACAAAGCAAAGAACTTAAGTGCTATGAAAAATTTGTGGTTAAAAAAAAAGAAACAGTTTATTCCCTTTTCCACTGGTATATCTTTTATGTATCTTTTAGTGTTAGTGTTCAAAACACATTTTGGTTATTGCAGTTGCCATGAGCTTAATATGACTGTGACACAAAGAAATGTCAGGTGGTATGATTTCCTTCAAAATGTAAAGAGTACAGCTGACTTCTTATTTTTGTCCGTTCTAAAGATACTGTGGCTAGCTTAATTTGTAGGGACCCACTGGATCATGCCTAATTGAGTTAATGAAGCTCTTCTGTAACAAGAACCCTCTAAAGGAAAATAAAACACAATGAAATTTCAGAATGCAAATTAGCCTAGCTTTTCTGGCTTCCACTCTCATGGGCAGAAGACACAGAAAGTCCTTAAATTAAAGCCAATTACACCACATAGTCAAAGATCAGGTTTACCTAAAATTGTCACGGGGGAGCTGCATGCGTTCTGGGGAGAGGAGCCCAGTCACTGGTAGATTGTTGGCACTTGACCCTGCCTGGGATGCAAAAAGCTATTATTTGCTTCTTAATCCTAGTGACTTGATTATTTCCAGTGTCTGCTGACATCTTTGAGAATTTATGGTTTTCATCGGATCGATGGAAAGCTGTATTGAAAAAAATTATTTGCCATAGTGGAAATTTACATTTATGGATCTTTGTTTAAGTTTTGTCCCTTTCCACTAAGTGGTTTGTTACTTTCTTTTAACACGTGTTTCAGATTTCTTGGTGACTTGGCCGCAAAGACCACATACAGCTCTCTAGGGCTATTGAGGTCAAGGTATTTCAAAAGTAGCTATGTCTTTATTTTCCTTTTGGGATATAAGAGAACTTTTAGTCTATTAAATTTAATTTGACTTTTCCCTCTTATTCAATTTTCCATTGAAGTTTATATGACTAGGAAACTTGTAAGGAGTATGATAATAGAATGGCTATATTTTACTAGTTTTACTCAAATTATTTTTTAATTACATATTTTCAAATTTCACAAGTATGTTTAACTACAGCAGTGGCAAAAACAATATAAATTTTTTCTCTTCCTGGAGTATTGGAAAGAGGTCAGTGAAACTGGAAAATTATAGCATTACTATAATTTCTTTTTATTATTGTTTAAAGGTGAACAGAATTACTAGAAACCTAAGAAATCAAAGCTAAAATCTAAATAATGATAAAAAATGTGCCAGTACCTGTAGCTGGTGCCTGTGCTGACATATGATTTGTAAGTGGTTAAGTAACCTGAAATAAAAATGAAGTGTGACCCTGGTCTCGTAATATCTCTTAAGTCTCAGCTCCTCTATGGGTAAAGTGAAGAGTCTGGATCAGATGACCTCTTTGAATTCTATGTCTAAGACTTTAAATTTTAAAATCTTGTATCAGTATAAAAACTGAAGTACGTATTGGGTCCAGCACTAGGCAAATATGTGGGAAGCAATAGAAATTAAAGGGATGGGCAGTGATCTCAGGGGATAGCACCCTGATTGTTGAGGTGAATAGGGGTCAGATGGGTGGATTCCCTTTCTGACTTACCCACTTAAGGAGCTCTATGAAAAGTCACTCTGTGTCTTGGGAACTTTGCTTTTGAATACTTAAAATGGAAAGGTTTAACCAAGTCAGCCTGTTATTATTTTTATTTTTTTCTTTTTTGGATCAACTATCTTTGATCCCAGTCTAGTAGAGGTGGGTAAAACATGGACACTACAGCGAACAGTGTAAGACTCCAGTGTGATGTTGGTAGTACAGACTACCCGTTCTGTGGAACATAATTAAGAGAGGAATACACAAGGGCTACTAGAGACTTAATGAAGAAGCAGCAATGTGGTTTATGTGATGTTTTACTTTATAACCCACAGGACATTATCAATTATTTAAAAAATTAGTGCCTATTAATATTCACAACTTGTTTATAAGTGTAATTGGTTACAATAAAATTTTAATCCCTGATTGATTGATGGAGGAACCATGGTGCAGAGAGGACAAGTGGATTTATGAGATGGTTGGATCCGTAGCAGCTTTTTGATTTATAAAATGAGGATGTGGCCTATCCCATAGGAATTTTGAAAAGTATAATGAAATAATGCAGGCAAAGGACTCAGAGGTGCCTGGTGCATTGCAAGCATTTAATCAACAGAATTGCAGTTTTTTATTTATTAAGGTAACTTTTAAAATGACAAAAATACATGATTTTACCAGAATATATGCATTTCATCTGGGTAAGCAAAGACTATCATCAAAATTGACTGATGTACATAAAGTCTATTTTCAAAGTAGTCTGATGGGTGTGGTACAGAGCAATCATGCACAGGACCATTGATATAACTCAAAATGAAGTTAAATCCCACCAATCCGTTACCATCCTAATGGCATCCAACCTCTGTCTTCATGCCTAGAACATTTATATCTGAGGCTCTTCAGTCACAGGAGACAGTCTTGTCTGAGCAGCTCAGAAGGAGACCAGTAACAGAGTGACCATTTAGTGCAGCGCAGTGATTGAAACTTGCCAGAGCCAGGGTCACAGGAGACTGACTCTGGACAGTGAAGCTCCTTCACCTTGGAGCCCCAGAACTCCCTGGTCATCAAGCAACTTCCTACAGTTTACTTTTCTCTCCTTTTATAACTCTGCAGTTAAACTTTTAAAAAATTCAGTGCTCTAGAGATGGCTAACTCAATTTCATGTTTTAAGATCCATCTTGAAAATTTCACACAACAAGCATTATATTCATTTGAGTCCCAAAGCACTGGGTTATTTCCTGCTATTTTAAGAAGTGTGACGTTTGTTACATTTGCACACAACTTACTAGTAAATGCTGAGGGTAGATACCTGAAACAGTCTCTATTTTAAAATATTGGAAAAAATTACAAAACATGTTAAATACGTGAAAAATCCAGGTGCATGAATGAACATCTTTCCTCTTAAGAGGAAATAGTGTAAGGGGGTATTCTTAAGAAAAAAACTTCTTCCCTCTTAGCAACAGTATAAGGCAACATTATTTTTACTGAGTTCCAGAATGCTCACATTTAAAAGAATGGTAGAATAAGTGACAACCTAATCATTTAGAGAAATCTGTTGTTTTTTTTTAAATTTTTATTATTTAGCAAATAAACAAAAGAATCAAGGGCTATCAACATCAGTATATATCATATGCACATGAGCAATTGGAAAGAAAGGATAGAGGACACAGGGAAGGGGAAGGGTAAGCTGGGATGAAGTGAGAGAGCGGCATGGACATATATACACTACCAAATGTAAAATGGATAGCTAGTGGGAAGCAGCCACATAGCACAGGGAGATCAGCTCGGTGCTTTGTGACCACCTAGAGGGGTGGGATAGGAAGGGTGGGCGGGAGATGCAGGCGAGAGGAGATATGGGGATATATGTATACATATAGCTGATTCACTGTGTTATACAGTGGAAACTAACACACCATTGTAAAGCAATTATACTGCAATAAAGATGTTAAAAAAAAAAAAAAAAGAGAGAGGCTAGAATCTGGGACTCTTTCCTATTCACCATAGTGGTCCAGGGCTTGACTGTAGGATGTAACCAAAAAACACTGTTTATAGGTAAGGATTTATTTTCTCATTGAAATGACTGCAAAAATAGTTTAGGGGGCTTCCCTGGTGGCGCAGTGGTTAAGAATCTGCCTGCCAGTGCAGGGGATACGGGTTCGATCCCTGGCCCGGGAAGATCCCACATGCCGCGGAGCAACTAAGCCCGTGCGCCACAACTACTGAGCCTGTGCTCTAGAGCCCGCGAGCCACAACTACTGAAGCCCGCACACCTAGAGCCCATGCTCTGCAACAAGAGAAGCCACCACAATGAGAAGACCGCGCACCACAATGAAGAGTAGCCCCTGCTCGCCGCAGCTAGAGAAAGCCTGCGCACAGCAACGAAGACCCAACACAGCCAAAAATAAAAACAAACAAATAAATAAATAAATTTATTAAAAAAAATAGTTTAGGTTCCTATGATTGGGTATAGAAAATATATTTGCCTGGGAGGTGCTGGTAAACATGAACTTTGCTTTCTGAATATGAAATTAAAGTACAGAAAATAACATAATGCTTTGCTTTCTGAATATGAAATGAAGAAAGTACAGAAAATAACATAACGGACAAGTATCTATTAAATCCTACTGTTGTGTCACACATCAGATTTAAACAAACAAATAACATTACAGTTTGTCCATTCTCTTTTTTTCTTTCTCCCACCTTCCTCACCAGAGAACAGAAGTGTCCTGATCTTGGTATATATTATCTCCATGGAAGTTTGTATACCTAAAACATACATTTGTCTTGAATAGTGTTTAGCATAGTTTTTCATGTTTTTAAGCTTTACATGAATTGGTATTATAATTTACATAAATGGTATTCTTCAACTTGGTTTATGTGTTCACTATTACATTTTAAAAATCCATAAGATACACAGGATATAAAGAACCACATTATATGGAAATATCAGATCCACTGGAAAAAATTATCCATATTAAAACATATAGTCTAGATCATTGATTTTTATTTCCTTAAATCATAGTTTATTAATCCATTTTAAGTTAATTAGATTCTAGGTGGTTTCTAATTGTTTCTAGTTCTAAATAGTGCTGCAGTTGTTATCCTTATATGTGTCTCTTTATTTACATAAGGGAGAAATTCTCCAGAGATTTGCCTATTTAATCTGTGAAATTGAATAGCAAAAAAAAAAACCAAAAAAAAAACCTCTTCAACTTTATTCTATATTGCCAGATTTCACTCTAGTGGTTATCTCGATTTATTTCTATTAACAGTAAATAAGATTTGTTTTTTTCTGCATACCCTTGCCAAAATTTGGCTTTTCAGAATTTTAAATATTGCCAGTCTGATGGGGGTGAAATGATATCTCAGTGTTATATTTTTTTCCTGGTTCCTAATGAAGCCGAATATTCTTCATATGCTGATTTTGTATTTCATCTTCTATAAACTGCTAGTTATTATCCTTTTCCATTTTTCCCCTGTTATATCATTATTCTTATTAATGTATAAAAGTTCCTTTACTAATTCTGGGTTAGCCAGATGCACTGCAAATATAGTCTCTAGGTCTAAGACTAGCCTATTACTTTGTTATGATGTTTGTTTGGTTTTTACCTGAATGAGAGTTTTTAATTTTAGTACAGTCAAATATATCAGTCTTGCTTTATGATTATTGCTTTTTTCATTATGTCTAAGAAATTATTTTTTGTCCCAAGTTCACAAATATATTCAACAAGATGGACTTTTTCACATTTACATCCTTAACTCATTCGAAATTGACTTTCCTCTTTGGTGTGAAGTGGTGATCTAATTTTGTTTTTCCACATGGATACATAGTTGTTCCAAGTCTATTTATTGGCTAGTCCATTCTTTCTCCTCTGATTTGAAATGCTGCCTCTGTCCTATAGCAAATTTACACACTTCTAGGAAGCTTTATCTGGTTTCTTTATCCTGACCATTTTTAAAAACCTTGTCACTTTCAATAATTTACATCTCTGGAAACTTACTTTCATTTAACTTTTGAAATTTATGGACATACTTTTTTTTAATATATTCTCTTTTAGTATTTAAAAATCTGTAAATTATCTGTTGCTCTGTCCTCCTTTTTATTCTTCATGAGTTTTATATGTGCCTATTCCCTTTTTATTCTGTTCCCTTTATTTTAATGAGTCATTGGAAGTTTACTTTTTCTAATTACTGTGTTCAAATGAGAATTTGTTGATCCTTTTAATGTCTCATTGTTTTGTATTTCACTAATTTCTAATCTTCTCTATTAATCTTTTTTTCTTTAGATTTACTAAGTCTTTTTTTCTAGTTTATTGATTTGAAAGATTAACACATTTGTACTCGGTTTAATTTTTTTTTTTTCAATATATTTCTATGGCATCTACAGTATTGTACTTCGAGTCTCTGTAACTTGACTGTTGTTATCCAGCTTCCAGGTAGTCACTGTCCTAGAGCTGATTCTTAGGACTGTTCTCAGTGACAACCAGTTATTGAGCTAAAAACATTCTTTTTTTGCAGAGTATATGCCATGATAAATATGAGTATGTACAGTACAATTTCTAATTTTCAAATTACTGAAAATTAGGGTATTAGCAATACCAACCACAAGCTGCTTTTCATTGTTTGTTCACCAAACCTACTGGGGAACAGGATATTAGTGCATATATGATCAAACATGTTGGCTTCCTACTTCCACAGAATCACTACAAAAATCACTGTTTCTTCTTCCATTGCTAAACAAAATTTCACCCCAATTAACTACTCAGAAAAGCATCTCATATACACACACACACACACACACACATCTTTGTATATATATATGTAATATATAGATATATAATACACAGCTGCTTTTATCCAGCTGACTGTGTAATACCCATTTTGTTGTATTTACAAGTGGCTCCATGGTCAGTTAGCTATTTTCTGTAATTAAACAATTTTGTAAATCATAGCTCACTACTTAGAATAGGGCTGAAAATGGTGTCATAATGGGCAAGTCACATTTAAGATTACTTTTTAGTAACCCATCAAAGACAACCTTGATTGGTTCATGTGCTATGTTATCTTTATGTTCAGGTGCTATTTTTCATTTGCAAGAATAAGAAGTCCACTAGGGACTGAAAACTGCAGCATAACATTTATTTATTCATTTATTTATTTATTTTCTAACAGTGAAATGATTTTATAAAAATCACATAGCTAGTAAAAGACAGATCCAAAATTACAATTCTGCTTTCCTGATTCTTACACATTTCTCTGTCCACACATACAGATAGAGAAGGGAAAGAACACCAATTTCAACCCATTACACATCTATTACAGGTCAAATTTAGGTCAGGCCTGTGTTATATTAGGCATAGGATACAAAAATGAAGCACTAAATAATGTTGATTAAACTCACTGTTAACTCTATGACATTCGTCGATATGCCACTTAGTATCAGCTCCTAGCAGATGCCACTCTCACTACCCCTTCCATATTCACCCATTCAAAAGTAAAGATTTAAAAAAAAAAAAAAAAAAGTGCAGTTAAGTATCTGCATTCCCCCAATCTGAGGGAAGAACCACTGTTCTCAGGAACTCTTGCTATGCATTAAGTTACCTCTTCAACTCCAAGAGAGCATTATCCAGAAAACACATCTCTGGTAGAGAACCACATTGTTTCTGTCTACAGTCAAGTCCTTGGTATTCCGGATCAAAGTTGGCCTTTAACCTTTGTCTTCTATGTCTTTGTCAGGCACCAGGCTCGAAAAATTGGAAAAAAGTCCTTGTATCAGCCTCCCAGTCAAATGTGGAAAGCCGAAGAGGGGGGACTAACAAGGAGACAAGGTGGTTAGCTAGTTTCTAGGTCTATTAATCATACAGGAGAAGAAATAGAGGTCAGTTAGGTCACTTGCTAACTTAAAAAAAAAATTACTTTTATGCCTGAGATAAACAATCCTGATAATTTATTACCTGTCAGATATCATATCTTTTCTAAAATTATCTTTAAGATCATTAATAATCCCAGGTACCTTGCATTCATCACCATGGACTCCATATAGGGTCATTAAGGACCTGAAAGGCATGTGAGGAATATGACCACTGGATTGAGGCCAAATGACATGGGGGGTAATTTGCATACTACTACACAACCAAGAAAGAGAATTTTTTTTTTAATGAAAAAATTGGAGAAATTATATTTGTAGGTGAGTATTATCTATACACACTAAAAGGACATACACCAAATAACACCATTAAAAAAAAGTACATGCATATTAAAAACACACACCAAATACATTAAATGGACAGCAACAGGAAGAGGGAATGGAGGGGAAAACCAATGGTGAAGGGAAAACGATTAAATGGAAATCAAGGGAGATTCCCTGCATAGATGATAATATTATAGCATGAGATGAAACGTACAGTGAACTCAGTTCTTTCCTTACATGACCATAACTCATGTTCACAGAGTGAATATATGTATATACAAGGTGGCATTCATATGTGTGTGTGTGTGAGTGTTTATACTGTTCAATATTACAGTATGTAAAAAAATTGTTATTTTCTGCATAACTTAGCAATTGGCTTTTTTTTATTTTTCACACACACATACTGTATTTTATTTTTACAAGAGATAAATAAACTGACACCAAGCATTGTAAATGGATGACCACAACATAAGCAACAATGATTGCAATGACCAAACACGAAACACACTCATACTATGTCATAATATTGACATTCAGTCCAGTAATCCTCCACTGTAACAGCGCCTTTACTTTGCAGTGAAAATTGATTTGTATATTTTTTGCCTCTGAGTCCTTCTGGGATTTTTTTTTTTTTATTCAAACAGAAAGTCACAAAAATTATAATCATCCTCATCAGTTCACTCAGTCCCATGTAATTGTTTTTCATCTTGATCTTTTGTTAGCACTTTTATGAATTCATCAGTTTTCCATTAGAGTTCTGAAAATGCTTATTCATTCAGTTCAGCAGTGTAGTCAGTTACCAGAAACCTGTACTTGTCAGAGTCTTCTCCGTGAATTCCTTGAAGATGAAACCCTTTTATGGGAACATTTTTGCGAAAGCATCAGAGTACACCCAGAACTGTCTGTAAATGACAAAAGACTTAAAAATGACCTCGGATAAAGATTTGATGAAAGCTCATAATAATGCAACTGACAAGGAAATTTAGTTATTTCTGAGATATACATTTTAAAATAACTAGAATAATGACTTACAACATTATACCAGAACATATAAGAGTTTTAGAAATTTCATGTAGTGTCTGAAACATTTATATTAATATATTTCCATACAAATAACCCAAAGAAAGTTTAGTATTAGTTGTTTGTTTGTTTATACCGCAGGTTCTTATTAGTCATCAATTTTATACACATCAGTGTATACATGTCTATCCCAATCGCCCAATTCAGCACACCACCATCCCCACCCCACTGTGGTTTTCCCCCCTTGGTGTCCATACGTCTCTTCTCCACATCTGTGTCTCAACTTCTGCCTTGCAAACCGGTTCATCTGTACCATTTTTCTAGGTTCCACATACATGCGTTAATATACGATATTTGTTTTTCTCTTTCTGACTTACTTCACTCTGTATGACAGTCTTTAGATCCACCCATGTCTCAACAAATGACTCAATTTTGTTCCTTTTTATGGCTGAGTAATATTCCATTATATATATGTACCACAACTTCTTTATCCATTCGTTTGTCAGTGGGCATTTAGGTTGCTTCCATGACCTGGCTATTGTAAATAGTGCTGCAATGAACATTGGGGTGCATGTTTTCTTTTCAATTATGGCTTTCTCTGGGTATATGCCCAGTAGTGGGACTGCTGGATCATATGTTAATTCTATTCTTAGTTTTTTAAGGAACCTCCAGACTGTTCTCCATAGTGGCTGTATCAATTTACATTCCCACAAACAGTGCAAGAGGGTTCCCTTTTCTCCACACCCTCTCCAGCATTTATTGTTTGTAGATTTTCTGATGATGCCCCTTCTAACTGGTGTGAGGTGATACCTCATTGTAGTTTTGATTTGCATTTCTCTAATAATTAGTGATGTTGAGCAGCTTTTCATGTGCTTCTTGGCCATCTGTATGTCTTCTTTGGAGAGATGTCTATTTAGGTCTTCTGCCCATTTTTGGATTGGGTTGTTTGTTTCTTTAATACTGAGCTGCATGAGCTGTTTATATATTTTGGAGATTAATCCTTTGTCCGTTGATTCGTTTGCAAATATTTTCTCCCATTCTGAGGGTTGTCTTTTCATCTTGTCCAGATTTATGATTTCTTTTCTTCTGCTATCTTTGGGTTTTGTTTGTTCTTCTTTCTCTAGTTCCTTTAGGTGTAAGGTTAGATTGTTTACTGAGATTTTTCTTGTTTCTTGAGGTAGGCTTCTATAGCTATAAACTTCCCTCTTAGAACTGCTTTTGCTGCATCCCATAGGTTTTGGATCGTCGTGTTTTCATTGTCATTTGGCTCTAGGTATTTTTTGATTTCCTCTTTGATTTCTTCAGTGATTTCTTGGTTATTTAGTAACGTATTTTTTAGCCTCCATGTGTTTGTGTTATTTACGTTTTTTTCCCTGTAATTCATTTCTAAACTCATAGCGCTGTGGCCAGAAAAGATGCTTGATATGATTTCGATTTTCTTAAATTTACTGAGGCTTGATTTGTGACCCAAGATGTGATCTATCCTGGAGAATGTTCCATGCGTACTGGAGAAGAAAGTGTAATGTGCTGTTTTTGGATGGCATGTCCTATGCATATCAATTAAATCTATCTGTTCTATTCTGTCATTTAAAACTTGTGTTTCCTTATTAATTTCTGTTTGGATGATCTGTCCATTGGTGTAAGTAAGGTGTTAAAGTCCCCCACTATTATTGTGTTACTGTTGATTTCCTCTTTTTTAGCTGTTAGCAGTTGCTATTGAGGTGCTCCTATGTTGGGTGCATATATATTTATAATTGTTATATCTTCTTCTTGGATTGATCCCTTGATCATTATGTAGTGTCCTTCCTTGTCTCTTGTAACATTCTTTATTTTAAAGTCTATTTTATCTGTTATGAGTAGTGCTCCTCCAGCTTTCTTTTCATTTCCATTTGCATGGAATATGTTATCTCATCCCCTCACTTTCAGTCTGTATGTGTCCCCAGGTCTGACGTGGGTCTGTTGTAGACAGCATATATATGGGTCGTGTTTTTGTATCCATTCAGCAAGCCTGTGTCTTTTGGTTGGAGCATTTAATCCATTCACGTTTAAGGTAATTATCCAAATGTATGTTCCTGTGACCATTTTCTTAATTGTTTTGGGTTTGTTTTTGTAGGTCCTTTTCTTCTCTTGTGTTTCCCACTTAGAGAAGTTCCTTTAGCATTTGTTGTAGAGCTGGTTTGGTGGTGCTGAATTCTCTTAGCTTTTGCTTGTCTGTAAAGCTTTTGATATCGCCATCAAATCTGAATGAGATCCTTGCAGGGTAGAGTAATCTTGGTTATAGGTTCTTCCCTTTCATCACTTTAAGTATATCATGCCACTCCCTTCTCGCTTGTAGAGTTTCTGCTGAGAAATCAGCTGTTAACCTTATGGGAGTTCTTGTATGTTATTTGTCGGTTTTCCCTTGCTGCTTTCAGTAATTTTTCTTTGTCTTTAATTTTTGCCAATTTGATTACTATGTTTCTTGGCATGTTTCTCCTTGGGTTTATCCTGCATATGACTCGCTGCGCTTCCTGGACTTGGGTGGCTATTTCTTTTCCAGTGTTAGGGAAGTTTTCTACTATAATCTCTTCAAATATTTTCTCTGGTCCTTTCTCTCTCTCTTCTTCTGGGACCCCTATAAGGCGAATGTTGTTGTGTTTAATGTTGTCCCAGAGGTCTCTTAGGCTGTCTTCATTTCTTTTCATTCTTTTTTCTTTATTCTGTTCTGCAGCAATGAATTCCACCATTCTGTCTTCCAGGTCAGTTATCCGTTCTTCTGTCTCAGTTATTCTGCTATTGATTCCTTCTAGTGTAGTTTTCATTTCAGTTATTGTATTGTTCATCTCTGTTTGTTCTTTAATTCTTCTAGGTCTTTGTTTAACATTTCTTGCATCTTCTTGATCTTTGCCTCCATTCTTTTTCCGAGGTCCTGAATCATTATTCTGAATTCTTTTTCTGGAAGGTTGCCTGTCTCCACTTCATTTAGTTGTTTTTCTGGGGTTTTGTCTTGTTCCTTCACCTGGTACATAGCTGTCTGCCTTTTCATCTTGTCTATATTTCCGTGAATGTGGTCTTTTTCCACAGGCTACAGGATTGTAGTTCTTCTTGCTTCTGCTGTCTGCCTTCTGGTGGATGAGGCTATGTAAGAGGCTTGATGGGAGGGACTGGTGGTGGGTAGATCTGGGTGTTGCTCTGGTGGGCAGAGCTCAGTAAAACTTTAATCAGCTTGACTGCTGATGGGTGGGGCTGGGTTCCCTCCCTGCTGGTAGTTTGGCCTGAGGCAACCCAACACTGTAGCCTACCTGGGCTCTTTGCTGGGGCTAATGGCAGACCCTGGGAGGGCTCACTCCAAGGAGTACTTCCCAGAACTTCTGCTGCCCATGTCTTTGTCCCCAGAGTGAGCCACAGCCACCCCCCACCTCTGGAGGAGACCCTCTAACACTAGCAGGTAGGTCTGGTTCAGTCTCCCCTGGGGTCACTGCTCCTTCCCCTGGGTCCTGATGCACACACTACTTTGTGTGTGCCCTCCAAGAGCGGAGTCTCTGTTTCCCCCAGTCCTGTCGAAGTCCCGCAATCAATTCCCAGTAGGCTTCAAAGTCTGATTCTCTAGGAATTCCTCCTCCCGTTGCCGGACCCCCAGGTTGGGAAGCCTGATGTGGGGCTCAGAATCTTCACTCCAGTGGGTGGACTTCTGTGGTAAAGTGTTCTCCAGTCTGTGAGTCACCCACCCACCAGTTATGGCATATGATTTTACTGTGATTGTGCCCCCCCTCCTACTGTCTCATTGTGGCTTCTCCTTTGTCTTTGGATGTGGGGTATCTTTTTTGGTGAGTTCCAGTGTCTTCCTGTCGATGATTGTCCAGCAGCTACTTGTGATTCTGGTGTTTTCGCAAGAGCGAATGAGAGCACGTCCTCTACTCTACCATCTTGGTTCCTCTCTAGCAGCATAACATTTAAAACTAAAGAATATCTTGCGTCAATATTGTACAAGAGAAACTTAATCTCTATCATTTTTCTTTTCACGTCTGTTAATTCAGGTGATTGTGCTGTTCTGTTATAAGCTATTTTCTTATTACTGCTTCAGTGTTTTAAAGTCATGTATTACTTCAAATCTGTCTTCATTTGTCAGTTATCTCAAGTCCAGTGCTTATTGCTTTCTTTGCATATTATCTTATTCCTTTGTTTTTCCAAAGGCAAGCCTGTGTTCTCTTTTCTCATATCTACTGCTACCGATAACACTTTTACCATAAATATTTGGTAAATTTCACATATTCTGTCTTAATACCTGCCATTATCAGGACACATTTGTTTTTAATAGATATGTATTTCCCCCTTTACAGTGACTTTCTTTTTGCACATTTGTGGAATGGCTTAAGAGCACTTTAACTCCCTCAAACAGTGCTAAATGTTCATGACTACCACACAGGAGTGAAATCTGATCATGTCGCTGCCTAGTTTACACACCTCTGATGATTTACCAGTCCGGTGAGGAGCAAAGTGTTCAGCACGGCCTCTGGGCTCCCACCCACCCCACCAACAGTTTTTCCCATCATGAATGCTGTCTAGTCCCACTAAATATCCTCTATTTCTCCCAATGTGTATGTCCACATGGTATTCCTTCCACTTTATTCCCTGGTCTCCCTTTCACCATCTGGCAAATCTTTCCTGTTTATCACCACCCAAGTCTTTGAAGCCTCTTTTTAAAACTTCCTGTTGCCTTTAGCAGATATGGTCAATACCCTACTTTGATCTCATAATACCTTTATAAAAATAACATATTCCATTAATGTATTTCAGTCTGAAACTATATATGTTTTCCTCTGTTCCTCCAGAACTTTAGTTCTTTATGGCAGGTATAGTGGGTATCTTGGCCTTTTGTTGCCTAATACTTATTAAAATGGTTGGCATGAACATGTGATCAACAAATGTCAGTATGAATGAATGAATGTGGAGTGAATGAATAATCCCTGTTGCCACTTATTGGTTGGTCATATCTTGACACAAAGAATCTTTGTCTGATATGGGACATATATTTAGCAAAATTCCAGCTTTGAAATTTTGTGCATATTACTTCTATTACCTTTCTTTTTTTAAAAAATATTTTCATATTTTATATTATAAAAATATATTTTAAAGAATATATTCTTGTGATTCATAAAGAATAATCCATGGAAAAGTTAAAACGGGTAATCATTTAGAAGCTTTAGTTAAGCAACACCTCTGCATTTTAAAAGAAATGCTGTTCTGTCTCTCAAATGATTTTATAAGGTATTATATCATAGCAGTATCCCTTTTGCTCTTGTTTCCTTGCCATGGTTTATTATTCAAATTATTTTTAACTGAATTTTGAAATCAGTTTCCTCACAGATTATAAGATATTTAGGACGTCTAAACTATGATCTACCCATACAAAGTGACATCTCGGAGGAGAACTTGGGTCCTGTAGAACCAATATTTTTCTAATATTCCTTGTTTTGCTGGCACATAATATGCCATCTCATCATGGATTCAGGTTCATTTCTGTTTGTTTAATACTTTAGAACTGTTGCAACACAGGACTGTCTTGTATTTTCAGGGGACAAAAAGAGGTAGAAAATTACTCTGTTTTGCAAAGATTTGACTTTATATTTGCTCTTTTTTCTTCCTGGTACAAATAGCATAAGCATATGATATTTCTTAAAATTTATAATAGCATAATACCAATAAAATGCAGTTCCACAATTATGTTGTTTAAGAATTTTAAATAGTGTGGCCACTTTCAGAAGCTCTTGAGAAAGAGCCGAACTGCCCATTTTTAAAGTGAATTAACTTTTTTTTTTTTTTTTTGCCGTACGCGGGCCTCTCACTGTTGTGGCCTCTCCCGTTGCGGAGCACAGGCTCTGGAAACGCAGGCTCAGTGGCCATGGCTCACGGGCCCGGCCGCTCCGCGGCATGTGGGATCTTCCCGGACCGGGGCACGAACCCGTGTCCCCTGCATCGGCAGGCGGACTCTCAACCCCGCGCCACCAGGGAAGCCCGTGAATTAACTCTTGAATGATACTTGAGTGCTGCTGTGTTGATTGAAACCATATATGAACTGAATTCTGTCAACTGACAAGGAGAGCTCTGCAAAATCTGTTTCTGTAGTTCTAAGCAAAACTTTATTTCAGTAATTAAATTATTTCTCAATTTAAACCTTTAATTTTAAATAGCACCCTAATATTTTAAGAGAAAATTGCATTTTATCTAACAGTGTTGTATATATTTATTTCCTTGTCACTAGAGAATATATACATAAGTCCAAATATATAAATTTCAATTATCAACAAATATATCAAAATAAATATATCAAATTCATTATAGATAGTATTTTGTATGCTGTTGAAAATGTTACTGATTGTTTACATTAATCAGTTCACTTAACAATTATTTATTGAGTATTAACTACAATTAGATGCTTTTTAGGCAAATTGACTTCATTTTTTCCTATTGTATAGTTCACAGATAAAATTAAAAAGGGAGCACCACCCTGTAATGCCTCCCTTTGTTTTAATCCATGTTAAAAGTAAGATCTACATCTCACTGAGATCTAAACAACCGAAACAACCTCAAAGTCAGCAAGTGAAGGTTTGGTTCACATAGCATGACTCTTGGGAAGTCAAACATGTGTTGTATGAAACACTCTCTATAGTTAAGTTCATTGGAAGTTCTTACTGCATTCTTTTTTCCTTCTTTCTTCCCTTCCACAAGCATTTATTGTGCAACTTCTAAAAACTGTGTCGGTGCTGGGCATGCAGAGGTGACAAATGTATCATCTTTATTCTAAAGCACTTGCACAATATTTACAAATCCAGTTTAATAAGTTTATAAGTTGAGATCCACAGCAGAAAGTACTACAACACAGTACAAGCAGAAGATATTACCTGGGAGAAACTGATTTTATAAAGACTAATACCATATTATTTGAAAGTAATTCTTGCCTTTTACTCAAAATATTTAGTGGAGAAGAATTACATGGTAATTCTGTTTAGCTCAGTATTTTATTAAATAATTACCATGTGCAAAGACATTGTAAATGGCACTTGGGGATGGAAAATAGAGCACAGGGCTTCCCTGGTGGCGTAATGGTTGAGAGTCCGCCTGCCGATGCAGGGGACACGGGTTCGTGCCCCAGTCCGGGAGGATCCCACATGCCGCGGAGCGGCTGCACCCGTGAGCCATGGCCACTGGGCCTGTGCGTCCGGAGCCTGTGCTCTGCAACGTGAGAGGCCACAACAGTGAGAGGCCTGCATACCGCAAAAAAAAAAAAGAAAAAAAAAAAGAAGTAGAATGACAAAGATATTTTGACGGTGCTTCCAGAATGTAGACAGGAGATCCTCAATCTATTTATCAATATGAAGTTAAGCAAGCTTTTAAGAGGAAATAACACTTAAGCTAAGATATGAAGGATCCTTTGGAGTTCTCTATGCAGACAAGAATTAAAGGTACCCCTGGCAGAGAGAATGACATACACTAAAGCAATGTGGTGTATTCACAGAGCTCTAAAGTAGCTGGCATTCTGGAATTCAAGTCATGTTGGGGAAAGTGGAAGAAGGAAAGTAAGAGAGGTTGGGGATTAACCTTTGAAGGAAAATTATTCAAATTGGGAAAACCCTAGTAAAATACTTGCAGTTTTGAAAGATGGCCCTCACTACAGTGTGGAGGGAGAATGGATGGGATGAGTTCAGTACTGAAGTTAAAACAGACAGTAAATGATGAGGGTTTAGACTAGTCTAGTAACAGTGGGGATGAAGAGGAGAGATGGGGTAACTCAAAAGTTAGCATCAACAGCAACTGGATATGGCCACTAAGGAAAAATAGTCACTGAAGGTACTTTTTAGGTTGGCTTACTGGTTTGATGGAGTGGCATATACTGAGATTGGGCCTTCAAAGAATAGCATATATTTGTGGAGATTTGGTGGTGGGAAATAATTTCTTTTGAGTTTCTCTCTGTCTGTGAAACATGCAATCAGAGATGCTCAGGAAAGCAACATGGATGTGAAAATATGGATCATTTTGTTGCTGTATTAGCCTTGCTATAGATATTTATCTAACACCAAAATATTCCTATACTTGTATCTAGTTACCTAGACACAAAAACAGAATCACACATAACCCTAATTTAATTATTATGGCCTCAATCTATGGAAACTCTCTTTATTTTGACTTTACAATATTAGGAAACATTTAAAATGTGAAATTTTAGAAAACATCAAAAAGAACATCAAGTACAATAGATAATTATTAAAGTTTGAAATCATGAGCATAAAGCCACCATCATTTCCCCCTGCAGATATCAGTATGAGTCTATTTCTGAAGACTGCTTGAAATGCAGAATTATTCTAGTAATTTGGAAGTGGCACTGTAACAAAACTTAATATCATGTGTTTATAGTTATTATAGATACTGACATTACATTTTACAAACATGATAGAATCAAGAATTGCTGCAGGTATTATGTGCCAACAATTGGTTGAAAAGTGTGCACATTAATATTTAAGAGGAAATTTTAAAAACCTTCAGTAATCTTCCAGCATTTCAGGATTGGTATTAGAAGGATAGATAAATAGTTTGTGCAAACATTATTTATTCTCCAAGCTTCATGCATACTAAATACTATCCATTACAACATTGGGGGATTAAAAGGCTATTGGGGATATCTCATTTGTAAATATAAACTGACACAAATCATTTCTAAAATCTCTGCAGCACTTTTCCTGTTTAGCAGAACTACACCCAAAGCTCAGCCTTGTGAGGAACCATCCCTAGCTGGTCTTTGCTTCCCTAGTACCTAGCACAGTGCTTAGAGCATGTTAGTACAATAATACAGGATCCAGGGAACAGTGGTTACGTGGATACAGAGGAATCACATATATAGAGGGGTGACTATAAGTTATTCATGGATTCTCGACTGCGCAGAAGATCAGTGCCCCTAATCCCCACATTGTTCAAGGGCCACTGTAGTTAATAAATTTTAGTGAAAGTACAACTTAGAATCACTACATTTATTGCAACCATTTTCTATTTGTTTTTGCAACTTAAACGCCTTTTGAAAACCTGGGCAGTTACTTTTTCCCTTTCTAAATTATTCTTGAGCATAAGGTATGCTTACCCACTTTTCTTACATCTTCATGGAAATTTTGTGGGCTTAAACACTTCTTCGCTGCTCACAAAGTAAGCACATTGTCTTCTCTGCAGCAACATTTTTAGAGACATCAGTCCAGATTGAAATTATCGTCTGATAAAGGCAGCTAGGGTGTGGAAAAGGACAGAGGCATAAGTGATGCTTATTGACCTGCAATTTATTTTAAAGAATTAAGAGAGAAGAGCAGACCAAAGGAGTTCACCAGTATAACATGAATGTGCATGTTGGTTGGTCAATATAGAACTATTTAATGAATTTGCTATGCTCTTAGAATTAAATCACTGCTTTTTCTATGAAACTTTGAGGCAAGGTATTAGGGAGTGAGGAGAAAGTATAGGAGTATGTCAAAATTGAGTTTGCTGATTCTGTGAACTAAATTTAGTCAGGCCTTGCTTGACATATGCAAATATATAATCATATTCTTTCATTCTTCCTCATGTACACGTGCAATGTGAGTTACCGTCAGGAAAAATCTAGCTCACTCTTGGTAAATGAGACCTATAGTGTAAACACAGACTTTAAAACTTCACCTCATTAAGTTCAGAGTTAGAGATTTTCTACCTGTTTGCGATCTGAACAATGGAACAGGTACTCTTAGAGTACAGTAACCATTGTTATATCTGATGTGTGATCTGATTGCATCACTTTAATAAAATAGATGACCAGATTATCCCCATGACTTTATTGCCAATGCTGTATTAATTCTCTTTTACTTTATTTATATAATATTGATTTTCTAATTAATAAAAGTCATTCCTCTCTTGGACATGCACATTCATCTTTTTAAAATTTATTTTTAAAGTTGTAACTACTTATGAAAAGTCAGCATATCCCTTCATTTTATATGAAGTTGTTTGGAGGTCAGCAGTGAGTCATTTAAATGAGATTGGCAATTAATTGAGCAATTGAGTTTTAATAGCTCTGGGGGAAGAATGGAAGTCTGGTGAAATGGATATTCATTTCACTGAGTGGATAAAAATGAAAAGAACCCACAGGAAACTGTGCCTTGAGCTCTAAGAGTAATAACAAAATATCTGGAAAGTTTAAGAAAGATATTTCTTCTCTCAGATATTAGCCTTCCTTTTGCTATGTAAAAACACCTAATAAATTGAGTGTTCCCTTGGTGCTTTCAAACTGCCAAGATTATAACGCTTTAATGGACATTTTATTATTTGATGTCCTTTGATATTATTTAATTCATTATTCATTATTGAAACTGTTAAGGCAGTTTTTAGGGTCCTCTGAATATTGTCATCATGAACTAATGTGTCCAGATAAATCTATTGGAGGAGGGAGGTCAATATTGTAACAGCTGTAATAGTAGATAATGTCCAAATTGATTACCTTAAAGCGACACTTCTGAGAAATGTGTGCTTCTTGATTGACAATGCCAATAGAGCTTTTTTTATTGTAGGCTACTACCAATTATTAATATTTTGATCAGGATGATTTTGGCGTTTATATGAAGTGACTACTGCTTTCTTCTAGTCTTCTCTTGAGATGAGCTGAGACAGGTTTCAATGAGAAAGACTAAAAGGTAGATGGTATAGCTTGTCCTCAGCAGTATCTCTCAGTATTACCATACTTATCCCTAAATGAAATGTAAAATATTCATTAGAGAGATTATTTTCTGCTAAGTTTATGCACGCATGAATTCTAAAATCATTCTACTAGAATTGAAATGCAAACAAAATGTGAATATTAACCTCATTCATATTGTAGTCATAATATTGAACAGTAGTTACAAAATGTTTTGCATAAGTGAAAAGTGCAGAATTAGTAGCAGCGTTTCATAAATACTCCTACTAATGCTTTTTACTTATGTGATACAAAGTATGCAGTATTTTTTAGGGAAAGAGAAGAACTTTTATCGTTTCCATGTTACAGGTAGAGAAAGTAAAACAAAGGCAATTTTCATGAAGGTTAGAGATATGGTCAAGAAAAGTCAAGAAAAGATGGCTCCATCTATTCTGAATTGAGAAAAAATGCATTCAGTCTGGCTTTAAGCCATTTTTATTATTAATGGGATTTATCTGGCTGATTGCCATGGACCCAGAATGAACTGACTTTTGTAGAAGGCCTGTAGCTTTGTATGAGATGATTCGGGGTCTCCCCAATCTCCTAAAACCCCAGAAATTGAACTTTTTCTTCATTCTTTTGATGGTGGGAATGTTGCTATATTGTCCTTTACATATTTTTTTCAAGCCAGGCAGTACACATGTAATTCAGAAGGGACTTCTCTAGACTTCCTACTAGGTTGTTATCTAATCTATTTCTGAATGCCTCTAATGAAGATGACTCAAGTTATCTCTCTGAGCAGTTATTCTATTAACTCCCCTTGCAGAATTTTTTATGATGTTTAATCATAATTTCTTCTCTTTGTAGCTTTAGACCATTATTCTTCATTTCAGCCTTTTATTACTATTTTAAAATATTTTTATAGTCCTTGCAAATTCCTCATAATTGCTTTTTCCCTAAATGAGGAATTTCCCTGAAGCCATTTCATGTATGTGACTGCCCTGTGGATGCAGGGCAGAAAGTCTTATTTCTACAATGCTATATTAACAAGCAAACAATTAACAAGTAAACACCTCTCTCCTCAGATCATAAACCTAGGACTTTTTGTGTTAAGAGAACATCATAGAAGATTTTGGGGAGGGTTTGGTTTTGCTTTTTGTTAGGGTGGAGGCGCTCTTAAAGATTCTCTCCTGACTCTTAATCTTTTTGCTTCAGTTTCTTTATTTGTAAAATTAAATTCTGGGTCAGAGCCACACCTGATTTGTGGCTAACTGAAGAGTTTAATCCAGTTTTATTGACATCCAGAACTTGCCTATTATATTTAGTAAGGGAACTCACAGAATACTATTCGTATCTGTTTATAAATTATGTGAAAAAAAGCATTTTGCATTGCAATGTCAGAGTTGTTGACTTTTGGGTTTAGTTTCTGTATCACCACTGAACACGTTATTTTTGGTTCCACCAACTTTAGTTCTTTCCTAACTTTAGCTTTTTCACATAATTTTCTGGTGCCACATAATCAGCCTGAAAGAGACCATAACCAAGAGCTGTCACCAGAAACTCCTCTCTAGATGCTCGGGATGAGTTTTAGCTTTGTGTTGATAGACTCTTATCAGAGCATGCTCTCGGAGATAATGGGCAATTTCCTCAGCTTCCAGAAGCAGTTTATTTATACAGTTCCACAGACTTTACTGTAGGGGCGGATCACAGCTGTTACTATGAGTTTCCCTTAAAACAAAACAAAGCAAACAAAAGGGGGAAAAATTCACTATCTATTCATCACACCCTGGTTTTCTAAATCTAAAACTGAGATTTAAAAAATAAATTCCACCATGACTTTGCTTAATTGTTATTCCATCAGAAAGGCGATACCCTTCTCCTCAGCAAGGTATGTGAAGAAAACCACTGGTTTTGAGTTGCTTCGCTCTGCAAAATGCTTTTTTTTGGTATGTTTATGTATAGATATTATAAGCTGTAATCTTCCTCATGGATGATTTTTATGATGTCCTTCATGCCAGATTTTAGAATTCTCAGCTTTTTCCCCCTTAATTCCTGCTTAGTTTGCTGCCATTTAGATGTCTGCAGTGGAATATTCTAGAAAGTAGAGTGTAACTGTTCACTATAAAGCTTTGCTCTTGTTGGAACCAGCTAACACTGCCCCTTCACTGAGACCTACCACTCTTATGTATTCGCCAGGCAAAGTTGGAGAGGAGCAGTAGAGAGTATTAGTAGGAAAAGGCCTTTAAAAGAGAAGTTTACTAATGACAAGAAAGCGTAACTTGTTCAACTCTAGCGATGAACACAAATGGGCTTATTGCTCAAGGTAAAAATTGATAGATGGAGTATGCCATGGGAACCCAGGAAAGGAGCACTTTGTGCATTCCTGTGGGCTCTCTGTGGCAGCTCGGTGCTTTTATGAGAGAGCTTGGTGCTTGTACGTGTTAGCCTGTGGAAACGATTCTACTTCTGAAATGCTTCAAGAGTGTTTAAGTGTAATGGGCTTTGTACTGCCTGCCTGGTCTGTACCCTGTAGAACATACTCAGACCGTTCAGCTTGAACTCCATTTTTATCTAGCTCTTTATCCATTAATTTTCTCCTGACCTTGGGCATAAAATATATGCACTTTTTATGCTGTGGTGCTTTGTGCAGGCAAAGAGGAATAGCATAACCTATCCATCACCATTATGAATGATGCAGCTTAAAACAAACACAGGTCAGAGACAGATATTTCAAGAGCAGGTTTGTATTGATTCTATCACAACACTGAGCTAAAAGGAAAAGAACTCTGAGACTATAAATGATGAAGCAAGTTTTGACAAATAGCCATAGCCACACAAGTCAACTTAAGAATGTGCCTCACAGGCAGTCATTGGTGAGAAAACAGAATTTGTTATTAATATTAAAATCCACCTCCCTTACATGTATTTATTACCATACTTCACATAGCACATTTGAGCATGACTTTGCTCTTCCTTGGTGTCTCTGATTGACTCTTGAAAGCTTTTTTGTTAAAAGAAACATGAAAGCTTATTAGACTCCTTAATCTTTATTAAGTTGTTGCTTTTGAAATATTCAAACTACGCTTTAACAGTAGGTGGTGGTTTATTTGTTTTGCAAGTTGGTTTTGAGCACATCTGTTGAAGATTTTGCAAGTGTTTGTGTTATGGCAAATAGCATGTTTATTGAAGCAGTGGTGTATTTATTATCACCATTACTGTTAATAATCTCAATTCACAAATAAAGAGTCCCACTATTCAATATAACAGTCACATATATTATCAAGTTATGCAGTCCTAACCCACTTTCCCAGTCGTTGAGATTCTAATGGACTAGATCTCTGCTATAAGAACAGTCATCCTGGTTCTTAAAAGAGACCACACAACTGAGGATTATATCCATTCATGTTACTGCAGTTGTACTTCAGCTACAACTTCACTGGGCAAAGTGTTTTGCCCCCTAACAATTTACTGTATTACATACCCAAATGTTGTTCTATCAGAAATGACAGTAGATAGCTAGAGAATAGGTGCTGAAAGAAAAAGCATATCAGGTAGCATGTGTCTCTCTGACAATCCTGCAAGGACAAAGGAAGAAATCTATTTTCTGAGAGGTGGAAAAGTCCAAAGTGTAAAGTGCATCTTCCTGACACAAATGTGGCCTTATGAAATAGTTTGTAATTTAACCAGATGGATTGCTGTTGTTTAAAAACTAACAATATAGTTTCAAGATTTTCACCTAAAATTCTTAGCTATTCCTGTTGGAATTACGGTGGCAAAAATGTACGACCAAGTTTTGTTTCGTTTGTATGTGCACTGGGATTTCAAGCGCACAATTATATTTTTATCTGGTAGGCACTGTTGAATGCAATGCTGAACCCAAGTCTTCTTATGATAATCATCCTCTGGACTCAATGGTTAGCGTTTTCAGGATCCCACACGGTCTCTCCTATTTCAGTTGTTGGTTCTAAGCAGTAAGTTGCCTTTTAGACTTTCCAGATTTCTTTTAATAACTCATCGTTAAGATCACTGTTAAAAACTAAAAGAGCACTGGATTGCAAAGTCAGAAGGTTTTCTCCCAATACGGAATCTGCCATGACCCACAGAGGAGTCATTCTCTCTGCTTTGTTTTGTCACCGGAAAAACACAACGTTGAGCCATATCACTTCCTCCTTCATTCCTTTCTTCCTCTTCTCTCTTCCTTTCCTTCTTTTGCTTTCCCTTGTATGTAAGATAACTACCACCCTGGGTTTTCTGAGAATTAAGTATTAATGTATGAAAAGGGCCTAGGACAGTATTCACAATGTAACAACTGCTCAATAAATGGTAGCCACTATTTCTTCTTTCTTCTTTCTCTTTTCCCGTCATTTAACTGTGTCCTAATCAACCTTACCATGCTTGCGGGGTATCACGTGCAAAGCAGGGTCAAGTGTGCTGTGAATCAGTTGCCGAACCTATCCTGATACTGTTCATATTCTAGTAGGGGGAGAAAAAACACACCTATTACATAACAGATTAACTCTTTAAGGTTAATTTTCTTATAATATTAATTAATTGAGTGGTATCGTTGTGGCCCCCAAAGTTAGTAACCTTAAATCATTTTCTTTAATACTGGTTAATTAAATTTTATTCATAGACTTACATTTTATGTAACTATAATGAAGATTAAAAAAAAAGAAAATATTTGCTAGTATTTTTAAATTAAGACATACACTAGTAACAAAATTTAAGTATAGTGAGCTTAATTTTAACGTGGGATGGCAAGTGTCTAAGACCAAGTCATGGGATCTCACAAAAGCAAGCTGTCTGTAACTGTTGTCAAAACATGAATACCAGTCTATAGGACCCAAGATGGTCCAAGCTTCACAATCAGCTAACAACTTAAGATACTGAGAGGGTAGGAAATGAGTTATTTGTTCTGAGGCAAGTTTAAAATTCCTGATCCAAGACCCAGAGGAAGGGGTTCTAGATCCCGGGTGGAAGCACATGGGCCTTCTGTTCCTTTGCCCTGGTGTCAACACCTAAACACTGTGGTAAGAGCTCCCCTTTCCCGTGGGGCTTCATCCTCACAGAGTTGCTTTTCTGATCGCAAGGGGATCCCTTTTAGAAATAACTATATGCAGACACAGAGATGATATTCCATTGCAGAGCTACTTGGGTAGGCCATCTTACTGAAGTCATGGCTCTATAATTTGTCAGGAGTATGACAGAAACAAAAGGCAAAAGAGCAAGATGGGAATCATGTTACTGTCTTTGTTATCTTAAATTGTACATGCAAATGGGAGTTTGTGTATAATATATTGTGTATAATATATTGTGGAAAACATTTCCTGTAGTCCAGTGTCCAAAGTTAGACCATGTATATTGAGTTTCTAAAAAATACTATAAAGTGTCTAAAATGCTTTTTATCATTTTTTTTTTTTTTATTTTTTGTGGTACACGGGCCTCTCACCGTTGTGGCCTCTCCCATTGCGGAGCACAGGCTGCGGACGCGCAGGCTCAGCGGCCATGGCTCACGGGTGCAGCCGCTCCGCGGCATGTGGGATCTTCCCGGACCGGGGCACGAACCCATGTCCCCTGCATCGGCAGGTGGACTCTCAACCACTGTGCCACCAGGGAAGCCCCATATTTTATATTTTAATTACATTTACAAATCATTTAATTAGAGACAATGATTCGCTCTTAGTGCAGGCCTGATGTTTTTCATCTTTATCTTAATTTTTTAACTGTATTGACCTAAATTTTTATCATTGGTGTCTGTGCTTTGATTTTGCTCGTTTTGCTTATTTTTGTAAAGTAAGGTGAAAGCATAATAAAAGACTCAAGTACATAGAATCTTTAGAGAATATTGTGCAAAGAAGAGCTGGCCTGCAGGAAGTGTTGCAGTTGGTGTTTATTCTTAGTTTTAAGGAAGCCCTTTGTGGTGCAAGAAAGGTGTGTGTGTAAAAGTTGACATTTTGCCCAGTGACTGGCAAAGCAGGTCAGCTATAGAAGCCTGGTATGTAAAATATGCAAAAATAAGGCTCCTTACTCCAGAGCTCCACAGAGCCGCTTCTTGAAAATCTTTGCCTTGTCTGTGCTGCTTTTCTTATTCTAAAGTAGTGTAAGGTTCATAAGGTCTGAGCACATGTACAAAGCAATCGTAACTAATCATGAGGGATAAATACTTGCTTCCTGAGCCTTTATTATCAAACCTATTTTATCCTTTTATACAGTTGATCCTTGAATTATGTGGGGATTAGGGGCACTGACCCTTCACACAGTCAGAAGTTCACTTATAACTTTTGATTCCCCCAAAACTTAACTACTAAGAGCCTAGTAGCAGGCTATTGACCAGAAGCCTATGGATAAAATAAGTAGTCAATTAACACATTTTGTATGTTATATATATTATATACTATATTCTTACAGTAAAGTAAGGTAGAACAAAGAAATGGTATTAAGAAAATCATAAGGAAGATAAAATACATTTACAGTACATATACGTATTTATTGAAAAAATCCACGTATAAAGTGGACCCACGCTGTTCAAACCCATGTTGTTCGAGGATCCACCGTACTTGCTTCTGGGTTGATTTTTACAAAAGGCTTCTGCTTATTTAAAGCAGTCTTTTTAGGTTCAAACACCATTCATTATCAGCGGGGAATTTAAAACTAAAAACTTTTAAAGATGAGACTATTTTTTGTGTAATCATAGGACCAGATTTACTGACCTCTACAAATTAATGCAAGGTGTGATATGGAGACAAGAAAACAAGGTGTAGTGTAGTGTGTGTGAGGCATTGAGAGCAAGGCTCTCTTTCTGTTTTTATTCACTAGTTTAACAAAAGCGTGTAACATTTATCATCTAAACTCATTTGCTTGGGATGGCCCTTCATTTTTTTTTATAACATTTATTGAGTGCCTAGTCTATATTAATTAATTAATTAATTTACTTTTGCTGTTTTGGGTCTTCGTTTCTGTGCGAGGGCTTTCTCTAGTTGTGTCAAGCGGGTGCCACTCTTCATCGTGGTGTACGGGCCTCTCACTATCGCGGCCTCTCTTGTTGCGGAGCACAGGCTCCAGACACGCAGGCTCAGTAGTTGTGGCTCACGGGCCTAGTTGCTCCGCGGCATGTGGGATCCTCCCAGACCAGGGCTCGAACCTGTGTCCCCTGCGTTAGCAGGCAGATTCTCAACCTCTGCGCCACCAGGGAAGCCCCCTTCATTTGTTTTTGAAACGGATCCATCCCAAGATATAAGGAGGAAGAAAACTAGCAATTTGGGCAGAGAAAGGAGGGTAAAATTAAGGAAGAAAAAAAGTGTAAATTGCTTTTTTTTTTCTTTCTATTTTTTTCCCTGAAAAGCATGTTTGATGGAATACTTTTTTGAAGCAATAGAAATATCTTCCCTATATCTGGAAGTTTCCCAAATCTGGAACTCTGATGTATATAAAAAATATTTGAATATCCTGTTTTGTCAGTTTTCATCTTGAACTGTAATTCAAGTAGGAATTTTACAGTGTCTCTCATTAGTAGCATTTGGTTTTTGTTCATTTGTTTTACAAGCTAATATCATACTTAAGTAAAAATAATAAGCTTTCTTTGATGGAGAAGATGCGTAAGATCTTTTTTAGGGAATTTCTTTAAGCATTGAGAGCTTTAAAGTCTCTCTTAAGAATATTATATGACTGCTCAGTTTTAATAAATCAAAAAGAATGAACAAGCCAAATTGCAAGGTGTGATTCTTCTTAATTTTTATCCTTTGGAAATGAATTGCCACCACATGAATGGGATTGTAGATTTACCAGTGGTTGTGGGTAAAGAAGGAGATGTGTGATAATTAGATGGCTCAATTTTTTTTTCCAGTTTTTACAGGAAGTTATCCCAGAGATGTTCCTTAAAGAGAGAGAGAGCTTTTCAAAAGAAGAGGTTAATAAAGATCTTCTCTTTGCCTGTCTGTAGTGCAAACTATAGGCATTTTGCTTTTACCATTAATTTCTACAGGTCCATAATTGTAAATAGGTTGGAGGGTAACTGACCAACTGATAGAATTTGGGGAATGTTGGGTAGGGTGGGCTTTGTTCTGCTAAGTATTGGTCATGTTGCCTGTAATTACACTGTTACAACTCTTTCTCCTGAAAGTTTTGAGGCTCAAAGAGATAGTAACTCTTGGGGTGCGAGGAGATACCAAGCCCTTGTTAGAAGATACTTGATGAAAATTTCACTTAAGTGGGTTAAAATGAACTATCTGGATTGATGAGAGGTGCTTTGGTCTGGGAGAAGAGGTCTCTGGAATTAGGAAGGCAAGTTTTTGGTAGAGAAGGTAAAATGTTGCCAACAAATATCACTGTTTTGTCTAGGGTCAGATATGTTTCTGAATTTAAGTTTGGGAAGTGTATTTCTATGTAATGAAATGATGTCAGTGTTTGTAGTGCTGCATGTGAGGTATTAGATTTGTGCTAATGGCTTTCAAAAGCTCAACAGGAGGCAGATATCACCACATGTACTTTAGGAAGTACCTAGAATTGAGAAGATTAACATTTATAGAAGCTTCCTAAAGTATTAACATTCCTTCTGAATTCTATGGAAAATTAGAGCTCCTTATATGCCTCTAAAAAGTACTTGTGGAAAACTCAGGTGTATACTAGAATTTTTCACTTGGCTCAATTTGATTCAAAAGTCATTAGAATTAGTGATTATTTTTATCAGGTTAAAAATAATCTAGGATGTCTAATAGTAGTACAGAAAAATCAAATCTACCGAAGACACATATTCCTGACCTTCTCTCCCTCTACTGAAGCTGAGAATCTGTCTACTGTGTTCTCTTATTTGTGTTTTACCAAAGGTTAATAATCAGCCTTTCAAAACCACTGGGTTCAGAATCCCTTTAGCCCAGATGTCTCTAGCAGCCTAACTACCAATTTCTTGATAGGTGATTTAGGAGAGAGAGGAATGAAAGGTTCCAGAGAGATGCAAGCTAAGTCTTTGTTATTGACAGGTAATGCTCAAGTAGCTGTCACACTGCCTTAAAGTCACTGTTAGCAGGGCGGGAGGGACGGAAGGAGGGATCTTCTATCTTATTCGTGAAATTTCTGGTACTAGTTTAATACCTTTGAGATTTTCAGACCCAAACGCTAATTACCCTGTGATGTTGATAAATGGTATTATTTATAATTTTGCACCTCCACAATGTATAGAACACTTGTATGTAAAAGATTTTGCTAATTAAGCAAAAGCCTATTGGAATTGAAAAGTATTTTTAATGGTTCAGTTGCAGTATTTTGAAAATGACATGCTCCTGTTTCTATTTTAATGGATTACCTATAACTATCAGGCCCTCATACAACCTAGGAGAATTCAAAAAAAAAAAAAAAAAAAAAAAAGGTTGGCAGCAGCAGGTTTTGTTAAATTTTCATGAAACAGAGGTTTCATTTCTGAATATCTAGTCACAGTGAGGACTGCTTAATAGCTTAGTCTTCAAATATGATTAATCATTTATCTGTTCATTTATTCAGTCATTCATTCAAAAATGTCATCGTATACTAGAATCCAAAGACTTATGCCTAAATCTTGATTCCATGAATAAATATATGTAACTTAGCTTGATCTTTATACCTCATCTGTATAAGAGGGAGGTTGGATTTAAAATATCTACAATGACTTCTAGCCTGAAAGTTATATGCTTCATTTATTCATTGATCAGATATTTTGAATACCTACTATGTACGAACATATTGAATTAGGAATTTCTTGACCTCAAAGAGCTCACAGTCCAATACAGGAGATACATAAATACAAATAAATACATGTATTCATAAAATGTTGAGCAACCACTATGATACCTGGCAAAGTGCTAGAAATATTGTGATGACCAAGGCACCATCCCTTTAGCGACTCTCTAGCTGGGTCTTAGAATATTTGTATGAGGAAGAATATTTGTATGAGGAGAGGGGACAGGATTGTGGACTAGTAATGATATTTGAGGCAGAATGAATAAAAAGAGCAACATAGAAGGCAAATGAATTCATCATGAATTCATCATAAAACACGTCTGCATTGTTCTGTCATTTTTTTCCCTAGTTTTTTTTTTAATTGAATCAATGTGAAACACTCTTAAAAAACTACTTATAAAATATTTTATCATTCAAAAAATGGAGAAACTACTTACAGCTAGGATAAACAGGAAAGACTTACTGATGAAGGTAGTATTTGAAAGAGGTGGTTGTGTAGAGTTTCTATGAGGAGAGACATAAAAAACATACTTAGAGAACATTCCAGGTGATAAGAAGACCCCCAAAGCAGGAATGACATTTTTACCAGGAGCAGCACCCAGAACTGAGATGACAGAGCCATCTACCCAAAGAAGTGCTGAGGCTAAAGACTTTGAGCACTAAAACTTTAACATTTGGACCATTGATGTCCTTTCTTTGGAACTTCCAACAGGAAGGGGCTGGACTGTGTTTCATAGTTACTTTTCCTCTTCAAATGTTATAGTTTCTAGGCAGTTCACATTGCATATGAATTTTTTTTGTATTCCCCTTTCACTTCGTAAATATGTGCTGAGTACTTAACATGTTTCAGGATCTGTGCTAGACACTGAGGATCCAACCGTGAATTGGACAGCACCTGCCCTCAAGAAGCTTCAGCTAGGGAGGGTTACTGGTCTACTCGGGTCTTTCTCCTTCAAATCTTGTCTTACTCAGACATGAAAGTATGTCTTTAATAAGTCACCCGTGGGACCAACCTCTGTCCTTCACTGAGCTGTTTTGCAGTGGGGATATTATCAAAATAGTTGGGTTCAATTATCAGCTTTTGATATGCTGTTGTTATTGTAGTCAAAGAGCAAGGTAAGGAATGTGACTCCCATACTTGCCAGTCTTTGTTTTTAGGAACATGATTGAAGAAAACAAGGGAGACTCAGCTATTCTTACAGATTCCTAAACAGTGATTCCTTGTCTGGCTCTCTTCTTGAAGTAGAAATACACCTAAACCCTGGAGCAAGCAGTTCGTCCACATGTACCCTTTTTCATAGGTTTGTGACAGTAGTTTTAAAAACGACCCCTGTCAAAGAGAGTGTATTGGTCTCTAAGTGAAACTTGCCGTATATACATTTTACATTCACTGCATTTCTTTTCAGAGGAGATATTTTCAATTCCTGTTCCACTGGTGATTTTGTTCTATATCTAGCTTTCCTGGGAGCCCTGGTTTATAACCTTCACATACATGATCTATAATCCTTCAAAACTAGTCCTAAGGAACCCAGAGTCTCATAAAGTTTGTCTTCCAGTTTTCTCTCTGTATACAGACAACACTTGAACTGAGACTTTCTGTTTCTGCAATATGTGGTTTCAGGAGGTATATCTTTGCTGTTAATGCTATTAATGACAAAACTGCTGAGATTAACCTGCCCCAATACTTTCTGATATGTATTTCAGAAACCATGAAGATCAGTTACTAATAAAGTTGAAATATTTTAAGATGGGTTTAGCAGTTTAAAATTATATTAAATGGAGGAAACTAAACATTCTGTATTTTCTGCTTCCTTTTGATAACTAAACAGTTTAATGTACTTTTGTTTATAGAGTTTTTGTTAGATCAAGCATGATGTTCCCAGTGTATTTAGAAAAAAAAAAACTGCTTGTATTTTCTACACGGTGACAATATAGATTTAAAACACAAAGTGTCAAGGAGAGAAAAATATGAGAGGAAAGTGCTTCCTGGAACACTACCCATGCTTAGGAATTGCATTTCAAATTCAAGTCTAATGCAATGTGCTGCACTTGATATTTGATGAAAAAATAAATCACATCCTTTTTATGGGTAGTGAATTAATAGCTTATTACTTAAGCAACCAAATGTGGTTCTCATACAAAAACAGTGGTGTAGGAAATTACTATTCTAGGAAGTAGTCACGTGTTTAAATAGCAGTCCAGTGATCACAGAAAAGCCCGTAACCTCAGGGTTAAATATCCACGTGTGAAGAGCTGTCACGTCTGGCAGTGCGAGCCCCCAAGTCCTCCAGCCCCAACCCTTCCCGGACCTCCGCTAGGTTTACATCACCTTGGTATCTTATGCTCCAGGCCACTGTGGTTAGCTCATCTCCATGGGTGGGGAGCAGACCTCACTGCCACATTCTGATCTTTCCCCCTTATATCTTTTTATTTTTGTCTTTGTAGCTAGCTGCATAATTACCTTCATTTGAGAGCATTTTTCAGTGATGAATCTGTTGTACTTTTAGAGACAAATTTTGCCAAAGGTTTTCATTTAGCCAGTTGCTAAATGTTGCTAATCTCGTGATTTTCCTGAACCTTGCCACTTACAGTATAACTAAAGGATGGGGAACATAAATGTGATTAATTGGATAATAGCTGTTTATATTGCTTAGATTGATCAACTCTGTTTTTAAACACTTTTTCAGGTTCTTCCCTCAGGAAGCAAGTTTGCAAACCAACCAACCACACTTAACCACACATTTAGATGAACAAAATTTTCCAAAGATTCTTGCCTTTTTGAGAACAATGTGACATGACTCGATTGTGAATGTTAACTATTAAGAAGCATCTGTTGAAACACTTATGTTTTATATATGTGTTTGTGTGAATATATACACATACATACTGCATTGTATATATCTTTATTGACTTTGATATATAATAAGTTGCACATATTTAAGACCTACAATGTGATAAGGTTTAACATATGTATACACCTGTGAAACCTTATCACATTTGTAATTGCTCCGTCTTGGCCCTCCCTCTGCTAGCGTGGCTCCCAACTCTCCCCAAACAAACACTGATCCTCTCTGTCACTGTATTTTAGTTTTTATTTTCTAGAATTTTATATGAATGGAATAACGTAATACGCACACTTTTTTGCCTGGCTTTTATTCAACATAATTATTTCAAGATTAGTCCAGGTTAGTGTGTGTATCAATAGTTATTTCCTTTTTATTGCTGAGTGGTATTTCATTGCATGAGTATATCAGCTTGTTTATCCATGCACCTATCTTTTCAAAACATGGTGCTAGAAAAGGTAAGTATCCATACGCCAAAAAACAAAACTTTGAATCATACTTTACACCAGAATACAAAAAGTAACTTATAGATCCAAATGTTATTGATAAAAAGGTATAAAACTTCTAAAAGAAAGCATAGAAGAAAATCTTTGTGATTTAGATTAGAATATTATTTCCCCATAACTACAAACCCATAAAACTGCAAACCCCTACAACCCCACACCACAGTTTCTAAAAGAAAACATTGATAACTTGAATATCATCAAAATTAACTTCTCATCAAAAGACATTATTGAGAGAATAAAAAAAAAGCCGTAGATTTGGGAAAAAGTCTCAAAAATATGTAAATTTTAAAACATACAGAGAAAAATACAAGGAGCAATATAAGTAATACTATTATGTGAAATTTTTAGAGTACAGATTTAGATTAAAGTTTGGATAAACTAAATAGAGGAGTGAGGATTGATAGCCTATCAATAAGCCCTGAGTACTTTTCACTGTGAAACTATTTTATCAGACCTGTAATCAGTTGAAGTCTGTAGGAAATTCTCTTATTAGTCAACCAAGATGGGAAAATGGGGAGCTCTCTGCCACTGTCACAGTTATATACCTATATCTTGAATTTCCTCTTGCTTCAAATGTATAAATTACTTTTGTTTCCATCTAATAGCAGTTCACTTTGATGTGGGTTATTCACAGTTTTTTGGTTCAGTGGTAGATCCTTCAGGAAACTGTGGTTTAAAACCCTATTGGGGACTTCCCTGGTGGCACAGTGGTTGAGCATCTGCCTGCCAGTGCAGGGGACACGGGTTTGAGCCCTGGTCCGGGAAGATCCCACATGCCGCAGAGCAGCTAAGTCCGTGTGCCACAACTACTGAGCCTGTGCTCTAGAGCCCACAAGCCGCAACTACTGAAGCCCATGTGCCACAACTACTGAAGCCCACACGCCTAGAGCCCGTGCTCCGCAACGAGAGGCCACCGCAATGAGAAGCCTGCGCAAAGAAGAGTAGCCCCTGCTTGCCGCAACTAGAGAAAGCCCGCACACAACAAGGAAGACCCAACACAGCCATAAATAAATAAATAAACAAACAAATAAATAACTCTGTTGGGTGTATTAGTAGCCTTCTGGTGCCCTGACACATGCACTGTTTCAAAATGCACAGCTTTCAAAGCAGTTGTAGTTTTGCTAAGCTTCTGGCTTGGCCATTGGAAGCGTTTAGATCATTAAAATATATATATTTAGACATTTCAACTATCACTCTTACCATCTACAAGAGAGCCAACACTGCTTGCCAATCCTGGGTTGAAAAAGACGAAGGTTTCTTTTCTAAAGACTTTGTAAAAGTAATAAACTCTTGAAATTTGAATCCGTGTATCACCATGACTATTGAAGGAGAGTATCGTCTCCGTGACTATAAAAGGAAGGAGAACTTCTGCATCTTTATTTGCCCCTGGGCAGGGAACCCTGAAGAGTTTATTTATCATCTGAATCCCAGCAACATTAAATTGAAAAAACACAAAAAACAGATCCATTTACCAGTAGAGATCTCCTTCTTAAGCACTGTTTAACTCTGTACTGAAGAATATTTTATGCACTTCTTACAGGAACAGCATGATGAGTGTGTAACTTTAAGAAACCACTGCTTATCTTAAAGTCTTTTGAGGGGTATTGTTTGATGGTTTGAGGGAAGGGGTAACTATAAAAGTATATTCATCCTACACCATCTGACTACAGTTGATTGAATGACTATTCAGCTCTTTTCCAGGGTTATATAGACACTCATCTATCCACACATATATTTTGTTCAATTTGTAATATCTTGATTATTCTTAATATGAAAGAGCCTCTGTGGCACTGAAGCAGTATATGTATATTTAAAATTGTTATTGACCACTATCCATTTAAATTGCTCTGTCTAAATTATTTAGTTTGTTTTCTCCCATACCCCATTTTGCATTTGGCCTTGTTATCAACAAAGTTTTAAACTTTGTTGTATACAAATACATGATTTACTTAGACTTTAAAAAATCCGTCTCATCTTTTTAACTTGATTTATTTCCATGAATAGATTATAACTTGCTAATTGAGAGATTACAAAATCAGTTCAATCTGTAATCCTTAAAAAGCAGAATTATGACTCTATTTTTAAGGTGATGCAAACTGAGGCATGCTTAAAACATAATCCTTCCCTCACTAAAAAGAGAAGTAGCATCAGTTTTGAGTTTACACCTCCCTTGATATGCAGCTCTCTTGCTTGCTCACTGCACAAAGACTTTGCCTAAGTATTTCCAGTTGTTGTTATCAGTTGAAGAATGTAGGAATGAAATCGATGCCTGTTACCGTGGTTTTTTTTTGGGGGGGGGGGTGTTGAAAGTGTACAATTCAGTGGTTTTTAGTATATTCACAGAATTATGCAACCATCATCACTGTCAACTTTACAGCACTTTAATCCCCCAAAAGAAACCATGTATTAGCACTCACTCCTCATTTCCCCCTAGAAATTCCCCCACCTGTTACCTTGTCGAAGAAATAGAAAAGTTGTCAATAAAGACTTCTACAAATTTATGTTAATTGCTCTAGGTAGAAGCAAATAACTTTTGAAGCTTTACATTTACATTAGAAATGTGTTTTGAAAGTCAAAATGGTATTCTTTAAAGCCACCTGCTCCTGGGGCTGTCAGTTATAGCTGTGAGTTTTATCAGTGGGCTCAAGGAGTCAGCTGATATGTTAGTTTGAAATGTGATGGGTGGATTTCTTTGCAGGCCAACTTCATAGCACATTTCTTAAAGCTGTGAGTGAAACAGACACTGGAACTATTATTGCCTGCATGGTGTTTTGAGCAGAAATGAAAGAATGAATCTGTTAGGCTTCTTATCCTTGATAACTGGAATTTATTACATTGCCCTCATCCTGGGGACCTTTACAAAGGATGGTAACTTCTGTCTTCTCTATTCAAATAAAATAAGCATATATATTACCCCTGAACAAGTTTTAAAGGGAGAAACCGTTGTGTTAAACAATATCTGATTGTATGTGATACAATACAAATATTTGAATTATTGGATGTTTTTCATTTCTATTTTTAAAGAAAATCAATTAGGGATTAATTATGTCACTTCAATGAGAATAAAAACAATTTGGCTTGAATGTAATGGAAAACAAAACAAAACTTAACTATTAAATTGTACATAACCTCTGGCCTATCATTCTGCTTTAGAAAGCACTTATATCTCTTATGACTATTATTACTAAATCATTAAATGCCTTCTCTTGAACCTTTTTGTATTTAAATTTTTTTCAACCCCAGGCTCTATTCTGTGGCCATCTGCCATTTTATTTCAATTTCATCACTGCACGTAAGCAAATTAATGATTACTCTAAAGTAAATAAACAGTGACAACAGCGAAAATAAAATGATATGCATTTTTTATTAAGCAAAAGTTTTGTACAATAACCCAAACCAGCTGATTTGGTAGAGCCAAGGTTTCATCTGGCCTGTCATGAAAACTGTTTAAATGTACCTTTCAGAGAAATGAAAATTTGACACAATTTAGAAGGCTGTTTCTGGGCTCTCCATCATAGCAGACCTGAAGATGTACAAGTTAGTCAAGCTTTCTGGGAGGTGCTTGAGGGAGAAGCTGAGGTTGGAATATGGCATGGCTCTGTGAGACTTGCATGTGTGGGTACCATGCCCTGGCAGGGAGGAAAGGAAGAAGTGATTATGTCACTGCTACTTGGAAGTGAATCCATAGTAGGGGAATAAATAGTACAGGTGATTCAGCTCATGTGTGTTCTCCCTGGTAAGGCTGAATGAAAAACAAAAAGGAGAGAAGATATGGGGGAGGAAGATGAGACATCTTTAAGTTGTGTTCATTTGCATAAGGAAATAGCTAAGTACTGATCCTGGGAAAATGACGTGTATTCAACATTTAAAGTTCAAAACAGCCAAACTTCAGTAGGAAGAAGAGGCCTGATTTCTGTCTTCTTCATTTTTGGCATTGTCTTAAGCACCTTACCACTTTTTCAAAATTGGGAGAAACAAAGGCTCACTTACTTATTATGGCAGAAATAATAGATTAATTACTTACATCTGTTTTTCCCCAGGAATCACACTTAATAAACTATAAAGGGTTTTCTAAATTTAAAATGGTGGCATAAAAGAAACTAATTATAGTAAATATAAATAAGGCATAGTGGTCTTTACTTTCTTTTCCTAGCTTTTTTGTTTAAATATATATGTATATCCACATAAGTATATTACGAATATATAAAATACATTTATAGATTTTTTTATAAATATATGTCATAAAACGAATTTATGAATTACAAAGCTTATTTTTAAAATGTGTATTGGAGTACAGTTGATTTAGTGTTATGTTACCTTCTGCTGTACAGCAAAGTGAATCAGTTATACATATATCCACTGTTTTTTCGATTCTTTTCCCATATAGGTCATTACAGAGTATTGAGTAGAGTTCCCTGTGCTATACAGCAGGTTCTTATATAGTAGTTATCTATTCCATATATAGTAGTGTGTATATGTCAGTCCCAGTGTCCCTCCCTTCCTTTCCACCCTGGTAACCGTAAGATTGTTTTCTACATCTGTGACTCTATTTCTGTTTTGTAAATAAGTTCATTTGTACCATTTTTTTAGATCCCACATATAAAGCTTAATTTTATAACTAGAGAAACAAAGATAGCTAGCTAGGGTGCTCACCTTTCTATGTTCAATGACAGACATGGGTTCAGATCTGTTACCTGTACTAGCTCCTTTAGCCTCCTTACCAATCCAGATGCTTTAACTTCGGGTTTTTCAACCTTAAGCCCTTATATTTTTTTACCTCTCAAAATGATGACATTCTAAGCCAGAAGGACTTGTGACTATGTGCATAGTGAAAGTGGCTCCAAATATAGTACAACCTTGTATAAGTGAGAGTGAGATTCATTAGACAGAAAGGAAATGCATGTTTATATTAATTGAATGCTTATTTATTCCAGCAGATATAATTATAAAATACATGTGTATACATACAAACATATAATTAGCATTTGACGGATAATCACTGCTTTAAACACACTTTATTTTGGAGGCCTTGCAATGTCCTTTATATAGTCTAAATCATTTCTAAGGATTAGAAGCCATTGACTGGCCACAGATGATATTTTTGTTGTTGTTGTTAGTATATATCACACATTCAGCCACAGACTGTCAGAAAAACATTTATGGTTAATTTTATTTTGGGTGTTTGGCAACAGAATTTCAACTATGACCAATGGTGAGTAACCAAACATGACCCAACTTAGTTGTGACATATGTTCTACACATAGTAAAGTTGAATGCGGCCTAAGAAACTAGACACATATACACAAAATGTCTTCAATTTTGTAGAGACTTAAAGATACATTTTTAGCTTCTTCAGTGACAGCAATGTAAGAATAACTGAAGTCTTAAGCAGGATGAGAGAGCTTGGAATTCTTGTCTTCTATCCTGCAAAACAATGTAATAGCCCAGATGTTTTCCCGAAGGATAGCATGCTCTTTCCAGATCAGCTAAGGCACATTCTTTACATCCATCTGTCCCTGTTCCATGTGAGAAATGAAGATATCTTCACAGATCTGCATCTGCCCTGTCCCATTTCTGTGTTCCCATGCTAACCGGAAGGCTGAGATTAAAAAGTCTAGGATGGACCTTGACCTGTGTCAAGTGGAGTGTTTTTCAGTATTCTTGTTCGTTGCCCACGTTTTGTCCATCTGCATTCTATGCCCAAGTGCTTCGTCTGCATATGTAGACTCTCTCTAGGCAGTGGACGGGGTATTTTTTCCCCCAACTTCAGATTTGATTGACCACCTCATGGTCTCTTCCTGAGCATTAGGAGCTGCCTTCTAAGTTGTGTCTGGAATAGAAATAAAATCCCAATTTTGGGAAGTGTCCAAAGGAAGATGATGGGAACCCAGATGGCAGCAAACTTATGATACTCCTGCTGTTCACAGCCAGTGTTTCCTCTGAGAAATTTGGATTTAGGATTTTACATCAGATTCTCTGGGGGGGAAATCCATGTGGATTAAAATAAAAATATTCCTGAAAAAAAGAATAGTAACATCTTTTGCATTAACTCTAAACTTGCCAAAACTAAAGTATGGGTGATTACCAAGTAGAAGTTTTGTTTGCTCTTTTCCTCTTTGAGCCTTAAGTTTGAGAGAACATGTTTTTTTTTTTTTTTTTTTTTTTTTTTTATTCTGGGAGTTTAATGGATCAAAAGAGGGGAAAATCATATTCTTTTGTTATAGTAAGTTTTAGCAAATTGAAAGCTACTGTCTTGAAGAAATGATGATGATGTTTGTATATATATTTATACACCAAGCAATTGGATTTGCCAATAGGTAATTCATGTCCTCATACGTGTAAAGAGACTTCAGTTTCAAGAGGGTGAACTCTGATCCAGAGTCAACTTACTCTTCCCACACCAAAGCCTGCAAAAATGATAGAAAAGGCATAAAGACTCAAATATGTTAGTGTGTTATGAGGTTTGTGGACCTAAATTTGCTTCTTATATTTCTTTGACTCCTCTGCAGTACTTATTCCAACAGGTCAAAATAAACATGTGTTGGGCAATGAATGAATTTCTATCCCAGAATTAACTTGATTTTTTAGCAGAATCTTTATAAAGTTGTATCTCAGTGAATACCTAGTCATCTAAATTCACCTCAGTACATGTTACAGTTGATTAACCTGCCACTCAATGTCCATATTTTACCTATTAAAGAACAGGTGCCAACATTGCCCTATGCATGGCTTCTTTGTCAACCAAACCAAACTACTTCTTGTTCTTTTTCTAATCTGTTCACATACCTCTCTGAGTACCCTCCACATAGTACACTCCCAAGTTAAGAACTTTGACCAAAGGTTATTCATGGCTGTATTAAGGTGAATATGAAATGTTTCTCTATTTATATTTGTCTATATTTGAAACTTTTCTATATTGAAATACAGTTCTGTAATATAAAAGCACAAGAAAATGATCTTTCTCCCCCATTTCCAATAACATTTGATTTTTTTTTTCCTATTCTTCAAAACCTAACTCAAATCATCCCTGTTAGTAAAGCTTTATTTTTGTAATCCTCCCCTTCTTGACTGTAATTTGTGATCTTTTTTTCTCTGAATTTCTTAGAAGTCCTGCCTCTTCCTTTCTTATATCATAGTGTACATGTCCCATCCCCTGCAGTGAGGATAGAATTTTTGGGCTAACCAAAAGGCCATACCTTACTAAAATAGAATCATGCAGCTTCCCCGAGCCTATTAATATACATCTATAAGAATGATGGTTCTTACAGGGTTTGTGGCTATTAAAAGAGATTATACATTTTACAATGCCCAGCCTTGTACCTGTCATAAAGATACACCTCAGTTGCCCTCTCCTACTTCTTTTCGTTTTTAATACATAGTGCACATAGAGCACTTTGGTTTTTTATTTATTTATTTATTTTTATTTATTTGGCTACGTTGGGTTTTCGTTGCGGTGCGGTGCGCGGGCTTCTCCTTGCGGAGGCATCTCTTGTTGTGGAGCACAGGTTCTAGGCGCGCGGGCTTCAGTAGTTGTAGCACGCAGGCTCAATAGTTGTGGCTCGTGGGCTCTAGAGCACAGGCTCAGCAGTTGTGGTGCACGGGCTTAGTTGCTCCGCGGCATGTGGGATCTTCCCGGACCGGGCCACGAACCCGTGTCCCCTACATCGGCAGGCGGACTCTTAACCACTGTGCCACCAGGGAAGCCCTGCTACTTCTTTTCTAATCTGTCTTATTTATAATGATTTCTCCTTGTAGGTGGTATAGTGGTTTGCATGGAACATGTGTCTGGTGTATGACTGATGAATGAAGGATTGAGCTAATTAATTTAGGATGGGGACTAATGCATTCCACTTCTTCAACTCAACAGAAGATAAGTTAAAGCAAATTGCTGCTTGTTTTTGTGCCACACCAGGTGACTTAGGTCCACTGTTTGGGTTGTTGCAAACTGCTCAAGGTCAGAGGGACTCTACATAGACTATTTCCTGCTTCCCTAGAAGGCTTTCTTGTACCAGTACTTTTATCTTTTCCTAACATTTCTATAAGGGAACATTTCTATAAGGGAACACAGGCTCCGGACGCGCAGGCTCAGCAGCCATGGCTCACGGGCCCAGCCGCTCCGCGGCATGTGGGATCTTCCCGGACCGGGGCACGAACCCGTGTCCCCTACATCGGCAGGCGGACTCTCAACCACTGCGCCACCAGGGAAGCCCTGTCATAACATTTTTAAGTTGATTCAGGATCAGAGTTCAGTTGACATGTGTGAAATGATATGATAAACTTTGTAAAGCAGGGTTTTGCCCAACTCTAGTTACAAGAAAATTAGCATGGTATCCATTCTAATAGTCCCCCAAATTCTGTGATTCAGTTGGGCGGTTATTCTAGTCTGGGCCAGCTTGACTGAGTTATACCGGCTGTCTCCTGCATGTGCAGTCATGTGGCAGGGTAGCTGATGGCTAGATGATGTAGAGATGATCATTCACTCACCTGGGGTTTGGTAGGCTATTGGCTCTGACAACAGAGGCAATCGGGCCACATGTCTCTGGAAGTCTTTTTCACATGGTGGCAGTCATCGGGTTCCAAAGAGCAGCCCCAGTGCACAGTGATATGCCAAGTATCTGTTTGTCACACTTACTAATGTCTCACTGCCTAGAGCAAGTCATATAGCCAACTCAAATTTAAGAGTTGATGGCCACTTTTCAGTCTACCACAGAAAGGCAGGGAAGGGGTAAGTATTCGTGTGCTCCTGTTTGGCTTTCTCTTGCCTCTGATATTGTTCATGACCTCCTCAGAGAAGTGTAGTCCAACGTATTTGGTCCCTGCCATTGTGCATGCTTCCCAACCCCTCTTCTAGCTGGATTTCCTGTTGCTTGGCCCTCCCTTTATCATCATGACTCTTCTCATGAAGCTGCAAGAACTTCTTAGGATTTCACCTCCATCTTCTGAGGAGTGCAGGGAAGTGGGCTGGTGGGAATGCCTCCATTTGCTTTCTAGGCCCTTCAGTGAGACTTCTTTGCTCAGCACTCTGGGAGAAAAATAAACACCAAACCCAAAGAACATATGTCATGTTCTCTCAAAAACTCTCACCCAAGTCAACTCTGACACAGCAAGAAAAACCAGTTCTCACTCTCCCTTTCTGGAAGGACCCCAAACTAGGCCTCACTTCTCCCCAAAAGAAAGAACCTGGTAATTTCCAAGTGTCTATTGACATTCCTTCCTCTCTTTTTCATGTGGAGATTAGAGATTGAATTTGGGGTTACTGGGGTTGTAGTTATTGGTCGTAGGTCAGTTCTATCATCTCTTAGAAGCCCTGCAAGTAGATGTCTGTTGCCATCACCTGGCAGTGCCAGTCAGTGATAGCTTCCTTTTTTTTTTTGATTTTGTTTCCAATTTATTTTTTTAACTTACTGTAAATTTTTATTTTATTTTTTAATGTTTTTTATTGGAGTATAATTGCTTCACAGTGGTGTGCTAGTTTCTGCTTTATAACAAAGTGAATCAGTTTTACATATACATATATTCCCATATCTCTTCCCTCTTGCGTCTCCCTCCCTCCCACCCTCCCTATCCCACCCTTCTAGCTGATCACAAAGCACCGAGCCGATCTCCCTGTGCTACGCGACTGCTTCCCACTAGCTATCCATTTTACATTTGGTAGTGTATATATGTCCATATATACACTACCACTCTCTCACTTTGTCCCAGCTTACCCTTCCCCCTCCCAGTGGCCTCAGGTCCATTCTCTAGTAGGTCTGCGTCTTTATTCCCGTCTTGCCCCTAGGTTCTTCATGACCATTTTTTTTTTTTTTTTTTTAGATTCCATATATATGTGTTAGCATACAGTATTTGTTTTTCTCTTTCTGACTTACTTCACTCTGTATGACAGACTCTAGGTCCATCAAAGTCACTACAAATAACTCAATTTTGTTTCTTTTTATGGTTGAGTAATATTCCACTGTATATATGTGCCACATCTTCTTTATCCATTCATCTTTTGATGGACACTTAGTTGCTACCATGTCCTGGCTATTGTAAATAGAGCTGAAATGAACATTGTGGTACATGAGTCTTTTTGAATTATGGTTTTCTCAGGGTATATGCCCAGTAGTGGGATCGCTGGGTCGCATGGTAGTTCTATTTTTAGTTTTTTAAGGAACTTACATACTGTTCTCCATAGTGGCTGTATCAATTTACATTCCCACCAACAGTGCAAGAGGGTTTCCTTTTCTCCACACCCTCTCCAGCATTTACTGTTGGTATATATTTTGATGATGGCCATTCTGACCGCTGTGAGATGATATCTCATTGTAGTTTTGATTTGCATTTCTCTAATGATTAATGATGTTGAGCACTCTTTCATATGTTTGTTGGCAATCTGTATATCTTCTTTGGGGAAATGTCTGTTTAGGTCTTCTGCCCATTTTTGGATTGGGTTGTTTGTTTTCTTTGATATTGAGCTGCATGAGCTGCTTGTAAATTTTGGAGATTAATCCTTTGTCAGTTGCTTCATTTGCAAATATTTTCTCCCATTCGGAGGGTTGTCTTTTTGTCTTATTTATGGTTTCCTTTGCTGTACAAAAGCTTTTAAGTTCCATTAGGTCCTATTTGTTTATATTTGTTTTTATTTCCATTTCTCTAGGAGGTGGGTCCAAAAGGATCTTGCTGTGATTTATGTCATAGTGTTCTGCCTATGTTTTCCTCTAAGAGTTTGATAGTGTCTGGCCTTACATTTAGGTCTTTAATCCATTTTGAGTTTATTTTTGTGTATGGTGTTAGGGAGTGTTCTAATTTCATTCTTTTACATGTAGCTCTCCAGTTTTCTCAGCACCACTTATTGAAGAGGCTGTCTTTTCTCCACTGTATAGTCTTGCCTCCTTTATCAAAGATAAGGTGACCATATGTGTGTGGGTTTATCTCTGGGCTTTCTATCCTGTTCCATTGATCTATATTTCTGTTTTTGTGCCAGTACCATACTGTCTTGATTACTGTAGCTTTGTAGTATAGTCTGAAGTTAGGGAGCCTGACTCCTCCAGCTCCGTTTTTCTTTCTCAAGCTTGCTTTGGCTATTCGGGGTCTTTTGTGTTTCTGTACAAATTGTGAAATTTTTTGTTCTAGTTCTGTGAAAAATGCTATTGGTAGTTTGATAGGGATTGCATGGAATCTGTAGATTGCTTTGGGTAGTAGAGTCATTTTCACAGTGTTGATTCTTCCAATCCAAGAACATGGTATATCTCTCCATCTGTTTGTATCATCTTTAATTTCTTTCATCAGTGTCTTATAATTTTCTGCATACAGGTCTTTTGTCTCCTTAGGTAGGTTTATTCCTTGATATTTTATTCTTTTTGTTGCAGTGGTAAATGGGAGTGTTTCCTTAATTTCTCTATCAGATTTTTCAACATTAGTGTATAGGAATGCCAGAGATTTCTGTGTATTAATTTTGTATCCTGCTACTTTACCAAATTCATTGATTAACTCTAGTAGTTTCCTGGTAGCATCTTTAGGATTCTCTGTGTATAGTATCATATCATCTGCAAACAGTTACATCTTTACTTCTCCTTTTCCTATTTGGATTTGTTTTATTTCTTTTTCTTCTCTGATTGCTGTGGCTAAAACTTAGAAAACTATGTTGAATAATAGTGGTGAGAGTGGGAAACCTTGTCTTGTTCCTGATCTTAGTGGGAATGGTTTTAGTTTTTCACCATTGAGGGCGATGTTGGTTGTGGGGTTGTCATATATGGCCTTTATTATGTTGAGGTAAGTTCCCTCTATGCCTGCTTTCTGGAGGGTTTTTATCATAAATTGGTGTTGAATTTTGTCCAAAGCTTTCTCTGTATCTATTGAGATGATCATACGTTTTTTTTTCCTTCAATTTGTTGATATGGTGTATCACATTGATTGATCTGCGTATACTGAAGAATCCCTTTGCATTTGTGGGATAAACCTCACTTGATCATGGTGTATGATCCTTTTAATGTGCTGTTGGATTCTGTTTGCTAGTATTTTATTGAGGAGTTTTGCATCTATGTTAATCATTGATATTGGTCTGTAGTTTTCTTCTTTTGTGACGTCTTTGTTTTTGGTGTCAGCATGATGGTGGCCTCGTAGAATGAGTTTGTGAGTGTTCCTCCCTCTGCAATATTTTGGAAGAGTTTAAGAAGGACAGGTGTTAGCTCTTCTCTAAATGTTTGATAGAATTCGCCTGTGAAGCCATCTGGTCCTGGGCTTTTGTTTGTTGGAAGACTTTTTTTTTTTTTTTTTTAACATCTTTAGTGGAGTATAACTGCTTTACAATGGTGTGTTAGTTTCTGCTTTATAACAAAGTGAATCAGTTATACATATACATATATCCCCATATCTCTTCCCTCTTGCCTCTCCCTCCCTGCAACCCTCCCTATCCCACCCTGGTGGAAGATTTTTAATCACAGTTTCAATTTCAGTGCTTGTGATTGGTCTATTCATATTTTCTATTTCTTCCTGGTTTAGTCTTGGACGGTTGTGCATTTCTAAGAATTTGTCCATTTCTTCCAGGTTGTCCATTTTATTGGCATATAGTTGCTTGTAGTAAACTATCATGATCCTTTGTATTTCTGAAGTGTCAATTGTTACTTCCCCTTTTTCATTTCTAATTCTATTGATTTGAGTCTTCTCCCTTTTTTCCTTGATGAGTCTCGCTAATGTTTTGTCAATTTTGTTTATCTTCTCAAAGGACCAGCTTTTAGTTTTATTGATCTTTGCTATTGTTTCCTTCATTTCTTTTTCATTTATTTTTGATCTGATCTTTACGATTTCTTTCCTTCTGCTAAATTTGGGGTTTTTTTGTTCTTCTTTCTCTAATTGCTTTAGGTGTAAGGTTAGGTTTTTTATTTCAGATGTTTCTTGTTTCTTAAGGTTGGATTGTATTGCTATAAACTTCCCTCCTAGAGCTACTTTTGCTGCAGCCCATAGGTTTTGGGTGATTGTGTTTTCATTGTCATTTGTTTCTAGGTATTTTTTGATTTCCTCTTTGATTTCTTCAGTGATCTCTTGGTTATTATGTAGAGTATTGTTTAGCATCCATGTGTTTGCATTTTTTACAGATTTTTTCCTGTAATTGATATCTAGTCTCATAGTGTTGTGGTCAGAAAACATATTTGATACGATTTCAATTTTCTTAAATTTACCAAGGCTTGACTTGTGACCCAAGATATGATCTATACTTGAGAATGTTCCATGAGCAGTTGAGAAGGAAGTGTATCCTGTTGTTTTTGGATGGAATGTCCCATAAATATCAATTAAGTTCATCTTGTTTAATGTCTCATTTAAAGCTTGTGTTTCCTTATTTATTTTCATTTTGGATGATCTGTCCATTGGGGAAAGTGGGGTGTTCAAGTCCCCTACTATGATTGTGTTACTGTCAATTTCCCCTTTTATGCCTGTTAGTATTTGTCTTATGTATTGAGGTGTTCCTGTGTTGGGTGCATAAATATTTACAATTGTTATATCTTCTTCTTGGATTGATCCCTTGATCATTATGTAGTGTCCTTCTTTGTCTCTTGTAATAGTCTTTGTTTTTTTTGTTTTGTTTTGTTTTTTTTTGTTTTGTTTGCGATAACGTGGACCTTTCACTGCTGTGGCCTATTCCGCAGCAGAGGACAGGCTCCGGACGCACAGGCCCAGCGGCCATGGCTCACAGGCCAAGCCGCTCCGTGGCATGTGGGATCTTCCCGGACCGGGGCACAAACCTGCGTCCCCCACATCGGCAGGTGGACTCTCAACCACTGCGCCATGAGGGAAGCCCTCTAGTCTTTGTTTTAAAGTCTATTTTGTCAGATATGAGAATTGCTACTCCAGCTTTCTTTTGATTTCCATTTGCATGGAATATCTTTTTCCATCCCCTCACTTTCAGTCTGTATGTGTCCCTAGGTCTGAAGTGGGTCTCTTGTGGGCAGCATATATACGGGTCTTGTTTTTGTATCCATTCTGCCAGTCTCTGTCTTTTGGTTGGAGAAAGACAACCAAAAGAATTTAATCCATTTACATTTAAGGTAATTATCGATATGTTTATTCCTATTCCCATTTTCTTAATTGTTTTGGGTTTTTTATTATAGGTCTTTTCCATCTCTTGTGTTTCCTGCCTAGAGAAGTTCCTTTAGCATTTGTTGTAGAGTTCTTTGGTGGTGCTGAATTCTCTTAGCTTTTGCTTGGCTGTAAAGGTTTTAATTTGTCCATCAAGTGTGAATGATATCCTTGCTGGATAGAGTAATCTTGGTTGTAGGTTTTTCCCTTTCATCACTTTAAAATATGTCCTGCCACTCCCTTCTGGCTTGCAGAGTTTCTGGCAAAAGATCAGCTGTTAACCTTATGGGGATTCCCTTGTATGTTATTTTTTTGTTTTTCCATTGCTGCTTTTTGTATTTTTTCTTTGTATTTAATTTTTGATAGTTTGATTAATATGGGTCTTGGTGTGTGTCTCCTTGGATTTATCCTGTATGGAATTCTCTGTGCTTGCTGGACTTGATTAACTATTTCCTTTCCCATATTAGGGAAGTTTTCAACTATAATCTCTTCAAATATTTTCTTAGTCCCTTTCTTTTTCTCTTCTTCTGGGACCCCTATAATTCGAATGTTGGTGTGTTTAATGTTGTCCCAGAGGTCTCTGAGACTGTCCTCAATTCTTTCCATTATTTTTTCTTTATTCTGCTCTGTAGTAGTTATTTCCACTATTTTGTCTTCCAGGTCACTTATCTGTTCTTCTGCCTCAGTTATTCTGCTATTGATCCCTTCTAGAGAATTTTTAAGTTTATTTATTGCGTTGTTCATGGTTGTTTGTTTGCTCTTTGGTTTTTCTAGGTTCTTGTTAAATGTTTCTCATATTTTCTCCATTGTATTTTCAAGATTTTTGGATCATCTTTACTATCATTTTTATGAATTCTTTTTCAGGTAGACTGCCTATTTCTTCTTCATTTCTTAGGTCTGGTGGGTTTTTACCTTGTTTCTTCATCTGCTGTGTGTTTCTTTGTCTTCTCATTTTGCTTAACTTACTGTTTGGGTTCTCCTTTTTGCAGCCTCCAAGTTCATAGTTCCCATTGTTTTTGGTGTCTGCCCCCAGTGGCTACGGTTCATTCAGTGGGTTGTGTAGGCTTTCTGATGGAGGGGACTAGTGCTTGTGTTCTGGTGGGTGAGGCTAGATCTTGTCTTTCGTGTGGGCAGGTCCACATCTGGGGGTGTGTTTTGGGGTGTCTGTGACCTTATTATGATTTTAGGCAGCCTCTCTCCTAATGGGTGGGGTTGTGTTCCTGTCTTGCTAGTTGTTTGGCATAGGGTATCCAGCACTGGAGCTTGCTGGTTGTTGAGTGGAGCTGGGTCTTGGCATTGAGATGGAGATCTCTGGCAGATTTTTGCTGTTTGGTATTATGTGGAGCTGGGAGGTCTCTGTTGGACCAATGTCCTGAACTTCGCTCTCCCACCTCAGAGGCACAGCTCTGATGCTGCCTGGAGCACCGAGAGCTTGTCATCCACCCGGCTCAGAATAAAAGGCAGAAAGAAAGAAAGACAGAAAGAAAAAGATAAAATAAAATTAAAAATGTATTAAAATAAAAAACAAAAAAATATTAAAATTTTTTTAAGTGATTAGAAAAAAGAAAGAACAACCAAACCAAAAAACAAATCCACCAATGACAACAAGCACTGAAAACTATACTAAAAAAAGAAAAAAAAAAAGGAACGACAGAACCCTAGGACAAATGGTAAAAGCAAAGCTATGCAGACAAAATCACACACAGAAGCATACACTTACAAACTCACAAAAATAGAAAAAGGGAAAAAATATATATATATTGTTGCTCCCAAAGTCCACCTCCTGAATTTGGGATGATTCGTTGTCTATTCAGGTATTCCACACATGCAGGGTACATGAAGTTGATTGTGGAGATTTAATCCACTGCGCCTGAGGCGTCTGGGAGAGATTTCCCTTTCTCTTCTTTGTTCCCACAGCTCCCGGGGTTCAACTTTGGATTTGGCCCTGCCTCTGCATGTAGGTCGCCCTTAGGTGTCCGTTGTTTGCTCAGACAGGACAGGGTTAAAGGAGCAGCTGATTCGGGGTCTCTGGGTCACTCAGGCCGGGGGGAGGGAGTGTAGGGAATGCAGGGCAAACCTGCACGTCAGAGGCCAGCGAGACGTTGCACCAGCCTGAGGTGCCATGCGTTCTCCCGGGGAAGTTGTCCCTGGATCGTGGGACCCTGGCCGTTGCGGGCTGCACAGGCTCCCAGGAGGGGAGGCGTGGATAGTGACCTGTGCTCGCACACAGGCTTCTTGGTGGCGGAAGCAGCAGCCTTAACGTCTCATGCCCGTCTCTGGGGTCCGCCCTGATAGCCACGCCTCGCGCCCGTCTCTGGAGCTCCTTCACGGCGCGCTCTTAATCCTCTCTCCTTGCCCACCAGGAAACAAAGAAGGAAGAAAAAGTCTCTTGCCTCTTCGGCAGGGCCACACCTTTTTCCGGACTCCCTCCCGGCTAGGCTAGCCGTGGTGCACTAACCCCCTGCAGGCTGTGTTCACGCCACCAACCCCAGTCCTCTCCCTGCGATCCGACGGAAGCCCGAGCCTCAGCTCCCAGCACCGCCCGCCCCGGCGGGTGAGCACACAAGCCTCTCGGGCTGGTGAGTGCTGGTTGGCCCTGATCCTCTGTGAGGGAATCTCTCCGCTTTGCCCTCCGCACCCGTGTTGCTGTGCTCTCCTCCGCAGCTCCAAAGCTTTCCCCCTGCGCCACCTGCAGTCTCCGCCCGCGAAGGGGCTTCCTAGTGTGTGGAAACTTTTCCTCCTTCACAGCTCCCTCCCACTGGTGCGGTTCCCGTCCCTATTCTTTTGTCTCTGTTTATTCTTTTTTCTTTTGCCCTACCCAGGTACGTGGGGAATTTCTTGCCTTTTGGGAGGTCTGAGGTCTTTTGCCAGCGTTCAGTAGGTGTTCTGTAGGAGTTGTTCCACATGTAGATGTATTTCTGATGTATTTGTGGGGAGGAAAATGATCTCTGCGTCTTACTCTTCCGCCATCTTGAAGCTCCCTAAATTTTTATTTTATACTGGAATATAGTTGATTAACAATATTGTGTTAGTTTCAGTTGTGCAGCAAAGTGATTCAGTTATACATATACAAGTATCTATTCTTTTTCCAATTATTTTCCCATTTAGGTTTTAAATGAGCTTAGTTATAAAACAAACACAGACTTAGAGAACAAACTTATGGTTACTAGGGGAAGGGGTGGGGGCAGAGACAGATAGATTGGGAGTTTGGGATTGACATGTACACACTGCTATATTTAAAATAGATAACCAACGAGGAACTACTGTATAGCACAGGGAACTCTGCTCAATATTCTGTAATGTGCTTCCTTTTAAATAAGTGGTGGTGCAGGTGCCTTGGTATTACCACTAGTTGTTTTCAGCTTCGGTCTTAGCTAAGATTGGAATACAACCGAAAAGTTCTATCCAAATCCCAGTATGCATTATTTTGTCTATACTTCTTTGCCTAGTTCTGCACATTGTCCTCTGTTTAATTGGAGCAAGCTGGCTAGATCCCTTTTCTGGTTTGGTCCATTCTAAGGCTTGATTTGACTGAGTGTGTATTCACGAAGTCTGTGGATGTTTTTATTTATTTTATTTTTTTTGCGGTACGTGGGCCTTTCACTGTTGTGGCCTCTCCCGCTGCAGAGCACAGGCTCTGGACACGCTGGCTCAGCGGCCATGGCTCATGGGCCTAGCCGCTCCACGGCATGTGGGATCTTCCCGGACCGGGGCATGAACACGTGTCCCCTGCATCGGCAGGCGGACTCTCAACCACTGCGCCACCAGGGAAGCCCTGTGGATGTTTATTACAAGCAAAGAGATGTTTCTTTGAGTGGGACTCAAAGTCAACACTGGGAGGATCTGTAAATTTGGTAATTTGAATTATTATACCTATGAATTCTATAGAAATGTTGTTAGCAATTTCCAGAGAAAACCAATTAATGATTTTCCTTCATAGTAAAGTGATTGAAAATGATCACATCATTTCCCACACAGGTTGGGATTTGAAGCCACTCATAGAGACTGGTTCATCAGGCTGCTAAAGCATTCTGGCAGTCTTGCATCCTAGGTGATCTTTCAAAAATCATTTTTTTTTTTTTTTTTAAAGAAAGGAATGGAAAAAGACAACCTGCAATATACTCTTACCCATAATAATGAGAATTTTTATTTTTGAAAATAAGAAATTGATGAGATATGGATAATACAGGGATGGAGTTAAATGAGTTTAGTGTATAAAAACTCCCATTCTGAATGCCACTTGATGGAGAAAAATCATATAGAGCAGAATTTTTAAAAATAATTAATGACAAAACATATTTATTCTATGAGTCATAAGGTCTAAGGCCTGCAGAAGTTATGATCACTGAAAAAAGAGATTACCAGTTATTGGAAAATATACCTTTGGAAATAACAACGAAAGAAAAAGAGAAACACACTTGAAGGAATAAGATGTGTGTTAAGCAAAAACCACCCCCTAGTTATGGTCTTATTGATTATGCTTTTAAAGGGACTTTGCCATCCAGGTATCATGGACATGCCAGGAATGAAGTTTATTCAACCTTACTTTCAATCCAGAATTGATATTTACTATTGCTGGTGTTGAATAATTGTTATGACAGCTATAGAGTAAGCTCACTACCAATGGCAGGCCCATGGAAGGAATATTCTTGTCATGATTGAAAAATATGGTGTCTTCTTAAATGGGGTACAGTTCTTACCACAAATCATGTTGAAGGATGTGTATTCATGTAAGCACATGTATGTCTGTGTGTGTGTGTATAGTGGATACATTGTCAAGTAGGTCATTTAACCAACTGAAATGTTTGTTGGACTTAAAATATTTGAGAGCCACAGTTACAATACAGAACAAAGAATATAGTTTTGATTTTGCTTTCTACCTGAGACAGTGTTGTGGTATTACTGGTAAATATTAAGTATTTACTATATAACACATTGAATCATTTAATATTAGCAATATTCCAAATGTGGGAGGTACCATATGCATGTAAATACATGTACTAATATTAGAGGCTTGAAAATGTGTATAGCCTCTTGTTTTAAATACTAGAACAATATATAAGCCTATAGAACATCAAGAACACATACTTGTATATAGAGGAATGTTATTTTATATTTTTAAACATTATAGGCTGGGCCTTCAATTTTTCAAGTTCCTAGTAACACAATAAAAAGTGGACAGACTGTCTGTTTGCTCCCCTCAACTCTGGTGTTTCCGTATTCTGGTTTTTGCTTTGAGCTTAGTTCTGAGTTAATCAGTGATGCTTGTATTGGCATCACATTCCTAAATTAACTTAACCGGCTCTTATTAACCTTCAGATGTTTCACACAGTATGTGAATGGCGATCGGAGTATAGACACACTAAGTGAACATGTTTGAAACATTGGGACCTCTGTGGATGATTACATGGCTGGAAGCAATTGTTGAGAATAGCATACTTCTTCTTTTGGAATGATTAAAAGAAAAAAAAGTTGACTTGACATCCTAAGTTAACATTAGAGGTTTTTGTTGTTTTCTGGCTAATTTACAACTTGAATAATTTTATGCTGCCTACTTAAATAATTTCCTTTGGAGTTTATTTCTCATTAATTTTGTATTACTTCATCTTCTCTCACAGTTTGCATTGTTTTGTCATATGCCCGTCCTTGCAAAGGCAGATATTCACACATATTTTTATCTATGTCTACATAGATCTAAAGTCTATAACTCTTGAAAAGTGTAATTACTCATCACATTTTTTGATATTTAATAGGAATAAGCAAAGGTGCTATCCTATGGGAAAAAAATACTTGGAGCATTTGTCAAGAGATTACTTGATTTACAAGCACAGCATGTAGAAATATTCCACATAATGTGATGCATCATACATATACAACAAATTAGAATTACTAAAGGAAATTATTTCATCATGTAAGACCCTTAAATACGGTTATTTCCCATATTCTTCTCACTCTAAATTCTTCCCTGCATCATCTCATCCATCACAGGATTCCAACTATTTTTTTCATGTGAATCATACTCAAAACTGTATTTTAAATCTTGAGCTTTCCCCATGTCTTCCCGAATCTCTTATATTAGGTAAAATCATCCATCCCTGCCGACCCACAGTTGTACACCATGAAACTAGGAGACTAGAAACTTGAAACTCACTTTTACCTCGGCTTCCCCTTAAATAAAATGAATGTTTGCTAAACCTGTGAAATATTTCTCCAAAATGTATCTAACTCATCTCTTCCATTATCTTCCCAGGAATTGTATTCAAATACAGACTTCATCACCTTACATTAAAACAAATGCAGCAACCTTCTAACTGATCTTATCTTTGTTCCCTCCCCCCCCCCCCCCTCTCCTTCTTCCCCCCCCCCCCCCCCCCCCCCCGCCAACTAAACTCACTAAACAAAGATTATATTTTAGAATGTGAACACTGTACTCTTACTTTCTTGGTTTAAAAATATTTGGCTCCGTACTTCCTACCAAATGGACCCTACAACCCTTCCAGTTTCTCACGGTTAGACAGAGCTGACCATATCTTTGTCATGCTTCCGCATAACTTGCCACTCTGTCTTCCTAATCCTGTCCCCAAACAAATGCACCCAGTCAGGGGCCACACTTCACCCTTCATCTGTTTAATATCCCTGCACCTTGATCATACTCTTCCCTTTGCCTCAAAAGCCCTTAACTACATTCCTGTCTGTCAAAATTCTATTGACGCTGTTAGTCTTGGCTTCCCTGATCCTTGACAAAATTCACCCCTCACCCTGTGTGCTGTCTTAGCTATTGATTCTTTCACATAGTTCCTTCTGGTCACATGCATGTTTCCACCATTATATAGTAAGATTTTTGAGGGACTGTTCTTGGAGCCCTCAAGTGCTAAATAAACATTGTTTCATACAGAGAGTCTGAGAGGTGTTCAACAAATGTTTGTTAAATTGAACAAATAGTAATATAATTTAATGTTTGTTAAATGTGAATATAATTTTCTGCAAGTAATGCAAGAATATGCTTTATACAGATGCATGTGGGGGTAATATAAATCTGTTTTCAGAAGATACACTCATCTAATTTTATCTTGGGCTGAATATTTAAAAGTGATTTACTTAAAATAGAAATAAAATATAGTCACTTTGTCCTTTCCATATCTCTCTCCATCTCTTTTTCCTTTATTCCCTCCTTCAAGTTAGTGTTCATCAAGTCAAATTTTTTATGCCCTATTTCTCAGAAGCTTGTTTACTGAGCTCACTGTTTTTGATTCATCATAACTGCGGGTAACTAACGTTTCTCATAGACTGCTGTGGGCAATGTGGATTGATTTCTTTGGATGTCTCTTGATGTCTTGGGGATCATCTCTTGTGTTCATTATCTATTTTAGAAAAAAATGGATTTATAATATGTATACATTTGTGTCTATCATAACCTTGCTTCAAAGGGATATTATTAGTTTACAGAGGAATGGTCACTATGATGAGATAAAATGTTGTGATGGCAGAACAGGAAGACGTTGGCATGAGATAAGTTGATGTCAGGAGTGCAGCCCTGCCATGGACTTCTGTGCCTTTGCTAGAAGTAGACCACAGTTTTAGCTCTAAATCTCCTAACCCCTCTGGAAATGAGAAAGAGAGGCCTGTGACACAGATATACAATGTCCATAAAATAAAAACAAATCTGTTCTTCAGAAAACAAACAAACAAACTCATAACTATCCCTGAAACTGAAACCAGGGGAAAAAGATGTCTTACATCGTTCTTCAGAATGAGGACATTGTCGGTTGTAAAGAATATTCTCTGCCTCATATGCATGTTTAATTCTCTGCAAGATCACAGGACAGTTGTTTATTAAATTACCTCAGTGTAACCTGGGGAATTATACCCAAAAGTAACTCAGGAAGACTTGTTTTCCAGCAAACAATAAAAAATTGTCCTGGTATCCTGGGCTCTGATCTTCTAGATAATCAGAGGATCATTTTTATGTGATGTGGAGAAGTAGATGAGATTGGATTATTTTGATTAATTATCCACAAATATTGCCTCTCTGGCCAAGCTGTAATAGTTTTGTTTTTGTTTTTGTTTTTTGCAGTACTTGGGCCTCTCGCTGCTGTAGCCTCCCGTTGCGGAGCACAGGCTCTGGACGCACAGGCTCAGTGGCCTCGGCTCACGGGCCCAGCCGCTCTGCGGCATGTGGGGTCTTCCCAGACCGGGGCACAAACCCGTGTCCCCTGCATTGGCAGTTGGACTCTCAACCACTGCACCACCAGGGAAGCCCTGTAATAGGTTTTGTCCATCAGTTTGAGGTTCACATCCTTGACAAGTGTAAACTAAAGGAGGACTCTGTGGTTGGTTGTGAAGTTTCAGACTTTAACATTCACCTCTGTTAAGGCCAAGTTTGCACATCATCTTCTTAAGAAAATCCAGGAGGGTGGTTATAGGCCAGCCACCCTCTCTGTTAAAGGGGACAAAGTGAGCATCCATAATTTCAGCTTGACTTTGTATGAAGTAGGTTAGATCTCTCCTAAAATAGGATTCATGGGAAATTAAGGGAACTACCAATCTGTGCCATAAAGTACAGATATAATAACTTGAACCTGAAAAACAAGAAATTATAGCCAGTGTACATTCCACTTTTAAATTTTGTCAAATTAAAAAAAAAAGACCTCTGCAAAACACCATTTGAACAATTATCTGTGATCAATCAGTTGAAATATACAAACTTTGGTAACTGAATGAGGTAATGTCTATAGACCCAGTTACTGAAAACAGTCAAACCTTCAGAATATCTACCAAAAGGCATGCCTTTGACTTTAGTTGATCTGCTTAGCCGTTTTCTTCTGAAAATCACTCTGATAAGATTTGTTGTAATTGGCTCTGTCGTAGGGGCTAGTATCATGTATTTTATCAGCATGGCATAGTTCCCCTCAGAATTATCTCATGTTCTACAATTCATAAATTATTTTAGTGAGAAATTTTCCATTTAATGTCTGCCTTTTGAAGAACAACCCAGAAAAAAAAATTTTTCTTTTTCTCATTAACACTGTAAGGCTCCTGGAGTCCAGATACCTCTGATGAACTCTGCCGTGGGTTAAATAGAATAACTAAAAGTTAAATGATGGGCTTCCCTGGTGGCGCAGTGGTTGAGATTCCACCTGCCGATGCAGGGGACATGGGTTCGTGCCCCGGTCCGGGAGGATCCCACATGCCGCGGAGCAGTTGGGCCCATGAGCCATGGCCGCTGAGCCTGCGCATCCGGAGCCTGTGCTCTGCAACAGGAGAGGCCACAACAGTGAGAGGCCCGCGTACCGCAAAAAAAAAAAAAAAAAAGTTAAATTATTAGAAACATGTCACCATATGTTTGAACAAACAGTAGACTCTTTGACAGGGGTGGAATATAAGTATTAAGACAAATATTATCGGAAATTCCCTGGTGGTCCAGTGGTTAGGATTTGGTGCTTTTACTGCTGGGACCCGAGTTCCATCCCTGGTTGGGGAACTAAGATCCCACAAGCTGCACAGCACAGCCAAATTACGAAAAAAGAAAAAAAAAAAAAAAAAAAAAAAAGACAAATATTATCTTCCCTGCCAGGAAATGAATTCAAAATATGAAGAAAGAATGTATGTCTGAGAGTGAAAGAGAGGTGAGGATGGGCCAACCTAGTCTTAAATCTTCTGCTGCATTTTTTTTCCTTACAACAGAAGAGGGTAACATTTAAAAACTATGATTGTATGTGCTAGAATGTTCTTAAATCTCTATCATATTAAAACCCATCAAGAAAATTGATATCCCAGAAAGTTTTTTTCTAGAACCTCACTCACCATGTTTCAGGAAAGTAGCTTAGGCTTACATGAGAGTCACCAAAGATTGGCTTTATTGTGTGACTTAACCGCTATTGGCAAAGGAGCAGATCTGTCAGGATTTCAACATCAAAGTTCCTATGCTGTGCCCAATTGGTTCTCAGTAAATGGAAATCTATGAACTTTCAAACCCAAGTCACCAGCACCAGAGGCTAAGGCTATGATAGCCATTAGCAAAACCAAACTGGAAAATGTCTTTCACTGGGCAAACACTCTTGATTATATTTTATATGCTTCTGAGTTAATTCCTGGAAAACTATAAAATTTGCCAGTTTGATTATAATTTGCCCATGAAGCGTATCATGCACATTTTACAAAGCTGTGTTGTGTATTTTATCTTTATAACAATAAGCACCTAAATTACACTGGGTATTTTAGGGATCAGTGGCTGAAATACAGTTCTCACTTCCTTTAGCAAATGCACACACATTATTTGCTCAGCAGCCTCAGCCATTATCACTAAGCAATTGAAAGAGCGTTCATCTTGCAGTAAACGTAAAACCATCCACTTGTGCTGTGGGAAGAACTGCAGGATAGGTTGGCTTTCTATGCCAGTGAATTCAAGGCTGCGATAACTTTTTCACTTGTCAAGTTGCTGTCACTTTGTTAAGGAATTAGAGATTGTATGTTGCCTAAATTTATAACAATATGTCAGTCTCTTGCAACTAAATGAAAATGAACAACTCTGGGTTGTTTTCAGTATGTAAGAAAAAGGTTTATTGTATCACTAGTGAGTATCTTGTCATTGGAAACTTGTATCTATTTAATTGGCGTGTAGCATATTGAAATGCAACAACTATGAGTTATTTTTAAAACGAGTCTTAATGACATGTCTTCATAGGAGTACAACTCAAATTACTTTACCTTTTATTCAAAGGCATTCACTGTCATACTCTGATATTTAGTGAGTTTCTTCTCTGGCTAGAGAGAAACTCCCCTGGCATGCTCAGCTGTCTTCAGTTTGCAGGGATTGAGTTGTTGGTGGGGAAAACTGAGGCAAATCTATGGGTATCTCCATCCCATTCTAGACTGATGCCCAGGGAGCGCCTGCCACATTGATAGTGAGGGTGCTGAGCTCACGTGTGTAGGCAGACACAGTCCTTTCTTGCCTTCACCCTGAGACAAAGCATGTAGGGAAGCAAATGGCTTAATATACCACCCCTTCCGTCAGTTCCTGAAGGTAAATATGGGTCACTACTCATTTGGCAGATACAGTTACTTTGTGCTCCGTGCTGTGCTCCACCCCGGGGCACCTATACTGGTGAAGAAAAGAGTCCAACCTCCAGGGACATGTGCTGTTACATAGGTGCCTCAGATGTATGTAGCTCATCAGCTTTGCCTGTAACCCTTTTTCTAATTTGCTGAGTTTAACCTCTATTGAAGAAAGTCAAGCCTTCAGAATTTTATATATGGAAGCCTGATAGCTCTTCTAGGAGCAAAGACTATGAGATTTCATTCATGTACTTTTTGGTGGTGATTTTGTCCATTTTTGATAGTTTTTCTTCTATTTGGTTAGTTTCCAGATGTCTGAGCTTCCACTGAGTAGCAGTGTATTATTTTTGATATTTCAAAATTATTGAATAATTGTGTATCCTATGTTTGCATTTAGATATAGTATTACTTTATTTGGTAAGTTTATATCGAGAGAGAAAAGCTCAAAAATTGAAAAAAAGGAAAACGTAGTTATATTTCTTTGGACACTTTTCATATATTGACAGGTTGTGAGTCCAAAGACTTAAGACTGACAAATGTAAGTAGTTCTTTTTGGTAATTCTTTGCTGTTAAATTCAGGCTCACTTTTGACATAGAAATAGAAAATTATTTCTATCTGGGGGGAGACTTCCTCCATAGATATATAATACATTCTTGAAACACAAGTTCTGTTAAAGGTTTATTCACGTGCTCTTGTAGTTTTCATTCTTTACAGTGAAACACCATATATATTTTTTTTTCCACAATACCCCGCCAAATAAAACTGCCATTACCTCTGTTTGCAGAATCTGTCTTCTCCCTTCAGATAAATAGCAGCCATTCAAAACTATGAGAAATGCTACCAAGTGGAGTTAAATGGTGAAACGTTCTCTTCGGAAAATGTATTTAGACTTATCTGAATCATGTTATTTTTGTGCTTGCTTCTCTTGCCCCCATTCCCATAAATCGTTAAAGACAGCAGGATGACAAACATTTGTCTTTACTGTGTTGTAGGTCCAGGGGGAGAACTGTGAACAGGTGGAGAGAAGGGGGAAGATAGATTTCTGAAAAATTTCAAAAGCGTGGCTTAAGAAACAACTCTTGTATTTATGAAGCAATTCTGGGGTTTAAGTCAGGTTGACAATATTTTAGTTGGAAGGAAACTTACCAAAAAGCTCATCTTCTATCTTAAACTTTCTCAGACATTTGGGAAGAAAATTAATAAAGCATCTGTCCACTTCACATTTTCACTTCTCTAAACAAAAATCATAACTGAAATTTTTACTTTAGAGTGTTGATTTCTCTACATTTTTTTTTCATGACCTTGAGCCTTACTCTTGAATTATTACCAAATTTTGTTCATTTGGTTGATAATTAAATATTTCTAAGTCTTAATTTTAGAGGAATTTACATATTTTCAGATCTAAAAGTTTTTTGCTGTTATTGTTATAAATTTGATAACAGTTGAAATGTCAGTTAATCTGTATTCAAGGGGGCCTCTAATGAGTACATATTTGGGAATATTTTTCAGAGTTGGGAGAAAAATGCCTGCGACATGCAGCTATGCAGAAGCTTTGGGAATAAATCTTGCACACCTAAGATATTAATAAGATAATCTAAAAACTTATAAAATCTCATTTAAGTAACATAAAGTAATATAATAATTTACTTACATGATTTTAAAATTTGAAACCATCTCAATTGTATAAAAAAATGGAAACTAAAAACACAGAGAACTTATTTTTCCTGAATTATTTGTAAATTGCCGACATGATACCTGCGACCCTTGGGTACCTGTATTTCCTCCAGACAAGGACGTTCTGTAGTTTCAACCATCCACATCAGGAAGTAAACACTGATGCATCATAACCATGTAATTCTCAGACCCCATTCACCTCATACTACATTTCAGCATTGTCCCATTTAGGTTTCATCAACTGTCCCTATTCACATTTCTCTAAATGTCTTCAAAGGCTTTAGTTCAAAATTACACTTTGCCTTTGTCAATCTGCAAGAGTTCCTCAGTCTTCCTTTGACATTCCTAGTCTTGATAGTTTCGAAGATAACAAGGCTGTTATTTCATAAAATGTTCTTATTTGGGGTTTTGCTGCTGTTTACTCATGATCATATTTAGATTATGGATCTTTGGATCTATGGATCTTATCTTAGTTCGTTCAGACTGCTATAACAAAATACCATATACTGGGTGACTTATGAACAACAGATATTTATTTCTCATAGTTCTGTGTCTGATGAGAGCCCACTTCCTAGCTCATAGAGCATCTTCTTTACTCTGTGTCCTCACATGGAGGGGGCAGAGATGTCTCTGGGGCCTCTTTTAGAGGGGCTTTAATCCCATTCATACAGGCTGTGCCCTCATGACCTAATCACATCCCAAAGGCCCCACCTCTAAATACCATCACATTGGGCGCTAGGATTAAACATAACGGATTTTGGAGGAGCACAAACATTTAGTCTATAGCAAATATCATAGAAGTGATGCTATGTTATTTTCAGCACGAGTTTGATTTATCCCATCATTGATATTGTTAATGTTGGTATCTTGATCAAGGCTGTTTCTGTGGGGCTTCTCTGTCATAGAGTTATTCTTTTCCTTTATATTTAATCAATTCATGGCAGGAGTTACTTAGAGACTATGCCAATACACCATTCTTGCTGAAACTTTTCAATTTATTCTTTTATAGCAGTATAGACTCATGTCTTTTTATCTTATTTAATGTTTTATAATGTGGTGATATTGTTTTTTCTTCATTATTTTTTGTTGTTATTATTCAGATGGTCCCACATTTGGCTAATGAGAACCCCTTCAAGCTCCTTTGACCTTTGAACATGCCCCTGTCATTCTTTGAGTACTTCCATGTACTAAACATATTTCAGGTACATCTTGTACTTTCCTTGTCCCAGTGCTGGGTAGAATTAGTCGTTTCTCCAAGGAGCTCTGTTTCTTCTCACTAGAGAGTCATATTTAGAAACCAAGACCTAGATACTAGGTATGGCCATTTCTATTGGGTATGGCTGCTCCTAGCTTCTCTCGAGTCACACAGCTAGGGAAGATGTGTTTAGTAAGCTTATATAAGGAGTGTATGTATGTGTGTATATGCACACTCATTTACAATTACATTGATTTCTATATCAATATGTATATTTTTAAAACCATGAGTTCATACCAGTACCTCCAAGTCCAATCCAAAACCACATGGTTCATTCTAGTTTTCTTATTGATGAAAAATTTGATCACATAAACATTTTATTTATTTTTATTTACATTCACCACAATACAGGGAGGCAGCCAGGATGAATGTTTTCCTTGGCTTTATTTGTTTTGAGCTCACTAGAATTCCTGTTACAAAGCCAGCAAATAATGGAGGCAGGAGCCAAATCCAGTTCTCTTTCCATGTTTACTATTCTTTGTCCCTTTCTAAAAACAAACAAACAAAGAAGAACGGTAATTAAATTCTTGAACCTTAGCTCTATTATGCATTTTTCCTTTTTTTTCCTTAAAAAACTTCATGGTATGATTTAAATATTAATTTATGTAAAGTGGTTAATATACAAAATAGGGAAAAATTTGGACAATGTATGGGATAAGTATCATGACACCAGCTTGTTAGTAAAAATAAATTAATAGAAAGCAGCGAGCTTTGTGAAAATGGATGTTATTGGATTTTTAGTGAGTTATTTATTCCCAAGGATAAATGCATAACCCTGATTTCTAAATATGTACTTAGATATCCAAGTATTAATAGACCTCATCCCCTCCCCCACCCCTCAATGAATTTTAGATCACAAAGAGTATGATCATTTGCTAAGGCCAAACACTAACAACAAATGGGGGTTAACATAATGCCATGTGAAATTGCAGCTACCACATTCATGCTAATGATAATTTAATCTCAATGAGTTTGTGTTCTGCTACACAGACAGTAGACATTACTTTGCGATTTATAGGATAATTGCATACATGGCTTCTAAATAAATTTGCTTTACTCTGTGCCAAGAATGCCTTACAACCTCCTCCATATGTGAAGACTATTTCAGAAAATGGAGCTTTTGCTCTGGAATACTCTGTGGGTTGCTGGTTAGTATGCTGAATATTTAGTAGCTGCTAATGAGACTCCTATCAGCTTATCAATGTCTAATTTCCTATTCTTGTATGGCATAATTTTATGAGAAATCTTCGGAGACCCTTATACCCAGTAACTGCCCTTAAGAGATACCTTAATCCAGTCTGAAATAAAAGCTTCTCTGATTGACTTATGGCCATATTAAGACAAGCATACCCATCTGTACATAATAACTTGCAAAGAGGATCTTGGACTAAAAATTCTTCGCATCTTGTTCATAATTATTTTGGGGGACCAGACCTTATATTTATCATTTCATCTGGAATATCATTTATTAACTGGCGGTTTCCTCCTGCTTTCGACGTTTTCTTTTTGACTTAGAATAGCCTCTGACTTAGAATTAGAAACCACTTTATATATTTTTTTTCAGTTTCATTCATATGCATATCATTTTGATAATGGCCCAGGCACCTAACTTTGCTAGAAAATGTTGATTTGACTTTTCTTTCTTTCCCTTTTACTTTTCTGTTTTCAGCCCCTTATGCAATTCACCTGCAGGAAGATTGATTTTGAATAATACGGTCATGATGTCAAAACAGTACAAATTATACCCTGCTGCCATATGGAATGGTGAAAATAAAAGCTTTATTTACACTGTGTTCTTTAAGAAAAGAATAATAAATGTTTTTTTCCCCTCTTCAGGGATTGTATTCTGGAAAGAAACGGTTCTTGTTTGTAGCCTGATAGCGTGGTTTATTCTGAAAGATAATGACTTGAAAACTCATTTGCTGTTCAACAAAGTAACAAATACTCCAACTACTAACCCCTCAGCCTTCCAGCCTCTGAGACACAGATCTGTCTCCTTTCCCAGGCAAAGCCATTTGGGGTAGTCATTATTGGTCCCGTATTACAGAGGAGACCCCTGTGCGGTGTCAGGTTATAGGGTTGATATGCTGAATCTACTTCTGTCTGCTTCTCAGGTCTGTGTACTGTCTTTGGGTGTCTGCTCAAAGCAGAAGTCCTGCCACTTATAGCCCTTCCTAGATAATGAATTAGAAATTACAGAAGGGTTAAAGACATAGGCACAGGCTGAACTTGAGCTCCTTAGGGAAATTATTTGATATTTATCATCCTTTTCATAATTCCATTTCTCATCCACATTTTATTGGCTAACATACATGGCAGAATTCTGTCCTACCTGGAAACTGTGCAAAAAAATGAGAAGTCAGTTGATACATATTAAAGGATGAATCTTTTTGTTATGTAAAAGTTTTAAAATTATTATTACATCCCATGAAACTTTAGTCCTTTCTGCTTAAAAAATAAAAGATGACCAAGTATTTAGAATAATTTTTGTTGTGTCTTCCATTATGAGTTGACTCCGATTAAGAGTTCTATCAGTGTTCATGATGAATATTTATTCAAAGAACAGCAATTGGCATAGAGGAAACATGTTGAAGTAAAAATACACCAAATCTAGAGTTAAAAGATTTAAAAGAATTTTCTGCTGTATGTATGACTGAGACCCAGTAACAATTTTGCTGAGTCTTTGTGTCTACAGAAAATGGTAATTATTATACCACCCTTGCTTACCTCAAGCGACCCTAATAAGTCTCAAATGGTTTCAGTGTTTTCAGTCATTCACAGCAAAGCTTTGCGGTCCCAGATATTTAGCGTTATTTTTTGTTTTGGGGAACAAATTGGATGACAATATGATCTGTTTTATTTGTGCTGTTTGTGTTGTTGATTAATCAAAAGCCTAAAATCTTGTTCAGAGTGAGAAATGAGGGCTTTTACTAGCTTTTAAGAGGTTACTTGGCACATATACTACCCTCTAAATTCACTTGCATTTCTATATAATCCCTGTTTCTTTATGATTCCCGTAGAATATTTCTCCCATTTATAGTTTATTGCTGCAGCTCTTGTTATATCAAGCCTTAGAGTCACTTGCCTCTGTTCTATTTAAATCTTTTGTGGGAGATTGGGATAGAGTAAGTACATATATGCTAATATTTTACTAGATGCCAGGCACTAGTGCCAGGCTGCACCAGGCACATTTAATGCATTATCCCATTCAATCCTCCATCTATGGGCTGGGTACTATTTTTACTCCCAAAGAATCTAATCATCCTACAGATAAAATTAAATCACAGCAATATAGAGATTCTCTAGATTACTTCATACCCAGGGCCTGGCCCAGTCTTGGCACAAAGAAGGCTTTCAGTAAATATCTGTAGAATGAGTGATGATCTATTGACAGTCCATCTATTAACAGTCCAGTAGATTTTTTTTTTTTGGAGTATAATTGCTTTACAATGTCGCGTTAGCTTCTGCTGTACAGCAAAGCAAATCAGCCACATGTATACCCATATCCCCTCCCTCTTGGGCTTCCCTCCCGCCCCTGACCCCCATCTCACCCTGTCCAGATTTTTTTTTTTTTTTTTTTTAAATTTTTGGCTGCGTTGGGTCTTTATTGCTGCACGTGGGCTTTCTCTAGTTGCGGAGAGCGGGCCTACTCTTCGTTGCTGTGCACGGGCTCTAGGGCACGCGGGCTTCAGTAGTTGTGCCTTGCGGGCTCTAGAGTGCAGGCTCAGTACTTGTGGCACACGGCCTTAGTTGCTCTGCGGCATGTGGGATCCTCCCCGACCGAGGATCCAACCCGTGTCCCCTGCATTGGCAGGCGGATTCTTAACCACTTCGCCACCAGGAAGTCCCCCAGTAGATTTGTTTAAACTAGTAGTTTAAAAGATCTTTTTCTTTTATTGTAATGCAACTTTCATAAATATGAAGATACTTTCTTATTGACCATCTTAAGACCAATATATTTACATTTTTCAAGAGGATTTTTACTGTCTTAGGTAGTACTGTATCTCTAACAGGTAAGCATGCCTTTCAACATATTTTAAGGGGTATAGTACTTTATTTAAGAAAATATTCTTCATACTATCCATCTAATATTTGACTTATGTTAAGAAAAACTTCCCTTATGCAATTCTTTCATCCTTCAAAATGAAAAAAAAAAATGTTAGTTGTGCTCCTGTAAGATTACATCATGAATGCCTAAAGCTTCAAGATATGCAGCCACTGAGAAATTTCTGCTCCTGGCAGAAATCTTTGCTCCTGGCAGAAAGAAGACCCAGAATGTTGACTCAACATGCAACTGAGTGATTCACTTAGATGTTATCATTAGTTTGAACATCAACAATCCCATTATTCTAAAGATAGGATAGCAGAGTAGAGGTACATATTCCATTGTGTTCTTTTAAGTTTCATTGTGTTCACACTTAAGGTTTCGTTATGTGGTTGCCATTTTGACTTGTAGGAACTTACAACCGGTATATGAGGGAAGGCTTCCTGTAAAATTAAGAAAGCAGGAACTGAGTTGTGTGTTTCTAGTGTAGCAACTGCACTCAGTTAAAGAAAGAGCCAAGCATAAATTGCACATCCCAAATGATGAAAGTCATTTGCTAATTAAATAAAACCTGTGACTATAAAAATGAAGAAAGCCATCATTAACAAGTATTTTTGTGAATTTATAAGTTTAATACTACTTAAGACACTGTAAAAGATAGTTTTGCCTCTTAGACTTATATTTAAATTGGGGAGACCCAATCTGTAGCCACAGGACAATTAAAGAATGATTAACTGTTTAAAAAGATGCCGTTAGGACTTCACTTCCCTGGTGGTCCTGTGGTTGGGAATCCGTGCTTCCACTGCAGGGGGCACAGGTTCGATCCCTGGTCAGGGAATTAAGATCCTACAGGCCATGCAATACAGCCAAAAATATGAATAGGATAGGATAGAATAGAATAGAATTAAATTAAATTAAGTTTAAAAAGATGCCATTAAATAAGCCCAGTAGGAATTCAGAGATGTCACATGAATAAATGCAGAAATGGTTGCCCAAATTTCCTAAATATGTCTAATTGCAAGTGTTTATTGAATACGGTAATGGTTAAAAAGGAAGTAACCTATAGCCCTGCCCTCTGTGAGCTTTGAAAGCTTTTAAAGAGGAGCCACTATGAACTGTTTGGTCCTCAGGAAGGTGGTTCAGAGGGATGAGTTCTCCAAGGAAAAAAAAAATTTAAAAAAGCTTATCTCTTTCTCCAGATTCACGTCTTTTAATAATTCTTTTGGAAGAGCATACTGTTGATATAATTGACGTGATTTTTCTTCATAAACATATTTGCTATAAATCTAAAAAATTGGAAATGTGGCATCATGACAAATGGTCCTTTATTGAAAACTTCTTTAAATCTTTTGGGACTAGAGTCAAAGCACCTGTCTGATTGAACTCACTGAATCCTAGCAAGATTAGGCAAGAGGAACTGCTTAGGGCCACCTTGGAAGGAGGCTGTGGACTTAGTAGGCAATTTAGTTTTGTGTTTGCTATCAAATAAGAGAGGTTGAGTTTTGTGGAACTGGAGCAAAAGTAAAGCATCACTAAAATTGTTTATGGTTGAACAATGAAAGTAGTTTGAGCAAATTATGCAAAAGCTATTACTTTATCATTCACAGATATCTAAAGCATAACTCCCTACAAAACAAAGTCGGGCTATTTTCCCTATACATTCCTTTAAGTCCTGGAGAGGTTAGGGGTTATTAACAAAAGTTTTACAGCAATGGGAAGTTGACTTTGAAAAATGCTGAGGTTCATTATTCTCTTTCCTTAATGGAAAGAGAAAGTTTCATATCAGCATGTTTTATTAAGACCCCAAACAGGTTCAAGGAATGTGCTATATTTCCAGGTCTATTATAGCTGCCATTCCAAACAAAATATGTATGACTTCTACGATTCACTACGCACAAGTATGTAGTAATCTGCCCTTTAATGGCCTCTCAAAATGACGGACCAAATGGCTTTGTGAAGGTCAAGTCTGATTTAAATTGTTGATGAATTAGTAGCTAATCCTGCTTGATTGAATATTAATATGGAACAGTAATAAGTAAGGCATTTTAAAGCTTAATGAACACATTAAAGAATAGGACAAAATGCTTTTCTTTTCACTTGTGTAAAAAGTTTAAAGCTACTAACATTAAGACAGTTTGTTAATTTTTGCTTCTGTATTTTCCTGTAAAAGTTTGTGTGGTTAACATATAAAGGGTATTGATTTTTTTTTTTTTTCCTCAGGTTCCTGGTACTATACATTTGATGAGCTGTCAAAATTGATGTTATCAAATGGCCAAGGCAGTTTTATATAAATCACCAATAAATGTAGAGGTGAAAAAAAAGCAATTAACGTCTTCTAAACTACGCCCGCTGAGATTAGCATACCAATTAGAAATTTCATTATTTCTACAGTTCATTTTATGTTGAATACTGAGTTTTATTGCCAAATACCTGACAGTCAAATTGGAAACAAGCCACAACTGTCAATGTGTAACAGCACTGGCTATTTGAATCTGTTACATTGTGATGTTTCTCATGAAAATTTAATGAAGAAAGTGCATTAAAAGAGTTTCTGTGCAAAGGGGGGGATGGATAGAATTTAATTACCCTTATTAAAAATAAGAAAGGAGCTCTCTTTACATCCTTTGTCTGATTAGTATGCGAGAAAGATTATCTTTGTTGTACACTTTTGTATATGGAAATGGGGCTCTGGAGTGTTCTTTATGAGCTAAGAAGGAAAAGAAAGGTCATGCAAATGTATTAGACTGCTTTCCATAGGGCACAAGTCAATTTTGTCAGCTCTCCCCAAGGTGAGGTCTTCATTTCTTATAAATGGTTATTCTAAATTTCTTTGGTAAGAGCCTTTAGTAAGTGGCTCAACAATCTCAAGTCTTTGACATTTGCCACTGATAGGTATAGAATATTGGCATGGTTCTTCAGAGAGATGAACTTGTAGAAGAAAAGTAATGACTAGTAGAGCAGTGTTTATGCATGTGGATGTAACTAGTAGTTAGATGCCACAGGAGTGACTCAATGTCCTGGGAAAGACAGAAACAGCTCAGGAATCCCAAGGTGATTTTTTTATTAACTGAAGTTAATTGCTTTCAATATGGAAATTAACAACAACAAAATATAAGAGCTTTTTTAAAAACTCATTTCTAGGTGTCTAAGGCAGTGCAGTTGATTTTGGGGCACTTGAGATAAATTATTTTTATTCTTTGAAGCATTCTGGGTCAATAGCTGGTGAGTGAGATATTTAATAATATAATGTGTGTGGTACAATGGCTATTGAGCTTTTTGCTTTATTTTTTTATTTTCCCAAATAACATTAAAACTAAGCTTTAGATGTAAACACATTGACTAAAGCTTTAAAGCCATTTAAAAAAAAAAAAGTCCGATGAAATTCAAGTGGAATAGAGTATTAAAATTAGCATAGCCTAATTTGCAAAATGCTCTTTATCTGACTTGTAATTTTTAACCTTCCCTTGGAGCCTTGAAAAATCATCTTGAAATTCCATTCTTAACCACTGTTTCTGACACTTGTCCACTGTAGACCTAGGCTTGGCTGGCAGCCTGTAAGCATTCAAGTAAATGGAAAGTATTACTACTGCTTCCTCAAAAGAGCCACATCTTTCAACTTAAGTAAAATGTAGCTCATCGAAGTTAACTATCTTTTTAGTCTCTGGCCGTAATTAGCTGGTGGGACAGGAAAATACCCTCTGGTGAATCCATGTGTCAAACCCAACTGCTCCAGCAACTTCTTTTGGACTTTTCATAAATCTCCCTTGGGAGAACCAGAGTCTACTTTTCCCTATTAGCGCCTTGATTTTCTCTTACAGAAGCCTGGATTTAATGTTCAGGATATCTTCCCTTTCTTGGGAGCTTTAATCTTTGGTAGTATTTTGACATTCTTTTACTATTCACATTCCAAATCTCTCTCTCTAGTTCTGAACTATTCCTCTGATGAGCTCTCTACCATAAGCAGTTTTCTACTATGTGTAGTAGGAAACTTTTTAATCACTGTGATATATTCATATTTAGGCTTAGAAATCACTGGAGTTCTCTCAAAATCTGTCAGCCCAGACTAACTTGATGGCAGGGGATTTGGATGCAAGCGAGGCATGGAGAAATTTGTATTACAGAAGGATAAACTGATGAGAATTAAAAAATACAAGACAGTGGATTTAGGTACTTACTACTGCAGTTGATATGAGGAGGAAAAGATTAAGTCTGTTGGAGAGAGTTTTGAAAAGTTTTATAAAGAAGGTGATTTTAGTTGTGTGGCTTTCTAGAGACACGGACAGTGTACTCATTGGATATGATTTGTCTGGGGAATGGTGAGAATTTCATTGTGGGCAGAAGAAAGGTTTCCTATGAGGGAGGTCATCCATGAGAGGCTGAGAAAAATGGGTCCTGATTTTAAAAGACTTCGCTAGCCAGATTTAGGAGATTTGAGTTTACCCTGTAAGTACAGAGAGAGTGGAGAACGCATAGATTTAGTCAACAATGCGGTGGAGTCATCAAAATGTGACCTTTTCCCTTGAAATTGTGCATCTTTAGCAAGACTCAGAGAATCATACCAGAAATTGTGGGAGACATCCAAGTAGAAGCCAGGTACCACACCTGATGGTTTCTGTTTTGCTCACTGGTTCTGCTTTAGAGTCATTTTGGAATTGGTGGCTGATGACAATTCATCAGAGGTCATGCGGGAATGTTGGAATGTTGATTACATTAACACCAGGCCCAACTGGACGTCAAAATGTTTCATAATAGTCTTCAAACAAACACCCAAGTTCTAATTTAGATAATTCTCACCCATATAACTAAAATTCCTTCAATCCTTGAATAGAATAATATACCTTTCTAATGCTAACTGGAAGAGCTGGCCATGCAGGGTATCAACGTAGTCATGCTTCAGGGACTTAGGAGGACTTTAATTTCTCAAGATCTAAGATCTGGGGCAATTTTGATGTGGGATAGGGAGAAATGAACTTTGGATGAGTTGAAGATTCAAAATTTAGGAGTTTCAACTTTTTAATGACTGAAAATGGTGTAGGCCTTTAGAATGGAAGAAAGTATTCTCTTACCCTAAGGAATGTATGTATGCTTCTGTGTTGCATTTTTGAGTTGCTTTTGTTCTTTTCTTCTTTTGTAAGGGAGACTTTCAGGTACTTTTCTGCCTAATTGAAACTCTCTACAAAGGAATTCATTCAGGTTGAACCTGTGCTTGGGTGAAAAAATATACAGAGTTTTACCTAAAAGTTAAAAGAAAAACATAACTGATTCAAATACAGATAGCTTGGTCCAGCTAACCTGCTTGTTAACCGTGTCCTCGTAAAGCTAGCTCTTTTGGATCAATGGTTTTCCTCAAAGAAAACTTTTTTTTCTCAGTGCCTTTCTTTTTTTTTTTTTTTTTTTTTTTTTTTTTTTTGTGGTATAAGTTGAATACCTTTTTATTAAATTAAAATATGGTTGACATACAATATTATGCTAGTTTCAGATATACTACATAGTGATTTGACATTTGTATACATTATGAAATGACCTCAGTGCCTGTACTTCTGACGTTCCTTTCTTTCTGGCCAACTCAACTTGTTCCTAAAGGCTCATTTCACAGCTTCCTCTTGGTGCTCACTGACCTCATCAGACACATACTGTAGAGTGACTTCTCCTTCTCTGCTCCCAGAGAACTTGATCCATTCCTTGGTCATGGTTTTTATCACACATGTCTGAGCTCTTTGTTAGGCTGTTGGCCTCTTAGACTGTGCACTCTTCTGGCCAGGAACAACGTTCCTTAATGTAACAGTGCAATGCTACCTAGTTTGTGTTAGTTTCTCAAGAAATGATAGGTTAATGGGAGAGGTTAATGGTCAATATCTCTTGAATCTTGGGTATCTGACTTGATAACATGTTTGTATCACCTTTTGTCTTGCAGAGGATCAAATTCCCAGGGGCTTCCCTACCATTGACATGGGCCCGCAGTTGAAGGTGGTTGAGCGTACACGCACTGCCACCATGCTTTGTGCAGCCAGTGGGAATCCGGATCCAGAAATCACTTGGTTCAAAGATTTCTTACCTGTCGACACAAGCAACAACAATGGTCGTATTAAGCAGTTGCGATCAGGTAGGGTCTTGTTACTGTTTCCACAAGCTCCTAGAGAATTTTATTTTTTCTTTTTAGTTTTCTCTCTCTTTATTTTTATTTTATTTATTTTTAATTTTTAGGTATTGATTTTTCTCCCTCTTCTCTTTCTCTGTTATTTAACGTGTTGTCCACGTTTGTGATGTCATAGCCCGTTTCAGAGTCTGTCTTTCTTCTCCTCTGTGTTTTGCAGCTTCTGTTTAATCCACATTGCTCAGTGCTGTGACTGCATTTTTGATAATTTTTTAATTTACTGCTCTTCCGCAGTATTTGATGGATCCATTTTCTCCTCTTTCTTTCTTATTTCTCTGTTTTCTTTTGAAACAAATTTATTTCAACATTGGACTTCATTCAGAACTTGCAAGGAGTTCCAATGGTTATATCCATTAAAAACCAAAAATGTTCATATTCAATGCTAAAATGATTCAGTTTTATTAAAGTGTGTTTTCTCTCTCTTTTCTGCATTTGAACTCATCAAACTACCAAAGTTTAGTAAGTTTGGGCACATCTACTTTCTTTTCACTAATACATAAAACACAGAAGTGTTATCTCATGAGTAACCAGATGTATTTTTTTTATAAAGTCCTTCACAAAGTACCAATGAAAGGAGGGGATTTTTATTAATATTATTATAATATTATTATGAGTATTTTCTACACATTAGCCACAGTAGTGTGCGTCCTCATCAAAGATTTTTGAACCCTCCAGTGACTGGATCTGCAGAAGTCTGCTTTTGGTGTAGACTCCAGCTTCTGCCTCTCTCTCTCTCTCTCTCTCTGTCTCTCTCTCTCTCTCTCACTCTCCCCCCTCCCTCTCCCCCCTCCCTCCCTCCCTCCCTCCCCCCTCCCTCTCTCCCCCCTCCCCCATCCCTCTCCCCCCTCTCTCCTTCTCGCTACCCATTGCCCTTTCTCCCTCTTCCATCCCCATCCCAAGTTTATTCCTTTGCTCTCTTTAGATTAAAAGTAGAGATAATTCTAAATTTGTTAAGTTTTAGAGCCTGTCCCTAGGTAATTTCACAGGGATGTGTACTAGTAAGCTGTTTACTTTGGCATTGGTAGTAATATTGATACAGAATTCTAAGTTGTTTAACTGCCTGTCTTCCCAGAATTCTCAGCTTTTGACCTGTCCTGTGATGTTAAAGCGTCTTGTTAACTGCCTCTTTTGCTTGTTGTCAGCAGAATTGTGTAGATTAGCATTCTGTTATTGTAAATAAAGAATTAATTATTCACATGTAACATAGATGATTTAGTATATAAAGCTTTAACTCTGAAAAATTTGTACCAAATTATGAGGAATATAATAATATTTTTATGCTGTCTTTCTTCTCTCCGTATTTAAATCTCCAGAATCTATTGGTAAGTGCTTAGTTCTGAAGCGCACTTCACCCCCCACTAATTTCCATATTCAGATTATTATTATTATTATTATTAATAAAATGCATGGCATGCATTTTACTAACTGTCAGTGTAGGCACCAGATTTCCTTAGTGGCGCACACACACACACATCCACGGAACTGTTATCGTAAGAACACTGTGTAGAAATAAAATAGAACACAAGTTATATCACACAAATGTAGCATAGTAAGTAGCATAAGATATAGCCAGTGAACAGTGTTTGTTTCTAGTTATTCTTTAGTATTTCCTATAACAGTATATATATATGCATATCTATATATATACTTAAATAGATTAGCCAGTATTTTCCCCAACTATGTCTTTAAAAATATTGTTTAGTTCTTTTTTTTTATAAGACTATGAGGCTTATAAGATATAATTCTAACCCTATGTGACCCCAGACCTAAGAACTCAGTTGCTTCTCTGAGAAAGGCAATGCTGCCTGTTGTGGTCTTTGCCCTCTGTGGTATAATGCAACTTGCTTTTATGATCTAATAATACTATCTAATATATTCCTGTTTTACCAGTATAGTAATTCAAGTTTCTTTTAAGACCTTATTTAATTCTGTAAATCTAATTTAATTCTTCTCCCCAGCCCTAGCCTCCTTCTTCTCGTACTAATGCTTCTTCTTTCTAATCTTATTTGCATTCATATTATCCACCCAGGTGGTACACCAATAAGAGGTAAGAGTGCTGAACTAACGTTCACAGAATGATCTTACTCATTCTTTCTGTCCTTTCATCACTCTCATATTTGTCCTGTTTTCAAAATCATTACAATAATGTCCATCAATGTTATATTTTTCCTTTGTACTGTTTGGTTATGATTGGTGACTCTCATCTTGTGAATTTTTCTTTTCTTTTTTTCTTTTTCTCTTTGTTTTGTTCATTTCTTTCTTTATGAAAATGATTCTTTAAGTTGTGATATGCTTCAAAGAAAGCATATCCAGGTCTTTAGACCACAGACCAGTCACAGCGTACCATCTGTCCCTCTTTTTTTCCTTTTCTTCTTCTTCCTTTTTCCTTTTTTTCCTTTTTTTTTTTTTTCTTCTTTTTCCTTTTTTTTTTTTGTCCAACTGGAGAAAAAAAAAATCATTTTTTTTCTTCCTTAGCTGTTCTTGTTCTGGACCAAAGTCAAGATGGTCTGGAGAACAGTGGCAGACATGCAGAAGACAGCCTGGAACACCTGCTTTTTGTCTTTATCTTTCAAAAGGTTTTTGCTTTTGTTCTTCGATTCTTTTTTCTCTTACTGTCCTAAAAGTCAAAGAATGACTCCCCTTTCCACCTGATCACACTCGCCTACAACCTGACAGCAATGCTTTTTCCCCCCCACTTCTTTTTTTCTTGGATTACTCGCTTCTGGATTTTTCGATCTTCTGTCCTTCAGGCTCTGGAGACAAAAGGTGCTGAGTATTCTTGGTGGTATGTGGATTGCTGGTTTTTTAGACTTTGACTCAGTGTGCATTTCTTTTATAATTCTTGTTTTGTATTTTTCTTGGGGTTTTGTGACACCACACTGCTAATCCCACTGGTGGATTTTGATGGGTGTCTTAGGGGATCCGTCTCGAGGTCCTCAAGCAGTGGTTGGTTGGCCCTCCGGGCTGGCATAGGCCATGCTTTTTAAGTTTTTAAAAAAACCTTCTAATTCAACTACTCTTTGTTTTTCAGCAAACATAATAAATGATTGTAAGTCGTGGCAAACTGGTCTTTCTTTTCTTAAAAATCTGCATGTCTTAAGGGAGTTTTGTTTCTTTAAGTAATATTTTCATGATATATAATAACTAATTTTAATTTTTTTGCTTCATGCAGCCTTTTTTGTGCTTGCTGCGTATTTTTGGCTTTCTTCAGCAGAAGACTTTCTTGAAAACCCGGCCTGGTTTTTTTTGAGTGTACCTCTCTTTTGCGCCACTTTTGTTACCAAAATGAAACAAAACAAAACCAAAACTTAATCTTTTGTTTGATTTAAAAGCCATACTTCCTTGAAGCAGTCTCACCCATCTTCATTTTATTAGTCTAGGAAATAAGCGTGTTAATTATGACTAGAATACTTGCTTGGGAAAAGAGATATTGTTTTTTTTATGCTAGCATTGATGATGTAAAAAATTAAAAAAAAATAATCTCTATATGTTTTTCTCATCGCATCATTTTCTGTCTGTGCACCTTAGCAAGAGATTGAATCGACGTTGAGCGGATCTTCCTGTGCAGGGCTTTTCATATTGTTAAGAGGTTTAGCTTGCTGCACCGAAAAAGCCTTCTCTGACCATCTCTTTGGCAATATATTTTATATCCATACAGGAGCCCTTCAGATCGAACAGAGTGAAGAATCTGACCAAGGAAAATATGAGTGTGTTGCCACCAACAGCGCGGGCACTCGCTATTCTGCCCCTGCCAATTTATATGTCAGAGGTAGGAATGACGTAACCCTGGTATCGCGTCTTCATTCAGGCTCAGGGGGAGTTGAGATACCCACAGGGTCTGTGTGACTATGTCAGGATTTAGTGAGCCGATGTGCTAATAGTGGCAGTAGCTGAAACATTTTAGTGGGTAGAAAATGAAACATTTTAATTACATGGTTAAGGAAAAAATTGACAACTTTTGAGTAACATCTATCCTGTGGACTGAAGTTTGTAAGTATATTTGCATTTTTACATCTTGATTTCTATTTTAAGGGCATTGATTGAACTGTGCTTTGCATTGGTTTGAGGTTTTCTTCTTCTTTTTTTCTGTTGCTGTTACTCTTCTGTTTCCTTATCAAACTCTGAAATAATTGCTTGGTGTGCTACTAATCAGTTCTCTGTGCAACTCCAAGCGTAAAGGTGTTTATGCCTTTAAGACCTCTGCCGCAGAGCTGTAAGGAGAAAGGCGCTACATGCAAGTAGCACAACTGTATTGTCTTCCTTCTTTTTATACTTATTTATAAACACATCACGTGCACGTGTCTATGCGTATATATATACACACACACACACACACACACAGGTTTTTTTTTTTAATTATTCACTTTCTGAAAATTTAATCTCTTGATTAAAGAGAACAGTGAACAGTGATTGTATTTTAAAACATGATATCAGTTGTCCTTGGGAGAAGAATGAATGAGGATACATCCATATTTTCTTATAAAGTAATAGAAATGATTAAATTTTGAGCTTATGAATGGTTGTGCCTTTCATTTCCACTAGGAAGAAGTATTTCTTCTTCCCTGGAGTTCTCAAAGCCAGTTCTTGTAGTTTTATCGTCCAGTGAAAATGCTCTTAGTCTTACCCTCCATGTCTGTGCATAACCACAAAAGGCGTGGGTGGGGGTGGGAATAGATAAAAAAGACAGCGAGGGCTTTAAGTTACAAGAGGATGGGTTCCCTTAGGAAAATATCTAGCTTGATTTTGAAATTTTTGTTGGAGATCATTTCGTTTCCGTGGGGATGCTTTTCTCTCCTTTCTCTGGAGTGTCTGGGGTGGGAGAATATGAAGAGAAACCATTTCTTCTCCAAATTCTTTGAAAGCCCCTTGATCCTTTTTCTCAATATGCTGACCTCCTTTGCTGCATGAGGCATGTGTACCTTCTTCAATGGAAAAATTTCAAAATGATGCTAGCTATTGTTTCTAATACCATGTTAGTCTGTGAAGTATTGCTAACTTTTTCAGGTGAGATAGGAAGGATTAACTAGAGCAAATAAAGATGTTCAAGTAGCAGTTGAAAGCCTTGATATGGCCTTTTTACTCTCTCTGTGTTTCCCTTGTTTTTCTCCTTTCCTCATTTCATTGTGTTCTGCATCAAACCCCCTACATCCCTCAGAGCTGCGAGAAGGTTGGTGTGTTTTTTACTTTTTACCCACCTTACAAAACTATTAATTAAACCAATAACAAAGAATACAAATGAAATGAATGTAGCTGCATTGTGGTCTTCTTTTGGTTAATGGTATGTTCTAGCAGAGAATGCCCTTGGCCATGGCTTCTGGTGCTTGCTGGTGATACCTAACTGTGGTGCATGATGGGAGAGAATGAACCTGGGTGCATGGTAACGGGTAACACTTAACTCTCTCAGGTCCAGTGAACTTGGTCAGTGTTCCTGCTTTCCTTCCTGCCCCACTCTTCCCGTCTCCTGCCCCACCTTTAATTTCTGTCTCACAAAGGTGCCTGCTGCCCATAGAATGACTTTTCCTAGTTGTTCCCCTAACCCCAAGCATGAAGACTAAACTCTCCTCCATCTTCCTTGATACGTTCTTTGACATCTCAGAGTCTACACCAGCTCCTGTCTGCTTTGTGTAACCTGTGAAGTGGCTGCAGGAGGCATGCTTAGCTCTCTCTTTACTTCTCCTTTGCCTGTCATTCACCCGTGAGGCCATTGCAGCAAGCCCTCTCAAATCCACGGAGGTTTCTCTCATCTTGAAGGACAGCCAAAAAGTTGACAGACAGAATTATTTACTTGTTATCTTGGGGTTATGAGGTTGTTTTGTTTATTAACTTATTTATAATTTTAAGAATCACTTTATTAGCCATATTTAAGGTATGCTCCTAATGACTAGCCCTTAATGTAAAATGCTCGTGGTGTAATGTTTTGCCAATAAAAGCCCAAGACGAATCCTATTTGTCTCTTACCCTCTCCTTGTACCCTGTCCAAGACACATGTACTTAAACACACATAAACATGCAGATTATCTGAAGCAGGAACACTGAACTGTAATTGCTTGTTTTTTTTCCGTGTTGTGTTGCTTTAATATGACTTATTCTCTTCGTGTCATGTCCCACTGTGTGGTTTAGATCCAGTGTCACTCTATTTGAATGTAGGCATAAAAAGCCTCATACTAGATTTTTGTTTTCATCATCTATGTTGTTTTTTACCACAGATATGAACTGAATGGAATCCTGAATGTGAACTACTCAGCTCCCTTCCCGAATTTGCAATCCTTACCTTTGACAACCTAGCTTCATCTAATATCTTCCTACTTTCAACCCTATCTTCCCCTAAATCGCTGTCTCAATCACCGTACTTAACCCTCCTCCCTTCATGTTTAGTTCTATTCCTGTTATTTCCTCTGCTGCTACTGTGCTCTTGGATTCCAGCCATTCTCTCATCGTCCTAAGCACGGCCCTGAGACTTCACCTTGTGCATGCCTTGCATGACCCAATCCAGTATCTCTACTGGCATTGGCTTTGTTTCTTCTTCTGTGACTGTAAATCAATATGTATATATATTTCTGTGTTTGTTCCAGTGTTAGTGTGAGGTCTTGAGGCTGCATCTATTCTGAGTCTGAAAGCAAATAAATTGCACTTTCAGTGTACTCTAGATGATGTTTCCCAGGACTGGGATGTGACAGTGTGGTCCCGCACATACATTCACATCACCTGGAAGAGCACAGCACTGAAGCTGGTTTTGATACTCAAGATAAACCTGCTGGTGACCTTCCAGCCCCCTTTCCTGCATATACATGCGTACATAGAATCCTTGTTATATGCATGCATGTATATGTTTTTGTGTTTATCTTATGCATGATGTTTGTGTATTGTTAGTTTGTAGATAGTTTTTTTGTGGGGCCCTTGTAGGTCTGAATCAACTTTTGTATGAATGTATCTAAGATATCAATGACTAAACTAAATAAATTTTTCTGTGTATACACACACCATACTTGTATGGTCTGTATTATTCACAGTTTTACATGTTTTGTTTTTGGACAGTCCACAATATGTTTCAACTGTTTAATTGTGTCTGTACAGTGCATGTCATGTGTTAAATCAAGCCGCTTTTTCTTGCCTTGTATATTTTATCATCTTCCCTTGTGTTTTGTTCCAGTTCGCCGTGTCCCACCAAGATTCTCTATCCCACCCACTAATCACGAAATCATGCCAGGTGGAAGTGTTAATATCACCTGTGTCGCTGTGGGGTCACCAATGCCTTATGTGAAGTGGATGTTGGGGGCAGAAGATCTGACACCTGAAGATGATATGCCAATAGGAAGAAATGTCCTAGAACTGAATGATGTAAGACAGTCAGCAAATTATACCTGTGTTGCTATGTCGACACTGGGTGTCATTGAAGCAATAGCCCAGATCACTGTCAAAGGTATGCTCAGTGGTTCATGCTTGGAGGATCTGGGTACCCTCAAGTCAGCTGACTAATGCCTCTACAAAGTCTGTCCTTGGAATTCTAAAATGTACCAATTTATTGGTCAGTGTTTCAGATATCATAGTCCAGTCATATCTGTGGTATCACATAAGATACACATATCTAGGTAGGCAGATTCTCTCTTAAAAGTATTGACAGCCTAAGTCGTGATAATCATCAAAATATTTAACTAAAGGCCAGGCTCAGGCACTAACAGGTCAGGATGAGGCATGCTCGACATAGTCAGCCGTTATGGTCGGAATGATGTGTACAGGTTTTATATTTATCCAGAACCTTGAGAAGAGGCACATGACAAAAAAATCCAAATGAGTGTTAATAAATACTCAAAATTCCAGAAGACAAAGGGAAGAAAAAAAGAGAGTTGAAATCGACATGGTCTAGTAATAGATGCTTTAAATTTTTGATAGACCCTACCATTAAAAATCAAAATGCAGGGCTTCCCTGGTGGCACAGTGGTTGTGAGTCTGCCTGCCGATGCAGGGGGCACGGGTTCGTGCCCCGGTCCGGGAAGATCCCACATGCCGCTGAGCGGCTAGGCCCGTGAGCCATGGCCACTGAGCCTGCACATCCGGAGCCTGTGCTCCGCAACAGGAGAGGCCACAGCAGTGAAAGGCCCGCGTACCGCAAAAAAAAAAAAAAAAAAAAAAATCAAAATGCAAGTGTGATTATATTCTGTTTTAGCTCTCACCTCGTGTAAGCGAAGTGCTCAACAAATATTCTTTTCTTGAAATAAGTGTACTGACTATAACCGAAGTACTATATTCCATGGTTACTTTTGAATCAAAGGGGGTAAAAAATGAGTGTGTGAGGGTACCAGTTGTTTTTATACAGTGTTTATAGAATTTTAGAAAACTTGCACAAAATGAGTCAGTCTGAGGGTGACTTTAGGTTTCTGCAAATGTCTGGAACCATTGCAAAATGAAACAAGTTGTCTTCCCCTTCTGGGAAGTGTGATCCTAAAAAAATGCAGCACACATTGTAATCGGTGTCATATTTTCGACCAAGTGCATATACCTAATGTATACCATGTAAAATCAATAATGTGACATAAGACAAGGTACACAGCCTTTTCAACATTTAGTCATTTAAAATAGTAATGTTTTATTGCATATTATTATGGTATTAGGCATAGTATTCTCCATACATTACAGATACAAAACCTGTACTGCATAATCAGTGTGACTTAGCGAAACTAAGAGTATCTGTTAAATATCAGTAAACACATCTTTAATTAGCAATATTTCTACTTGCCTTAAGAACACAGAGAGACATCTAGGGGAAATTCAGATCATACACTTCCTTGAAAACTGTCAGGCCAGAATACTGAAACAAATGTCTTTCTATTATTATTTTGAACAAAATCCCTTGGCCAAATATTATCATTCCATGGTTCTTAGAGTAATCTGCAAATACTGAATCGTCTTTCCCATACTAACCATTTCAGCTGTAAATATTTGAAGGTTTACTAAAGACCCTCAAGAATTCAAACGCAGGAGTCGCACTAAACTAATATTTTGTTCAGTTTCTTTGTTTTCCCGACTCTTGCTCCTTCCCTATACCCCCTCCACCACAAACATAAGGGTGGATCTTGAAAGCAAAAAGTGAATCAAAACAAAAAGCACCTTAAAGAGAGAAAGAACTCATTTATTCAGGTAGTCAGTTCACAGTGCTTATTAAAAACCTACTCAGGACTAGACAGTGTTCTAGGTATTGGGGGTATAGCACTAATTAAGTACAAGTTTGCTAATCTTGAAAAGTTACCATTGTAGGGAGTGTTGTATTTTTTGCCTTTAAGTTGACAAGGAAAAGAGGAGGACTAAGGAGCTGGTTACATGAGTGTCACCTTCTGAGTTTTGTCTAAAACTTCAGCTTGTGAAACTCTCCTTTCTTCCTTAATCTCACTACCTTTCAGAATCACTGTCCAGGTGAGGCCACCAGTGTTGATGGTTTGTACGCTTAATTAGTAGCATTTTGAGTTGTGCTTTTCTGCTAAAAAGAATGAACGAGATTTCTAAAATATAGATTTAATTTCAAGTGTTTGTCATGTAGCTGTAATCTGATATTACTGATGTTGGATATAGAATATATATTATGACAATAAAATGAAATACCTTAAAAAGTGATTTGTGAATAGACTTTAATTTAGCTCCTTCAGCATATTTTGAATATTAAGTAAAAAGCGTAAATTTGAAATTGATTTGAAATTATTACTCTTTATTACCTTAAAATTATTGGTCAGATTATTTATTAAATATATAGAGTAATGTTGCTTATGTCTTACGTCTTGAAAACAAAATGGATACTCTTCTTTTACAGCAATTAAATACCATTTCATTTTATGTCTAAAATTTTGTTCTTTTCAATGTTTATTGGCATTTAGTTATATCATTTTTTTGGAAGCAAGGGTCTCATGGGCCAAGCTTGTGGTTATAATAATTGTTATAATTGGAACTACTGTTTTCTGAGGGTGCCAGATACATATTAAGAGCATTACTGGATTAGCTCATTAATCTTCACCGTAAACTCATGAAATACAGTTACCCAACTGTATAGTACAATTCCAATAATACAATTTTGCCTATTTTTCACATGAGAAAACTAAAGCAAAGAGAAGTTAAGCAACACATCCAGGATCTCATAGCTAATAAGTGGTGGATTTGGATACAAGCCCCAAAATACAATGCTATAATACACTTCTAGTAAACTGAGATTTGTCACCTAAGCATGTCTTACTGTACTTCCTGACCACTTAGAAAACCGTCCTTTGCTATGATTTCATCTAATTAAATCTTTACTAGGTACATAATTCTGTCATTCTAATAGCAGAGTTTATGGATTCTTATGATTTCTTAAAAGTGATGGGTATTCACTGTCTTTCTTTTTTCTCCCTGTAAGCCTTACCCAAACCTCCAGGAACTCCTGTCGTGACTGAGAGCACAGCTACAAGCATCACACTGACATGGGACTCTGGGAACCCTGAGCCCGTCTCTTACTACATCATTCAGCATAAACCTAAAAATTCTGAAGAACCTTACAAAGAAATTGATGGGGTGGCGACCACACGCTACAGCGTCGCTGGACTAAGTCCCTACTCAGATTATGAATTCAGGGTTGTTGCTGTCAATAACATCGGGCGGGGGCCTCCCAGTGAGCCTGTGCTGACACAGACCTCAGAGCAAGCACCGTCCAGTGCCCCCAGGGATGTCCAGGCACGGATGTTGAGTTCAACCACCATTTTGGTACAGTGGAAGGAACCCGAAGAGCCAAATGGACAGATTCAAGGATACCGAGTTTATTATACAATGGACCCCACTCAGCATGTTAACAACTGGATGAAACACAATGTAGCTGACAGCCAAATCACTACTATTGGCAACTTAGTGCCCCAGAAAACGTATTCTGTCAAAGTCCTGGCTTTTACCTCAATTGGAGATGGTCCTCTTTCAAGTGACATACAAGTCATCACTCAGACAGGAGGTAAGTGTGGTTCTGGATGGGGCGTAGGGTAGAAGGGAGGAGCTGGTACTAAGAAATGGCAAGGACAGAAACAAAGCACAAAATAGTATGTTTTAATTTTTGAGATTTAGAGTTTCTAAGTAAGGAGTTAGGCATATGGAAAGGAGCAGGCATGGACACTGATAGACTATAAATAATACAGTCCTTTTAGAAGGGGGATGCATTTAGCATACTTTTTTTAAAATTGAAGTATGGTTGCTGTATAATATTACATGGGTTTCAAGTGTATAATATAGTGATTCACAATTTTTAAAGGTTATGCTCCGTTTACAGTTATTATAAAATATTGGCTATATTACCCATGTTGTACAATATACCCTTGTAGCTTATTTTATACCTAATAGTTTGTACCTCTTACTCTCGTACCCCTATGTGTAGCATCCTTTCTTTTTAATTTGTACCCAAATGACTTGAAGAGTTTCTGCAGGAGTTGGATAAATGCATCCCCCATGCAGCATTTTGAGAATAGAAGAACTATGCTTCTTTGTATTAGCAACTCTGGTAGAATAGTCCCAAAATTGATTTAATTTGTGAAGGAGTGGATGGTTCAAGAGAAAGTTAAAAATAAAACGATTTGTCAGGGGACCTTGGATATTTAAATGGCTTATATTTGCCAGGAAGCAACTTGCTTAAAAATGAATACTTAACGTTCTTTTCTTTTTTTCTTTGTATGGCCTCAGGGATAAAGAAAGACAGTTACCAAGATCTAAGATCAAACTTTGGGGCCTTATTCACCCATTTTCCTGGGTATTAGAGCAGATGCCAAACTAGTTTATAAAGAAAAACTTGGCCTTTCCCGTAGTTTTATTTTCATAAGAGGATATCAAACTTCTCTGGTCTTGGGTTCAAAGTCATCAGTTTTGTCATGGGATGGGAATAAACCATAGCAGCTGTCTTCTTACATTTATTCTTGAATATCTGAGAGCTATTCATTTGACTCCTCTTGTCTTGGTACCTCTTAAACTTGCATTAATCTGTGAGTGTTTTGGTGGCGTGCCATTCGTTTGTTCTGAGAACCCACATAAGACCCATGTTATTGGAGATGGTATCTATAATCTGTAGTCATAACTCATAGGTAATTCTGGGAATCAGTTAATGAATATTCTCAGGTGTCAGAACTAGATAAACTTATGTTTAACCGCTGACTTGTTTTTATGTTGTGGGCTTCATGAATCTTGTGGCTGAGGACGTTTACCTATTTGCTGTGGCTACTAGGAGTCTCAGAGCATGTTTACAGCTTGGCTGGCTCTATTTTATTTTCATACTGTTATTTGGTTCTTATTGGTTTGTTCATGGATTTATCACTTTTTCTAATATCAAAAAAGTACAGAGTGTTTTATCATAATTATAGTGAAAATCATCCATATACCTTCCCTATTGGGTGTTTTCATTTCTTCTGTATTTATTTGTTATATTAATATGCATAAAATATTGTAGATTAATTTTTCCATAAGTTTCTCATCGGAAAATGTAGAAATCAGTGAATCTTGTTCTTTTTCTTGACTGAAAGTAGTCAACTGTTAAGAGATTATTTTTTTATTATACTATCTTAGCAGCTCCATAACCATTAAAGGATATAAGAAAGTATATAGGAAGAGTATATACCTATACTCCACTTTTAGGTTTTCGGATGTTTCAGCTTTGATATTTTAAAAATCCCTGATCTTGGAGTAACATAACCAGGGTTTGAATCCCAAACTACCATTTTTAGCTCCATATCCTTGGACAAGTTACTTCATCTCTCTGAACTTCAGTTTTCTCATCTAAAATAATAACCACCTTATAGAGTTTAGTGGTAGTGGGTTTTTTTCTAAGGCTGCCATACAAAATACCACTTACTGGGTGGCTTAAACAACAGGAATTTATCATCTTGCAGTTCTAGTGATTAGAAGTTCAAGAACAAAGTGTCAGCAGGATTGGTTCCTTCTGAGAGCTGTGAGGGAGATGCTGCGCCTCCCGCCTAGCTTTTGGTGGCTTGCTGGTAGTCTTGGCTGTTCCTTGGCTTGTGGGAGCATCACCCTGATCTCTGCCTTCATGGTCCCGTGGCATTCTCCCTAAGCGCTTGTCTCTTGTGTCCAAATTTCTCTTTTTTATAAGATACCAGTCATAATGGATTAGGGTCTAACCTAATGATATCATCTTGACTAATTACATCTGCAACAATCCTATTTCCAAATAAGGTCATTTTCTCAGATTCTTGGTGTTAGGAATTCAACATATGAAATTTTGTGGGACACACTTCAACCCGTAACAAGGCTATCGATTAGATAACGGATAGAAATATTTTATAACTTCAGTAATATATACTCATCATCATAATAATTGCCATATGCTGGAAACTCTGCTAATAGGTGTATTAATTCTTACTGCTCAATTAGGTAGATGTGGAATTATCTCATTTGCCAATGAGTAAATTGAGGATCGATGAAGGTAAAAAGATTCAGGAACTTCTTTTGGGTCATTAAGTGGACACTCTAGATACCTTTAAGCACCATTATCTTTTAAATTAATAATTTGCTAATGTCTTATTTTTTGGTGCCTACTAGGTTTTAGTGCCCACTAGGTGCTCAATAAATAAATAGAGGCAGGAAACACAGGGTGTCATGTATTCATACCTCTGTTCAAGAATTATATATGGGACTTCCCTGGTGGTGCAGTGGTTAAGAATCTGCCTGCCAATGCAGGGGATGCAGGTTCGAGCCCTGGTCCAGGAAGATCCCACATGCTGCGGAGCAACTAAGCCCGTGCATCACAACTCCTGAGCCTGTGCTCTAGAGCCCGTGAGCCACAACTACTGAGCCCGTGTGCCACAACTACTGAAACCTGCATGCCTAGAGTCCGTGCTCCGCAACAAGAGAAGCCACCGCAATGAGAAGCCCGCTCACTGCAACAAAGAGTAGCCCCCGCTTGCCGCAACTAGAGAAAGACCTCGTGCAGCAAAGAAGACCCAATGCAGCCAAAAATAAATAAATAAATTTATTAAAAAAAAAAAGAATTGTATATGATTTACATCTGAAATACTTGAGGTAGCTATTAGGTTATCCCAGTGCAGAAGAGTACATTAAACCATTTAGATATTAAAAAAAAAGTTAAAAGAAGTAGAAGGAATACCTTTTTTTTATAGAAAGTTATCATACTCAGTCACTAAGTTTGGTTCTTAATTTTCTAACTACAAATTTAAACATACAAATCTGTAGCGTTTCATAATATTATTTTCTTATGACAGAAGGATTTAGCTATCTAAGAAACCAAATAGTTACTGAAACTAAATTCAACCAAAACATAAGAATCCTTGAGAATCATGAGAATCCTTATATTCAGAATATGAAATGACAGTAATGCTTTCCGTCACTTTTTAATGAAAGATACAGAACTGATGTTTAAATAGATCATATTTTGGTTTTCTGTATTACCAGGGGACATAATGTAACATAACATGTGAAGGTAACATTGTGACAGGAGCAGTTGAGTTAATGTGATCCAGGGACTCCGGACCTAAAAACAAATCTAGATGAATGGATCACAGATGCATTAAAATAGCTGTTCTCAACCTCTGTTTAACTTTTTTTACATTAGGATATTTCCAAGAACCTTCCATAATAGTTGTAATTTTAATACCCATTGATTGAGAAGATATATAATGATATAATGACTTGTGCCTGCCGAGATCAATAGGCTAAGAAAACCTTCCAAAATGGCACAATGATTTGATCTGTTCTCTAGGCTTAATTAACAAAGGCCGTTTGATGTTAGTGGACACCTGCCAAATACAATGATGTTAGTTCTGATATAATTAATTCTGAGCTGCTCCTGACTAGCTGATTCATAGGATCACTGCTAGACAAAGACATAAAACCATTATGAAAGATTCTTTTAGTTAGGTTATATAAAATTTAAGTTTATGATTCTCCTCACTACAATTTTATCTTTTCCAAACCTACAAAAATTTACTGATCAATAACATGCATGAACTTCTCAAATATTTTAATTTCATGTACACAGAGATACACTTTTTTGTCTACTTTATCTAAAAGGTATACATTTCATTTTATTATCTTTAATTCCCTGACAGTAATATTCCTATTTTTGTTTAAAATCAGACTGTGCAGAAACAGTATTTAGAAATAAAGTGAGTTTAAGAGGGACATTATTACTTTTGATCTTATCTAAGATTATTGTCACATGTATTGATATAAATGGAGGATTGATGTAAGTTTGTATATTTCTGGTAATATAGAAAGTCAAAATATGATCTATGTTATAGTCAGTAATATATCCCCTTAATTATGAATATTAGTACAGATGAAAATATTAAGTAATCTTTACATGGTTTTAAATATGAAAAGATTTTGGTTAAAATGATTATTTTCTAGAAATATTGGTTAATCTTCCAAGTTTTCCATAGCTTTAACTTCTGGCATTATAGTGACTTGCAAGTAATTCACCTTGGAAATACATGGACCATATGGCCATTGACATGGGAAGTATTTATGTGCTAGAAAAAAGTCTCTGCTACGAAAAAACACATTCGGGAAGGATGTCTCATATAGTTTTCTCTTGTACGTAATTATAATAAGAACATAGGGTAACTATATTTTACAAAAGAAGTACAAATAAAACTCTGATAAGGAAATGTAATAAATTAACATCTTAAACCTAATGCACTAACATAAATGTTGCTTGTTGTTCCTGCTAATTGGAGGCATTCTAAAGCTGTTAAATCCCAATGTGTGTCTTTTTCCTGAACTTTCTTTAGAAAACATATCTTACCTCTAATTCTTCTATGCGTTTAATAGATTCTTGGGGAAAGTACTGATTTATATGTACACACCTTAATAGTATAGGTCTTTGGAAGGAAAATAATTATACACATTTAATAAATAAATATTAATGAGTAGCATCAAGTTTAAACATTTTGAAGAAGCAAAATTGTTATAAAACTATGACATTTTAGAGACATTGTGCTTTAGGTTTCCAGTACTTTATAAACCATTTCATTACTATATATCAACAGGCCTATATAAGCAAACTAGAAAAGACTGATTTCCAATAGCAAAAATTATGAGCCCCATTTGAATTCTTTCTCTAAATAGTTTTAGCAATGAGTAAAGGAGTTCTGGTTGTAAATACAACTGTAATAAAATTTTAACTTTTTCTTATTGATGTTTAATGACAGTTGAGAGTAAGATTTGTGCAGGTGCTTGTGTATTAAGTACTTATTTTGTCAATGATATATCTGTGGCACTTACAAATCAGACTCCTTGTTTGAATTTTGTTTTGTTTTGTTTTACTGCCACTGTAATCCTGGCTGTTGCTTTTATTGTTGTTATTATCATTTGTCAATATGCTAGATACATTTTAAAATATGTACCTTATTAGAGCACTAGACATTTTAGTAATAATGTGTTTTTTAGTCTTTTTGGTAACGTTTCATATTTATATTACGGTGAGGTGAAATTGTTTTTTAGCCATTTTATATGTGCTAACCCCTTTCTCTTCAGAGATATTCCCTAAAATTCAGTCAAATATTGATCTCTTCCAATATCATCAGAGTTCAGATGACATGCAGATTTTCTTCTCGCTGCTTATTCATTCTCCATTCTCTGTGAGTTGCCTTCAGATATATGGAGTATACTAGTATTACTACTCTAATATTTCCCATTTCTCAATGGGGCTATAATCTTATTGTAGGGAATTGATAGCTCATATTTGTATTTCCTTGTGGACATTAAATAAGCAATCAAGAAGGAGGGTATAACAACACCACTTTACCAAATATAAGGATGTCTTAAATATAATTTTAAAGAAAAATTTGTGTTCCTACTTTTCTTTCCTCTTTCCACATCTAAATTCTATTGGTTTATGGTCAGCATTAACACGTCTTTTTTTAATGTAGATGATTGCACTAAGGTTTCTGGACGGGTTCTTTTTATCCTCCCGTGTGTTTTCCAGAATCTCACATTTTTCCGTAAAATGTATCTTTGGTTAATTGATGAGGAAAATGCTACAGCACAGAAAAGCTCTTAAATAAAATATATAGAGAAAAACATGAAGTAAGTGAAGATAAAAGAATGTCAGTAGGTTTGAGGTGTCAAGACTGTGAGAGCATTAAATATATATACATACAAATATCTATACCTATCTATCTATCTATAGAGACGGGGAGAGTGGGAGGAAGACAGTAAGGGAGGGAGGGAAGGAGGGAGAAGGGATATGAGAAAACACATATAAATGTTAATAGAACCTTTGTAGCCACAGTATTTGGTATAAAAATCTAAGTGACAGATGATAAAGTATTCCCTGTGTCTCCAAGTGGCACAGACAAAATAAATATGACAGTTTGGAGTCCACTAACGTGTTTTCTTGTAAACATATATTATGATCATTAGGACTATTATGTTTGGGGAATGTATAACTAAATACGTTAATTTCACAGCTTTTTTCTTTTCCTTTGAAGCCTCAGCTTCATTGTGGTTGTTTCAGTAATGACTAAATGATCCTGAGGAAGCAACATCTTTAGGTGAATCCACAATTCCCAAGAAAGTCTGAGTACCGTCACCCCTAAGACACGTATGGGCATAGAGTCTGATATAATAAAAAGATCTTTTAAAGCCCTGGTCCTTATGCTGGATTTTGCCTGTAGACACATTTTGCCTAATACAGTGTTTTTCAGTTAATTTCAACTAATTCAATTTATTTCTGATTGTAAAAAATTAAAAGACTTTACCTAGAAGATTCATTATCAACTTCTGCTGAAAAATCAGAAGCTTGGGCAAGACTGGACCCACATTCCACAAGGCAGCCGTGTCCTGGCTCTGAGCATCACTGACTCCTTCTGGTGGCCCAGGCACTCCCCCGTTGACCCTGGGCCTGCATGGCCTCTGCACTCATCTAAGTCATCTGCCCGGCACCTCTAGGCATTGGTGTTTCGACCACAAGTTTAAAATCTATTAAATTCCCCTCCAGACCACTTCAAAAGAAGAAGATGTTGAAAGCAGAGGAGGAGAACCCTGTTTGTATTATTCCAAGAGACTCACCATCCAGTCGTGTGGCCACTTCCTACTTACTTTGTCCCAAAATAAAATGGACACCCTCTGAGGCTTTGATGTAGCTATTTCATTATTTAGAAGGAGAGGGCTCTGAATAGAACCAAACAGAATTAGAGAATTAAAGGAAGTGTGTGGCACTAAACAAGGATGAAACATTGAGACCTACCAGGAATTTGTTTGAGACAAATTAAAAGCAAAAAAGTAAACAGTTTTAAGTAAGAAAAAGTTAATTGGATTCCCACAATGTTTTCAATCACTGTCACTCAATTTATTATTAGCCTTAGCAGGGAGGAAATACGTAACAAGCAGTTATTATCCTGAGAGCAGCCCTTCAACACTGTCCATGTTTTTAATTCTTGACAGCACTTTGTTTGGCTTGGTTTAAGTCAGAAGTTATAACAAGGTGTTCTTCTTTCCCAGATGTGTGGAAGTTGGGGAAAGAAAAAGGGAATAAAACTAGAGAAAAAGAAGTGACTGCATACATATGCATAGGTGTGTGTATTTTTAGGCTGAGAAAACCTTTCATGATCTGAATATTAGAATCCAATCATAATTTCCCCATCTGTCTGATCATTCTTGGCTTCCATCGCTGCTCCTACCTGTGCTATTGGTATTTTCTTTTTAGAAGTAATGCATTTTCTATTTGTTTAGTTATTTGCCTGATTGTTTTTCTTATTTCCCTCTGTTCTACCTTCTCTTGCTCTTGATCTTTTATCTTCTTTTGTCTCTACCTCTCACCTCTCAATCTGAATGATTGTGTTAGGTCACCCACTGGGCAGGTACTTAAAAAAAAAAAATAGATACTCAGTTCAGAAAGTACATTCCTGGAGGCATCAAATTAATGAGTATCTCAAGGTCTGTGATACAGAAGGAGAGAAAGGAAGATGAATGAAATTAGAAATATGAAGCACTGATTATTGGTGGCCTTAAGCATCAGTCCAAACATGAGTGTGTGCACGTGTACACACACACACACACACACACACACACACACACACACACACACGAGTCACAGGTTAACAGACCAGAGTAATGAAATGATGATTAGGGATTGATTCCAGAAACCATTGTAGACCCCTTTAGATTTTAATCTTTTTTTAAACAAAAGGCATTTTTTTCATCATGCTACAGAGAGATGACTATAGAAAGAAAAGAAAGTAATGCATTTTATATCTCCAAAGACCTTCTTTATGGTGAAAATGATGCTTTAGGTATTGTTTAAGAAATTGATGTCATACATCAGCTACAAGTTATATTATTTGTATATGTTTTTGAATGTTCATGCTTATTTGCCAAAAATACTTTAGATGTTCTTTTCCCCTCTGGAGTGAAGTATTATTCTTGTTTTTTTACAAATATACACGGAATTCTCATGTGAACTTGTGGGAATATGGACATATGTTCAGCTATGGCACTTTGAAACATGCCGCAATATCCGGGGTAATGATCAAAATATTTAATGGCCGCTAAGGCATGGGTACCAACCAATTAGAGTAGACATTGGCTGAGAACAATGTAAGTAAGAGTAGCTGTGCTACTGATGCCCTGAAGTGCATTAGCCTTGTGTATAATGGATAGAGGACTTCGTGGGATTAGTTGCTAACTAGGAGGTTGGGGTTAGTAAAATTTATTCTAATTCAACATTTGGGTAAGATGCTTTCAACTGGATTGATGTCCCATTCTTGATTACATATGATATATAGCTTTTCCAAATTGTCTACTGCATGGATTACATGACTAATACGAGAATTATAGATGACCCCTGTTAACTTCCTATATTTGTGATAATAAGTGTATTCTATACACTTTTCAACTTGTATAGTAATTTAGCTCCTTCTCACTAGGGACAATATTAAATTTATATTGTGTCTAGTGTATTAACTCATATTAAAGTCATTAGAGATTAGAAAGAATTGTTAGTTTTTTAAATTCGCTGTCTCTTTTTTTTTTTTTTTTTTTACATCTTTTTAAAAATGTGGGTTGGTAAGAAAAAAATACTAATGATTCTGCTTGCCTGTAGGTTTTGTTAATGGAGTAGAGGTGGGATTTTATAAACCTAATTGGAAATAATTTTAAAAGTAAACTGTAGCGTTAGAGAATAAGTTCCCACTCAGTTGTAAAAGAACGATAGCTTTTATGTATTTAACAATTGGTGTGATTTAGGCAATATTTATCCCAAGTGCTTTATATAAATCATCACATTTATTACTTACAATGATATTATAAAGTAAATATTATTCTTAAAGTTGAATTCAGAGACTGATATATTCTACATTTGCTAATTCCACATCTTGCATATATATTAAACCACTCAGGGACAAGCACAGTATTTATAACATTGTTCTTGTCCCTTAAAGGAGGAAAACTGGGCTTTATATTGACAGGCTAACTTGGACAATGTAAGGCACCTAGCTCTCCATTAAGCTAATACGTGCAGACACTGAGTGAAAAGTTTAAACAGTTAATGAAAGAACTTCTGAATATTTCTGGTGATGGTGAGCTCACTCCTTTGCCTCCCTGATTTTAGTGCCAGGGCAGCCACTAAACTTCAAGGCAGAACCTGAATCCGAAACAAGTATTTTGCTCTCTTGGACGCCTCCACGTTCAGACACCATCGCCAGCTATGAACTGGTCTACAAAGATGGGGAGCATGGAAAAGAGGTAGGACTGTGCTTTTCGCCTTGTCATCATTCTCTACACCCAAGCACTGCTCTCATTTTGTGTAATTGCCCAAGTTCTGTTAAAAGGTCAGATATCTACAGAGGACCTTGGTGGAAAAGATTTATTCATCAAAAGAGAAGCTTGACCAAAAAAACAGAAAGAGTATTTGGAGACTTGCTGGGGTTAGGACAAAAGAAACAAAAAACAGCTATTGTCTGTATTGGAAATTTCTTTTTTTAATTCTGGTTTCTAAGTTACTTGTGGAAGTATCTGCTTGTAAAAGAATATACTCCTTGAGATTTGGGGATTTCCTTTCTTTGTCTTCTGCATTAAAATGCTTAAGTCACCGTTAACACATGACTAAGTGAGCTCCAAGGCTTTGGGTAGATGAATTTGTCTAAACTGGTTTCAGAGAAAGATGCCCCATAGCAAATGTTTGTTTGTATGCCAATGATTGTTTGATATGAATGTGAAAATACACACACATATATATATATATATATATATATACAGTTTATGTTACACAAATAAAATAACAGACTGTGGAAGGCTAGAAATTGTTAATAGTTACTGAAAAGAGAAATAAAAATCAAAATAACTAACACATACATTAACAGGCACTATAATAATGGTTTCACACATATTAAGTCAATCCTTACAGTAGTGCTTTGAGTCAGCCTCTATTATTAATCTATTTCACATATTATAACAAAATAGAGACACGGAAAAAATTAAATGATTAAATAATTTGCCCAGAGCCTCATACTACTGAATGGTAGAGGTGGAATTTGAATCTAGACAATTTCCAGAATCTATGTTCTTAACCATTAGGATATACCGGCCCTTGGGTATACTTTGAATAGATTATATAAATCAGTATTAAGATACATCTAATATTTTCAGAAAGGGATAGTAATAAATATGTTTCTTTTGTTATCGTAAAACCCATTAAGGGGAACATTAGGACAAAAAAGTTGGTAAAGCTCTATGTGAAAACTCAATCCGCCAAGCCCTTTTGTTGTACCTCTTAGCATCCTTTATCTTAAAAATATCTTCACAAAGCAAAACAGCCCCTAAGTTCTAAAAAAAGAATACCTTTCTTAAACACTCACATACTAAATGAATTGTTACCAATTAACTTGTGGCTCATCATTTTGAATGCTATAATACATTAATATGCTACTGTAAACTTCTATTTTATTACATCTCTTTGAAGTGAGCAGAATCTCCAAAGACCAGGCTGTAAAAGCAATGCTTTTAGATTTAGCTAACAAAGCTGATACAAATTAATCACTCAAAAAGTTCTAGAACTGAAGTGCTGATATAACGTAAAGTACTCGTGTTACAGCTGTTGGTGTTTGTAATAAGACATAAATTAGCATTAAATTATTTTAAATACTTACCATTACCCAACTAAAAAACAAATAAAATAAAAACAGTTAAAGAAACACTATGGATACTTGACTATTGGCATACCCACTCTGCTTTACAATTGTTTATTTAGGAAATTCCTTTTTTTCTTGTTATTTGGTAAATCTAAAATTTCTGACAATTTTGTATTTGCAACAGAACACCCTAGGGGTGTTTTCTCTAGTTTTATATCTGAATTGCCCTTGACTGACTTCTCTTTGTGTGAACAGCAAATGCTATTCAATAAAAAGCCTTATAAGATTATTGATGCCATTACTAGACTACATAATAGCATGCATTTTAAGGTTTACTACAGGCTCATGTTAAATCTGAGATTGACTACCCATAGATAGCTATATCTTTGCTAAAATGCAAAGGCAGATTTCAAGCATAAAAATAAGTTACCACATTCAAGTAAAAAAAACTTATTTCAAAAGCCCTTTATGATGTTAACAGTTATAGAAGAGTTTGTGATTTCTTTTTTCTAGCTGTAGGTTCTATATTCACAAAGAAAGGAAGTGTTAAAATTAATTTGAAATCAACCTAGGGTAACAGTATAGTTTCATATACATTATTCATCTTTCTTCAGTAACTGACATCTGATTTTTATTCCCTCAGGCCTTGGCAATTCCAGATCTCTTTCATAACAACCTCACGTGAACTGTATGCCGGTTTCCATTGTTACTTCCGGCCATATTTTCTTTGCCCCTATTTACGTTGCAGATGGTCACGGGAGATGACCTAGACATCTCTTCAAATGGAATGTTAGGCATAAGCCATTGTCAGGGGCGGGGGTCAGTTTCCATTGTGGGCAGTGTCACCGCAACACACATGACTTAAAGGTTGAATGCATTCATGGGTGGTGGGCCTCTCACTCCCTCTTATCTGATGCATTTGGAAAACTGTCATCGTTAGATAGACCCCTGACTTCCTTTTTTCCAGTTGTCTTATTTGTTGTAGAAACTTGCCTTTTAAACTGGTATCTTCAATATGTACTTCCCCTAGTAGAGTCCTTGATACTCTCACTGTTGATTCTGTTTGTGATATTTTGATGACATTATAACCCTGATTATTATTATTATAACCCTGATTACAGAAATCTGATGTTCTGGGCAATGTGATAAAAATATATGCACCGGGCTTCCTTGGTGGCGCAGTGGTTGAGAGTCTACCTGCCGATGCAGGGGACGCGGGTTCGTGCCCCGGTCCGGGAGGATCCCACATGCTGCAGAGCGGCTGGGTCCGTGAGCCATGGCCTGCGCGTCCGGAGCCTGTGCTCCTGCAACGGGAGAGGCCGTGGCAGTGGGAGGCTCGCACACCGAAAAAAAAAAAAAAAAAAAAAAATATATATATATATGTATATATGCACAAATCTTAACGAAGATGACCAAGGTCCCTTGTTACTTATCCACAGCAACGGATTACCATTGAGCCAGGGACATCTTATAGACTGCAAGGGCTGAGACCAAACAGCTTGTACTACTTCCGTCTGGCTGCACGCTCTCCCCAAGGCCTGGGTGCTTCCACAGCTGAAATATCAGCCAGAACCATGCAGTCAAGTAGGTGTCTCTCTTTGCTTTACTTTCTGCCCTTTTCTTCACTAGGAGGCGTTGCCAGCTTTTATCCCCACCAACAACAAACCTGCTAATTAATATTTAATAGTTGGTAGTCTCTATACTAGCAAGTGTCCAATTTGGGGGATTAGAGCGCCATGACCTTGGTTTTCAGACTGGGTCCAAATGACAGATCCCATTCTCCCACTTCCAAAATCGAAAGACATTCAGAGAAGTTAGGAAACCTACTTGAGAAAAATGGGTAAAGGCGTTGGATCAGGCCCCATTTAATGAATTATAAAGCTGTAAAGCAAAATTCAGATTGAGAACACTGCAAAATAATCAGAGGAGGGCTTAGCAAACTAAAGAGACAGCAAAAGACCAAACTTTTATCTTTTTTAAGCACACAGGTTTTAACTTTGCTGATGACCAAGTCTTCACGTCACGTACTTTTTCCTAGTTTGTTGTTAACTTTGCACGTAGTTCATGTGGAAATTTGGAACATTCACAGAAAATCTGTATTTGTACAAATTTAGGAACAATGGAATAGTCACAAGTATATTTGCAATCCTAAATTGTATTTTGTTTCCTCAGGTTCAAATTCTTTTTGGGACTGTTACTCTAAAGCATAGTTGTGTTTATCACAATGGAGTTCATTGTGTCTAGGGACGATTGTTTTGCATAAAGTATTATATGGCAGGTTGTTTTTGATGGAAAGTTTGGTGGCTTATAATACTATTGTTTGCTCTTTATTAATAAGTTTCTATAATTAGTCTATTAACCATTTACCTTAAATTGAACAGTTTTATGGACTTATTTCCTTAGATTTTAAAAATATTTTACATTTTATATGTGATTTTTAAAATTTTTATGTCATTTTATCTAGTGACATAGATATGTATAAAATGAATACATTGAATTTTATAAAGAGAATGCTCTATTGACCTGATTTTTAGACCTATCAGCAAACATGAAATTTACATTTTTTTAGAAGATGAATTTCCTTTTATATAAGCAAGTCTTCCATCATTTCATTTTCTATAGATACTTGAAATCTTTCAGGGATTTTGATGATAAAATTCATATTTTTCCTCAACACATGATTATTCATATGAAAAGCATTAGGATTCTGTTGCTTAGTCCCTTACTGATGATAGCTTATTCCCATAAAATTTCCTTTTTAAAAACTGAAGCATGTAAATCAATGCAGTATTGTATGTCTCCTTTGAATTCCAGGCAGGCTAATAAGTAATATTGCAGAAGATAATTCTTAAAATCAGACACTTAATTTAAAGAAATGTGACACGCCTTAATATTATATTTTGCATGGTTTACAAACTTGACTGTTTTGCGTACGCACACATATATATTCATACATACATACTTACATACAAAGAGACAGAATGAACTTTTTATAGACACATCAAAAGCTTATCCACTCTTTATTTTATTAAGGTTTCAAGTGGTGCTACATATACTTTCACAGAATAGGAGGTCTGAAGGTAGGAATGTATTGACAACCAAATCAGTTTTTTAATAAGGTTTACAAATGAGTCTTTGCTGTTACATGAACAACTCAATTTATTATGAATGATAATGCATATAAAATAGTTTCATAATTTGAAATATAAGAATCTTTGGTCAGAATCAATAAAAATGATGTTCTTGTGATTTTGCAAACCTTTTACCAAATATATAAGGCTGTTTTACGGGGATTTCCTTTTTGTCTGTACAAGGATCTTTTCATTTTGATTGCCTGTAATGAAGAACACAAGACATGTAAATTAAGAAAGACTGTTGGGGCTTCCCTGGTGGCGCAGTGGTTGAGAGTCCACCTGCCGATGCAGGGGACACGGGTTCCTGCCCCGGTCCGGGAAGATCCCGCATGCCGCGGAGCGGCTGGGCCCGTGAGCCATGGCCGCTGAGCCTGCGCGTCCGGAGCCTGTGCTCTGCAGCGGGAGAGGCCACAACAGTGAGAGGCCCGCGTACCACAAAAAAAAAAAAAAAGAAAGAAAGACTGATGATCGTCTAAATAATCAGATACACCTGACACTACATAATATTAAGGCTCAGAAAGTGTAAAGAAATACCCAAACTACATGTTCAAATACAAAAAATTAGAAATGATTTACTCATTCTACCATATATATTGCCTTATATCAAAAATATATATATGCAAACATATATCATCCCAATTCTTTGTTCTTCTTTAGGAATATATATTATTAACTCTAAAAATAATTTATGATAACAGTCACATTGCTCTTTATTGCTTTTTGTTTTTTCAAATAATGATATGTTTGATTTATTTGATGGAAAATAATTGCTCAGAAGGTGACTAGTTTATTTTAGAATGGGCAGGAAGAAAGTTTATCTTTTAACTCTTATGTAAATCCTACTTTTTATGAATAATTATGTACAAAATGAAAGGAGCTATGTACAAAATGAAAGATAAGTCATATCTTTTCCAGATGGTTCTCAGGAATTTTTTTAAACAGTTCTTTTTAATGGCTATGTTATTGACATTTTGTAAGGGATAGATGATTTTTATTGATTTTACCAAAATTTGCTGGTGGGATCTAATTCTTCACTAGCAATGGTGTCTCAAGAAGAGTTATAATTTTAAAAAAGCTGGAAGCTGACATAGGGTAAGTACAAGTTACAGTCAGAATCAACCAGCCTGACATTACCCTCGGGTAGGTAAATCCTGGACTATTCATTTTCATCCTTTATTGTTCTGCATGCTCACTGTATATAGGCTATGATCAATGTTAGGTTAACACTTGTTGTTAAAACTGGTCAGAAGACTCCGTTTTTCACATAGTCAGAGGGAACCCTTTTGTGTTTGTTGGGCTTTTATTTATCTCCCTTTTTAAAAATTGGAATTGGTAGAAGGGCATCCAACAGTTTTTGCCACTTTTCACAGTTAAGAACCTTTTCACAAATGAATACTATGTAGGAATTGCCCTCATTTTAGAATGCAGTAGTGAAAGCTTGAAATGGCATCTCTTAAACATCCTCAGACTCTCATGTAATAAATCTTGTACTGTTTGCAGCTTTTTTGAAGCTCGATAGTCTGTATAATAGGGCTGGGGAATACTGAGGGATTGTTTTAGAAGAAGAATTTAAATTGCAGGTAGGTAATTTTATTTGAGGCTCTGTTATCTTAAGGTTTCATTTTCACATATTCCCCCCACCCATTATTTAACAATTATTTTTGGTCATTTATTCATTTTTTGGTTTATTCATATTACTAAGCCAAGGTACATAAATTTATCTTTAAAATTTTACTTTAAGTTTCAAAGCCTTATTTTTGTTTTGTTGCCCTATGGTTCATTTATTTATTTTTGCCTTTTCTTTTGTTTTATCATTTTTTTTTTTCCAACCACTCCTGTCCTTTCACTCAAACCCTCCTTTAACTCACTACCAAAATAAGAGCCGTCAGCTCCTCCTCAAGACATTAGTTGCACCAGCCCAAGTTCCACTAGTATTTTGGTAAGTTGGCAACCTCCACCAGTGGAAAAACAGAATGGCATTATTACTGAATACTCCATCAAGTATACCGCAGTGGATGGAGAAGATGACAAACCTCATGAGATTTTGGGAATTCCTTCGGACACTACCAAATACCTTTTGGAACAGCTGGAAAAATGGACTGAGTACCGGATCACTGTGACAGCCCACACAGATGTCGGCCCTGGCCCCGAGAGCTTGTCCGTGTTGATTCGAACCGATGAAGATGGTACGTTGCCTCTGCTACGTCAGTTTGCACCCTTCTGCCACAGTCTTGGTCTGCTGTCTTTTGATAGGCTAACAGTAATGCATTTTTCTCTGCTCATCTTTTTTACCCAGCAACGCTGTAACTTCAGTGGTTTTTGCCGGAGACCTATCTTTGCTACAGCCTGGGCATTTTTTTTTTTTTTTAACTTTTTAAATCGCAACACTGTAATTTGCTTCCTTTTAAAAGAACAGTTTGCTCCTATGACCTTGCAATCCAGGCCCTTCTGTGTACCTCCATCTAAAGTCTTCTGCTTATTTCTTGGTTTTTGTAGTCACTTCTTTTACATTTTGAAGTTAACTTTTCAAAAGTGCCTTATCTTCTTGTTGCCTTTTTGTCTTGCACATTTCAGAGACACTGATGCTCGACATTCAATTTTTGGCATCTGTTGTATGGAATACCTTTGATATGAGAAAAAAAAAGAAGAAAATCCATATAATCAAGAATGTTTTTTATTCGGCTAAAAAGAAACCTTGAAAATACACACACACACACACACACACACACACACAACAATCAACAACCAGTTTTTGTTATTATTTCAATGCTATACTTCTTTGTGCTTTAATGCTTTGAACCTCAAAGCATCTTCCTTGGCTTTTGTACATTTTTTACATGTTTTTCTATTTCTCTGATACTCTTTTTTTTTTTCCATTTTTTTTTTTTTTTTTTTTTTTTGGCATCGGTCATGTTTTTTGATCTTTTCTTAAAAGGTAGAGCAGATTGGTTGAGCATTTTCCTTGGTTGAAAATGTTTGTATTCCACAAAGGAAACATAGTGGGTCTGCCTTTTTTTTTTTTTCTTCTTTTTTTCTTTTTTTTTTTTTGAACCTAAGTAAAGAAAATGCTCTGACTGGGTGGGACAAGTGCCTATAATTTTCTTTTATCCGATGATGTTGTTCCAGTTCCTAGTGGTCCTCCTCGCAAAGTCGAGGTAGAGGCTGTCAACTCAACATCTGTTAAAGTCTCATGGCGCTCACCTGTGCCCAATAAACAGCATGGCCAGATAAGAGGATACCAGGTACATTATGTGAGGATGGAAAATGGTGAACCCAAGGGCCAGCCCATGCTGAAGGATGTCATGCTGGCTGATGCACAGGTAGGCCTCTGAAATTGCATATGTATATTTTTATAGGATACATTTATTTTAATCTGCACCTTAACATGGACCCCATTTTAATTTTTTTGGCATGTTAAAATTCCTATACAAAATTCTAGCTTTTTAAAAAATTGAATTACAGTTGATTTACAGTGTTGTGTTAATTTCTACTGTACAGTGAAGTCATTCAGCCATACACATATATACACTCACTTTTTCTGTTCTTTTCAGTTATGGCTTATGACAGGGTATTGAATATAGTTCTCTGTGCTATACAGTAGGACCTTGTTGTTTATCCATTCTCTGTATAATGGTTTGCATCTGCTAATCCCAAACTCCCACTCTATCCTTCCCCCACTGCACCTCCCCCTTGGCAACTACAAGTGTGTTCTCTATGTCTGTAGTCTGTTTCGTAGATAAGTTCACAAAATTTTAGCTTTCAAAACACATGATCCATATTTACCTCAATCAGAGTTGACTTCAAGTGAGGAAGTGAATTGAAATGACACATCTGATTAAAAACATGTAACTGTTTTCTTAAAATACAGATGTACGGCTCTACAGCTATATCTAAGTTTGCCTTTCTGACTTCAAAAAAATTGGTTGACTTAATTAAATCAAAGGGAAGAATTTCAAACAGCAATTTTACTGATAAATCTACTTTCTGCTGTGCTAAAAGTATTTGGAACTAAGCTGATCTAATTTCTAAATGTATGATTTCTGCCACTGAAGAATAGACATTCTTATTCAGGGAAAGGTATCCAGATAGTATTTTATTTAGTATTTCTTTGCCAAATTACATATCTAATGAAAATAATTGTTTCATTTCCCAGAAAATGAAGATAATGACAGTGATAAAAATTAGAGTTTCACAGGGTATTGATGAGATCCCCTATGCTGAGCCAAATTAAGAAATCTATTAAGAGTAGTTGAGAATGTGAGAAATTCTACCAACCCTAAGGCAGTGGTTTACAACCATGTAGTCACGATTTGGTTTTGTAATATGTTGTTTAAAACAGACATTTTTTTTTTCAGTTTTTAAAAATAAATTAGAAGTGATTCAAGGACAGCACCATAATAAATCTACCTATACATATTTTTCTGAAAGGGAGAGGAAGATTTCAGTTAAGAACTGCCCTACTGGAGATTATACATAACCCATGGACTAGCTTACCTATGCTTGTTCCAATAGCGATGATGTATTAGGAATAGGGGAGTGCTTTGCTTATCCAGCAAATTGGTAGCCGGGCATGGAAATGGATGGGATTAGTGAAAATTTGAAGCAAAAATTTGAAGCTATTTCAATTGAAAATTCCTTCCTTTGTGTGAAAGTGGGGAAGATTATGAACAAAGTTGAAAACTGCTGTGCCAGATTGCCAGATTTTGCCTTCTTTTCTCTGTGAAGATAACAGGGCTATAAAGGGCCCTGTTTTTTTACCCCAGTGTCTTTACTCCAAAGTCTTAATATAATCAACTCACAAAGGTACTTATGTTTGCTTCAGTTTCGAAACATTCTAACTAAAGGGGTCTGGCTTAGTGACTAATTTATCTTCCTCAAATCCAGTTGTATGGTTTTGGTTTAAAGGCCATTTCTATAAATTTAGTTGGAAATTCATAGTGTCCCTTAAGACTCTGGAAAAGGACCACTGACTTGCTTTTTTGTAAATGTTTATTTTGCACTGCCCATAAAATAGAAAGTTCTTATAGTATAAAATTAATAAGGCCCTAACTGCTTACGTTTTATTTGGTGCATCTGCAATTATGAGAAATAAAATGATACGACCGTCATGCTTTGATGTCCTTCTTCAGTTCATAGATAATCTTACATTATAGAACTGTAGTTCTGTTGCTGTTGTCATTGGGAATATCGTAGTTAGTGAAATTATATGATACAAAATGGCTTAAATATCAACTCAATCTTTTTTTTTTTTTTTCTCCTCTTCTACTTTGGCTTTTCTTTATTGTTTTGCTGACTTTCTTTGTGGTGTTGTTTTGGTTTTTGGTTTGTTTGGTTTTTGCTCATTTCATGTTCTCTTTAACTATTCATTGAATTTTTTTACATCTTACAGGACTTCACTGAGACTGTACATTTTCAATATTAATGAAAGATGTTAACCTAAATAGTGACTTGAATTGTGTAACCTAGATAGAAATCAGAATAAATGTCACAATGTAGTGTGCATCTGCTTTTTGCTATGCCTTATTGATTCATTCCAATGAACCATGCATTAAAAAAAATTAGCCAGTTTTAATGATAACAACATAGAACATATTTACTTTTAACTTCTCAATTAGGAATGAAGGTGGCAGCATAACACACATATACTCTTTGGAATTATATTGTACACACCTCTTCAGTTGCTTATTTCTTCAGTTTTTTTAATCTAAGGAGGGCACCATTGCCTTTATCAGGCTACAAATGTCTCTTCATTTCTTTTTATTTTGTTTCCCTCCTCCCCAACCTTCTTAATCTCAATCAGTGGGAATTTGATGATACTACTGAACATGTGAGTAATTTTTGGCTGCTTTTTCAAAAACAGATTATAAATGGTTGTTGTTTCTTATACCCATCTTTCATTTATTTGTACTGTGTCATCACAATTTGCTTGGATGCATGAACTAACAAATTATATTTTAAATTACTTCCACTATGTGGTATACTTTTCATTTTGGTTTTTGTTTTGTGAAATTGCTGTGATGCTATTGATTGCATAAGAAATATCATGAGTTTGTGTTGTTTTGGTGGCTGCTACTAACTCTGCCTTGTGACACAGTTAGAGGAGGCATGCTTTAAGTGGAGGTATCACAGACGAGAGATGTTAAATAAGTTTGTTCTGGGCTGCTCATAAATCCTGCTCCAGAGTTACATATTCAGTGCATAACATGACCTAGATATGGCACTAATTAACTCTATCTAGAAATGGCAATTCTCTGTTGTACCCATACAAATTTGAGTGAAATTGCATGAGTCATGCCAAGAGGCAGAAAGTATCTTACTGAGTGAAGAATTTTTTTTTTTAATATTTTAGTGAATGGACTGTGCTTTTATTGAGAGTTTATTATGTGTAAGGTACTGTGGAGGACACAAGACGTGACACCTGCCTTCTAAGTGCTTACAGTCCAGGTGCCTAGGAAGGTTATAAAGTTCAAGAAAAGTTCCATAAAATACAACAAAAGCGATGACCTCAAGCAATGTATCATTAATTAATATATGAATGGCAATATCAGTAAGAGCTGTGAGTTCAGAGACAGTGGACCAGGATGGTAGAAGTCCTGAAACTTATTTGAGAACTTAACTGATGAATAGGGATTGAAGAAGTAAAAGTGTCTGTCTGTGTATGTTGGTGAGTTGGAGGTAGGAATGTACTTTTAAAGGTCAGCGCAGCAGAAGCAGTCAGTCAAGAGTGTGATAATAGGTGACAGTGAGCTTGGCAATTTGACAGGACTGAAGGATTCAAGTTAGTAAGTTATCAAGTTAGTAAGTTAACTAAATACTACTAAGAGATTAAATTTTAATATAATGTTAGAAAAACCTAAAGTGTCAAGCTAAAGAGCTGGTCTTTAACTCTTCAGTCCTGGAGAGATATAAAAAATTATTAAAAGGAGCAAAAAGATAATGGCTGGTGGGAGGTATCCTTTTGTTTAGTAAATTTTTTTTTTGCCGAAACACAGGGCTCTTGTAGGGATCCTTGGTAAATATGATGGCCAAGCTATCACTCCTCATGAAATTGACAGTGTAGCAGTGTTTTATAAACTTCTTTGACGATGACCCATAGTAAGAAACGCATTATATGCCATGACCAATTCATGCATATGTTTAAAATAAAGGTTTTACAAAACAATACCTTACCTTTAAATATATGCAAAATTTAATATTCAAGTATATTTCATTTGTTTAAAAAACACTGGTCTTGAATGGCTGAATTGATTTCATGACCTACTAAATGGGTCATTACCTGACGTTTAAAAATCAATAACTTAATGGATAGATTAGAGGGGGAAAAAAATACAGTAGACAGGGAAACAGAGTTCTTTTCCTAAGTCGTGAAGTAATAAAAAATTTTTAAAAAGTTGAGCATCAGAAATGAAAAAGGGACAGTTATGATCAATGTTTTAAAGGAAGAATGGACAAAAACATACTAACTAGCTAAGAGTTTGAAGAAGAAAAAGGGACCAAAGATCACTCATAAGTTTTGAAGATGCTCCACCATTCATTAAAATATGGAAGTAAGAAGGGGAGTCTGCTTCCGGGAATGACGTTTAAGCTTTAGTTAAGTTGAAGTGGAGGTAACACTTGATAGTCAAGGGAAAACGTCCAGCAAATATTTACAATGTATTGGGCTGGCCAAAAAGTTCACTCGGGTTTTTCTGTAAAATCTTAACGGAAAAACCTGAACAGACATTTTGGCCAACCCAATACATGCCCTTGGAGCCCTGGGGGAAAGTCAGGGCTAGAGATGAATTTAGGATATAGGCAGAAAAAATTCTTTAAGTTTTAGAGATGGATCCAGTTTTTTTTTTTTTTTAGGACTAGAGAGAAATGCAGCAGATGAGTGACTGTGACAGAACATCCGGGAATGCCAGCTTTTCACAAGCAGGGCCAGGAAGAAGTCAAGAAGGGGCAGATGGGCTAGGAGAACAAAAACAGAGTGAGGAGCTGTGGCCCTGATATCAGTCACACTACCCCAGACAGAGGGTGTGGAAACCACTGAGTAAACAAGTATGCCCACAGCTTAAAGAAAATGTAAACCAAGAGGTGATGTGATCCAGGCAGAGAGAGGTGTGTCCAGCTGAGATTAGACCATGACAGAGGGCTCGAACCTTTTGAGTGGCACTACTTACATTATCCTATCACAACCTGTATGAGAGGAAGGACGTGTGTGGTTAACCCCAATTTTATGAATGAGAAATTTATAGAAGGCTCAGGGTACATAAATTGCTTGCCGCACGATTTGGTGATAGAACCAGGCCTCGCTTCTTCTTCCTCCTAGCCTGGCCTGCTTTCATCAGTAATTCTGTGATATCAGGGGGACCTTGGAAACAATAATGTTGGCATTCACCCATCATAATTTTGGGAATCGCCAGTGTACCATCATTTTAAATGCCGCTCTCCAGTGGTTCACTTGGTTTTTATATTCTCTGTAATGTTAGTGAAACCATTCCTGAAAATAAAATCTCTCTCCCAGATTTAGTCTATTCATCTCACAGCGTAGTATTTCCAGTGGCTCTTCAGGATAGTATCTGATATTCTTGAATTTCCACACTGGTGATATTCCTACACTTTCGAGAAAAGCATATTGTCGAAAGCTGTCATCCCTGGGATCAGAGTCAACCAGTGAGTTCTATGGTGCCCATTACAGCCTTGCACAGAAAAATCCCACTGTTTTTCACACAATCTAATCCATTCACTAAACTCTCACTTGCGTTGTCTTTAGATGCTAAAGACAATGACGTTCTATATTTTCTTAAATTTATCTGTATTCAATTTGAAAACATAGCTGTGCTAAAAATCTGAAAGGTTTTTTTTTTTTTTTTGCTGTGCGTGCACTCTATCTAAAGAGTCATGTAACTTCCAATGTAGAAGAACAGTTCTGTGATTATCTTCTCTTCTAGCCACCACAGCTTTGGGTCCTTACTAAGAGAAAACTAAGAGTTTTGATAAATAGTTTGTGATATTCAACATTTTCTACATTGTCGGAATTAACTGAACACATATTCGCGATGTAGTAGAACAAGTCCTGTTAATGTGGTTTTATGGCCGGGCCTCCAAATCATTAGAAAATTCTCCTTAGTTTATAATGATTTTAGTCCATAGCCTGTAGAACTAACCAATAATATACTCTTTGAGTCCTAAGAAACTTCTCTGGCTCTCTGGCTATCCAGGGCCAACAGGTCAGCCATTTGGTAAAATATTTACATGGTGATAATACATACTGTTGGGCATCAGCCCCGTCAACAGTCTGCGGGCCAGGCTACCGTGCAGGCACATGGAAAGCAGCTGGCATATCACAGCAGCTAGAGTATGGATTGCTCACTACAAGCCACACGTTGTTTTAAGCGTTTACCCAGTATAGCTCATTTCATCTTTTAGTAGCCCTAGGTGGCCCTAACATTCCAACTTTCACATGGGAAACTGAGGCACCGACGGGTTAAACTCGCTTGCCCTGAATCACCAAACTAGTAAATAAGGAAAGCCATGTTTCAATTCAAGAATTCAGGAGGTCTGACTCCAGGTTTTGCGGTTTTGACTACTACCCCTTAGAGCTGCCTCTTAGGATGGCTGAAGACCCCACTTCAGTGTCGGCATGAAGACAGGTCATCCATAGCGTGAGCTCTAGGCATGAAACTTCCAGTGCTTGGCATGGCTGCAGAGAATGTTTACGCATGCGCAGAAGGAAGGTGGCTGCCTTGATTGTTCCTCCAGGGCGTTTGCAGTGTACGTTCTGAATCAATGTTACTCTCTTGTGTCATTTCAGGACATGATTATTTCTGGGCTACAGCCTGAAACTTCCTACTCCCTGACTGTCACAGCCTACACCACCAAAGGAGATGGAGCTCGCAGCAAACCCAAACTGGTGTCCACCACTGGGGCAGGTAACTGCATCTGTGCATATGTGTATCTTGAATATGCTCCCGACAACAATAAGGGTAATTTTCCAAATGGTACAGGTGGTTTTGGTCAGAGGGAAAAATGTACAATGGTCAACTTTAGTGATTTTTGATACATAGTTCAGAGGGTAAAAATAACTGAATAACCATGCTTTACCCAGATTATTCAATCACTCATTCAGCAAATATTATTTGAGCACCTACTATGTATCGGGCGCTATTTCCAGTACTTTGATAGAACAATCAACAAAACAAAAAGACTGACCTCCTGAAATTTATTTTCTGACTAACATAATTAACTAGTGAATAAATGAGTTTTATAATAATAAAATGCCAGGAAGTGATAAATTATCAAAATAAAGGTGTGTGGGCATTAAGGATGGGGCAGTCCCTAAGGACTGTTTTAGAAAGAGTGATGGGAGATCTCTTTGGGGCAGGATATTTGAGCTGAGACTTGAAAGACATGAAGGAGCAAGTCCCACGAGGGTCTGGAAGGCAGAGCATCTAGGGAGGGAAATCACGTGACAGCTTCACCCCACCCCACCCCCAGCAGCAAACCTTGTTAGAAGAGCTGCCGTCTTGAACTGGGTTGATGACTTAAAGGTGTTTTTTTTGTCATTTTCTCCTCCTCACCCCTTGCTGTGGGGATTCTAAAGAGGACAAATTGCACCAAAGATGGAAAACAGAAAAGAGAATGAAGAAAAGCAAAAAGACTAATACCAGATTGCTCCTTTCTGAAGAAAAAGCTTCTTAATGCTGTTTAGTCTCACTTTGGTTGGCCACATTAGGAAAACAGCATGTTGGAAGACCTGACATTGTAAAACCAATAAATTAAGAGATAATTACAGAAGGAATCTTCTTCAGTCCCTTTATGTAGAAATCTCCTGTGGAACATTTAAGCTATGATTTGATTTATTCCTCCTGAATCACTTCTTGCCCAACTTTTTAGGAACACACCTCGATGTAAAGGCATAAAGCAAGGAACAGCTGTGAGGCTGAGGACCCTCCTGGGTGCTGTGCTCACGGCCAAATTTGTCTAAGTGTCATAAGATTTGCCTCGCTTATATCCCGCCACCTGGAATTGCCTCAAGCAGCAGGATTACAGATGGCAAAACTCCTTCAAGGCAAAATCTTCTGGGCCTTTTTTTAAAAAATACCATTGTATCAAGTTTATCCAGTACCCTGCATAGGAGATACAGTGCATGTTCAGTGGGGACATGCTGACTGTCTAGCTATGGAATCAGCCTCTATTGGAATGTAGACAACCGAGGATAAACCCCTGAAATTGAACCCCAAAATGAAGAAAATACATTTCCTTCACCCATATTTATAACTGTGTCTTAATAAGCCTGAAATGTCTTACATGAAGCATCAAACTCCTGTTGCCCATAAGATGGGGAGGTCCTATAATGAGGACAAAAAAGTAGAGGATTTATCACCAAGGGATGCGAATCCTAGAACAAGGAATGATATTGCCTATTTTAATGTCACTAAGATTAGCTCATCACTTTTTAGTCACCATACAGAACATTATTTAGAATTGTGGATCTTATATACAGAATTATTTTGCAATACACAATTTTGCATTCACAATTTCAGATCTTTCTTAATCAGTGGAGACTTGGGTATTGAGGAAATGCTTATAATTTAGATGTCTGCACATTTATTTTCTTGAGACCTCCCTACTGATCCTGGGTGGGAGATAGGAGAATCCAGATGTATAATCCTTCTAAGAGAAAAGCTCTAGTTTCCTTTGCTGCCAACCTATAGTAAAAAACCATTCTAAAGTCATTATTGAACAGATTAATTTGCTTTGTTTTATATAGTATTACAGAAATCCCTTGTATTTATATAACTATGAAGAATTACTGAGTTTATCTCACAGATGTGAGCTCCTAATAACCCCAATTATAAGGGCATTTAGTTATAGCTTCCATGGAGAATTCAGGAATTCTCGTGAAATTTTATTTTAATAGTAAAATTCCTGGTTTTAGGATATGTTTCTGTATAATACATTGTTTCTAGAATCTGTGAACAATCATATCTTTGAAATAAAAACACAGGCCATAACTTAAGCAATCCATGTAGGATTCATGTAACCTGAGGGATGCTTTTGAATAAAATGTTGGCTTTTATGTTTCAATGATTATGACATTTTTGTAGTTTCTTTGTTAATACTCCCATTGCTCTGTATCATGATAATTGGTCTACTGCCTGAAATCTTGTGGTTTTAGGCATATTCTTTGGTTTGAAATTTTCTCTATATTTTTACATGAATTTCACTACTGTACTGAGGAGCTATGTTTAAGGATGAGAGAAAAGATGACAATGACAGAGAGAATTTGGAAGTAATAGGCTTAGGTTCAGTCATTTATGATGGTTGCTACTTAGGTGCTAAGTTAAATTGAAGCTAAGTTTAGAGCCATTGGGACTGAGTGCCTTGGTTGATCTCCAATGATTGCTCTTACTAAGAAGAAGTAAAGGGCAGCACATGTGTACCATTTCTGAAGTCATGAGAGATTTTTAAGAGGAAGAATACAGTAAGGAGATAAGAATAATCAAAAGGGAGAAGAGATTATATGTCATGACATAAGTTAGAGTTAGCTTATTTACTGTGCAGCTGGGCCTTCTTCCAATAAGTTCACTAACACACTGCTAAAAGTGACCTCCAACTCCCAGAGTAAGTATTTAAGACTCTTTCCTTTTGCCAATCCTCTAGCTCCTAGGCTGGAGCAAGCAGACCCACTGACCCTGCCACTGCATGGCCTTTAAAAGTGGTCCACACAATATCCCTAAGGCATTAGAACCTTGGACCCAACTCCACATGCAGCACCATCTACTGGTCCTCTTCATTTCTCCACCTGGAGTATGCACTGATCAGAGGACAAGGACCCTGCATTATCCATCTTTTATTTTCCCACCCAAATGCCTACATGCCATTATATAAGTCCTTACATTAAAGTGAGTAGTTGGTAAATGTTTCATACATAGAATTTCTGGAAGCCAGAGATGCAGTGGGTTTCATTGCCAATACGTGCAGTTTTGGAGAATTCTTTTTAACCATTCATGCAGTGTTGTAGAACTCTCCTCATTCCTTTTCCCGTTTTTCTACTTGTTATTCCCTGGATGAAATACCACAACTGTCCATAAAACCCTTACCATAGCTTATTTAAACTGCATCTACTATTCACACGTTTGGGGAGATTTTAGGTGTTCCCTTCATGTGGCTAACCTCTCCTGAGGCAATGCTGGGAGTTCTTCCTCTAGCTGCCTCAGCTTTCATTTCTTCCTTGACTCCTTCACTAGTGCATCTTGTTGCTTCCAGGCCAACTGTCTCATAGTTTTCAGGCTCAGTGAAACTTCTGCCAGGGAAAGGAGTGACTGTCTTGGCAGTGGAGAGCAGACTGAGGTGCTTCTGGCACAGCAGTGGGAACCAGTAGATCAGAACTGACGCTCTTACTTCTAGAGCATTGCTTTGATTTCATGGTACCAAACCCACAGTGTTTATATCCCAGAACAAGAAAGGGCATGCCAGCATCAAAAACAAAAGGCATTAGTGCAACCTAGGCTTTGACTATCACAGAAGAATAGATGTACATTTTCATAAGGCCATGAGATCTTTTTTTCTTAGAATTTATGAGTTTGTTAAATTTCTCCAAATTTGTACCGTAGCAATATTATGAAGTGAAACACCAGATAATAAAAAATACTCATATATGGCTGACAAATATTATTACAATCCAACCTATATTCGTGGTTGCAGGAAATTTTAAATTGTTTTCTTTATCCTCCCTTTACATGCATCTTATAGAAACAAGGTGCACAGTGTGTTTACTATGATGCAGTTCTTCATAACCAGAATTTTGAAAACTTTCGATAAATATTTTTAATAAAATATATTGTCCCTGGAAAATGTGGAGACCTAATTGTTATGTTTTTCCCCAAAAGTTTCAACCAGGTTTTGTTTATTGAAGGATGTATTTTCTGCTGAAAGGCCCATTTTTTTTCTCAGCAGAGTCTCAAATGTTTAATTCTTGACGTAATTGATATTTTAATGGGCAAATCATGTAAATACTATACACACATAGAGAGAAATTAAGGATACTTGCCAATATCTATTTTAAATGAAAATAATTTTAAATATATTTAAAATAAAAATAAATGGAATAATTCAAGCACTCACCAACTTATGAACGGGTTTGTTCTGAGAGTTTCGTAGTTGGTTAGTAAGATATCGGATACACCTTTCCATGAGAAACAGTGAGTCTACAGTTTTTGGTTTGGGTTGGTTTGGTTTCTGGGTCAACCTTCAACACGTGTACATAATTACCATTAAAAACTTCAGGAACTATTTTCCCACACATGATGAACCCACTTACTATGAACGTATCCAACATGTGAAACAAAACTATTATATTACTTCATTGGTTAAGGATAGAAATATCACAAAGAACTTGTTCTTGGACAAAGCACACCACTTCTGGGGTCTGAAATATATAGTGAGCAGGTTAACCAAGTAATTTTTGAAGTTAATATTCTGTATATTATCTCAACATCTTTCTAGTTTGTTCTTAACTTATATCTACATACCTATGATACTATTTTTCATTGCCTGTGTATTTTTCATTGCCATTAGTGTAAGCTTTCCTCCCTTTTGACCATATTTTCTCCCCTTTCTATTAACTTATTTTTAGTTCTGGTAATACTCTTTTCCCATCCCTCATCTTTGGACTATTTCCAAAGAAACTCCTGGCTCTGTGTTGTTTACCACTGTCCTTGTCTGTGGATTCCGGGAATAATTACTATTTGTTAAAAAAAAAAAAAAAAAAAAATACGGTTGTAATAACACATTGAGTATATTAGACCTATTCACATATCTAACTTATTTAACTTGAAAAGAAATTATGTACTTAGCCCCTGACCACAAAAACCTTAATATTCTGATTATTAATAATTATTATTATTAATGAAATGTAAAACACTGTTCTAAGACTTTTACATGCATTTCCTCATTTAATATTCATAACAACAATATGGTGTAGGTCTTAATATAATTCCTGTTTTACTAGATGCAAAACTTGATGAGAATGACTGGTGTGGATGGTATAAACAAAAAGTGCAAATTAGATCCACAGTAAGAGCAACATTATTTTACATTACCTTTTTTTTTTTTTTTTTTTAACTTATAATCAACATACTAGTTAAGTTGTTTGGGCCATGGATTCAGACAGACCTGTGTTTGTCTCATAGCATCCTCACTTAGTACGCATCTAACTTTGCACAGTTTTCTATCTCTCTGTTTCATTTTTTTATTATACAAAGTGAAGATAATAACTAAGCAGGGCACATAGGAGTGAAGGATGTAAATCACGTGAGATACTACGTGTAATGTTCTTAGTACAGTGTCTGGTACATTGCATGTGCCCAGTAATTAAATATATTTTAATTATTATTCTTATTAGCTGTACCTAATTGGCTAATCCTTACCGAGCTTCATTTCTCTGCGGCATGAACCCTCTATGTGTTGGAAAGATTCGAAATGTGAAGATGTTTAAAAAAATCTCCTTAAATTATCATTTCAATAATAATTCCTATTTTCTGTCCATTATCAAATTCTAATATCTCACCCTACCTTAAAAGAGTATGAGAAGGCGCGTGTTTCCACAAAGGTATATAGACCGAGCCTTGGCTTTTTTTTATAAGTAAAGGCATGGGAATGCCCATGGAGTGGCATTCCCGTTCATCAGTGATTGAAATGCAAGCACCCATGTAGGGTGGTCTCACCACTCCCTCCTGTGTGCTCCAGTTCCAGGGAAACCCCGGCTTGTGATTAACCACACTCAGATGAATACTGCTCTCGTTCAGTGGCACCCCCCTGTGGACACATTTGGACCCCTCCAGGGCTACCGTCTAAAATTTGGCCGGAAGGATATGGAGCCACTCACTACTCTTGAGTTCTCTGAAAAAGAAGATCACTTCACAGCGACAGACATCCACAAAGGAGCATCGTACATCTTCAGGCTCTCAGCCAGAAACAAAGTGGGCTTTGGGGAGGAGATGGTGAAGGAGATTTCTGTTCCAGAAGAAGTCCCAACTGGATTCCCTCAAAACCTCCACTCAGATGGCAGCACGTCAACCTCTGTCCAGATATCTTGGCAGCCACCTGTCCTGGCAGAGAGAAATGGCATTATCACCAAGTATACCCTTCTGTATAGGGATATCAATATCCCTCTTCTTCCAATGGAGCAGCTTATTGTTCCAGCTGACACCACTCTGACACTCAGTGGCTTAAAACCAGATACCACATATGATGTAAAAGTACGTGCTCACACGAGCAAAGGCCCTGGGCCATATAGTCCCAGTGTCCAGTTCAGGACACTGCCTGTGGATCAAGGTAGGATTTGTCTGCTTACGGCCTTTCTCCCTTAAAGGAATGTCGGTCTTTGGAAATCAGTATTTTGAAGCTATAAATAGCTGATCGGCCCATTCATATTAATAGGTTCAGCAAAAGCAAAAAGGTAAAGTATGTAAAACTTAATATGTTTTGGATGCCTTAGATTTCAGTTAGAGAATGCCAAGCAAGTCTGGCTGACAGCACCCCAATGTTCTCAGGTAAGGAAAACACAGTATAGTTGACTGAATGGGAGAGAAAGGAGAGATCTTTATGAGAATGAGGTATTAAAATGAATGCTCTTAACAGGTAGGCAAATCACACTTCTCTGTCCGATCAAAGTAGATGGCATCTAGCTTAAGCCCTCCGGTCCATGGAAAAGGACAAGTCATATGTTTTTAGGAGTAGTTTAAATACACTGTTTTTCCTTTTCCAGCAGTGTTTGCAAAAAATTTTCATGTCAAAGCAGTAATGAAGACTTCAGTGCTACTGTCTTGGGAGATTCCAGAGAATTATAATTCTGCCATGCCTTTCAAAGTAAGTTGTTTTCTAATGTGTAAGAAGATATCACTGGTAAAAGTGGAGGGGGCAGGTCACTTGGGTAAGTTACTTACAAAGCATACAGACTGCTTTGAGTCAGACACACATACTTGTTATTCTCTCTGTGGCTTTCACATAACAGACTGAGTCTGGCTCTTTGGCAGTGTGACCTTTCCCCTCTCAAGAGGAGGCAGGAGCTCAAACCTAGGGCCGGCATTCTTTGTGGGTCACCTAGCACTTCCAAGTTGAACTTTTTACATCTAAGCTAGTGCTTTTGTTTTTTCATCAGGAAATGAAATTTACATGGTTTCTACCTGTTTGTAATGCAGTATCCTGGGATTTAAGTAATTTGTTAATTGGCCTGAATTCTTTGAATATTTTAAACTTTAGTTTCCCATGGAGAGATATTGGCACATGTTAGCAAGAAGTACAAGTCTGTGAAAGAAAGAATAAAGAAACATTTTTGAAAGTAAAAATATATTTGGGAACAAGAATGGAAGTGTTTGGAAAAAAGTGGTGTGGATGATGCATTGAAACCTAGAGCATTTCTGCGAACATTCCCTTAAGATCACAGACAACTGACGGGCCACATACTGTTAAGATATTGTACATTTCTTTGTGTATTTTTGATAGACTTAGAAACATTGTATCATTACACAATAAGAAACAACAGAAAATTGATGCCATCTCTAGAATTTATGAGCACTTACGGGCTTAGGAAATGCCCCAAATTAGAAATGACCCATATGTATTTTCCATAAGCAAGTACCATATTAGTTAGAAAATATTCCTTGCCTGACTGATAACCAAATCTCTTTGATTGGTTGTATCTCTCTAGATTCTTTACGATGATGGGAAAATGGTAGAAGAAGTGGATGGCCGAGCTACCCAGAAGTTAATTGTCAACCTGAAGCCTGAGAAGTCATATTCATTTGTGCTGACAAATCGTGGCAACAGTGCTGGGGGCCTGCAGCACAGGGTAACTGCAAAGACTGCACCAGATGTTCTACGTACCAAGCCTGCCTTCATTGGGAAGACCAACTTGGATGGCATGATTACCGTGCAACTGCCCGAAGTACCTGCAAATGAGAATATAAAGTAAGTTGATCGAAGGTTAGGGCTGAAGGATAGAAATACATGTAAGCAAGAAAAAAAAAAGGTTAAATCTCAGGAATATGTGGTTATAAAAGACTATATTGCTGTATGTAGAGTGAGAGTCTTCTGCACAGGCTCACAGTTTTGTTATTCAAGTTCTGTTGCATTGTGTTCTAGAGTTCATTGTGACACAGATTCTCATCACTTTAACATTAATGAGAGTGTTTCTTTACGTTCCAGAAATGGTATAATTTAGGAGAGATAGACAAATAGAACATGAACCTTACCATAAAGAAGTTTACATCGTGGTGTATAGAATAATGTGAATAGTCGAATAACTGATATTTGGCGAGTGTTACTGTAATGGTGAGGACTTCTTAGAAAATACTACAATGCTAAAAGAAACTTTAGGAAATTGGATACAAAAAAAACAGTATAAGACACTGCTGTTTTACATGTGTGCTGAAAGTTGGGAGAAATTTCAACAAGTTAAAGTTCAGAATGACATTAGAAGAAACATGAAAGCTAGAAAATGTAATTTTTTCTGGTTTGGATGGAGCACAGTGTAGAGGCCAATGGGCCTGAAGTGGAAATTAAATCCAGTCAATTAAGTAGTTTCTTGGTTGTATATAGCTAGTTGATGGTAGCCAGTAGAAGAAAAAAAGTGTTTTCACCAAAGTATGTTAAGTATGAGTACCGTGGTAGACCCTGGAGAACAAGAAAAGAGGATATGGTCCCTGTCTTCGAAGAGTTTACCACAAAGTGAGGAATACAGAGAAAGAGACAGATGCAAATATGTGCTAGCGATAGAATCATACTCTATCTGAAGAGTAGCTAATCCAGAATGAAATGGATCAAGAAAGTTTCTGAATTTAATCTTGAAGGACCGATAAGAGGCATACAAAAAAATCAGGGAGGAAATCGTACGCAAAGGCTCATTAGTAAAGGAAGCAAGTGATTCTGTAAGGCATGTGCTCAGAGAGCCAGGGCAATAGTAGTGAGAGGCAGGTATACAAGAGGGAAGTTGTGCTCAGAAGTTGGAACTGTATCCTATAGATAGTGACAGTCCATTAAAGGACTTTATGCAGGAGAGTGGCATGATATCATCTGTGTAATACCTAAGTTTCCTTCCTTGCCATTTTAGGAAATATTTATTGTGTGTCTGCTGCATGTTAGGAACCGTGCTCCCGGCTTGGGATAAGACTAAACCCTTTGTCATTTCTTCTATCCCACATGATCAAGTTTGGATGAAACTTGCTATGAAAGGTTTGAAGGTCAAGCAGAGGCGTTTCTACATAGTTCATGGATGGTTGGAGCCTTTACATTTAGTAGCAATCTGGTGACATAATGTAGGAAAGTTCTTAGGGAAGATGGCTCCTGAAGGCGTGTCGGAAGGATTGGAGCACCACAGAGAAAAGTTTTGGGCAGTCATTGTGCAGTTAGTTGACTCTAGGCAAGTAACAAGATTCTGAAGTGAGGTGGTGATGGTGGAAATGGGATGCAGAGTCAGACAGAGAAGTAGGAATTGGCAGCTGTCTTAATGGAGGGAACGAGGCAGAGGAAAGTGTCATAGATGACTCTGAGGTCTGAGATTGGATGACAAAATAAATGATGCTGCCATTCATCCTGAAGGATGAAAGATCAGGAGGAAATTAATGAGTTTAATTTTGTGTACATTTTACATGAGGTGTCAGTGAAATCAGTCTCCATTTATATGAGTCTCCATTTTTGTCCACTCTTCTGTTTCTATCATTTAGAAAACTAAAAAGAAGAATGGAATATTAGTGTGATTTTGATTCCAACAAAATTTAGTATGAAAGGGAGATTTTATTTTGCTATTGGTTAAATATTCTATGGATATTGTTTGATCTCCCACCATAGTTCCAGACAATGTTGCAGGAATTCAGTGGAGAGAATGCTGACTTTCTCATGGCTCTTACATAGTATAGGTAATTGGGGAATTTGGACAAGTAGAGAGTCAGGTGGAGTGGAGTCCTGTGATACCAAAAGTTAGTTGGATAGGGGAGGCCGCAGGAGGAGCTCCCAACCCCAGTTGAGTAGTTCAGGGAAGAGGCCCTGAAAAAAGCAACATCTAAGCTGAGGCTTAAAGAATCACAGTAAGCTGGTCCATGGGAGTGGGGGTGGGGAGATGCTGTTTCAGGCAGAGGACAGCACATGTGATATTGCCCAAGCAAGACAAAGACTAGCACTTGTTATTGGTCCACGTCTTACCCATCCATTACGACTTTTCAGCTGGCATCCAAAAAACATGTGTTCTAGACATACGGTATTGCCAGCACTAGGTCTGGAAATAGAAAGATGACTGAGATAAAGCCCTACCTTATAGTGGGAAAACAGATACAGGAAATAGATAATAAGAATATATGGAGCAAGTACTGCCAGGTACTGTAGAAACATAAATACAGAATTCTAGCCCAACTCAGATGTCAAGGGAGATATCCAGAAGGAGCTGATATCTAGTAAGTCTTGAATGATGAGAAAGATTTAGAGAAGGTAAAATAGTTGCAAACAATGAAGGAACAGTCCATATAGTTTATATGGGCTATAAATTGAATCTATTAAAAACATGTGCTGTCTATTCAGGGAAAGAGTAAATAAAAGATGAAAATAGTGTCACATAATCTGTAGTTTTTACTATTAGATTTCAAGACTTTATATATTAAAAAAAAGATTTTAATGGCTATTTACCAAATTAGTTTGGTAGAATGTCTCAGACATTATTGGGAAATGACATTTTAGTCCATTGGTGATAGACTTCTTTTTCATTTCCCAACCTCTGAATGAATTGAGAATATTGCAGAATATAGTCTCTCTCTCAGTATTTTTCTTTAGCTTGTTCAATTTTTCTTCGTTTTATTTATGTACTTCTTCTTTGTAATATTTGACATGGGAGTCAAAGAAAAGGGATAAAACTTTGGTAACAAAGATCAGAGACTATTACAAAACAGGAAAAGAAAGCAAACCATTATGGAAAAAACTCTGTTCTAGAAATGAAGTAAAGATTCCCAGAAATATATTCTAAAACACTCTGGGGGAAAGACAAGAGCAAAAGACAAAACTGGGGAAAAGACAAGAGCAAAAGACAAAACTGGGGAAAAGACAAGAGCAAAAGACAAAACTAGGGAAAAGTATAAGAACCATAAGAAATGACAAGCAAATCTCCTGTTAGCAAAAATCCCTAGATAATTCATATTCACTACGTTTTTTAAACGGATAATAGCATAAAGTTACCCATCCAGTCTTCTAGGTTGGTTCATGTGGCATCGTCAAATATGACAAAAAGCTGTGTGCCATGCAGTGCCACTTGCAGTTCAGAAATTAGAGTGGAGTTTTCTGTTAACTATTGTAAGGGAGAAATGAGGGGAGAAAACTGGGGTGGGTTGCTAACTTGTGTTTAGGTAAAAGCTAGCTACAAAGATGCTTCCAATTTGTTTTTCTATCAAAATACAATTTTGATGATTGTGAACGGCTGTTTTGTTTATCAACAGAAACCAGGCTTTCCTCGTTTCCAGCCAAGATAATTGAGAGGTCTTGATCCCCACCTCCAAACTCCTCACCATCGGAAAATAAATCTGTCTCTTGTAAACGTAATGCAGACATAGCTCCTTGCGTCTGTGATTTCACACTTGGGTTTTGTGTGGAGAAGCTGGGAGCTCCCTCAGCGAAGGGCCAGATTTTTCACAAAACAGCCACATTGGTACTGCAGGTTCTAGTACTAGGAATTTTCTGGGGCTTCAACCTTCTCTTTGAATACATTTAGCGGGCAGAATGCTGGTCAGAAACTCTAGCAATGCCACCATCCGTCAGAAGCAAGTTGTGGTGACAAAGAGGACTTCTGTGACTCTATAGAGCAGGATTTTACTCTGATAAGAAAAAAAAGCACCACACAGATTGTACTCAGAGAAAAAGCTGCCATAAGGTACCCAATGTAAATTAACTCCATAGCAACCATTTCATGTTTATGAAAAATAGAAATGAAGAATGAGGGCGTTTTATAAAATTTTAAATTTATTATCTACTTTTTCTTTTAAAGAAAGACATTCTTGGAAGCAAAGCTGTTTCATAACACACATGTACCACTATTATCAGCTCGGTGTGTATAAGCTGTTTAATGTTTAATTCACACATCATATGTTTGTTAACTGAAGTAGTAAAGGCTTAAATTTGTATAGAGCTTTACAATTTACTGAAGGTGTTAGAGCATTTCACTAAAGTCTCACAATAACCCTGTGAGGTAGGTGGTCTCCCCTTTTACAGGTGAGTAAAGTGAGGCCCAAAGACACTAAGTGGCCCAGCCAAGATCATAGGGTTGATACTGCTAATAGTTAATAGGGACAGAGGACTTACTAGGTGTTCTTCAAAGGACACTGCACACAGTGACTGCTGTAATCTTCACACCAAGGGTCCTCTTCATTTTACAGCTGACGAAGCGATAAGGTAGTATACTAATTGGCCCTGGCAACACAATAGCATAACCAGAGAGGAAAGATTTGAACTTAGGCAGTCTGGCTCCAGAGTCTACATGTTGAACCACAACCATGCCTCTGTGACCATAAAATGATTGACCAAACCAGGGTATTTTTTCCTAGGACAATTGCTAAACATCTAAGAACTCCATAACAATTAGATGTCAATAGGACTGCCCCAGACAAACCTCAGAACCAAGAGGAATCAGGTACATGCACTTGGCCACAGATTATGGAAATGTATGTTAAATGTGGAACAATAAAATCAGTAGATTGTCATGAGAATTTAGAGGAGAGGTAAAGGGAGAGGCTAGACACAGTCAGCATTACCATCTGCCATTTTACAAATGAGGAACATGAGGCTTAAGTCAATTAATAACTTGTCTGACAACACATAGCCTAAAAGATTAGAAACCTTAATTTAAACAGAGAAACTAGAAAGATCATTCAACCTGCTTTGGTTTTCCTGTGGTTAATTAATTTGATTTAAACAATATATACCCAAATGACCAAAGCCAGGAAAAAACAAAATCAAAAAAGTATTCAAGGCGTGGCATTCATCATTAAACTCTGAGACAAATTTTGACCTCCCAGTTAAATAATGAGTTGGAGAATGCTAGTGTGGACTGTTAATACAAAAAGCCTGCCAGAATTTGAAGTGGTACTGCCACGAAGACCAGAGCTTACCTTCCCATATAATTATATGGAACTGGGTCCCTTGATGATAACATATTAAATAAAATTAGTAAAACTTTACATAGGATAATTAAAATTCTGAAGGTTATATTTAACTTATCTAATTAAATCTAATATACTGGGAAAACACAGCTTACGTTATAAGTAGTCGAGGGCTCTCCAGATATATTGATTCTCAAGTTATTTATTTTCCATTAGTTTAATAGTGAAGGTGTATGTTGAAAAGGGTATTTGAAGGCTAAACTTCAGCCTTGAGTTAGACAGGCAAACAGAGTATAAAGTTTAATTTTACCCATGTGGGAAGCTGCTCTATGTCCAAAAGCAATTTTTTTTTTTTTTTTTTGCATTTCAAGCAAGTTCTTGCAGCTCATATGATTTGGTTGATACGAATTTGCAGGGAATATGTTAGTTCCTCACTTTACAGAGTCATCTTACCTTACCTAATACCACATGACATTAGAACCAGGATCACCGCTTTGCTGGTAACTAAAAGACATTTAGGCATGTCATTAGGCTGGTTTGGAGAAAAGAGAAAAGCTTGATGAGGTTTCAAGTTGGAAAGTTCTAATGCAAGAGAAGGGCCTCAAAATGTTTTTGACTTCCTGATCTAGGGGAGGCATAAATCCCCAAGAGTTACCTGCTTCACCCACTTCCACTTTTCAATGAAAAAAGAACTCAGTGATAAAATGGCAACGTTAGCAAATTTGGGGAAATTATATGTGTAACTGCTTTAGCAATGTGTTTCTAAGTATATGAATATGTCTTAAATGTATAAGAAAATTATGGACTAAAAATGGTTCATTGAGACCATGTAATAGGGGTCATTGGTCTAAGCAGAGGTCAGGGAAGGTTTGAGCTAGGAAGTAAAAAAGTGAGTTGCTATTTGAGGAAAGAGAGAAGATAACTTGGGATTTGTTGGGAGTGACAGAAGGTTCTAGACAGATGGTACAGAATGATCAAAGACAGAACGGACCAAGTAAATTCAAGAAACTAAAAGCCCACCAGGGCGTAGCTCAGAGAGCACAGAGAGATGGATTCAGGCAAGATCCTGCTGAGTCGTATAATGCCTTTGGTATTTGACAAATGAGGATCAATGGAAATATTTTTAAAAATGGAAATGTTACAATTAATTTTCTATTGCAAAATGAAAATTTCAGAGACTGGACTAAAGGGAGTTTAACTCAACGGAGAGAGAAAATTAGGAGACAAAGTTAGGAGCAACCCAGGCATGAGACAATGGAATGAAGCCAGAGCGGTGGCAGTAGAGATGGGGAGAAGTGAATGCACTATAGATAGTTTGGAAGTAATAGGACTTAGCGGTAGTTTGGGTATGAGGGAGGGAGAGAGTTAATGCAGATCGTCAGTGATAACACCTAGGTTTACAGCATGTGCCCTAAAATGGATCATGGTGCAATATTGGAAGAGGATTACTTTTGGAGGCGTATTTTTTGTTTTATTTTAACCACAGTAAATTTGAGGTACTTTTGTGACATAGAAATGGAGACATAAAGTTGGAACGGGGTAAACGTGGAGTTCAGAGGAGCGTTCCGGGCTGAAGATGTCAATCTGTAAATCATTTGCATCTAGGGGATAGCTGATTCCCTGAGCTGGAATGAGATCCCATGGGAAGAAAAGAGGAAGTAAAGACACATCCTTGGCTAGATCCTTGAGGAACGCCACCGTTGAAAAGCTGGGTAGCAGATAATAAATGCTGCTAAAGAAATAAGGTTAACATGGTGAGAGATTTAAGTAGAAAACCAGGAGAGTTGGATAGAGAAAGAACTGAACATGTTTCACGGAGGGTGTTATGAATACGCAGATTCTGATAAAAGATCAAGTAAGGGGCTTCCCTGGTGGCACAGTGGTTGAGAGTCTGCCTGCCGATGCAGGGGACACGGGTTCGTGCCCCGGTCCGGGAGGATCCCACATGCCGCGGAGCGGCTGGGCCCGTGAGCCATGGCCGCTGAGCCTGCGTGTCCGGAGCCTGTGCTCCACAACAGGAGAGGCCACAGCAGGGAGAGGCCCGCGTACCACAAAAAAAAGATCAAATAAGAAGAGAGTGAAAAATTCTCCTTTTGATGCAATACTGACGACCCAGGTGAAGGTGGTGAGTTGGGCACATGAGGCCAGAGCTAGAGCACAGTTGACTGGGAAGTGAATGGAAGGTAAAGACATGGAGAACAGCAAGAACACACAGCTCTTCTCAGAACTGGGGCAGTAAGAGGTAGGAGAGAGAGAGAAAGTGATGACTGGAGCAGGATGTGGTTTGTTTTGTCGTGCCAGTGATGGAAAGCTAATCGATAGAATCCAACGGGGATGGAGAAATCGAGATATATGGGAGACAAGGGGTATAGTATATGGTAGACATCCAAAGAGAGTGAGATGCGGGACCCAATTCAAGAAAAAGTAATTGGCTCTGGAAAGTGTAGTCAGCCCTTCTACGGTACCGATCGGAAAGATTATGGTTTGCACTCAGATATAGGTCGGCTTGTAGTTTGTTAGACAACGAGGGAATGCTTGTCTAAATCTTTTTCTTTTCTCTGTATATAAGAGCGCAGGCCATCTTCTAGTGGAGAGGCATGTATGTCCAAGATTTGAGGCCAGGGGAGAAAGTGTGAAAAACTTACTGTGAAGATTGGACGGACTAGGTAACTAGAGAAGCTGTGGCTGTATTGCCAGGCAGTGTTGAAGGCCTGTTTGAGTTTGCTGAATATGAACTTATGGCATCATTCTACCCTGTGCATTATTTCTCAAGCTGTATTCAGCTCCTTGGGTTCAGGCACAGGGAAAGGCTATCAGATTTTAGCTAAGGCAGAATGGAGGATGTGGGTTTTGGAAAAGAAGAGCTCAAGAAATTGAGAGCCCTGGGTGGTGCATGGGCCAGCCCTCTGAAGGTTGAAGTCACCCAAAATGATGGCAGAGTTTGGGAGGGAAAAAAAAGACTGTTAACCCTGGGAAAAACAAAACAAAACCAAAACTGCCATAAAGGAAAGATTCTGAAGAGGTTGGTAGATAGCAGAAATCAGTAAGAGAAGACCATAGCATAGCTGAATTGTACGAGCTTCCAAAAGGAGGGCTTATTGTGATTTTAGCAAAGGGGTGGAGGAAAAAATATCTGCAAGAAGCAACAGTGAACCAGGAAAGAAACCCAAACCCTAAACCTGAGGTTCATGGGCAGAGGAAGAGGGATAAATTAACAGCCACCACGTGAGAAGTCTGCAAAGAAAGCAGTATCCTCAGGGGAAAGTTAGGCTTCAGGAATGGCAAATACGAGGTTCTTTACAAAGTCACAGCTGCAGAGAATACAGTTGAAATGTATGGATTTGGACCCAGGAGTTCCAAATTCCCAACACCCCATTTCTTTCAATAGGCGAGAGCTGCTTTGAAAGGCTCCACTTTGGCTGCTCTAGATGAATGCTTTAGTGATCGTGGAGAGAAAAGGTTATGGATATCCAGCCACACTGTTAATTAATTGCTATGGGGAAGGCTGTTCAACTCTTATCCGAGCCACAAATGAAATGAATAGTCGGGGAGTGCTGCAGAACGGATTCTTTCTTCGTGTACAAGAACGGCAACTCAAAGTATGAAAGCAGAAGAAAAATTAATAGGATTCATCAGCTTAACCTTGATTTACAAGATTCTGAACGAGGACAGTGGGAGCTCCCTGATCATGTGCAGTATCATTACTTTAGGCAAAGAGAAGCTGTCCTGACTTTGTGCAATTGGTAGTGAAAAGCAAGAGGTTCCCTGACAAGTGTGTTTATCAAGTCCATCTGCAGTGTTATTTTGTATGCTAGGTTGCAGCCCCTGTCATTCTTCTCCATGCTCATTTAACATGATGGACCTGTTTGGCAAATCCTTCGGGTGGTGGGAGGACAGCAAGAGGAGGAAGCTTACTCTGGACCATAAAAGATACTGGCCTCTCTCACATACTCCACCATTCCTTCTCATTACCCTCCTTGATCGTCATCATTGTTTGTAGGAAAGAAAATGGATGGCTAAGTGATGTGACCCCGTGAGCCTGATGATGAGTTGCTCAGAGCACCATGGAGAACGGATTCTGCTGTAGTTGTCTGGTTTGACTTGAATTCTTGATCGGGGGAAGAAAAAGTTTGATAAATCCTTTAATCCACATCTCAGGGAGTTTCACTGTGTCCTACTGTGTCTGTGTTCAGATCCATCTCTCCCACCATGATGGTCGGTACCAGCCAGTAGCAGCTGGCATCTGGGAAGTGCTACGTGACACACACTGTGCTAAGCACTTTGTGTTCATTTGTTTTATTTCTCCAGAAAAGTCTGATATCATTTACTCTCAATTTCAGTATATGCAACTGAGATTCAGGGATGTTAGATGATCAGCCCAGGATCACACAGCTCATGAGTGGCAGATCCTGAATTCTGGGCCAGATGTATCTCTAGATGCCACATTCTCTACCGGAACACTCTAGATCAGCCCTGTCCAACAAATGTAACGAGAGCCACATGTGAAATATTACACTTTCTAGCAGCTTTGGTAAAAAGTACAAAGAAACAGATGTCATTAATTTTAATTTCATTTTTTACAAAACGCGTTATATCCAGAATATTATCATTTTAACATGTGATCGCTATTAAAAAATTATTGCTGAGATATTTTACATTTATTTTTCATACTAAGTTTTTGAAATCCAGTGTCTTTTACAGGTAGAGCACATGACAGTTCAGACTAGCCACATCTCAAGTGCTTGATAGCCGCAAGGGGCTAGCGGCTACTATACTGGACAGAGCTGCTCCAGACTCTGTTTGTGGAAACAGAGTTCATTATCACACAGGATTTGCTGAGTTTATTACACGTTTTGCTTTGCGATAAGAACAAACAGGCCTTCCTGTGTGTACTATGAGTCTCTGTAATATAATGTGATACAAGCTTGATAGCACCCATCCCGTTCTCATCCCTTTCCTCTGAGAGGCAGAGGTAGGGGGGTGTGTGTATTCATTTCCACAATAAATTTCCATAAAAGTGCTTTATGGTACAGAGTAAATGAAACAAAAGCAGATTATTGCCATAGTTAAGAGATATATATCTCTCTCTACATATATAGGTTTGTATCCCCTTACTATCTGTTTTAACTTGAGCGATTATTCAGTCTCTGTGTAGCTGTCTTTTTTTCTCTTACCTGTCCTTAAAGGATTTTTGAGAGGGCAAAATGAGATTATGCATTTACTATAATACCTAAAAAGTAGGAAGTGATTAATGTGGTGGCTATTATTATACCTTATGTTCAAAGCCCTTGTATAGTTACAACCAAAAATCAGTATGAGCAGAGTCCCTAACTCTGAATATAAGAGCACAGTGTACACTATACGGAAGTTACAAACCAACTTTACAAATAACCCACATCTATTTGGCAACAAGGAACCCTTATACATAAATTGTAGTTGGCTGTTCTCAGTGTGACGACTCGCTTACTTTTGTCCCTTCCTATAGAGGTATTATACTGAGACCTATTTTGAAAGCCCTTAGGTAGTGACTGTCTCCAAATTTCTGCAGTACCTACCTTAAGGTTTGCAATTTGATGGGTAGAAAGAGAGGGGAACCTTTACATCTTTATATAATTGTGAGATGATGAGTAATTTTTATGCTTTTAATTTTTTATCCAAATAAAATGTATTTTAACGGTGTATAAAGAAAATCATTGTCATCGTCATCGTGTAGGCATTTGGATGAGCTTAGAGTAATTTTTATTACACATCTTCTTTAAAAAAATCATCTTATAAATTAATGTCATAGAAAATTCTTGGTTCAGCAGCCTGTGGTGGTAGATTTCAATATACCCACCTTGTATGTGTCTAGCAGCGGGGTACTAACGAACTATTTCCACTCTGTTTATGATACCTAATAAAGGTCAGTCAACCATGGTGATATTACCATACAAGATCACTGAAGTCACACATAAATGTCTACCCATGTTGTTTTTAAAATTGAACAAACAGGTGGTTATTTGCCATTGATGGACAAGTCACTCCATATCCATAATTTGCCTTCAGTCTCAATCTTCAGGTCTGTGGAAGATTTAAGGATATATCCATTTTCTTTTCCCTCCGAACTAACCTTATTTTTGTCTATCTATTCTTGTGCAGAGGTTACTACATAATAATTGTGCCTTTGAAGAAATCTCGTGGGAAATTTATCAAGCCATGGGAGAGTCCAGATGAAATGGAATTAGATGAGGTAACTATGTGTTTCAGGCTGTGCCGTTCATTAGTTATTTAATTTTTAAAATAGCCCTCTCCTCTCTATGGAGACCTTTCAGCATCTAATCTGGGTGCTGACTCCTACATGGCTGGCTGGTCAGCTGGCTACTCAGAAGGTTCACTGCTATGGGTGTGTTAACCTCTTGGGGTCCGAACAAAGAGCTTTTTGATTTAATTAAAAGACATTAAGCTGTTGTAAAGCTTACAACCTATCTGATCTTTGTTGGCTTTAAGATTTTGCCCCGTGCCCCTTGTAAAACATGATGCAGAGGTGTGGAAGGTGAAGTGAATTGTCAGCAAAGACTTAATCACCATTGCTATGAATTCCAAGGTATGCTTCGTCAGTGCAGTGGTAGCTGAGGCTGTTAAAAATGCTAAGTTGCAGTTTTCACCAGAGTTCAACACTTGACCTGCTATGTGTTCTTGACCAATTTCTGACAGAATTGTGCTGGTTAGCACATATTTGCTTTATTCTATATTTTGTAAGATATCAGAATCAAAAATGCATCAGCTTCAGGGGCAAATAAAACAAATCACAGAATTTTGAGCTGAGCAAGAAATACGGTACAAACAACAGAGCAAGTACTAAATACTATTAATTTCTAAAATCTTACATTAACAATAGGTACCTTGGTACTCTTTTTTGCAAAAAGAACATTTTTTTTTTAAAGTAAATACATAGTATATAGAACAAGATCTAATTTTGACATACTTATGTTTGGATGAGAAAACTGTGCTAAAAGTGTTAAGCCAGATCCCTAGAGGGCCACAGCAGGTTAATGGCTGGGCTTCACCTTCTGTGAAATACTATACAGGAGAGACTTTACAATTTTAACATGATTCTAGATTGAATCAGTTCAGAAGTCAAATAAAAAAGGCCCCCATTGGGGGAAATATGAGATTTTAATTGATTGGATTTATTTACAACATGTTCTATATCTTAAAACCCAACCTGTTATTTTTAGGTATTTTCTGTCCCTCAAATTAGTGCATACGAAGCAAGGAAAAGCAGAAATTCCCTCACTGCATTACAGGGAAGTGATGTTTATTTCATACACGTCTGCACTAAGGAGACTGTGATCTCGAGAGCAGGGCTGTTAGCTTCTTTTGACAGACATGTGTCATCCCTAGAAGTATGTTTCATCATCAACCACTTCATTTATCTGAGTTAAACTTGATCAAGTTCAGAAAGGGAGATGAGTTCAAGGTTAGGACTATGCTTTTGTGTCACCGCTTAGTGATTAGATGAGCACTGAAGGAGTATAAAATGAGACACATTTCAATCATGCTGTCAAGTAATTTGTTATAAATTTTACTTTTTTTTTTTTCTGCTGAAAATAAAGGAACAAAATCATTTTTTATGATGTCAGAGGAGTACATCTGAATATGCGATTTGATGAGCTAGCTGGTCTCTAAACCAGGCATGTTTTACCTGCAACTGACTGATCAGTTAATCCTGACATATTCTTTATTATTTTAATCAGTTCTCAGCTGAAATGCAGAATTCAGTTGGAACTGGATTTAAAATGCAAAGGCAGCTTGTAAAATCTATGAATCTTTCTACCTATTAAAAAAAAAAAAGTTTTCAAGGAAATAACATCCAAGCCAAAAATGACATCAAATCCTTAAAAAAAAAAAAAAAGCTTTGCTTAGAAGTGGAGCCATTTGGTTGTAAGTAATAGGAAGCTGATTCTCTTTTACAGCTAGGTTTCAACCTCCAAAATGCACATCAGTTCTAATGGATTAAAGTATAGAGCTATATGACATTGAACTTTCTTGCAATTACATTCTATGGGCCTCTGCTGCTGATTCCCATAACAAAGGGTCATTTTAATCATCCCACAAATTGTAGTGCATTAATCTGTATAATAGTTTGATAAAGAACATTTATTAATTCAAAATTTTGGGGTTAGGATGGGTTCTTTCCCACTTTTCTTACTGATATAATTGAGACCACATTGTAGAATTAATGGTGGAAGAAATAAGATATGCATTGACTGGAAAATGAAAATTATTTCTGATAAAAAACTAAAGCCCTTGATATATCTTCTGGAAACCTCCAATACATCTTGTAACTATTGTGGAGGGGAACAAATGAAAGTAGGCTATGGCCTCACTTTGTGCTTACTCATCCAGTTTCTGATCCCTACAGACAGGTATTTTTTTTTCTACCATGGATAATAAAAGCACTGTAGTAATTTTATCTAGAGCTTGGTACTGCCAGGTTTGACAAAGCAGTGTTCCTCTCTTAAATGTATTTGACCAAGTGATTTTTTAGAAAGGCCTATAATTCAAATCGTTGAAACCCCAATCATCAAATAGAATGGTAGCCTAAGGGGATTTCCACATGTATGCCTTACACCTAGGCCCATAAAAAATGGAAAGAGGCTTTCTACACAGAGTCACTCTCGATATTATCTTCTGAGCTCATTTATCCTTTGTCTGGGGATAATCTTCACATAATAAATTCATAGACTGGAACTCTTAGTTGTCAGGGTCAGCCTGGGCAGAGCAGACATTGATAGTCAAAATGAATTCTGGACAGAATGACTCCTAAAATGTTAGTTATATTTAATTCAGGGAAGGTCTTGTAATACATCGTAAGCTTTTCATCGCATTGTACTTCAAAGGCTTGCTGTAAAATAACGTGGTCATTTGTGGTTGGAACTTCAACATACTGGCTCACTTCAGTGTCATCTGAGCACACTTGACCCATTTAAAGTATAACACAGGGAGCATCCTACAGAGATTAGAGCAAGCTACAGGGCCAGGGTTGATGTTCCGGGTTTGACCTTAATGAATGGCAGCATTGGGTCTAAGGAGCACCAAAACACTAAAATCTGTTAAAGTACTTCCTCGAAGTCTTCTAAAGAAACCCTAGCAAAAGGTACTCATAGGGATGACAGTGATATGGATGAATTATGACAGTTGCCTGCCTACATCTGAAATATGAATAAAATCAAGGTAGGGTTTGATCGGTGAAGTAGAAGAGGGGACACAGTTGCATAAACAACTGATGGTAAATGTTTCTGATTAACCAACTTCAGAAAGCTTTTCGGCTCTTCCGCACTTCATTTGTCCTTCTCTAAGTAATGGCCCATAAATGACTACATATCAACAATAACCTATGTAGTGACTTTTCAAGTATATCTTAAATATTTACATCAGAATTTTAAAAATACATGTTAAAAGAATCTAGGAAAAAGACATCTAAGTACGCATTTATCTGTGTTAATGAAAGCAGATGCACAAAAATTACATATTTAAGTATAGACTGAGTTAAAAGAGTTAACATTATTAATTTAGCCTAAATGTTGCAATTATGTTTCTTTGGTATTGTGCAGCCATTAAGTAAATAAAATTATGGTTGGAAAAAATCTCTTACATGTAATTTCACTTTATTTCACCAATTGAATCCACTATTGTCACTTTCTATTCTGCCTCAGTTGCCTCATTTATAAAATGGGGATAATGATAACTTATTTCATAGAGTTTTTATGAGTAAATGAACTAAGCCCTGTTTAGTCTCCTGTGAACGGTGCCTGGCACCTAGGAATTGGTTAACAAAGAAAAGCATTATTGTCATTATCATCATTATTATAAGACCTAAATGTGACAACAGGATTGAAAGATAGTGCTAAGTTTCTGGACTTGCTTTATTACAACTCAGTTGGTCCATAATTGATCAGTGTACCTGAATGTATCATCAGATGGTCCAAATTTGCTAAACAAGTTCTGCTGTGGTTTTTATAAAAGAACTTACATTTCATGTAATTTTAATTGTATCAAGAAACTCAGACTTAACAGAAAATTTGAGAACATTTTAAGTATTCAATAACATGGGCACAAATTATCTGTATAACCAAGAGGGTGATTTTTTACATTTTTAAGTTATAATTTTGACCAGCTGAGCACATGTACACTCTGTGTTGAAGAGACTGTAGTTTACCATCAGGTTCCTAACCTAAGGATTTGGTATTTGCCATATATACAGTCTGCAGCCGTTATTATTACAGAAGCCTGGCCTTCATTGCACCAGGCTCTCAGATAGTCTTTTCTATAGAGATAGTAAAACAAATCAGAATTCTTTCAAAACACCAGTTAAGTTGTCCCTTACATCAAAAGGCATCTCAGACTGCTATAAACGTCTTTTTCTCTGTTAAGCCCTATAAAGTACCAATATTTAATGGAAGCAGACAGAGATAACTTAAACATCATTTTGAAATTGTCATGAAATATCATTAACATGAGTTTCTCCTAATAAAAGAGTGAATGCAAAGCAACAGAGTATCAAACCACAATTTGTACTTTTTTCTTTTATAAATACATGAAGGATTTCTGTGTGTACATGTTTATGTTTGTTTTCTTCAGTGTAATATTAAAATTCTTTTTTCTCTACCCTGCCTTTATTGCCTGGCAAGATAATTCAACATCTCCAGAGAGCTATTAGCTCCAGAAAAACTCGGTGCCATGATAAATGCAAGGAATTTTACCATTTTATCCCAAATGGTTAATCAAGGAACCAAGTCAAGCCAGAAATCGTTAAATAAGTGACCATGTCTATTTAAAATGTCAATTAAAAATTGGTCATCAGATTCTGTTTCTGCTGATTTGAGGGGATATACATCATACAAGTTATCTCATTACTAAAAGTAATCTAAAATGTACTAATCTCTCCAAAAAGTTGGTCTTTGAACGTTTTGATGGCTTTATCTGAGGGTACTACTTGTTTAATAATAAGTGATAAAGCCTGCATGATGGGCTTTTGTGAATCAAGCTGATTTTTTTCCACAGACAAGTTATAATACATTCTTGTCCTTTGAGAGGATTTCATTAGAGTGGACAGTGATGTGAACTACCAGTAAAGGATCTAATCGTCCAGTGTTTACAGCCTGAGCCTTGCAATTGCAATTCAGTGCCTTACCTTTGGAAGACAGAGAGACTGAGATTTAGTAATGCTGACATACTACGCGTATTGTGGACACACTGTATTTGGGTTGTTCCCAGCCCTGAGTTAATTTCTCCCATTAAATTGTCATTAAGTTGGGTTATTATTGTTGTTTACATTTCCTTCTCTGTTTCCCACTTTTTTTCCTTAAGCTGCTTAAAGAGATATCTAGGAAACGCAGAAGCATCCGTTATGGGAGAGAAGTTGAATTGAAGCCATATATTGCCGCTCACTTTGATGTCCTTCCCACTGAGTTCACCCTGGGGGATGAAAAACATTATGGTGGATTTACAAACAAGCAACTCCAAAGTGGTCAAGAATATGTCTTCTTTGTGTTAGCAGTGATGGAACACGCAGAGTCTGTAAGTTAATTGTGATGGCATCCATCTAATTTCCTATGGTATTCTTATACATTTTTCACCAGAATTTGGTTATTTGGGAATACATAGGTACATGCACCCTAATGATTTCTCAAGAGATTTCGCTAACTTAGATGTGGTAACAGGCTGCCTACTCTTTGAACACTGCTGAGTAATCTGCTTGAGATTTCGTTACAAGTAAGGCTGTGTCCCTAATGACAGGAAATTTAGATGGACATCTAGTTTATGAAGTGCCAAATTGATAGGGCATGGTTCTTTTTGTTGTTGTTGTTTGTTTTTTGTTTTGGCATTTGTATCTCTTAATCCCACACCCCTTTCTTGTCCTAACCCACTCCCCACTGGGTAACCGCTAGTTTGTTCTTTGTGAGTCTGTTTCTGTTTTGTTATACACATTGGTTTGTTTTATTTTTTAGATTCCACATATAAGTGATGTGATACAGTATTTGTCTTTATTCTGACTTATTTCACTAAGCATAATTCTTTCTAGGTTCATCCATGTTGTTGCAAATAGCATAATTCTTTTTTCACGGCTGAGTAATATCCCATTGCATATGTGTACATTTTCTTTATTCATTCATCTGTTAATGGACACTTGGGTGGTTTCCATATCTTGACTATTGTAAATCATGCTGCTATGAACATTGGGGTACCTGTATGTTTTCAAACGAGCGTTTTTATTTTCTTCAGATACACACTCAGGAGTAGGACTGCTGGATCATATGGTAGTTCTATTTTTAGTATTTTGAGGAACCTCCATACTGTGTTCCATAGTGGCTGCACCAATTTACATTCCCACCAACAGTGTACAAGGGTTCCCTTTATTCCACATCCTCGCCATCATTTGTTATTTGTGGTCTTTTTGATGATAGCCATTCTGACAGGTTTAAGGTGATATCTCATTGTGGTTTTGATGGGTATTTCTTGGATGGTTAGAGATGTTGAGCGTCCTTTCACATGCCTGTTGTCTGTATGTCTTCTTTCGAAAAATGTCTATTCAGGACTTCTGCCCATTTTTAATTGGGTTGTCTGGTTTTTTGATATTGAGTTGTATGAGCTGTTTATATATTTTGGATATTAAGCCCTTATTGGTCACATCATTTGCAGATATTTTTCTTCCATTCAGTAGGTTATCTTTTTGCTTTGTTGATGGTTTCCTCTGCTGTGCAAAAGCTTTTAAGTTTAATTAGGTCCATTTTTTGTTTGTTGTTTTTTGCTTTTATTTCTTTTGCCTTAGGAGATCCAAAAAAAAAAAAAATTGCTACAGTTTATGTCAAAGAATGTTCTGCCTATGCTCTCTTCTAGGAGTTTTATGGTTTCAGGCCTTACATTTAGGTCTTTAATCCATTTTGAGTTTATTTTGTACATGGTGTGAGGGAATGTTCTAATCTCATTCTTTCACAGGTAGCTGTCCAGCTTTCCCAGCACCACTTGTTGAAAAGACTGTCTGTTCTCCATTGTATATTCTTGCCTCCTCTGTAGTAGAATAATTGACCATAGGTGCATGGGTTTATTTCTAGAGCCTCCATTCTTTTCCACTGATCTGTGTGTCTGTTTTTGTGCCAGTACCATAGTATTTTGATTACTGTAGCTTCATAGTATAGTCTGAAGTCAGGGAGCATGATTCCTCGAGCTTAGTTCTTTTTCTCTCAATATGGTTTTGGCTTTTCAGAATCTTTTGTGGTTCCATATAAATTTTAGTGTTGTTTTTGATCTGTGAAAAATGCGATGGGTAATTTGATAGGGATTGCATTAAATCTGTAGATTGCCTTGTGCAGTATGGACATTTTACGATATTAATTCTTCCAATCCAAGAACATGGAATATCTTCCCATTTCTTTTTATCATTTTCAGATTTCTTCATCAATGTTTTATAGTTTTCAGAGTATAGGTCTTTCACCTCCTTGGTTAAGTTTATTCCTAGATATTTTATTCTTTTTGATGCAATTTTAAACAGGATTGTTTTCTTGCTTTCTCTTTCTGATAGTTCATTATTAGTGTATAGAAAAGCAAGATTTCTGTATGTTAATCTTGTAACCTGCAACTTTACTGAATGTATTTGCTAGTTCTAATAATATTTTTGGTGGAGACTTGAGGGTTTTCTATATATAGTACTTGTCATCTGCATATAATGACAGTTTTACTTCTTTCTTTCCAATTTGGATGCTTTTTATAGGGGCATGGTTCTTAAGACCTTTTGATGTGACCCACATCTGGATAGGAGGGTGACAGCCATCATTGCTCTGTGACCCACATCTGGATAGGAGGGTGACAGCCATCATTGCTCGTCTCCTTCCTCACCCTCTTAAAATGACTGTTTTCAAATATATATTTAATATTAGGTATGTTGCATAATACTTAGTAGATCTTAGCCTGTGTGATTACAATAGTAACTAACAAGCTCTGAGATTAAACATAGTTAATTTCCAAGTATTTGAAAATATTGATGGGGGGGGGGTGATTGTATGTATTTTATTCTCCTATAGCTACCAGTGAACCCATAGTGCTTTCTGCCCAGATTCAAGGGAAGTTCTATCTAGGAAAAGGCAAGCATAGCCTGGGTTTTAAATTATACCAATTTACCAGGGACTTTATCAGTGAAAAGCCAAGGAAGTTAGAAAACAATTCAATAAAACAGAGAATTCCTAAGGTCCTCTAAATAATGAGTTGTCTTCTTTTATGTAATTCATCTTGCTCTTATGTCGTTCTGCGCATCAGTTGCTTTGAATGTTAAAAACAGAGAGAGAGGGAGAGGGAGAGAGAGAGGGCGAGAAATTGTAGATGGGAGGGAGGTAGATTTTGAAGTGGCGGTTCACATTAACATTTAATATACATATTCAAAACTATACCTTTCTAATGGGGCTTAAAACTGACAGGTGTGGCAACTAGATAGAGCCAGTCCCTTCCCCGGTATAGGAAGTCTGAGATATATCAAAGATTTCTCCACATCAGGTGTTAGCATGTACAGTGGGGCTTCTCTTCAAATGACTGAAGGAATTCCCTCGTGGAAAATCAAAACACAAAGGCAGCCTTTCTGCCTGGTTTTTTTGTGTGTGTGCGCACAGGATGTCATTTGAAAACAAAGTGATGGGCTTCCTGGAATTTTAATGCACGGATATGCTTTCCCTTCCTAGTTGAAGGTTTTAAGGCAGAACATCAAGGGAATGGAATGTTGGAACCATCTTATCCTTTTTTTTAATGACTTTTAGATATTTGAAAGAAATTTTCTTTAAATAGCTTTAGGATGTTTCCGAAAGCACGTTCAGAGCACTGAGATAGATCAGAGAATCCAGCAAAAATGGAATCTCGTCAGATCATGCACTGTCAGAGACTCTGGTTTCTAACAGACATTTCAACTAGTTGATACATTTCAACTAGTGTTGAAATGTATCACCATTGATGAATAGTTTACCTCTTCCCTTATTATGTCATCTCACTGTTTCATTAATTATATAATTAGGATTTCTTACCAATATGTATTGTCTAAGTTGCCCCTTTTCTCCATCATCTTTTTCAATATCGCTCTCAAAGCTAACAGTATTTCCTTTATGTTTCCTATGTGTGTTCATGCCAGCATTTATAGACTTTTACCCAGCTAGTATAATGCTCGTAGTGATACAGTCTTTTGTAAACCTCAGATTTTCAAGAGTGATTGTTAAGGTGGCTAACCACTCCAAGGGTGGGATGATAATTTGCATACAGAAAATATCCCCCTTCCCCCCCCCAAAGACATGAGCTTTTCCCCAATTAACTGCCTCATTAAGAATATCAAAGGACTGGTTTAGAATGACCCAACGTTTAATCTTTTCCATTACTCCCACATACTGAACAAAGTCTACTTTTCATAAGGCTGATATCATTTTACTGTTTTGTTTTCTTTTCATTTTCACATGTCTCTGTTTCCTGATTTGGGTTGGAAATCTATGTACTTTGGGAAAAACCTCTGCTTAGATTTCCATCTTGGCTAACCAAGATTATTATCTCAAAGGCTCCTGGTAAAGAATTTCAAATCAGAGAGTTTTGCTTACTTAAGTCTCCCAAACAATTTGAGTGTGACCTACAAAATGGAAAGGGGAAAATTTAAACCAAAACAAACAATTAATTATATAAAAGAATCATGTTTCTTGCACATAGAGTGTATTTGCTAAGCCCTTTGTGTAAATCCTTACACTGTACATATCTTTTTTGTTTTTTTTGTTTTTTAAATCAGCCCCTAAGAAGGTTAGAAACATATTGAGTTTTTGTATTCTTTAGATGGATTAGAAAATCCGAAAGTCTGCTCAATCTCTTTCCTGGACATAGTGAGGAAAATGGAAAGAGAGAATAGCATACAGGCACTTGGTGGGCATGTGTTCTCCAGATTGACTGCTGAGTTTGTCCTACTTAAAGTCAGAATATATGCGCTAATTGTTTAAAAATGCAGACTGAAAATAATTAAACATATTTACCGATAGTGGAAAAATGAGTATACTCTCTCGTGCTTTAATAATGTCAGCCATTTGAAAAAAAATGAGCATTTTATTTTATTCAACAGAGATTTTCTGGGAACCCACTAAATGCAAAGTTCTGTACTTGCTGCTTTAAGCATACAAACTGTATATAAATCTGTACCTTCAAGGAGTTTATAGTTTCATTAAAGAAGATAAGGCATGTACACAAATGAAAAACCAAAACAGAGCCTGGCCACTACCATTAAGAAACAAATAACTTCAAATTGTTAAAATGACTTTTACCTACATTTTGTGAAATGACCAATTATTTCCAGTTAAGGGGAGGCAGCTTCAATGGAGGCAAAATTTAAGGGAGGCCTTGGAGTCGGATTGCGGGAGCTAAATGTCGTGGAACTTGTGAGAGGGTTAAAGTAAAGAGAGAGAATAGAGCATTTTGGTAGCAGCAGCAAGAAGTCTATTGTGATGGAACATGTTATATGTGGTAAGAAAGTTTCAAACAAAATTGTGGAGGCCCTTAAGAATCGTGCTAAGATGTCTAGCTTTTATTTAGGAATCCCTAGAGAGCCTCCTGAAGGTTTTACGGATGCAGTTTGGGATAACTCTAGCAGCAGTGGAGACTGTTAGAGGAAGGAAGAAATTCTTGATACGGTTTGGGGGAACATGAATGAGGTAATGAGAAATGTGGTTGTGTGAGACTGGAAAGGGAGTGGATGGACCTGAGGATCATCCACATGTGCACGTGTCCTTTTGAATTATGGTTTTCTCGGGGTATATGCCCAGTAGTGGGATTGCTGGGTCATATGGTAGTCCTATTTTTAGTTTTTTAAGGAACGTCCATACTGTTCTCCATAGTGGCTGTATCAATTTACATTCCCACCAACAGTGCAAGAGGGTTCCCTTTTCTCCACACCCTCTCCAGCATTTGTAGACTTTTTGAAGATGGCCATTCGGACCCGTGTGTGGTGACACCTCATTGTGTAGTTTTCATTTGCATCTCTAATCATTAGTGATGTTGAGCCTCTTTTCGTGTGCCTTTTAGCCATCTGTATGTCTTCTTTGGAAAAATGTCCATTTAGGTCTTCTGCCCAGTTCTTAATTGGGTTGTTTGTTTTTTTAATTGGGTTGTTTGTTTTTTTGGTTATTGAGCTGTGAGCTGTTTGTTCTTAAGACATGTGGGGCAGCTCGTGAATGTGGACTGGTCTCTAGTGGGAAAAATAGTATTTTAAAGAGAGGCAGAGTCACGAGAATATTTTTCTGAGCGAGTCTAAAATAGGACAGAGCAAAACAAGATATTACAGAAACAATTCATGCATATGCAGTCCCTTCATTCACCAAGTGACTTTCCATATATATATATATATATATGTATATATATCTTTGCAGCTTTATTGAGGAATAATTGCCAAATATAGTGGCACATATTTAAAATGCACAACGTGATGATTTTATATAGTTCTGTATACACAGACTCTGTGATTACCAAGATCAAGAAAATTAACAACTGTTTCGTGTGTATGGTGAGAATGTTTAAGATCTACTCTCAGAAACTTTCAGGTATACCGTTCTGTGTCACTCACTGTAGTCACCTTGCTGCACTTTAGATTTTCAGAACTCATTCTTCTTGTAACCATACAATATATGTCTTTCTCTGTCTGGCTTATTTCACTTAGCATAAAGCCCTCCAGATTCATCCATGTCATCGCGGATGGCAGGATTTTCTCCTTTTTTCTCCTTCTAATGGCTGAATAATGTTCCATTGTGTGTGTATGTATCTGTGTATATAGATAACCACATTTATCCATTCATCCATAAAAAGAAACTTACGTTGCTTCCATGTGTTAGATATTGTGAATATACTGCAGAGGACACAGGTATGCAGGTATCGCTTTGAGACAGTGATTTCCTTTCCTTTGGCTAGATACCCAGGAGTGGGATTTGTCATATGGTACTTTTATTTCTAATGTTTGGAGGAACCAACATACTGTGTTCTATAATGGCTGTACCAATTTACATTCCCACAAACAGTGTATTTAAGGTTTTCCTTTTCTGTTATACCAACCTCTGAGCAGTACTGTAATAAAATTAAATAGCTATGCTAAATCCCTTTAAGTAAGTTCTCAAAATGTTATCTGCTAAAAAGCCATATCATTATCACTTTCATGCATGTTGCAGCTATAATTTGAACACTGGACTTTTCTTCTGCAGTTGTAGATTTTGGCCTTCATTTTCTTACAGAGGTGCAGTACGTAGGACTACTTACATAACTTAATGCAATACTGATAATTTGCTGTATAAATGTTTACTTTCTTGTAATTTGGTCTCAACTGAGTGAGTGATGATATCTTAATGCCTGGAACTATAATATTTTGTATTTTTCGCATCGCATGTAACACATTGGCACAATGTAAATGCTCATTGAACGTTCCGTGACTGCTTAATTGACTGGTACTTATACTTCATAAGATCATTTAATATGCCACATATAGATCCCAGTGAAAAAGTATCTATGGAGTAATTTATACCATCAAAAATGATTTTATTGTAAAATACTTCTTTAAAGGAAATTTCGAGTACAAAACCTCTTTTTTCTGCCTTTCTCTCCCCTCCTTTTTTATTTTACACACTTATTATCAAATCCACGATGTTCTAATGCTCAAGATACTTTCTAGAAAGGCATTATTTTATAACTAACTAACATAGATTCTGTTTTTCCTCAGAAGATGTATGCAACCAGCCCTTACTCTGATCCTGTTGTGTCAATGGATTTGGATCCACAGCCAATCACAGATGAAGAAGAAGGCTTGATCTGGGTTGTAGGTCCTGTCCTTGCAGTGGTCTTTATCATCTGCATTGTCATAGCTATTCTTCTTTATAAAAGGTAGGTTTGCCCCATATTCCTATTGCAAAGACTTTATTATCCTTCTAGGGTCATTGTGTGGTTGATCTTAGTAGAAATACTTCCAATAATCACTGGACAAAACGGTGTCCATTAGCGTTAGAACAAAACGTAAAGACTCAGCTATTTAAAATCTCATTCACCATGTGGTATAGACTCTGTTGCCCAGCAGGCATAGATCCCAACCTCCATCTTCTGAGATACTTACTTACTTATGCAGCATGAGCGCTTTGCATGACAGCTGAGACGTTACTACATTCACAAGCACATAGTCCCAAGGAAGCTCACACTGGATTGTTTCAGATCAAGTTGGCACATTTGCGTCCATTTCATAAGGCTAACTAACTTGCTTGTTGGCTGAGATTCCCTGCCCTCCCCCCCACCCCCGTGGCTATTTTCAAAAGTTGGCAAAAGTGGCTAAAAATTGAAGAGCAAAGAAAGAAAAGAGAGGAAGAGGATGAACTCTTCCCTTTCCCATTTGTGTCCAAGAGGAAATGCAAGGTACCATTCTCCTTTAGAAAAAATATAACCTTAGTCTCGATACCCCCACGTATCAATATGATTTAGTGTCTGACCACAGGTGGGATGCAAATAACCCACATTTACCCATGTTTTCTGATCCACTCTTGTCAGTCCCATTTCTGCCTCCATTACACATAAGCAAGATTTCTTCCCCTAGGTCACTGCTTAAGCAGTTGGATAGAAGACGTGAGTAATTCTTCTTCCCCTTAATCCTTTCTGACCTAAAAAATATAATAATGTATAAAATTTTAACAATTAACATCTGCTCTCTTAAACATGTAGAATGACTGAATTCTCTCTCTCTCCCTTTATATCAATTTTTTTCTTCCATTCCAAATTTTATTTTCATGAACCGTTAATCTGTGTTTCCTTTGTAGTGTGTCATCTGTCGGAATGCCACCGTGAAGTTACTCTCTTCCTTCTACTGCAAGATAGTTTTTCTCTCTTCTTCCCTCACTATAACCTTGACCTTCAAAATTAGATGAGAATGTCTTCATTTCGATGCTTGCTCACATGTTTAATCTGACAAGATATCTTATTTTCATTATCTTTTTCCCACCCGTATATCTCCCTTCATTGGGTTTACATTAATTATTCCTACCTGCATTCCTTTGTTCTTACGTTCTTGGCATAGCTCTTTTTCATAAGCTCTTCTTTTGACTCAAAAACATACTTTGCAAGACAGACACTTCTCCCTTGAAAAACTCTCTCTCATGAGGCTGTATTCCATTCTATTCCAGAGTTGAGAAAAAAAAGGACAAGTTAGTTAAAGAAGTTCATACCATAGCCCATTAAATCGCCTATCCTTTCTAGAATTAAAAGAAATAAATCCATCATTATTCTTCCCGGTCACTGCCATCACTCAAATTGTCCACTCCATAAAATAATAGCTGAAAAAGCAGGTGTTTGTTTGACAGGCCCAAACAAACATCTTAGTTGATGGTCTCAATCTTCCCATCCCAGTCTGTATCTTATCAGTGTGCTGTTGTATTTGATCCCTTCTCTCTTACGTAAGAGTTAAAGGGCAGGAAGTGCGAGGTCCCACATACTCCAGAACAGTAAGAGATCCTATGTGAGTCCGAGTCCAAGCAACAGCTTTGCTGTTCAGGTACCGCACTTATTACCAGAAGAGAATACAAGAAGAAAAAAGTAAAAATAGAATTCTAATTGTTTTCTGTGAAACATTTATTTAAGTGGTAACATCCTGCTGTGGGAGTCAGACCAGAAAACAACTGGTGGCTGACTGACAGTTGCATTTCTAGATCATATCACGTGACATTGTGTGGTTACTCAAAATGAACAAGATGCTTACCTTTTCTTAAGTGGTGAATCTATCCGGCTATCATTAAGTCATGCGTGCGTTGGCCAAAAAGTTCGCTCGGGGCTTTCATCTGGAAAACCCCGAGCGAACTTTTTGGCCAACCCGCTAGAAATCCTTTTAAAGTTTTCTTTATCCACACGTGCTTGAAAAAAATAAACTCAGTTATAATTTTTCCTAATCCTGCAAAAAAGAGGCATCGTATTTAAAGATTTTTATGACTGTTGAAGTTGCATTTCAGTGTGTGCATATGTAAGCATCGTCTAATGCAATTGTTGGGAAATGCACACATCCTCGAATGCTAAGTATATTTAGCTAACCATCTGAAAGCCCATGAAGCATTTCTGAAATAGAAATGCTTGCTTCAGCAGTAAAGAACATTCCTGACTTGAAATTCAAGTAGACCCAACAATGTCCTTCCTGATTATCATGAAACAGTTCAAGAGGAAATCTTCTGTAGGCAATGAATAGTGTCTTTAATAGCTTGGATTCTGAGCAAAGAAAATTATGTAACAAACAAACACGCTATATCCCTCTTTTTAGGTGCCTTTCAGTTTATACATAGGTCACTGGTGATGACTCAGAATGGAATGTATTATTATTATCAGCATTATTATTTTTAAAGTATTTCACTTCTTGTGTGCAAATAATACTTTGAGTAGGGAATGAGTATAAAATATTGGTGACTCACATATATCCTGTTGGTAATACACACCTGTTTACAAGACTACTTGTGTTAGGAATGGGTCTGTAGCTGTGGCTGCTTCGTCCATATAAACAAATACATTGCACTGAGCTCTCTGAGGAGACTTTGAGACTTATCCCTATTAATTATGTTAATATGGAAGAGCACACTTTCACATTCTATTCATTTGACTTTGTTTTAAATTTAATCATTTGAAAACTATAATATATTGATAATCAATGACAAAACATGTCACGGAGCCCTTGTAAGGGCCTAAAGGGCCATCAGAATAGTAAAACGTGTTTGGTAGGTCTTTAGTGTTAATTTCCTTGCACTAGGAATTTTTGGAAATCCGGTACGCTATATGTGATACATACAATGATTTAACGATTTAAACTGCAGAGAGACGAGGTAGCAAAGTTTAGAAAAATACTAAACTAGGAAGCAAGAAACCTGAGTTCAAGTCCCAGCTCTGTGACTAGCTGGCTCTATGGGGTAGAAAGTCATGCTACCACTCCTGGCCTCGGTTTCTTCACTTTTAGAAAATAAGTATGTAGATTAGATAATAGACCTTTTTTAATCTGAGAACCTAAAAAAAAACCCAAGTAACAGAATTAATACTATATTATTTCTGCCTCCAGTGCATGTGTAAGTCTTCTAAATGACTCCATGGTGCCCTTCATCTATCCTCCCCTACAAAGAAAAAAGAATCCATAAAGCAATTGAATGCTCTTTGATGTTCATCTACCCTGCACATCTGCTACACATGTAAGGCTTTTCAGTCGCTAGTTCTAAAACTGTCCAGGAATTATTCCTAGAGAAAATATTCTTAAAATAGACTGACTCTACGAAAAGCATTTCAAGATGGCAGAGAACTATTTACCGTGTAGTATGGAAGGAAAAAAAAAAAAAAAAAAGGATTAGGAGGTTGGAAAGCGCTAAGGCATGGGCTAGACCAAATTCAGTCTAATGTGAGTGGACACTGTAGAGAGTAAATAATTTCCATCCCCACCCCAAGATGTTTAGTTTATGTGTGAAGACCATGAGGTAGCTGTGACTAAAATACAGACTTCAGCTTTTTCACCTTTTCCCAGATCCAACATTGGCTCCCTGTGGGCTCTGCCTCTTTAAGTCGTCTTTTTGTATCAACCCTACGTATATTTCCAAGGTGTTATCAAAGAAAGCAATGCAGTCCAGACTATTTATTCTGAGATGCTATGAAGAAATAGGCTGCCACGCCCCCCCACCCCCGCTCTGGGCAATGCCTTGCCTCTCACTCCACTCCTCCTGGCCTGGCAAAACCTAACTCACCTTTTAGAAATAAGCTAAGCTAAGATCCACTTACTAAATGAAAGCCTTTCTGAGTGACTGTCCTCCTCATGTCCTCTGTGCTGTACCAGTTCAGGCTGCCTTAGGGTCCCCTGCTGTACGCTCTTAGAGCACTTTCTACTTCTCTATATTATAGAACCTACCCCATCACTGCCATTGCCCATTTTCTTGGCTTTCTCCCCCCACTAAACTGTAGGTCAAGGACTCCGTCTTATTCCTCATTGTATTCCTTGTGCCCGGTAGAGTGCATGGTACAGGGGGCTACTGAATAATCAAATTTACACAAGTCCAATAGTGATACACTCAGTTCCCTCCTCTTGTTTACTCCATCACTGATTATCACGTTCATCTTGACTGGCAAGAGCTGTAATAAAACCCTCAGCCTGTAATTTTTAATACACCACTTCCCAAAGATTTCAAACTTAGATATTGGTACCAGCTCTGTACCCCGTGTGCAGTAAGGCTGACGTCGCTGTGGCAGAGGGAGTGAAGCGCACGCCGTGCACTGGTTCATCCTCATATTCAACAGCCTTTTCGTATACAGAACTGGCAGTTCACTAGGTATTTCTCTTCCTCTCAGAGGAACAGATTTTCCTACAACTGATTCACTGATGACCTCACGGATTAAAACTAAGCAAGCTGAGAACATTGGTAGGAGTTTTTACAAGCCTGGTGCAACCAGCTAAATTATTTTAAAAATAAAAAGAAGAACCTGTGTGTTTGATATCATTTTCATTATTCACTTTGTATGTGTGTGTGTGTACAATTTAAATGTGGACTTTGTATTTTTGAAAAGAAATGGACTGGATTGCCTTAAAGCCAGATCCTCCAGCAATATGGGTGTGTATTATTTCATTCGCATTGAAGTGGACCTGGCACCTTTATTTTTTGCACTTGAGAACTCCCTAAACACTTTGCAATTTGCCTCAACATGAAGACCGTTTAGATGAATTCTCTTCAGGTGAAGGTTATACTCTCTGCCCAAAGAACATGGTTAAACAATACACATATTATCACAGGTGAAAGTGTCTATGAGAATGAGCTGCAAGTGTTCACAAGACAGCAGCGCCTCTGTGACTAGGAAAATATCTGTCATGTCAGTGGCTGGTAATAAAAATACTTTTCTGGACTAGCACAGCTATATAAATGGGTCATGCTCTGTAGACCTATAATGATGAATACTGTATTTTCCAAAACTGAAAATGTATTTAATCTTTTACTAGAAGAAAAAGACTTATGATCACCTTACTTGTCAAAAGGTGTTTGAAGAAATCATTTCTGCCACTTTCGTAATCTTGTGTATTATGCAATTGTGCAGATTTCTGTGCAGGTCAATGCAATTTGCAGGTGTTTCAAATCATTAAAGGAATACTGTATCTCTTAACTGAAGATTCTTAAATGAACTAAATTTCTTATATGGAATGAGGTCATATTCCCATTAAGTACAGTAGCAGTTGTCTCATGGCGTGTTTTGTAAAAATCAAATTATATCTCTACCATCAAACACTTCCTGCGATATAATTAATTGTGGCAGTGTTTTGTAGATTGATGAATAAAGGCGAGTCTGACACTAACACACACACACAAATGTTTTGCTTAGCCATGTACGCTCATGTCTTCCATTTGCTTCATGTCTAGAGGCCTTTAAATATTTTGATATGCTGTCATTTTCTAATGTGTTATATATCCCTGATTCTGAGCACTGTTAAATCTTGGTTGTCATGGTTACTCTTGTTACCATTGGCCAACTAACATTTAGCCTTTCTTTTTCTTTCTTTGCTGCATTAAAATGGAGCAGTAAACCTGACAGGTGAGGAATAGAGAACAAACCCCTTTCATGCTCAGTAAAAAAAAAAAAAAAAAAAAAAAAAAAGATACGGGTAGACTTTGGAGGTATTGAGGGGGCGAGGGTGGAGGTTGGAAATAAAAGATGAAACTGGCAAGGGGAAGATGGACGAAGCCTAGATATATAAAATAATTTTGATATTAAAATGATTCGGGGGGAAATAGTTTGTCTATATATGAAGACAATAGAGTATTTAAAGCCAAATTTAGAAGGTACTAAAACCAGTCTGAGTTTTGTTTGTAGTCAAGGTTAAATGAGCATCTGTATGTGTTAATGTAAGCCATTTTTCTTTTGTTTCTTTTTACTGAAAGTTTGATCTCAAGACACTGTGTACAGGAATACTAGCATTCTCACAGCCTGCTAATGTTGATGTCAGTGCCTTAGTGAAAACTTATCTTTAATTCCAAATTATTTTCCCTGTCTTCCAGCCTTGAATAATAATAGCAATAATAACAATAATAATCCCTATACTGCTTATTTGTTGATCAGTCGAAGCTAACCTTGCAGCTTTCTAACACATACCTAGATGTCTATATATGAATTCCTGATTAAACTAAGAAAAGGATCTCAATGCTCCTCTAACCCGCCTCCCTCCCAATGTTGTATTCCAGGGGTTCTCTGGGAGTGGCCCCTGGACAAGCAGCAGTGGCATGAGCGTCACCTAGGAACTTGGTAGAGACACAAATTCTTGGCTCCCCCAAATCCCAGAACTACCGAAAGCAGAAACTCTGGGAGTTGGTCCAGCAGCCTGCCGTTTAACAAGCCCTCGTAGGCGACTCCGATGCACACTGAAGTTTGAGAATTACTGCTGTATTATTGTCCCTAAAATCACTTATTACACTTTCACTGGCAGGAAACTCAGACTACCTCTGAGAAGGTGTGCTTGCCATTAATCCAGCAGAAAACACATGCAAAATGGTTTTTCTAGCCCAAAGTCAAAACACTTTGAATCTAGTTAATACACTCAGAGATCCACCTTCTCATTATAACACTGTCCTCATTTCACAATTTCATCACTACCTTCTTGTTCTATTAAAATGAGAGAAATGGGCCACAATTTAGATATCATCTTTTAACACTCCTTCTCTATTTTATAAGTGAAGAAATTAAGAAGGTTTGTAGTTGACTTACCCAAGGAGATTCACACCAATAGTCGTGGAGCTGGGGTTCCATTCTTAATGATGTCAGAATCGTTAAGTGTCCGAATTGATTTCTTTGAAATCTCTATGAATATTCAAATAAATATATTTCTTCCAAAAGCCTGTACTCGTATGTCTGAATATCTTTGTTCCAAGTAAATAGATATATATGATCTGCCACAAGATCATCCTTTTGTTTTTGCTCCCCACTTTACCTGTAGATAAGAACCAGGTGAGAATAAGTGAAAATAAAACCCCGCTTAGACCACAGAGCAGCATTTTTGTTGTACAGTATTCACAGCCCCCTAAAAACCACATTTTTTATGGTATTAGCAGTTTCTGCCATATCTGAAATGTCATGTGATCTTCTATTTTCTTTTCACCCAGATAACCCCTGCACGTGGTAGATACTTCTCACTGTGAGAAATAAACTTACCGTAGGGCTTTATAATTCTAATAGAAAAAAGAAAACAGTGAGGCAAAATTCAGAATCTGTTTCAAGTCACTATTTGTTGCTTTTTTCTATCAGTAGACGAAAATGAGAATAATGAAACCTCTGAAAACTTAGCAGAAAAAAAAAATGTTATTCCTTACGTTCCTGTTGGGACTGATTTAGATCATTATACGCCATTTAATACCTTGCAACAGTAAATTCAGTTTTTAAAAATGACCACTGTTACTGATGATGACCAAACTCTTCATCTTGCAAATCTTCCTTAGAAATTCTTGGTTAGAAAACTAACATTTTAACACATTTCTGCTTGAAAATAATGTGATAAAGAGTGTGGGCAGCCGGAATTACCCATGTTGTGATCATCAAAACTAAATGAAGCAAAATAAAACTTAAACAGCTGATTTTCCTAGCTGGCTAGGATTTCTGGAGTCTGATTTCTTGGAGATTATCTTACTTGGACAGATTAGGTGAGGGAGATGTTAGTTATTAAATGTCAGGACACCCCTCCCATTTATTACAATTATGAATTGTAACTTCAGTCCCCATGCTCTGGGCTTTCCGAGACTCATCAGGCAACAAGATGGCATTTTCAACTTTCCTGGCACCAGAGAAACCGAGTAAATGTCTTTAGAGAGTATTCTTTTCTTTCCCTGTGTCTCACATCACTCAGCCTGGCCTCAGCGCAAAGGAAGATAAGGAGGGTGTCCCAGAGTATCTGCCAGGGTGAGGGTCTCCTTGCCCAGATATTTCTTCATGTGGTTTCCGTAATCCTGCAAGAAAGACTGTAGAGCCATTTTGAAAAGGGATAAAAATCCAGTTTTCAGTCATTGGATCTGGCACATCAGTAAAGCCATGTGCCAGATTGTGTGAAAAGACCCAAACCTGAAAAGGGCCACTGGGATTACTTGGAGAAGACCAACCATATGTTTGTTACACGTGGGATTGATTGGCCACACTCGGTGGTGTTTCATTAACTCATTTAGATTCTGCATCTTCGAGAGTAAAACGTCTCTCTGTATTGTGAGGCACATACCCCCAGCATAAACACGGTGACATTTTCTATTGTGAAAGTGGTCATCATATCCTTCTTTCCCATTGTCTTCCTAGACCCTTTTTCTCTTCCTTCTCATATCTCTCGGACCAGTTCTCCATCTCTTCTTTTCCTTTCCTTCTCATTTTCCACTCCATATAACTGGAGCTGCCAGTACCTTTGGCATGCCTCCAACTCACTGCTTTCCTCCGATTGGTAGTAGGGCTTGGCAGTATGCTCTGTCCTAAGGCTATACCTGACACTTTTAGGTGGAAACAGAGAGGCCTGAGACAAGTTAATCTAAGGTTCTGAGAGAGCAAGGTGTCTAACAGGACTCACCCCCCAAAAATTTATTCCACTGAGGATGTTTTGCTGAAGGCATTGGACTTGAGCAAATCAAGTGTGCTTTCCCTTCACATCAATCTTCCCTTCATCCCCTGGTTGGTTTTATTCTATACAGATGAGCAGAGATGGAAAGAAAGGCTATTTAACAGGAGCCCTCTGGCTAACCGTGGAACGACCTGGGTGGCACTGAATGAGAGCCCACTGCCACAGCAACACTAACGAACTGTACCACCGTCATATCAAAAAGAGAAAGGGAGAGTTCCTAAATACTGCTGCCCCCTTTCTCCAAATAAGAATGCCTTTGCTCTGAGAAGGGGTGAGATGCTAGGATTATGCCTCCGGCCTGGAGATTGCTGGAATCTGTATTTGGAATAAAGCACTGTTTGAAAAGTTCTCCATTAGTTAAGTGAGTTTTTAATCTAATTCAACCTTAAAGAAAATAGCTAGCTACTACTCTGTGATTATTTGTTTGGGGGGCAAAAAAAAAAAAAAGGATAAACCTTACGAGAAAACCTCACATTTCTTGCATAGACATTTATTAAAATTACATTATGACACCTTAAGCAAAGAGAGTTAGCTTGACACCATAAACAGCTGATACTGTTTTTTCCCTTGGGATTTGAAAAGAGAAAAGGGATGTTGGTTTCGTGTGGTCCTGATTCTCCTACCAGGTATTAGGTTAATTGGAAATCTTAGAAATGCACTTACTGTATTTATCTGGTTATGGGAAAATCCAGGGCAGGTCCACTTGGTAGCCCCCAGTCATGTATCCTAAAGGCAAAAGGAGGGGGGCAGATTTAGCTGTTTAGCTTGAGGCCCAGTAGTTTCTATGAGTTTTTTCCCATGGTAACCACAATTTTAGTATTGGTTACTAGGGTTACTCTATCCTATCCCTCACAAATAGAACTAGTGGATGAGGGAGAAAAGCTAAACAAGTTTCCAAACCTATCTCACCAACACCTCCTTAAGCCTAAAGGCAGAATCACTGAATTATTTAAATCCAGAGATAAAGGAGGACTTTGAGATGATCCACTTAAAAATTTCAGACCTGAGGAAATACAGTAGGCTAGGAGAGAAAAAAGTAACCTGAACAGGGCTTCCCTGGTGGCGCAGTGGTTGGGAGTCCGCCTGCTGATGCAGGGGACGTGGGTTCATGCCCCGGTCCGGGAAGATCCCACATGCTGCGGAGCGGCTGGGCCTGTGAGCCATGGCCGCTGAGCCTGTGCTCCGCGACGGGAGAGGCCACAACAGTGAGAGGCCCGCGTACTGAGAAAAAAAAAAAAAAAAAAAAAAAGTTACCTGAACAAAGTCACAAAAATCACAAAGTTTTAAACCTGAAAATGGGGGGTGGGGGGTTAGGAGGGGCATAACTCTGCTTTTTTTTAATCTGTTTTCATTTTTTTTGGTTGTCTTACTCTTAAATTTTTATTCTCTCCCTATAGGAAGAGGGCAGAGTCTGATTCTAGAAAGAGCAGCATACCAAACAGTAAGGAGGTCCCTTCACACCATCCAACAGACCCAGTAGAACTGAGGCGCCTTAATTTCCAAACACCAGGTAAGAGGCATGACTCCTCTTGTCCGTAACACAGTGTTTCCTGAAAGTTTTATAGCCCCGTTGATATCGCCTTGAGAGGTGAATAGATCACTTTATTTCAAACAATTCTTTGTCCTTCTCTTTTACTTTACTATTATTGAGACTCACCAAAACATATGTCTTGAAAGGAAATTACATTCTTTGTGTAAATCTGAAGTGGGGTGGAAAAAAGAAAAAAAAAAAAATTCCCTTCAAATTTCGGAAAAACTATAGTCTTAAGAATATCTACCGGGGGCTTCCCTGGTGGCGCAGTGGTTGAGAGTCCGCCTGCCGATGCAGGGGACACGGGTTCGTGCCGCGGTCCGGGAAGATCCCACATGCCGCGGAGTGGCTGGGCCCGTGAGCCATGGCCGCTGGGCCTGCGCGTCCGGAGCCTGTGCTCCGCAAACGGAGAGGCCACAACGGTGAGAGGCCCATGTACCGCAAAAAAATAAATAAATACATAAAAGAATATCTACCATTTTTATGGGCTTAGCATGGTTGATTATTTTCCATGACACCTATCTGGAAAGAATTCAGTTTCTCATCTTATAAAGCAAATGAATGGATGGATGGATGGATGGATGGATGTTACTTCATCCATCCCATTGGGAAAGAATGCATTTTCTTCTCGATTCCCCTATTAATTTGTGTCTGTGTTACTCTGAAAGAAAGGGGAAGGGAGGGAGAAAAACAAAATGAGGAAAAAATCTGTATCTTTTAAAATACTACCGAAACTAAATCTCACTGATCAATTTAGGTTTCTTACTGGGGAGACACACTAAGTGACTGAGGATAAGAAAAACGTGTCTGTTTCTTAAATTAAAGAACATTAACTGCTTCAACAGAGGAAAAATATTATTCCTGCTGAGGGGCATTTTGTACAGTATTGTTAATTTAAGGCTAGCTCTATTTCACTTTCACCTAAATCTTATTTATGCCAAATAACAAAGAGTAGAGAGAGGTAAAAACATAAAACTGAGTGGCACTGTCTTAATACCTAATGATAATGGACAAAATTAAAGAGCTGATCTAAGAAGTCTATTTGATTAAAATTTGATGGTAGTATTGCACCCCAAATTGTTTGAAAGTTTTTTTGTGTGTCAAATGGATATTCTATTCACAGTATGGTACACCACAGATTTTATTAAACTACACATTTGCAGTGAATTGCTTTGAATTGAAAATACACAGTTTATTGTGTTTAGCGTATTTTTTATCTTACATGTAGATATGTCATAGTAACTAGAAACTATTCAGTTAAAAGAAATGCCTGGCATTTTTTAATGTGGCTATACAAGTCATCATAGAAGTGGGTTGTTTTTTAAAATTCTATCTCAAATGAGCTTTGTTCTTTAAAAAGCAAAAGATGTACCTTCATCAGCATAAAAAGTAAAAGAAAATTTTCACATGGCCAAAAATCTCCCACATGAGAATTTATTTAAAAGGCTGAGTATAAAGGCGATAGTAGCCCCAAAAGAAGAGAGCCAGTGGGAATGCTATCCCTCACCACCCCCAGCACCATCAGAGAATGTTTCCAGGCATAAACACATGAATGGCAACTGTGTAGAAAGGATTATTAGCAGAGTGCTGGTGGCTGCAGGTAGGGAAATATAAATGCCTTTAACCAAGACACCTCCATGTTCAAGAATTCTATAAAGAATCTAATTTCCCCAATGTATGTGGGAATATGAGATCCATTTATAGAGAGAACCTGCTAAATTCCATGTAAGTCACTGGAAAGGAGAATGAAGGTTACAACTGAAGTGTCATTGCTTATATCACCCATGACTTTACCAAATTAAAATGGGGACCTAGGTATATAAGAAGGTATCATTTAACTAAGATTAGACTTCTCACCTCAAATGGATAGTAGAATAAAGTAGGCAAACAGTAAAAAGGAGAGAGGATTTAGTAGAGGAAGAGAATAGAACAGGAGAAATTGTCCCAAGATCCTCGCACATCTGTTCACTGAGGCAGCATTATGTTGTACTCAGGTAAGCAGTCTGCTTAAGCCTGATTTCTTGAAATAGTCTACGTGCCTCCCAAGCTCTGTGATGTGGCCTGCTGTCCTGAAAATGTGACCAGTGTACACAGAAAATTGTACCTAGCTGTCAATGTGAAATTCCTAGAAACGTTACAGTTTTCTTCAGCCAGTATGGATTCCAGCCAGTGGCTATGAATTTCCTCAGTTACTTGCCAACAGGATGAGAGCAGAAGTTGGGATTGTTAACCAAGTAACTGTGTTGTGCTATTTCTTCCTCCCTGATTCACGAATAACCAAGGGCTTTCCTGGATGGTGACATAAAATGATCCTTTTACTCTAAAGCACCTTTCTTAGGTGTTGCACAGGAAATAATTTTTACTTATTTTTTTTGGATTTTAAACCATTTGCCCTTCCCTTTTTGAAATGTGCTTTTATATACATCATACCTTTGGGTATATAATTATCCACAAACATTACAAAATTTGACAGTGTTTCTTAATGGTGTGCATAAGTAGGGAATTAAGAATCCAGGATTTTCAATGAAATCAGAAACCTGTGATTTATATAACCAGCCCCTAGCACAGAACTTGTTCATGAAAGCAAATTGATTTCCACTTCTGATGGGTCTGTTGTAGATGACAAAATGTCAAACTAACATTATCACTTGAAAATCAGTAGGTCTTTCAGAAGGTAAAGGAAACATATTGCTTAGTTCACTGATTCTTAGTTCTACTTTCCTTTAAAAATATTCACCTTGTGAGTGAAGTATCTGTTTACATTTTAAGTTACTTATTCTTGTTGGAGAGTCTAGGTTTAAAGAGTCAGACTTTTTTTCCCCAAATTCTGCTTCATATTTAAAAGATACTGAAACATACATTTTAAACTTCATATAAATACAGTTCTGACATTAAGTACTTCAAAGGATTCTTTCCTTAATTGCAGTGCACATCTGTCTCTGGGTCAGGGAAAGGAAAAGGTGAGAATTTTGTCCCTTGCCGCTCAGCTAAGGCACAAAGTGAAGACGGAGAGATCTGTTCTTTTCCCAGTAACCATCTTTGTGAGGCTGTGGGGTGTGGAGAGAAACATTGCTTTAGCACACTTACCAAATCTGGGGTGATAATCAAGTCCCTCTGTTTGTGAAACGCTGTATTCAAGCAACTGAACAGGACAAGGAAGGCTCATGCTTTCCCAATTAAAAGCAGGTACCTATGCTTGTAGGTATTTTCCACGAATATATTTATCTGTCTGTTAAGGTTCAGATGGCAGTATACAGCCAGGTTGTATTTGCAAGAACCTGAACTACCTAATCTCTTAGGAGAGTACGGTTTACAACATTGAGTCATCAGTTATTGGTGTGTGGGGACAGTCAGAACTGGTGTGGAATATGTCAGTTGAAATAGCATTGCTGTGTCACCAGTGATTTAGCAATGTAAAATCGAGAGCTAGGTGTAGAAGGGATCATAAGAAGGGATCATTTAGCTAAGGTGAGACTTATCACCTCAAGTGGGTAATGGAATAAAATGGACAAGATGAGTAAATGAGAGAGGAGATGTAGTAGAAGAATTTTCTAGAATTATTAACTGCTCATCAATGTTTTACAAGCCTTTAAGATCTGTGGAGGAAGGGAAGAAAAGATTCACTTACAAAAGATGCTTTTAGTGAAGCTTCTGTTAAGCCTTACACATTTTTGTAGACAGTGGGAACTGGGTATGTGTTAGGATGGCTGAGAGATGAGTTACATGTTGAACAAAAGTGAACTCTTTTTGTTGGGAAGAAACTTTTCTTTTTTTCTGTTAAAAAAATTTCCAAGTCATTTTATAATCCTCCCCATCAACATTTCTTAATTATGTTTATTGAGGAAAATTTTTTAAATAGAAAATAAGCTTGTTAACAATTGTTACACGTAGGTTATGGCTATACAGTTGTGCATTATATTATTTACATTTTGTGTGTGTTTGAAAAGTTTCATAAGTTGTAAAAGGCAAAAAAAAAAAAACCTAAAAAAGAAAAATTACTCTTCATCCCACCACTTATTTTTCTTCTTTTGAAATATTTAAAATAAAAAGTAAATGATTTCCTATAACTACTCCAATTTGACCCTCCAGAAATATCTACCATATAGAGCTCCATGCATATCCTTCCAGAATTTTTAATATGTATATAGTTATTTAAATGATAAAATATATAGCAGGTATATAGACAGATGCATACACATGAAATTTCCTGTTTTACCATTTAACTGCATAAAAATAGACCTGTTTCCAAGTTACTGTATTAGGTTTTACCTCCTTTTTAACAGGTGAGAGTATTGATGCTATTCTGTTCTACAGAGGTCACAAAATATATGAACTCAATCCTCATTAATGGATGCTCAGTTACTTCCTGTATTTTGCTCTTACAAATAATACTGTAATGAGCAGCACTGAGCCCAGATCTTTTCACACCTTGTTGTTATTTCTGTATGATAGACACCTGGAAGTGTGATGGCAGAGTCCTAGGGCAGGCACATTTACCATTTTGATAGAGACTGACAATTACAAATATTTTTGAAGTATTGTATAAAGCTTTCACGGACCGAGTAGCCCCTCTGGGCAGTGGCCTCTAGAATTGCACAAAATGACTAAGATAAATATACTACTGTCAAAAGATGGTGATTTATCAGAAAACCAAAGACATGACTGATGTGTGTTCCGATTTCTACTTTTTCCAGCAAAGCAAATTTAGAAGTTCAGCATCTTAAAGAAATAAGCTTTTTCTCTAGTATAAAAAAAGGAGTAAAGGAACATATAACTAATCGCATCATATGGTACACTAGTCACCACCTTTCTTGGTGCCTGCAAACTTCTCCCCAAGGACCAACCCACTTTGGTTGGTCCAAAGTTTTTAGAATTTTCTTTTCCTGCAAAATTCTTTCTCCCAGTATCTGTACCCCTTCCTCAGAATCCTCCCTTCCCCCACCAAAAAAAAAAATTTTTTTTTTTTTCAAACAAAAACGAGACTCTACTGTTAGGGACTTCCCTGGTGGCACAGTGGTTAAGAATCCGCCTGCCAGTGCAGGGGACACGAGTTCAAGCCCTGGTCCGGGAAGATCCCACATGCTGCGGAGCAACTAAGCCCTTGTGCCACAACTACTGAGCCTGCGCTCTAGAGCCTGCAAGCCACAACTGCTGAGCCCACATGCCACAAATACTGAAGCTCACGTGCCTAGAGCCCATGCTCCACAACGAGAAGCCACTGCAATGAGAAGCCCGTGCACCGCAATGAAGAGTACCCCTGCTCACTGCCACTAGAGAAAGCCTGCATGCAGCAACAAAGACCCAATACAGCCAAAAATAAATAAATTTATAAAAACAAAACAAAACAAAACAAAAGCTCTACTGTTTGTACTTGCACCTTTTAGGAAAAGAGATTAAAAAATAGATGATCAGATGTTACAACATAAAAGCCTCATTTTCATTTTGTGGATGACCTTAATATGTTTTGCCCTAAAGCATACATGGATGGTAGGAGATTGATGGGCTGTGAAAAACAAAAACAAACTCATAAAAAGTTAACGTATCAGAAATAGCAGTATCAGCAGCAGAAATGTCTGCACAGCAACTGAGTGGTTTTGAAAGCTCTTGAGACATCTCTTCTGATGCATTAGTAGTATTAAGTGGATCAGGGCTAACAAGATCCATCTTTACATATATCTCCTTATATTCATATTTTGTATCGTAGGAAACTAAGCCATATGGTCTAGATTAAGGACACCAGATGTATTCTTTTTATCTTATATTTCAGAAACATTGGTTCATTGAATCTACGGTATATAAATGGTATATTTCTGATATAAAGAAACATAGTTTGTTCAAATTCTTCAGTTTGAGAAATCCCACATAAAAAAGATTTTTAATTATGCCATATAGTGCTTACCTGAAGAAGCACTCTTGTAGTATCTTTCCCTTAATGATGATCCTAGTCATGGATTAAGTCAAACTGTCACTGTTGTACCAACAAGCAATTATACCTTACAAATCAATCTTCTCGTTTTTCTTTAATTTACCATTCATTTGTGAGGCACATTGTAAACATAGAGTATTTGCAGTTATTCAGGTTAGGCTAAGTAGTACATATTATGTTAAAAGCTGAAAAATATTTTATAAACTAAGTTGCTATGATTTATTAAGTCAGGTAGGTATACTTCTGATTTGATGGACAAATTAACTTCTCCCTGTTCCATGACCACAACCTTTTCTTCAGGCTTTATCACAATTTGTTGGAAAGGAAAACCATGAAGAGAGTATTACTGCATTATCACACATAAATATTATCAGGAAAAATCATCTAAAAGATGTTCCACCACTCTTAGTGACCTCAAAACCTCCACTTAACAAAACTGTTATAAAGTTGTAAAGTGCCTGTTGGCATTTAATACAAGGTTAAAAAATATGGCAGGTATTTGATAAACATTTCTCTACAGATAAAAAAGTCATTTGAAACTTACCGTGGGTTAGATTACTGACCGAGTAAAATAGAACATTTGAAAAGCAAAAACATGGGAAATTAGGTTTTTTTAAAAAAGAAATTTCTGCTGAATAGCACTGCAGTTTTTAACATGAACTAAAGGTATACATTCAAAATATTTTCATGGAAGCTCACAAAGTTTTGGTAAGAAGTGACTAAACAATGCAGGTGTGTGTATAAGTGCCCTTTACCTGTTCCCCACCAGTCACACAGGCATACCTTCTAAATGAAGCTAGTACGTTATTGATACATTTTCTCAAACTGAGGGTAGTTTATGTTCCTTTGTTACTGAATAAGTAGCCCGAACAGTGTCACAAGCCCATATTTATGTACATGGCACCACTCTCCCTGGGGTGTTCAATGATTTAAGAGACAGCATAGCATAATGAGAAGTTCCCTAAATGAGAATTGACAAGGTCTGGGATCAGATTCCCCACATAGCCATAGTTTTACTGATAATGATGACCTTGATCAAGTCCTTTTACCCCTCTGAGCTTCACTTTCCTTACTACTGGAATTAATGCGAGAGGGGAGGGGAGGATAGATGAACCCATAGAGAGTGAATCATGCGAGAAGTATACACTGTCCGCTCCCCTGCCCCCGCCAGTGTCTCTCCCAGTGCCTGTGGACACAAACATGCTTCCTGTCACTCTCAACCTTCTTTGATTTTAATTCACACACCAAAGGAACATTTTGCTCTTCTAAAACAGAGATCACAATCTTGTTAGCCAAATGTGGCCTCCAAAGGTCTTTCCTTTGACCCCTACTGGATTTCAACAAAATTTTGAGTCAGTAGTGAAAACAGAGGAAAGTCACGTAATTATCTGGGTTTTCAGTTGCTGTTGAGAGCCTGAGAAGCCTCACCCTCTTGGCTCTGTAGTACTACCTGGAAAGATATCTGCTAGAGCTTTGCTCCCTTCTAGAAGTTCTCCACAGTCTACACCAGCCCTAAGGATGGCCCTGACATTGAGACACACTTCAGTTGCCATTCATCTAAAGCTTATTATTATTACTTTTTTAAAAAATAGAGAAATATTTCTCTTTCCTGAGATGCCACTGAAAGTAGAGAAATGAAAGACAGCTTGTTGCACAAAAGGCTCCTTGTTGCACAGAAATGGGGAGGAGTACATTACTTGTGAAAGTGTTTACTGTTCAGTACCTGGTTATGTTTAACCATTTACCTAACCGACCTGGCCGCTTGAGCCACTGGAAACCTTGACACCTGCTTTAAGAGATCGTAACTTCCATCCTAGAAATAAAACAGTAAAGATGCCAAAACCGCTTAAGATTTTGTTGTTGACTAGATAGGCTAAAATATACAGGTCACTTAACTTTTCTAGACTTCAGAGCCCTCTTGTATAAAATGAAAATGCTGGACTAAGTAATCTCTAAGGCACCTCTCAGCTTACAATGCCACGATTTTAAAGTTTTACATCTTATAAGGAAGCCACCATGCAGTTACCGTCACAAATATTTACCCTGTTAAAAGTAGCCATCGGGCTTCCCTGGTGGTGCAGTGGTTGAGAGTCCGCCTGCCGATGCAGGGGACGCGGGTTCGTGCCCCGGTCCGGGAGGATCCCACGTGCCACGGAGCGGCTGGGCCCGTGAGCCATGGCCGCTGAGCCTGCACGACCGGAGCCTGTGCTCCGCAACGGGAGAGGCCACAACAGTGAGAGGCCCGGGTACCGCAAAAAAAAAAAAAAAAAGTAGCCATCATGTTTTCTCCTCCAACCTAAGGCAGATTTCAGTGACTACCTCTGTCATTTTCCATGTTGACAGTGTATATTGTGGTATCATAGCTTCAGAATGAAAACTCTGCTCAGATGCAACGTGTGCCTTTAAAATACATTTATGTTGTGCATTTGTAGCTTTGAACTGATGAGGTTGTGACCCTGGCAAGCCCTCATCAGCTGTGAGCTGCACTTCAGGTTCTTGTTAATAATAGCTAAAGCACTAAAGCTCGCTAATGGAGACTTAGAGCAGGTTCAAGGGTATCACCAGGAGAAAGCTGATCTCATTCTCATAAACTCTGACTCTTGAACGAAAAAAATAAAGTTAAAGCCCCCTGCCCCCATCAGAAATTCCCAAAGGACTGAGACTCATTACCGGGGAACTTTAAAAATATCAACCGGGGAACTTTAAAAATATCAATGTCTGGCTCCCATACCCAGCTATTCTGAGTTAATTGGTCAGGTGTGCAGCCTGGGAAGAAGGAATTTTAAAACACCTCAAATTGCGCTATTGTGAAAACACTGTTGTAATAAAACGTTGATTCACAGACTGTGAGCAAAGCCAGCTTGCCAGACAAAAGATTGAAAAGAGACCACAGTGAGGTCAAATTCATAGTTTTCTTAGTGTCTGCTTTTTTATTCAGATTCTAGCATGCTTGATTATATCCTGTAAATTTTTTTTCCCACGTTGGACAATGGAGAAGTTTGGGGAGAATTGTATAACACTATTTTGCAACAGACCCTTGGTGATTATTTTCTGATACGACCTAGAGTTTCATGTTAAATAATAAATGCTGGAGAAGATGTGGAGAAAAGGGAATCCTCCCACACTGTTGGTGGGAATGTAAATTGGTGCAGCCACTATGGATAAGAGTACGGAGGTTCCTTAAAAAAAAAAACTAAAAATAGAGTTACCCTATGATCCAGGAATGCCACTCCTGGGCATATACCCTGAGAAAACTCTAATTTGAAAAGACACATGCACCCCAGTGTTCATAGCGGCACTATTTACAATAGCCAAGACACGGAAGCAACCTAAGTGTCCATCAGAAGATGAATGGATAAAGAAGATGTTGTATATATATACAATAGAATACTACTCAGCCATAAAAAAGAATGAAATAATGCCATTTGCAGCAACATGGATGGACCTAGAGATTGTCATACTGAGTGAAGTAAGTCAGAGAAAGACAACTATCATATCACTTACATATCACTTACATGTGGAATCTAAAATATGATACTAATTAACTTCTTTACAAAAGAGAAACAGACTCATAGACATAGAAAACAAACTTAAGTTTACCAAAGGGGAAAAGATGGGGGGAGGGGTAAATTAGGAGTTTGGGATTAGCAGACACAAACTGCTGTATATAAAATAAATAAACAACAAGGTTCTACTGTATAGCACAGGGAATTACAGTCAATATCTTGTAATAAACCATAATGGAAAATAACATGAAAAAGAATATGTGTATGTATAACTGAATCATTTTGCTATATACCAGAAACTAACAGAACACTGTAAATCAACTACACTTCAATAAAAAATAAAATAAAACAAAATAATGAAAAGGAATAAGTAAATAAATAAGAGTTTCATGTTGGAGGAGTTTCACCCCACGTTTATTCTTCAGCATAATTTTTATGTTGACAGTTATTCGTTTTGAATACATGATGTAAGATCATAATTTGGTTAGCTAAAGAAAACTGTATTAAACTGAATTCAAAAAGTTGACAATTCAACTGCATATATTTTCTGTTTTGTAGAATGTAAATGCTCCCCACCCCTCAAAGAAAAGATAGTTACTTTTAGAACCTTTACATATGAACTACATCCACAAGACCCTTCTCTGCTCAGACATCCTATCTACTTGAGGAAGAAATGAGTTATAAAGAAGTGACTCCAGAATTTATCTAGCCCCACATTTTTATTTCACAGAAGAAGAAACTGACGTGCTTGATAACAAGAAGTTTGTCCCTGTTAGTAGATGGCAGACCCAGAAGTAGAACTCATATTCAGTATACTAGTCCATGATTTCTTCTCCTGAACCATCAGATTCCCACAAAGCTTTCCTCCCCTTTCTGTGAAACATCCATTCTGCCATTTTTACTTGTCCTAGAACGTCAGTGCGATACTGTCAAGTCTCACATAATGATTCTTGAACGCCAGGATATCGTTGCATGTGATATATACATATCCTGAATTAGAATGTAATGGATCAGTGCAGGTTTGCTTGGATTTCTCTGTCATTAGCTTCCAAAGTAATACTTCCAGACCATGTGCCAGTGCATGCCAGAAGTAAATATGCTGATCGCGTCTTTGGTTGATTATGACAGTCTTCTACTGCTGTTATACTAATACTTTTCCCATCTCCAACTGGCTTTACTTTTTGCAGCTTTGAGCAGTAATTCAGTCCCCTACGCCTCCCTGATTGGCTCTGTGTCCTCCCTCTCTAGCCAAACCACCACTCAGTCCATATATGATAATAACTCTCTCCCACGATTCGCTCGAAAAGGTCTAACCATCTTTGTCTCTATTATTTTCTCTGTTAAAGCACTGTAATGGATGTCCACATCATTCCATTTCCAGATAAACCTAGAGTCTCTTGTGCCTTTGCATTTCCACTCTTGTCATTGGGGGCGCCTCATCTGGATAAGATCACTTTAATTATTAGACCACCGTCGCCCACCCTCTCCTTCCACAACATGTAAATGAGTTCAATTCTACCATCTATAGGGAAAAGTTTCAGAAATGGGTTCCAACATTTATGTCCAAATGCATAATTATATCAGCAACAAAGAGTTTCTACTTCCAAGGCGACTCATTTTCATTGGATCTTCCATTAAGATTTTAGCTGGCTGAAAACAGACTTTCATAGCCATGAACACTAAAATACCACCTATCACAGCACAGTGCTAAAATGATTGGAAGAAGCAAAATAGTTTTTTACCTGACTTACCAAACCATTGATAATTCAGCATTTGAGACAAAGGAACTCACTGGGTGGCTTTCAATAACAGCACAATATCTAAAATACCCATAAAGTAATTACACATTGTGTTGACTTAGTGGTCACCATACCACAGCCCGAGACCCTCCAAAGAGTCCCAGGGACGGCAGAGTGTCAACATGGCTTCCAGTTTGAGCCCCTCCCTCATTCTTTTTCTACGTCAGAGGCTTCCCTGGGGGCATGCTAGTTCACGTTTTTCTAGTCAGCTGGAATCTGCATCTTTAAGACATGAGTCAGCAGTGCTCTCTCATGGTGCTCTTGAAAAATTAATCAGAAGAAGTAACATGTAAATCACATGAAAAGTGAGAAACCATTGTACAGCACAGGAATCACCAAAATTGGTGGATTATTTTTACCAGAACCTATGAATCTAACATACCTTCAGCTGGCAGACTGAACTAAGAGGTATCACCCACCGTCACTGCTTTCTTTCTTTTTCTACCTTCTTTTTCCTCTTCATCCTTTCACCATTTGCTCCCTTTCCTGCATTCATTTCCCATTAGTGGACAAAGATGTTTACACCTGAAGTGGATTGTAGGTTTGCTGGGGGTTAAATAACGGGGGCTTGGGGCAAAATACCACAAAGCTGTCAGTGTGGCCATCAATAAATGTCCAGGAGAAGGCTGCAACCCAATCTCTACAATCTGCTACGAGTGAAAACATTTTTGAAACTCAGTTTGGTGTCTGATTTTGTCATCAGTGATTATTGTCTGTGAGCTGTGGTGCATGTCCTTCTTTGTGTCCATGTATGCATGTGAATGTCACTCACCTACAGGTTTGTGAAATATTAAAGCGATCTTAATCTAGTCACAGTGTATAGTGGATCCTGTAAAAACCTGCAGCATTTTTATTAGTCCTTTTAAAAAGTATATCAGACTATCCATTTCATTTTTTTTTTTAACAAATTCATTCTCTTTTATTTTATTTACACCATCATTTCCTTTGCAGGTTCAGATGATTCCGGTTACCCTGGTAACCTTCATTCTTCAAGTTAGTTTTCCTTGATTATGCATAAGTCACTTTATGTTTCCTATCAAGCTATTACGCTTTTCCTTTTAGGGCTTTCTCAGTATGTTTTCTTAGTTCACTTTACACCATTTAATTCCACACAGTTTCCATTTCACACAGTGCAGGAGAAGGAGTTTGAAATGACATAACAGTCATTACTCAAAGCAGAAGTTGACATCAAGCCTGACTGTCAGTTTTCTCCACGAGCTAACTGCATTGATTCATAGCACAATAACGCTTTCTTTCACACTAGGAGTGTTAGTTTGGGGATTATGCTTGGTAGCTTTTCATTTGGCTACAAAATTCATCCTTCCAGAGCATGTCCTGCTTTGAGTAACCAAACGATCTGCCTGCTTCCTCACATTAAACATCTTTACTACTCACATATTTTCAGGCCATTTCTAACTATAGTATTCTCTATATTTTGGAATAGTTAGCTTCATTCGTTTTCAAATGTCTTTATTCTTTCCTTTTAATAGGTATGGCTAGCCATCCTCCAATACCTATCTTGGAACTCGCAGATCACATTGAAAGGTTAAAAGCAAATGACAACTTGAAGTTTTCCCAGGAATATGAGGTAATTAAGTGTGTTTATACTTGACAGTATTCTCAAGAATTGCCCCCCTCTTCTTTTTGACCTTTGTTCTTTTTGATGAAAAAGAACTTCATCAGTTCTTTTTCCTTTAAATATGACTCAGCATCTGATATAAAAGTTTATAACAAATAGCCAACTTAAAAGTATCTGTACAATTAATGTAGTAGTTGTACTCTGAAAGGTGTTGAATTATTTATATGCGTTTGGTGTTACTTAATGAGGTTGATTTATCTTCGCTGATTTCAAGTTCATAGACTATACTGAATGTATAAGGTTCCCAGTATACTAAAGGGGTGCCAAATACACTGATTTACGGTCAGAAGGCTCACTGAAAAAGAAATTACACGGAATAAGCAGATTTCCCAGTACTCTTTTTCAGTTTTACATGGCCTGAAAACTGTAATTATTAAGTACATACACATGATTTTACCATTCAGTCTAAATAATATTAGGGCTAATATTAAGATAGTAATATGTTCGCAGAAAGCTGCCTGTTTTTGAAGCAATGGTGAACTTAATGGTATCTTAAATTTTCAGAATGCTTAAAGGTTTTGTGTGAATCCTTGATGAAAATGAATAAAAAATTGTTGTATATGTCTGGGTATTTGGATATTGTGGCATTTATCAAGCAGAAAGTCGTAAAACTGGATATTTATGGTATTTCCCAGAAACCGGGACCCACCGTGAAACCAGTCCATGGATTATTCATAACTAAATGATCATTTATCTTTTAGATCAAGTTTAACTTAGCGTAAGATTAACATGTCCAACTAAAGTCTTCTAATTGTGCCAAATAACAAAACTGTCTGGAACAGTTCAAATTCTACCATAAAGAGTTTCGAATTTACTTAACGGGAGTCTTAAAACACATCCTTGTTACATCCTTTGGTTTCTGTTTTATCAACCTGAAATGAGGCTGATGGACTAGGTACCTCTCAGTCCCTAGCAGCTCTAACATTTTGCCCTGTCATATTCGGTTAGAAAACCGTAAGAGGAGCCCTAACCTCAAGTGGCTAGAGGGATATCAACTATGTGAAGAAGCTCCATGTAAGAGAACGTGGCGCAGTGGTGCCTGCGGCAGTCTGGATATTTGCATGGACTTTCTAAAGTCTTTAAGCATTGCAAATTTTGATTATTTAAATTATTGTGCTGGCTAAGCAAAACCTATCTGTAGCCCCGTGTACCTTCTTCACCTTCAAGAGCTGGTAACCTTTTATGCAATTTACACACTCCAGCATCTTTGTCAAATATTTGATAGAACGCAAAGGAGATTTTGTTTGTTTGCTCATTGGCTGAGTTACATTTTCCTGTATTCTGTTCTAAGCATTTAGGAGAACGTTTTCAATTTTAGGAAACACATTGGATTGTGAATTGTCTTTATTTTCTAAATGGGCTGCTGCTTATTTCTTTCCTGTTCTTCCTCTTAGTCATAAAGACTCTTTTTAAATTATGCAGTATTCTTTAAAATAGTTTCTGTAGTTTCTGGTTTGAGGCTTGAGGCTGAAATTTGAGTTTTAAAAAGAAAACAAGGCATGTGATGAACGCCATTTGGGGCAACATAAAAACTCTTAGTTGAGTGTGTTAGTTTTCACCAACCAGAATCTTTCACTCCTCCAACCTCCTCTTTATTGTTATCGTGAGTGTTGTTATTGTTATGCTTAGTGTTTCGCTATGTGTGATATGATGGGTCACCAAAAAAAATAAAACTTGATAGCTCAACCTGTTAATAAGCTATTAATTGTCAATACCATTGACAGTATTTGCATCATTCAAGCAATCTCAGTTGTATGCGTTGACTACAATAACTGGCCTCCTTTAAATATGGAATTTCTCCAGAAATGCTACATGTAAAGACACTCTAATGATACTCATTTAGCCATTAGATTAGAAGTGCTCCTTGAAAGTAGTTACGAACTGCATGCTGGCAGCATTCCCATTAAGAACTCCCCCAGTAGCCGTCGACATGATAGCCCACACTGACTACCATTTATCACAACGATGATCTGTGATTAAAGCTCCCTGGGCATGAATTGACTCTATGGTGCCTTAACAGCCATGAAGGGGATATTTAAGTGATGTATTCATCTGTGATAATATGATAAAGACCTCTATGTAATATTTTAGGCCATAAGCAACACACTGAAAAAAAAAATTTTTTTGCATATTATCTCCATATAAATTTGAATAGATTTTTCAGTGAAGAAAATGGAGAAAACAAACACAAGCCATTATTTTCAAACATGTAATTATTTTGGCATAATCACTATGAATTAATGTTTACTCAGACCTCTCAAGATGGGTAAAGCTAAATTTGTTACTCTGATTCTAAGACTAAAGCAGAAGTTCAAGGCATGAAACCTGTTTGCACTGATCCTGAGGTCAGGATAGGAGGAAGTAGGTTTAAATTATAGCACAGTATTATTAGATCATGTGAGAGACTTCCTTTACTGTAAAGAAAATTGGTCTCAGACATCGGATTCAATGACAGCTGGAAGAAGGAACCTGAGAAATTAGTATAACTGCATCCTGAAGGTCTTTACAATTACTTCAGGCTTTTATTTTCTGCAATGCGACTGCCCAGTCCTACTAGAATTTCAGTCCAGAATTTGAGGATGGCATCTAGAATGCAGGGAACAAAGTCCTCCTTAAATGCGGCATCACTGTCAAAGTCAGTACATCAGGCCGGTGAACGTTTAGACTGATTCATAATAGTTGTGTAGGTCTTGCCAAATAAACTCTTAGCCAATGCCTATATATGGATCATTTGGAAGCCTAATTAAAATCCAAATTCCTGGTCCGAACTTCAGAAATCCTGGTTCAGTAGTTCAGCCATGGCAATTAGAAATGCCCATTTTATTTCTTTTTCCCCAGTTTTATTGAGACATAATTGAAATTTAACATTGTATTAGTTTAAGTCATATGATATAATGATTTGATATATGTGTATATTGCAAAATGATTACCACAATAAATTTAGTTACAATCTATCACCTCATATAGCTACAAATTTTTTTTCTTGTGACGAGACCTCTTAAGATCTACTCTTAGCAACTTTCAAATATACATTATTGTTAACCATAGTCACCATGTTGTATATTACATCCCCAGGACTTATCTTATACAGTTAACCCTTGAACAACATGGATTTGAACTGCACGAGTCCACTTATACATGGATATTTTTCAATAGTAAATGCCAACTACAAATTGGACATGTATTAACTCCTGCATTGCTCAAGGGTCAGTTGTAAAATGGAAGCTTTTGACCACCTTCACTCATTTCTGCCATCCTCCACCCTATGCCTCTGGCAACCACCAATCTGTTCTCTATTTCTAAAACAATTTTTTTTTTTTCAGATTCCACGTAAGTGAGGTCATACAGTATTTGTCTATCTGGCTTATTGCATTTAGCATGATGCCCATGCCCTCAAAGTCCATCCATGTTGTTACAAATGGCTGAATTTTCTTTAAGGTTGAATAATATTGTGTGTGTGTGTCACCCTCCAATCACACACACACACACACACACACACACACACACACACACATGACCCTCTGATCTTCATTTCACCATTTCCTAAGATGGCAAATATATCTGTGTATGAGATTCGTTTGACAGGCATCGCAGTCAGCATTATCATTATCAACATCATATACATGAATCCTATTTATATCAGATTGGCTATAAGTAACCACAGCCCCTAGAGTTTGCTTCATGGAAAATAAAGGGTCGTTTGTTTTATCTATTATCTATTATAAATGTATTTATTTATTTATATAGAGCCAAAGGCTACCCATGCAGGTATGCTTCAAGAACTGTTATCTAAAGTAAGTGAGACAGAGAAACACAAATATCATTTGATATCACTTATATGTGGAATCTAAAAAATGTTACAAATGAATTTATTTACAGAACAGAAACAAACATAGAAAACTTACGCTTACCGAAGGAGAAGGAGGGGGGCCTAAATTAGAAGCTTAGGATTGACAGATACACACTACTATAAATAAAATAGATAAACAACAAGGTCCTACTGTATAGCACAGGGAACTATATTCAAATATCTTTTAATAATCTATATTGGAAACAAATCTATAAAAAGAATAGAGAGAGAGAGAGGGAACTGAATCACTTTGCTGTACACCAGAAACTAACACAACATTGTAAACCAACTATACTTCAAGAAAAAATTTTAAAAATTTAAAAAAGAACTGTTATCTGAAACTGGAGGACTGTAGAGATTTTCCAACACCCTCTCTGAAACTCTCATCTTTGTGTTTTTCTCTGGGCTGCTCTATTCTTTCCCCTGTACAGGCCAGCTTCTTCTGTTTCTCCCACCCACGTACAGAAAATATATCCTTTGATCATATTTTCTTTTACGTAGAGTCCCCCTAAAGAGAGAGACAATTCTTCTTGTCAGTCAAATTCCAAATGCCAGAGAACAAACTCTAAACTTCAATTGACTCATTGGGTTGTGAAGACACACATTAGGACATAGCCGCTAACAGCCCATCCCTATATATCTGGTTCCTTCCTTGGACTGAAGAGAGCAAAGTTATTTCTGAGCTGGAGGAGGAACCAATAATTATCCACCATACTGCCGTGGAAAAGCACCACGCTAAGTGCTGAGAGGAATGTAAAACTTATAAGAAACCTTTATTTCCAGGATGTCTAGAATGCAAACTTAGATATATACCCTGTCCCCCACCCCCCAAAAATACTAAGAAGACCATCTAGAAGCTAATCCTAAGTACTAAGGCAATGCTGTTGGGATTCAGTAAAGGTACTGAAGAAAAGGTAGTACTGAGAGTATAACTCGGAAGAACAGGAGTAAGAAGCATTTTCTCAGGTGGACAATGTACTTCAGGTACATTATAGATTTTATACCTTTATTTTCTACGTTGAGAAAATAATCCCCCTTTTAAACATAGTTACAACAGCAAATTTTCTTCCAGCTTCCTAACAGCTGACTTACAAATTACTTTTTGGACCACAATCCATCCTGCCATTGGCAGTTAGACATGAATAGTTATCAAACATCTAGTTTCAAATCTGTCATCACTAGCTCTTTTTAGTGGTATTATCTTAAACATATATATATATACACACACACACATATATATATATATATATATATTTTTTTTAAACTACTACTATATCCGGTATCTGGTAATAAACTATAATGGAAAGGAATCTGGAAAAGAATATATATATTCTTTGCCGTACACCAGGAAAACTAACACAACATTGTAAATCAACTATACTTCAATTAAATAAATAAAATAAAATAAAACTCAACTACTCTGAGGATCAGTTTTGTTGTTGCAATCGGAGAAGGGCGAGAAGCTGTGGTTCACAGAAGGCCTATCAGAAGGATACCTTTGACCTATTTTGTTCCCACCACAAAGTCTGGTCCCAGTGTCTTTGCTGCCATCTGTGGGAAGTCTCTTATCTTTAATCTCAGCCCCCGTGTGTCTCCAACATTTAGCATCATAGTGTGCTGAGAGTTTCCTCCTGTACTCATGGCAACACTCTCACATCTCCAGTCTGTACGGTCGATAGTGAGCCTCTTATCTGAAACATTCCAGATAACAGTGCCCTGTCTTTCCATTTTAATGACAGCATGTATGTGGCACCTTTGTCTAATAAGCTAAAATCTTCACAATACTGGTGAGACAGGTAAAGGAAAAAGATATATTACTTCCTCATGAATAATGACATGTATCAAGACAGTGCTAAGATATATAGAGACATTAAAAAACAGTGCTTCGATCCTATTTTTAAATGTTTAGAGCTGGAACAGACCTCAGAGATCATGTAGTTTAACCTTCTCATCTTAGAGGTAGGGAACAAGAGATTGAGAAAGGAGCGACTTGCTCAGGCTCACACACCTAGTATGTGGCTGAACCAAGCCACAAATTCACGCCTTCTTGTTCTTGGAAGAACACCGTACCTTAACTCACCTGCTCTAGACACCAAAATATTTTACTGTTTGTTACTTACTACGTGTTGATTATAGAGTCCGGAAACCTAAGTCTTCAACTAGATCAATACTTATTCTAAAAATTTTTGTGAAAATGTCATAGTAACCAATTTGCATTGCATGATTTTCACTGGGAAAACCAGTAGTTTTTCTATGACATGCTAAGGACACATTTCTTTTCTCCATAGACAGTTTCTTCATTTCCAGTGGTAAACGTTATATTTCTCTACAGAGGGACAAATTGTCTGTCATCAAAGCAATGACCACAAAAGAAAACATTTCTATTTTCCCTAGAAAAAGGCTCTCGATGTATCGGACCACGTATGTGTGCCAGGGTGCATTCATAGGCAGAAAGCCTTCGTTGCTCATGTTTTATAAACCTCCAAGCATTCATAAGGCAAAATTACTTGTCATATCTGCTTTCAACTAATTTATAATTTATGTGTAAACTCATGACAATGGACATGCATTAGAGCCTCACAGAGATGCAAACAAGAAACCAAACACACACACACGCACACCCCTCTGACTTTTTGGCTAGCTTTCAATGCACTGAAGTTTTCTTCTAAGTGGCTCCTCTGTCTTTCTGAAGTAAGGAAGTGGTGGCTGACAGAGATCTATTTTCATCTTTTATGCGGAGTTGATGAGTAGAATTGACCAGGGAAAAGCCTCCATTTGTAAATATTTTTTGACACATGAGTTACAAGAGATTTTTTTTTTTTTTTTTAGTTTTGAACAAATTATGGTGGCTTGTGTAATAGATGAAAAAATGAATGACTTTATGAAATAAAAAGTAGTAACAACCTTTTCATACCTGGGTTAGATAAACCAAGTTAAACTTCCTTCCTTCAGGGGGGGACGAATGGCAAAATTTACTATTCCAAAGTGGAACATCCTGAATACTGTAGCAATGGGGGTGAGAGTAGGGGAGTCATTATCTACTTTCTTAAGAACATGGCAGTTGGCCTGCTTCAGATTGGGCCCAAACCCCTCTGCATGCCACTCAGGGCCTTGTACTCACTGAGCTAACAGTGCGGGTAGTATGGCACAGTGGCTAAGAACACAGGCCTTTGAGTCAGGCTGTTTGGCTCAAGCTGTGTGACCTTAAGCAAATAACTGAACCTCTCTGTAGTTTACTTTATCTCTAAAATGGAAGTAATCATAGTACCTACCTCATAGGTAACTAAAAATAAATGAATACATATGAAATGTTCAGCAGAGTCCCTGATACAAGTGCTCAGTAGTCTGAGTAGGTACTATTTCCTCAAATAAATGCCATCAATTTTAAGATGCACATTCATTTCAGAGACGTGAAAATGTGCACAAAATAAATGTCTTTGAATCAATGAAACCCTGGCCTCTTCCCATCCCTGTCATTGGTCAGACCCCCAGGGCTTTGCTGAACTCAGTTAAACAACAACAACAACAAAAAAAAGTCAAAGAAGGAAAAAAGAAAACTTGCTAGTTTAAACCAGCACAATTAGCACTAGGTTGCCCTCTCTTTTATTCTACTCATTTCCTGTGTTTGAACATAAGCTTCTCCTGGCCAGATGTTACGCCTCTCTGTATGCTGTTGGCCACGTGGCAGCAAGCTCACCACTGGGCCTTCAGCAAATGCTTAGCCAAAGTGTGTGTCTGGATTGGTTTCTAAGTAAATTTACAGTTCACGGAAACTCTTTGTTGTGCTCAAAATTGCTAGTAGGAACAACAGGAGTGAACGGAACAGTGACTTTCTGTAAAAAGAGCTGCTCTTCTCATCCCCACCTGATTTATCAGCAGCTGAAGCCTTATTTTCAGACCTGTTTCTCTCAGAAAATAGACTGTCATTATCTTTGGACAGTACAGAAGTGAATGCATTTTAATGCAGACCCCTCTCAGATTTAACTCAAACGTACCTACTGATTAAACTCCCAGTACGAGTAAAGATGGGCCTGCCAGCTGGCAGTCTGAGAAGATGCTTTCTTTGTTCGTAGCTAAGGCCGGCCTCATCAAGTAAGATATAAAGGCACAGAGAGTCCATTCCCGGCTGGCTGCCATTCTGCATCTTGTAAACAAATCTAGCAGCACACAAAGACACAGCAGCTCACCTTAGAAGTAATGTTACATCCAAAACCAGGGTGTGTGTGTGTTTACAGTCGTTTATTCTTTCTGCACTTCTGTAGCTGTGAGAACTCAAACTGCAATCAAATTCTCAAGTTTCAAAGCTTATTTTTATTTGGGCTTCTTTAATGTTCTTAGACCCACTTTTTAAAAACCTCAAACATTTTCCTTGCCAAGGTTAAACTCCATATCTTTAATACTTGAGCTTTTTATTTTTTCTTCCAGGAGGCAAAGCGGCATCTTGGGGGAATCTCATGTAACTTTAGTTTTCTGTTTCTCAATCCTTGTTCTCACACAAGTTTGCCATAACTAATTGGCCCTTAACCATCACTGGACATTGTCCAAATTGTCTTTCCACCTGCTCCCATGTGGAGCCCAAGGCTCTCAGGAAACAATTAATCCTGAAGTGTCTCTAGTTCCAAAGCAAGCTTTCAACTTCAAAGAGACGATAGCAAGAACTAAAAAAGAGACCACTTTTTGAGTTTTGTTTTGATTTTAAAATGAAGTTGGGGTTTTAGGGCCAGAGTGATAAGTGTGCACTTAGAGGGTTACAATAGCAGATGCGGGAGCGAGCTTTGAAGTCAGGGAAAACAATGTTCATATTTTGACTCTGCCAATTAGTAGCTGTGCTGCTTGACCCTGAACCAGTTACTGCACCTCTGGTGGCCTTGGCTCTCTCTTATTTAAGATTAGAATATTAGTATCTACTCATAAGGTTGTTAGGAAGATGAATATATGTTAGGCACCTGGTCTCTTGCCTTTATGCTTCTTTACGAAGCAAGCATGAAGTAAACAGAAGTGGCCCACGATGTTGTGAACTTTAATACTCACGACCTACCTATTAGTCACTTAACAGCACTGAATTTGTTTCACTGCTCATTTTATCTGCTATAATATTCCCTTCTTCTGCCAAAAAGAAGCTCTATGAAAGCAATTAGGAGAAGGTGAGCGGAGATGAAGACAGAGCATGGCTATGATGTCTGCAAAGTTCTTTTCACATTTCATACGTAATGGAATTTCTGGAAATTAAATCCACATTAAGTATCCAGAAAGATTCAATTTCACTGATGAGTAGAACCTGTCCTACTGTCTCTGCCATGAATTTGAATGCCACTAGACAAGCTGTTTAACTCCCCCATCTCAGTTTCCTTCTTTATAAAAGGAGCAGTTTGAATGCCTTTGTCTATTTGACAAACATTACTGCAAAATAAAAAATGATCAAGAAATAAGCTTTGCCATGGATGAGTCCATAGTCTCCTAGGAAAAACAGAAAAGGAACCAGTAATCATAAAACATGGTGGGTGGTGCTGGGAGAAGGGAGCTTAGGAAGGGGCAGGTACGGAGGTGAGGCTTTCCCGAGAGCATCTGAGTTGAAAAGTCACTGAAGTTTGCTAGAAAAGGAAGACCTCAGGCCGAGGGAGATGCACATGCAGAGTCATGGACATGAGAAGAGGCCTGACTTATTCGGGGGACCCCGATGTGTTCGGTACCTGTCACTGCAATGTCAGGGTGCTGCTGTGGAGAGGTGAGGTGGATGCCAACATGCTGAGGTGTCTGCACCAGGTGATCTCAAAAGTATGCTCAAGTCATGGGAATGATTTCCTGCCTCTGATCCTAAAGCTGCAAACGCCCCGGGAAAAAAATAAGTGCATCTGGGTTTATATCACTTTTGAGTATAGCTTTTGGGTAGAATTTTAACAATGCTGCAGGAAAGGATTGGAGCAAGGGATGTCCTTTCTTTCTCTCTCTCTCTTTCTCACTCTTTTTCTCTCTCTTTCTTTCTTTCTCTAAATGGTAGTGGCACTATTATTCGCCATGGTTTTTCTACTGTGGTTGAACAGGTTGTCGTTCTATTTGAAAAACAGTTGTGGAGCACAGCACCATGTTGGAGAGTGATAAAAGTATTAAGACATTACATGAACATGAACCTGTGGATTTAGCAATGCCTTGGGAAACATTAGTCTTTTAGTCATCACAGATGCGGCAATTGGAATATTTGGCTTTTAACTGACAAGTTCATGTATACAGCATAATGAGAACTGCATTATTTCTCAGTTGCTGCGTAAGTCTCCTTAATGGTGGGTATTTATCAGTCGTCCAAACTCCAGCTCATGGAGATCCCTGAGTTAGTTCATTCTTTCTTTTCTCTTCTCTTCACCCTCCCCTCCCTCCTCTCTCTCACTCTCCCCCTCTCCCTGTCCCCCAACCCCCCACCCCACTGCCAGTTTTGCAGAATATTTCTTTATACCTTCTTCCATGGTATTAAGCTGCACAACATTTTAATATTATGATAATATTATCTAGCCTTTCTATAGGGCTTCACTGTCTAAAAAGTGCTTTCAAGGATAATGATAACATTTGTGTAGCAGTTACTACATCACTCTTCACAATACATTACATATATTAACTCATTCAGTCTTTCCACATAGGTACTATTAGTAGTCCCATGTTACAGAAGAGGGTACTGACCTGAACTACAGGAAAGTTAAATACCCTGTCTAACTTGTCACATAGCTAGTAAGTGGCAGAGCTTGGAAATGAACCTACATGGCTTGGTGGCGGGGTGATATACGGACCACAATAAATAGTTCCCTCTGCTGGTTGATTTCCTTCCACAGCAGTTTTCATTATGGTCTTAAAATGAAACAAATTATATGTCACTTTCTATTAAACTACTTGTTTTTTCTGATCCAAAATAAGGCACATTGGCCCATATTTCTGATTGGTATAATTATTTTTGTTTTTCAATATCATGGACAGTCTTTGAACAACAACAACACAAAAGGACTTGGTTTGCTTTGGATAAGAAACCTCATACCAGCCTTCCTCTTTGTGTTCTTATTTCTATTTTATTAAAAATTAGAAAGTTTGAAGATGAACAGTTATCGTTTATCCCTGAAAATGCAGAGCTAGCACTCCAACTCGAACCTTGTTGAACAGAGAATGCTATATCCAGTAAGTTGGACTAGAAATCATCAACTGACGAACTTGACTCTGTAACTTTTCCCATATAGTAGTGACTGCATTTGTCTTCCAATCTTGACCAGTTCACTAGGCAATTAAAGTGAAGAGAGGGAGCAGAAAGGAATGTTTGAAGGATTGGAAGGTATAAAGAAAGACCCAGTCTTAACTCTCAGAGAACATAGTAGGTATTGCTGCTTGTCTTGACATTTTAAACTGCAGAAGAGTCTACTTACTTCTTAAATCCTGAAGATTAAAAAAAAAAAAAAAAAGTGAAGAAATATGCTAGCAAAATGTTCTCTTCTTCGTCTATCACCAGTTCAATTCCAGCTTCATTTAGATAAAACCCACGATGAAAGGGAAACTTGTTCACTACAGTAAATTAAGTTTCATAAGTCTATTAAAATGATGTAAAGTGACATTTACCCTTAAGATTTTTAAAACATTCTTCCATATATGCAAAATCTTCTAAGTTTCTGCAATTTTTTTTTTTTTTTTTTTTTTGCGGTACGCGGGCCTCTCACTGTTGTGGCCTCTCCCGTCGCGGAGCACAGGCTCTGGACGCGCAGGCTCAGCGGCCATGGCTCACGGGCCCAGCCGCTCCGCGGCATGTGCGATCTTCCCGGACCGGGGCACGAACCTGTGTCCCCTGCATCAGCAGGCGGACTCTCAACCACTGCGACACCAGGGAAGCCCCCTGCAATTTAATTTTTTATAGGAGCTGAATGATTAAAAAGATAGAAGCTGTTACTTCACAATCAGAAGTTTGCCCTATTTCAAGACGGCAAAGTGTACAAACGCATTGCCTACATATATGTATTTCCATTCACTTCAGGGTTTACTGTTACTGTTTTGTTTGTTTTAGCTCCAACTTTTGTTTCTGCTAAAGTGAACAGTATGTCAAGTGGCCTGTAAGTTAATGAGCTGGATTGATGAGGCAGAAGCTTGGCATCAGATCGATGATCGCACTGAGTGACCTTTTATGATTCTCCCTAACCCTAGAATTCTGTTTCTCTGATTGTTATAAAACATGATTAAAAGTAGATATTATATAGAGGAGGTTCTGATGCCAGGTTTCCCTTCTGGTTTTTTTGTTTCTCATTGTGGTCATGCCCCACGCCAACCCTGCAGGCTAAGGTCAAATCTCTTCTATCCGTGTTCTGTAACTCAGGAGTGCGGGCATGGCTGAAGTGATTGAGAAACCGTAATGAGTATAGTTAATGAACAGTGAAATGCTTCCTCCCTTGTATTAAGAGCAGGTAGGGTACTGCATTAGCGATGGTAGAAGAACTTGGTCTCCTCCCCCCCCTCCCCCCCCAAGGTAATTAATTGACCTCCTTGTCATCAGTTGAGACATGAGGAGAATAAAAGTTTCTGCCTGAGCGTTGGAGTTGGTGGAGGTTGCTGTGCAACGGGGCATTGATTTCCCTTTTTGTTTCTTTTCTATTCCTTCCATATTGATCCTTCCTGTCACAGCTCAAGGAGTCTCCCATTACCTTAAAAAACGAAACAGAACACTGTCCGAAAGTTTCAGAAGTTTGAATCTAGTGTCATAAAGTTTCCACTGGGAATTATATTTGAGGATTTTCAAAATCTTCTAGTCTAGTCTACCTCTGTTGTTTTACTCAAGATATGACATTTTCCTGGAGGTTAAGAGACAGACATGGCTGAAGTCACTCAGCCAGTTTCTCATCTAACATTATATATAACAGCTAATGTTTTTCTGGTAGACTCCCTAAATAAAAATACACTAGTAAGTAAATAGAAATATTCTCAAAATAAAACTGTAGTAATACATGTTAAAGTCAGGTTAACTTGAAACAACAAAGAAGTTTTGCTGTCTATATGAGAACCCAAATTATGAAAAGAACTAGACATTTAGGTAGCTATCAAGGTTTGCGATAAAAGAGGTGACTTCTATTTATTGAAAGAAATAAGATGGTTTTAGGCCAAAAGGAAATTTATGTGATATATTTGGTATATTTTTCTTCATTATTTTGAGATAGAATTCATGTGTTATGAAGTACAGCATTTTAAAGTGTACAATTCACTGGATATACTTTATATTTGAATATTAAATGGATATATTATCAAGAATCAGGGAGACCACTAGGCTTTTTTCCCCTACATTTTCATGAAGATTTATGCTTCTTTGGTTTGCAACACGTTTAAACACCTGACAGAGGGAGCTCTTGGCTCTTGTGGAGTTGTTTGCAAATGCCAGTGTCAGAGTCTGGGGAAAGCTTGAGTAAAAGACCAATATTATGGTGAGACAGGTGGCTGGCACTGTGTATGTGGCAAGTTTGATTGACTCTTCGCTGTGCTTGAATCCATGGTATAGCAAGGGATCACAGTCTCTATTGTTTTACTGGTGTGTTTTCCACTAGAATCGAGCTTTTTCAGGGCAGGGAATGTATCATATTTATTGGGGTATCCCTGTGACTAGCAGGTAATATTGGGGTATTTACCCGTGACTAGCATGATGAATGTTACTGGAATGAATGTAGGAATAAGTGTAAAAAATGAATAGGAACACGGTATGCTCTTCACTTCTCCCTTTTCCCAAGCATAGTCACACAATATCAAGATGGACATCATTTATCAAATCATGAATAGAGATGCTTCATTAGCTTATAATATTACTGTACTGCAGCATAGGTCCTATGGGAACAGATGGGCAGCAACCTCATGGGCAATGGTCTTCTATCTAGGTGGAGAATCAACCTTTGGCTTCCTTGGTGGACCTCCCTTGGGCAATATATTAGTAGGACAGTGCGGGAGATCAAGGTTATCTGACAGGGATTCTGCACAGATAGGGAAGCCATTCATTCCTGTGCATAACCTAAAGCAGCAGAAGAATGCTGGTTGCAGAACTCACTTTTCCTATTCTCTATGTCTATAAAGAAAAATGATCTGTAGTTTTCATATCTCCAGGCCAACTCTGGGCAGGGAAATCATCTTTCCTCAAAGCTAAAAATCTGCCAGCAAGTTTCACAAAGACTAGTAGTTTCAATATTTATCTCTCTATAGTTTTATCATAAACATATTTGCATAAAAAGAACATGTCTGTTTTCTTAAGACTTCATCTGTTCTTGCTACTCATTTGCTCTTGAAAAGGGATATAATCTTTTTGTTTTTGATCTGTAATCATTCCCACAGCAAACAATTGTGATGCCACAAACCGAGGATTATAGTTTTCCTTAGAGAATAAACAAATGAACTCTGTGAAACAAAGCTGCTCATTTCTTCCAAATATCCCTGAGAGCAATGGAAGACAAATTCTAAAAATATTGGCTACCTCTAAAAAAAAATTTCTAAACACATGAATGCCCATTCCTTTAGAGGTCTGTTTCCTCTTCTAGCTTTATATTCAGTTCATCTTATACTACAGACATTTACTGAGTTCTTACTATGTACCAGGTACTTTGCTAAGCTCAGGGGATACAAAAATGAATAATACATAATCCTTGTCCTTGAATTTTGAGCGTAAAATTTCCTTCAGTTTTTTAGCCAAATTTTAGGCCATAGCTACAATAACTGGATTTTGTCAGGATTCCAATAACATGCAGCTATGAGTTTTACTCCAATGTAATAGAATTGGATTTTTGTCTATTTTTGTTTTGTTTTGTTTTTTAAAAAAATCTTTAATGGAGTATAATTGCTTTACCATGTTGTGTTAGTTTCTGCTGTATAACAAAGTGAATCAGCTATACATATACATAAATCCCCATATCTCCTCCCTCTTGGGTCTCCCTCCCACCCTCCCTATCCCACCCCTCTAGGTGGTCCCAAAGCACCGAGCTGATCTCCCTGTGCTATGTGGCTGCTTCCCACTAGCTATCTGTTTTACATTTGGTAGTGAATATATGTCCATGCCACTGTCTCACTTAGCCCCAGCTTACCCTTCCCCTCCCCATGTCCTCAAGTCCATTCTCTATGTCTGTGTCTTTATTCCTGTCCTGCCCCTAGGTTCTTCAGAACTTTTTTTTTTTTTTTTTTTTTAGATTCCACATATATGTGTTAGCATACCGTATTTTTCTCTTTCTGACTTACTTCACTCTGTATGACAGTCTCTAGGTCCATCCACCTCACTACAAATAACTCAATTTCGTTTCTTTTTATGGCTGAGTAATATTCCATTGTATATATGTGCCACATCTTTATCCATTCATCTGTTGATGGACACTTAGTTGCTTCCATGTCCTGGCTTTTGTAAATAGAGCTGCAGTGAACATTTGGTACATGACTCTTTTTGAATTATGGTTTTCTTAGGGTATATGCCCAGTAGTGGGATTGCTGGGTCATATGGTAGTTCTATTTTTAGTTTGTTTAAGGAACCTCCATACTCTTCTCCATGGTGGCCGTATCAATTTACATCCCTTTCAAACTACCAATGGCATTTTTCACAGAACTAGAACAAAACATTTCACAATAGCCAAAGCAGTCTTGAGAAGGAAAAGCAGAGCTGGAGGAATCAGGTTCCTGGACTTCAGACTATACTACAAAGCTACAGTAATCAAGACAGTATGGTACTGGCACAAAAACAGAAATATAGATCAATGGAACAGTATAGAAAGACCAGAGATAAACCCCCGCACATATGGTCACCTTATCTTTGATAAAGGAGGCAAGAATATACAATGGAGAAAAGACAGCCTCTTCAATAAGTGGTGCTGGGAAAACTGGACAGCTACATGTAAAAGAATAAAATTAGAACACTCCCTAACACTGTACACAAAAATAAACTCAAAATAGATTAAAGACCTAAATGTAAGGCCAGATACTATAAAACTCTTAGAGGAGAGCATAGGCAGAATACTCTATGTCTATATTTGTTATAACCACCATGTGAGGAGTGATGGGATTTTTTTGGTTTTCTAACATTCAATAAATTCAGATATTTAGAAATCCAGTTTGAGTTCTAGGAGCTATCTAAAATCTATTCTTCAAAGTCTGTATTTGCTAATTCCTTGGGCTGAAAAATAAATCCTTTAAACTTTTAGGTTTGTGGACCCATTTTAGAGAAAACATATTTCTTTTTCTCATATTCTGTTACTTGAATCTATTTAAATAAGATTAAGGAACAGAATTTGTTCTTTATTATGTTTCTGTGACAGAATTTTTAATGTTTCTTTAAGCAATAGGAACAATTATCAAACATAGTATTTTGTTATCATTTTAACCAAAATTCCTTAAAGAGATGAAATACATACCTCCAGGAAGTAGTATGAGATACTAAAGTATCATATAAATTTCTTTTTACTTCCCTTATTATAAAACCTACTTGTATTTTAAATATCTGTATTGTAAAAGAGGGTATATCTATTAGAAAACATCCTTTATGTTTGTTACTTTACCCTTATTGCTATTTATAAGATTGTTTAGGCTCTTTGTATTTTGTTTGCTATCTTGTTAAATTATCAAAGCATACCCTCAAATTGGAGTAAATAAGATTTATGCTGTGTAATAAAAAGCAGAGTCTATAATATTTTTTTCTTAATAAATAGACATTTTAAATAAACATATATAATTTTTTTCTTTTCAAGAATAAAGCTATGTTTACATTTATTGAATAGATTGATTGATAATACTTTCAATTTTGAAAAAATGGAGCTGTTTTTACAATATTACTTCTAAATAGACGTATATCTATCCCCTAGAAAGGGTATATCTATTCAACTTTTTCCAACATTGGATAGGAAAAGGGATATTTTTATTCCTCTAACGTACCATGGGCCTTGTTTAAATTGTGCAATTTTATGAACCATAGCTTATCCAATGGGTTATTTTCACTAGTCTTGATAATCAATATAGATTGCTGTAAGGTCAATGGATTTACAGCTTTCAGCTTTGATGGGGAAGATAATCTGAAGAAGGCATCAGCCTGTTACTTTCAGGTTCAAAATCTTTGTATATCTTTTTAAGACTCAGCATTATAAATCAGGGTGAAAGTGTAATTACAAAAGAACTGAGTTTCCCAATTTCAAAAGACTTTCACAGCAATAGAGACAAAAATCTAAAATTGTTAAAATTATATCAATATATTTTACTTGCACCTGTCCTGGGCTATCCATTTTATAGACTACAAAGATAAATAGTAAATTATATTTCATTCAGGAACTTATAGAGGAGTTGGAGAACTAAGGAATTATTACATGAAAAGGTAATTTATAATAATGAATTTAAACAATTTTAAAAGAAGCAAGGCTAAACGTAACTAACTGTCAAACGAATGGGCCACAGTGTAATGTATGGTGATGGTGCATGTGAAAGTACATGGGAGAGATCTCCAGGCAGGCAGGGATTAGAATCATGGGATTTAAGCTGCACCTTGCAAGAAAGGTAGGATTTAAAAAAAAAACAAAAACCAGAAATGATAACAAAAGTTCTCTCCAGACCAGAAGTATTCCAATATTAAAGAGGTCAGAATTGAGAACCTCTGACAAAGACAGAGGAAAATGGAGCCAAGGGCTGGAATTTTGGGCCATTCACCAGGACAGATTTTAACCAATTCAACATTTTTACTGAGGTGGCACGCACACTGAGGAACACAACATGGCAATCCTTGACTCTAAAGTACTTTAAGTCAGTACAGGAAACAAGACAGTGTAAGATAATATGAGACAAATGTAGAAACGGTGCTATAGGCATTCAAAAACTAATCATCCTAAGAATTCAATAAGCCATTTCAAAAAGAACTCCAGCTAGTCTTTAGAGTGTCAACGTTCACACACCTATGTGTTTGGATTACAGTTATTGTTTCTACTTTTGTCTTCACACACATAATTGTGAGCTTTCTATCCTGTTTTGTTTAATGTCCACTGCATCCCCTTAGTATAAATATGCCTCTTTTACTGACAACCTATATTTTGAGCATGGAGTTGTCTCTCTCACAATAGTTAACAGAATACTTGAGATGAGGATGGTCATATAGGATGACAACTGCCATAATGTTTTTGTGTCCAGATCCAGTAAACTATGGTTATGTGGTAACGCAACCCAGTTCTTTGTAATGACAGATTTATTGAAGACAAGCTTACGGAAGGATTATACTAGAAATCCTGTTAAAGTGCCATCTATTAAACCATTAGAATAGTCATTAAAACTATTAATGCAGACTTGTTATTCATGAGTTACTGGTTTCTCATCACTCTCAGGTCTCTGCCAATACTATTCTATCCTTTGCTCCATTGTGGCTATTCAGTTCCAAGGAATGAAAGTATATCAGCTTTCTCTCTTTCCTGCAGAATTTATGGGGTTGTGTGTGTGTGTGTGTGTGTGTGTGTGTGTGTGTGTGTGTGTGTGTGTGTCAGGGGAGGGGGGCAGTGTATGTGAGGGAGAGGAGGAGATGGAGGGAGAAGGGACATCGTTGAGAGGGTGGAAACTGAAACCCTGTGTCTATATGTTCTTAACTATATAGGGTAAAGATTTAAGACTTCTTTTAAATTTGATAAGAATTGTGTGAAAATCAAATTATATAGAAAGCTATAGCTTCTTTTTCCACGTTCAGAAAAATCTGGAAGTGAAAAGTACTGTGGGAATTATGTATCGTTAAACCAGAGTGAAAGATATATCCGGTGTTTAATCTATTTTCTTTAATATCCGCAGTTTTGAAATAAGCAACTCAACTTCATGATAGTAAATTTAAAGTCATAATTTATATATATGCGTTAGAGTGTAGTAGTTAAGAGCGCAGACTTCAAAGTCAGGAAACTGATTCACATCCCAGCTCCAGTTCTTTATGGACTACCAGGGGGATGGAAAGTGCCTTAACACCTTTAAGCCTCCATTTCTTTATTCATAACACAGACATAACAGTATCTACCTAAATTTGTTTTAGGAATTATGTGAGATTCAGTGCATAATGATGATGCTACCATCATCGTCATCATCAAAATCATAAATACTTTAACCTGATTATTTCTCAGTACCACTCTTCGATGAGGTTAGAGGGAGATAATCGAGTCCTGTGTTGGCCGTTTCAGTGTTTTTTCTTGTTCGTAAATCTACACTGAGCTTTATCTCCACAGATGGCCATAGAAGCCAGTTGAAAAACTTGACATGGATTTCTCAAAATACCCTCCAGAGTGTTGAGTCCTATAATCTGCCTGCTTTGCCTCTAACCATAAGAGGAAGTCAAATGTGCAGTTGTGAAGAGTGTCCTTCAACCCCCTTTTCCTCCCATTTTGGACATAGTACAATGTTTACAAAATGAAAAATTAAAGAACACGATAACATAAAATATTAAAATAATTATTGTTAAATGATAAACTGAGATATATTTAAAATTATGAAGAGTTTGCTTGAGCAAAAGTTTATTCAAATAGGGCAGCACCAAACCCAAAGTGGTTAGGAACACTCTGCAGACAGCAGCTGGGGAGAGACATGTAGGGAAAGTGGAAGCAAAGTAAGGAAATTACTGATTGGCTATAGTTTAAAGCCTAGGTGGCTGTGTGTGATTGGTTGTCCTTAGCATTTTGCTTTTGTAACCTTGAAGCATTTAAAGGCTTAGATTTTGGTTTGCTACTGTAGACTGCCATTGCATTAGAGCCACCTCAATCTAATGGCCTCCCTGTTTAATTAATTTAACATTATCAATCCCCACATCCCAGAGATAAGATGTATAACATTCTAGGTTTTTATATTGATTTTTGTATCTATATCTGCAGTATGTGTATATAAATGTATATATTTTAATAATAGTACTGTTTTATAGTTTTTTAACTTAACAGTAAAAGTGGACATATTTATGTCAGTAAATATAGAACAATTTCAATAGTTTCATACCTTTTTAAATACTATAAGTAATTAGTCTATTATATTAAATTTCCTATTTTTTTCATTGTTGTAAATGATTCTACAATGACTGTCCTATGCATTTGTCTAGCAGACAAACACGTTTTTCACTTTCAAGGCATTTAGGCAAAGTTTAGTGCCTGACGGTATGTCTGAAGTCTAACCCTAGGAGATGATGAATCAGTGACCAGCTTAGTTTGAAGAATGAGCACAGTGAGATGAATGGGAGTCAGCTGGGGAAGACAAAGTGAGCCCAAACTAAGCCTCCAGGTACCAAACTAAGCCTCCAGGTACCAAAAGGTACCATGAAAGTACCTTTTTTTTTTTCTTTTTTTGCGGTATGCGGGCCTCTCGCTGTTGTGGCCTCTCCTGTTACGGAGCACAGGCTCCGGACGCGCAGGCTCAGCGGCCATGGCTCAGGGCCCAGCCGCTCCGCGGCATGTGGGATCTTCCCGGACCGGGGCACGAACCCGTGTCCCCTGCATCAGCAGGCGGACTCTCAACCACTGCGCCACCAGGGAAGCCCTGAAAGTACCTTTTGATAAGGTCACTCTACTTCAGAACCTGATCCTTAGTTTTATAAACTTCTGAGTGGTAACTGATTTATGGGGACCTCGCTTTCATTAGTTATGTGATCTTAGTGGCTATGTCATACAGCTGTGATGACTGGATGCTACCATCTTTCTGAGAGGACCAAATCATGGTCATCATCCTCTCTGATCCTCTATTTTCTATGTGTCTATGACTTACTTTCTCTATCCCTGATTGACATAGAATTTCTTTAAGTACGTTAATGCAGATTTTTTTGAAAAATATTTTGATATATGTTCTAATACTTTAGAGCATATTATATTTGAAGACATATGTGATGGTGTAATTGTGTACTACTCAAGCAATAGAATAAACCTATGGTTCCATTTACAGAGCATTAAAAAAAAGTGAGGAAGAAATTATAGCTAATTATACCTATTTTACAATAATAATTTAAAATATTATGCAGTATGTTAGACACAAAAGCTTAACAATTTATATGGAATGATGAGTATATAAAGTCAGTTCCTTAACTTCGTTCTTTTCCTTCACAAGTGAATACACATCCAGCCAGTTTATGTACCATCACATTCCTCCCATCTACCACCCTGCCCCAGAAGGAAAAGTTATGTATAATCTGAGTAGGCTAAATTGCTGGATTAGTAGAGAGCAGGGTAAATGTGTATCAAGAATCACATGTTCTCTCTCTTCTTTTCTATCTTCTGTGCTGTTCCATAGGAAAGCTCAACAAAGGTGAATCACTGGGTCAGACCAGCCAGCTTCTCTCATTCTGGTTTTTATGTCCCACTCTTACATCAGCAGAGTAGATAAGTGGAATAGGTGTTGTTCTGAGGAAATTGCTGTCTTTACTTTTCCCCACTCACCCCATGTGATAGAGTTTGTATGTGAACTTAGTAAGTAGAACCTGCCATCTGTCTGTCTGTCTGTCTCTTACTCTCTTTCCATATATATGTATTCCCCTGGCTCTGATGGTTATGACACTATATCATGAAGCTAACCAAGACCCCAAGATATAGATGTGGATATGAAGAAGTTAGAGCCTGCTCTAACCTTATAATTTATTCCCCAAAGTGGGCCACTATGAGAGTGAAAGATGGTCCTATTAATAATTAAACTGGGACAGCAGATGTAAACTAGGATATAAGCCCCCCCACCCAACTCCAACACGTCTTCTTAATTAATTCGGTGGAAGCATCTATAATTTCTTTTAGTGATAATTTTGTATAAGTTGTCTTAAACATTTTATTTCACATATTACTTTTGAGTCTAAACAGATGTGCCAACATTTACAAAGAATGGTGAGGAATAAACACATTCATCTTGTTAATTCAGTACCAAAAAACAGTGCCCTTTTATTCATGGAAAAGAAAGGGTACCACTGTGAATTTTTAAGTTAAATGCTGAACATCAATTGCATTTAATAATTTTGTTTGTTACCTGTAGACAGTTCTCTTCATAAACATTGTAATTACTTTCTACCAATTCAATCAACTTTATCTCTTTAATCAGAGAGTTAATAAATTCCTAATAACATTTTCTTGCCCCAAACTGTCTAGGAAATTCTTAATTCCTTTTGCTTTTCCAAATAGCATTAGAAATCCTAGTCTGTGAATTATATTTATAAAATGATTCTCCATGAAGCTCTAGTCTATAAGATCAACTATAATTTTGTCCATCCCTTTTTTATTATTCACTTTAATTTGAAGCAGGCAATACACAGCTAAAACCTAAAACATTTGTATTAAAAGGTATCACCACCACCATCCCTCTAGAGCATTGCCTTTGGGAACTAGGAATAAATGTCTCTCTTCTTTTCTGCATTGAGTTATATCCAGGCAAATGTTGGAGCACATTAAAAATTCGAGTATAATTTTTAAAATTTGGGCCTTTAATTCTTTAGATCTTAAAACTGTACCTTCTTTTTTGAACCCTTATTTGAAAGAGGCACTCAAAAAATAATCTTCCAGAGTCACATATATCAAGTAAAATAGCTTATCTGCATAGTAGAGACCACATAGCTTTGTCCTACTGAGTTGAAAAGGAATCCAGTAGTGTGTTGTTGTTGCTGTTTTTGTCATTTTGAATCCATAGTAAATTAGGGTGAGTTAAATGTGCACGTAGGTGTAAATCCTCAAGAAATAAACTAACTCATCCTTAGTGCCAAGATATAAAAATGTCTATCAAAGGGCAGCCTGAGATATTTTCTCACCTAATATGGCTGAATGGCTTACTATGAGTATAGTTTGTCCTTTCTGCTTCTCTACATATCAATTCTAATAATGTAAATAAAGACATTATTGAGGGCATTTTCTATAAGTATTTGTTACATAATAAGTTATAATCAGAATTTCATTTCAAATCTTTAGGCAACATTTAAACTTGATGCAATTTTATCACTTATTTAAAGAAGAAAATTTAGCTATGTACAAAAAGTACCTGATGGAAACACTTTCTGATGCCTTCAATGAGTGTGGTATGTTTATAAATTATACATCCTTTTTCTCTTAAAGGTGGGGAATTCCCACATCCATTCATTAGTTAACACTGAGAGCCTTGAAAAATCCCTGTTTCAGTCCTTCAGACTCTAATGGTGGCCTAGATCAGAGGTACTTTATAGGGAAAGACATAGGAAGTTCTGTTAACTAATTGGGTAAAGAGAGAGAAAATAAAGGCACAAACCTGATGCCTGGATGACAGTAATTGAAAAAAGGAACACAGAGCAAACAGACCCAAGTATGTGACCTGCCAAAGCTAACCAGGGGCAAAAGGAAAGCAAGTACCCTGAGTTCTGATTCCCAGACTTTGCTCATCACCATACTTTCCACCCCTTCCTCACATTTCAGTTTTTAAAGTATCGTTGGATTCAACTGAACTCATGCTGTTCTCTTTGATGCAAGTACTCATTATGTCTTTTGCAGGCCTCTGCTAATTGTGCAAAATATAGCCCTTCCCAACTATGCAAACACTGGTCTTTTTCAAACGGATACATATTAATTTACCATTTTCAAATGGGGAGAGAGAATATGAATGAATGAGAATTTTAAAAAGGTTTCATAAGTGGCATGATACATTTAAAGTGATGAAAGGGAAAAACCTACAACTGAGAATACTCTACCTAGCAAGGCTCTCATTCAGATTTGATGGAGAAATCAAAAGCTTTACAGACAAGCAAAAGCTAAAAGAATTCAGCACCACCAAACCAACTTTACAGGAAATGTTAAAGGAACTTCTCTAGGCAAAAAAGGAGAGGCCACAACTAGCAATAAGAAAACTGTAGAAGAAAAATACTCACCAATAAAGGCAAAAACACTGTAAAGGTAGGAAATAATCCACACACAAAACAATTAGATGTAAAATATGATATCAAAAACAGTAATCATGAGAGGAAGAGAGTACAAAAGCAGGCTATTTAAAATGCATTTGAAATTAAGAGATCAGCAATATAAAATAATCACGTGTGTGTTTGTGTGTGTGTGTGTGTGTGTGTGTGTGTGTATGTATGGTAACAGCAAACCAAAAATCTATAATAGATATACACACAGAAAAGAAAAAGGAATCCAAACATAACACTAAAGATAGTCATCAAATCACAAGAGAACAAAAGAAAAGAAAAAAATCCAAAACAACCAAAAGACAGTAAGAACATACATATCAGATAATTACCTTAAATGTAAATGGACTAAATGCTGCATCCAAAACACACAGACTGGCTGAATGGATACAAAAACAAGACCCGTATATATTCTGCTTCCAAGAGACTCACGTCAGCTCTAGAGAGACATATAGACTGAAAGTGAGGGGACAGAAAAAGATATTCCATGCAAATAGAAATCAAAAGAAAGCTGGAGTAGCAAAGCTTACACATGACAAAATAGACTTAAAAACTGTTACAGGAGACAAAGAAGGACACTACATAATGATCAAGGGCTCAATCCAAGAAGATATAACAACTGTAAAAATATATGCACCCAACATAGGAGCACCTCAATATATAAGGTAAATATTAAAAGCCATAAAAGGAGAAATCAGCAGTAACATAATAATAGTAGGGGACTTTAACACCCCACTCACATCAATGGGACAGATCTTTCAGGCAGAAAATCAATAAGGAAACACAGGCATTAAATAACACATTAGACCAAATGGACTTAATTGACATTTATAGAGCATTCCATGCTATAGCAGCAGAATACACATCCTTTTCAAATGCACATGGACCATTCTCCAGGATAGACCACACGGTAGGCCACAAAAAACAAGCCTTGGTAATTTTAAGAAAATTGAAATCGGGGAGATCAAGAAGGCAGAATAAAAGGATATGGAGCTCATCTCCTACCACACATACATCAAAAATACATCTACAATTCTCACAGAATATCTACAGAACACTAGCAGAAGATCTCATACAACTAAAGGTACAAGAAAGATCACCACATAACCAGTTAGAACACAAGAAAAAGCGGGGGGCGGGGAGGGTGGATCAGAATGGGAACTAGAAATTATAGAGAGGAGCCAACTATAAAACTCACCAAGTCATAAGGCCAAGCTAAAGGCAATAAATAGCAAACTAAATAATTCAGAATGAATAAGTGATCTGGAAGATAGAATAATGGAAGTCACACAAAAAGAGCAGACAGAAAAATGAAAAAAAAAAAGCAATATATAAGACCTATGGAGTAATGTTAAGCATGTGAATCTGTGCATAAGAGGGATCCCAGAAATAGAAGAGAAATGGAGATCAAAAATGTATTTGAAGAAATTATGACTGAAAACTCCCCAAACCTAAATAAGGAAACAGATATCCAGGCACAGGAAGCACAGAAGGTCCCAAACAAGATGAAGCCAAACAGACCTACACCAAGATATATTAAAGGTAAAATGGCTAAGGTTAAAGAAAGGATTCTAAAGGCAGCAAGAGAAAAACAGAATTAATTACAAGGGAACCCCCATTAGGTTACTGGCTGATTTCTCTACAGAAACACTGCAGGCCAGAAGGGAGTGGCAAGATATATTCAAAGCCCTGAAAGGGAAAAACCTGCAACCCAGGATACTCTACCCAGCAAGATTATCACTTAGAATAGAAGGAGAGATAAAGAATTTCTCAGTCAATCAAAAACTAAAAGAATACAGCAGTACTAAACCTATCCTAAAAGAAACATTGAAAGGTCTTCTCTAAATAGAAAAGCAAGAATCTATAGGAAAGAGAAAATAACAATCAGAAAGTAAATCATTTTTTAAAAAGCCAGTACACAGAATTAAAAAAAAAAAAATGTTGTGAACGCGATAATAACTACAATGAACAGCAAAAGGGTAAATATGACGATGTAAAAGAGGACCTCAAAATCATAAAACATGGGAGAAAGGAGTAAGAAAATGTTGATCTTTTTTTTTAGAATGTGTTTGAGCCTATATGCTACCAGTCTAAAGCAAGTAGATATAATAAACATACTTGAAAAACCACAGCAACCACAAATTATAAACAGACAATAAATTCACAAAAACCAAAGAGAAGAGAACACAAGCATAACAAAAAGAAAACCATCTAACCACAAAAGGAAAGACAAAAAGAACAAGGAAGAAATATAAACCAACTGGAAAACAAGGTTTTAAATGGCAGTAAATACATATCTATCAATAATCACCTTAAATGTCAGTGGGCTAAATGCTCCAATCAAAAGACAGAGTGGCATACTGGATAATAAAACAAGAGCCTACAATATACTGCCTATAAGATACCCACTTTAGGGCAAAGAACACAGATAGATTGAAAGTGAGGGGATGGAAAAAGGTATTTTACGCAATTGGAAATGACAAGAAAGCGGAGGTAGCAATACTCCTATCAGACAAAACAGACTTTAAAACGAGGCCCATAAAAAATGATAAAGAAGGACACTATATATTGATAACAGGATCAATACAAGAAGAGGATATTACATTCATTAACATATAAGCACCCAATACAGGAGCACCTAAATAGATAAAACAAATACTAATATAAATAGAGGGAGAAATTGACAGGAATACAGTAATACTAGGAGACTTTAACACCCCATTACATCAACGGATATATCATCCAGACAGAAAATCAGTAAGGCAACAGAGACCCTAAATGACATAATAGAACAATTAGACATAATTGATATTTTCAGGACATTGCATACAAAAAAACCAGAATACACATGTTTTTCAAGTGCACATGGAACATTCTCTAGGATAGACCACATACTAGGGCACAAAATAAGCCTCAATAAATTTAAGATGACAGAAATTATTTCAAACATCTTTTCTGACCACAATGGCATGACACTAGAAATCAACCACAGAAAAAGAAATGAGAAAAAAATGATTACATGGAGACTGAACAATATGCTAATTAAAAAAAAATGGGTCAATGATGAAAAAGAGGAAATTAAAAAATGCTTTAAGACAAATGACAATGAAAACACAACCATACAAAATCTATGGGATGCAGCAAAAGCAGTCCTCAGAAGGAAGTTCATACTGATACAGGTCTTTCCCCCCAAAAAACAAGAAAAATCTCAAACAACCTAATGTACCACCAAAAAAATTAGAAAAAGAAGAGCAAACAACCTAAAGTCAGCAGAAGGAAGGAAATAATACAGATCAGAGAGAAAATAAATAAAAGAGATTAAAAAGATAGGAAAAAACAATAAAATAAAGAGCTAATTATTTGAAAGTGTAAAGAAAATCGACAAACCTCTGGCCAAGCTCACCAAGAAGAAAAGAGGGAGGAACCAAATAAACAAAAATAAGAAATGAAAGAGGAGAAATAACAAGGAATAACACAGAAACACACAAAAAAATAAGCAAACACTATGAGCAATTATATACCAACCAATTGGACAACGTAGAAGAAATGGACAAGTTTCTAGAAACATGCAGCCCACCAAAACTGAATCAAGAAGAAATAGATAGTTTGAACAGACAAATCACTAGAAGTGAAATAGAATCTGTAATTCAAAAAACTCTCTGCGAACAAAAGTCCAGAACCAGATGTGGAATTCTACTCAACAAACAAAGAAGAACCTTTGATCCTTCTCAAAGTCTTCCAAAAGACTGAAGAGGAGGGGACACTCACAAAGTCATTCTAAAGGTCACCCCGATACCAAAACCAGACAAAGGCACTACCAAAAGATAAAGTTACAGGCCAATATCTTTGAAGAATATAGATCCAAAAATTCTCAACAAAACATTAGCAAACTGGATGGAACAACACACAGAAAAGATCATACACCATGGTCAAGCTGGATTCATCCCAGGGTCACAAGGATGATTCAACATATGCAAATCCATCAATGGGGTACACCATATCAATTAAAGAAAAGACAAACCACATTATCATCTCAATAGATGCAGAATAAAGCATTTGATAGAATTCAACATCCATTCAAAATTAAATTCTCACAAAAGTGGGTATAGAGGGAACATATTTCAACATAATAAAGCTATTTATGACAAACCCACAGCCAACATAATATTCAACAGTGAAAAGCTGAAAGCTTTCCTGCTAAAATCCAGAATAAGACAAGGATGCCCACTATCACCATTTCTATTCAACATAGTATTGGGAGTTCTAGCCACATCAATCAGACAAAAATAAAGAAATAATATATATCCAAATGGGAAGGGAGGAAGTAAAATTGTCATTATATGCAGATGACAGGATACTATATGTAGAAAACCCTGAAGACTCCACACAAAAACTACTAGAATTTTAACGGATTCAGCAAGGTAGCAGGATACAAGATTAACACAGAAATCAGTTGCATTTCTTTACACTAACGATGAAATATCAGAAAGGGAAGGTAAAAAACAACCCTTTTAAAATCACATCAAAAAATAAAATACTTAGGAATAAACCTGACCAAGGAGGTTAAAGACTGAGAACTATAAAACACTGATAAATTAAAGATGATTCATTCATTCAAAGAAATGGAATGATATCCCATGGCTCTTGGGTTGGAAGAATTAATATTGTTATAATGGCCATACTACCCAAAGCAATCTACAGATTTAATGTGATCCCTATCAAATTACCCATGACATTTTTCACAGAACTCGAACAAATAATTCTAAAATTTATATGGAACCATAAAAGACCCTAAATTGCCAAAGCAATTTTGAGGGAAAAGAACAAAGCTGGAGGAATAATCCTCTCAGGTTTCAGACAATACTACAAAGCTACACTAATCAAAACATAGTGGTATTGGTACAAAAACACACAGGCGGATCAATGAAACAGAATGGCGAGCCCAGAAATAAACCTACACACCTACGGTCAATTAAATTTCAGCAAAGAAGGCAAGAACAAACAGTGGGGGAAAGTGAGTCTCTTTAGAGTCTCTTTAGCAAGTGTTGTTGGGAAAGCTAGACAGCTGCATGTAAATCAATGAAGTTAGAACACACCCTCACATCATACACAAAAATAAACTCAAAATCACTTAAAAACTTAAATATAAGACATGACACCATAAGACTCCTAGAAGAGAACACAAACAAAACATTCTGACATAAATCTTAGCAATGTTTTCTTAGGTCAGTCTCCCAAAGTAGTAAAAATAAAAGCAAAAATAAGCAAACTAATCAAACTTATAAGCTTCTGCCCAGCAAAGGAAACCATAAACAAAATGCAAAGACAACCTGTAGACTGGGAGAAAGTATTTGGAAATGATGCAAACAACAAGGACTTAATTTCCAAAATATACAAACAGTTCATACAACTCCGTAACAAAAAACCAAACAACCAAATTGAAAAATGGGCAGAAGACCTAAATAGACATTTCTCCAAAGAAGAGACACAGATCGCCAATGTGAAAAGATGCTCAACATCACTAGTTATTAGAGAAATACAAATCAAAACTACAATGAGGTATCACCTCACACCCGTCAGGATGGGCATCATTTAAAAAGTTTACAAATAATAAATGCTGGAGAGGGTGCGGAGAAAAGGGAACCCTCCTAGACTGTTGATGAGAATGTAAATTGGTACAGCCACTATGGAAAACAGTAGAGAGGTTTCTAAAAAGACTAAAACTAGAATTGCCATATGATCCAGCAATCCCACTCCTGGGCATATATCTGGAGAAAACTCTAATTTGAAAAGACACATGCACCCCAGTGTTCATAGCGGCACTATTTACAATAGCCAAGACATGGAAGCAACCTAAATGTTCATCAACAGATGAATGGATAAAGAAGATGTGGTACATGTATACAATGGAATACTACTCAGCCATTAAAAAAAAAAAGAAGAATGAAATAATGCCATTTGCAGCAACATGGATGGACCTAGCAGTTATCATGCTAAATGAAGTAAGTCAGAGACAAATATCATATGATATCACTTATATGTGGAATCTAAAATATGATACTGATGAACTTCTTTACAAAAGAAACAGACTCACAGACATAGAAAACAAACTGAATCCGGAAAAGAATATACATATATATAACTGAATCACTTTGATGTATACCTGAAACATTGTAAATCAACTTTACTTCAAGTTGAAACAAAAGCATGCCAAAAAAGAATTAATATTAAAAAGTAAAATTAAAAAGCCTTCATTTCAGAAATATACAGTCAATGGCAGATTGCTCTTCTAAACCTCAGAAAGGACTTGAGAATCTCTAGGGGCAAACCACACTGAGGACCAAATGGGCCTACTGATGGGGAACTATGTGGAAAGATAGTATTTTTCTGGAGGTTAAGGTCAATGAAAGTTCAATTCTCTGTATAAAGGATGCTTAGGTTGGTTAGTCAAGTAGCTGCTCTGTTACTTCTGTATAATTAAATCTTGTTAGTTGTTTTAAAACACACAAAAACAGGATATATCTTTTTTGTGGTTTCTCTTTGATGAGTTTCTAAAGGGAATTTTTTGAGGTTTTCTACTGGTGGAGTGAGAAGAGGAAGACAGAGCAACTTGTATGGTGTTTTGCACATGGGAATAATATTTTTCTTCTGGATAGAGAAGTTGAAATTTTACACCATATTTAAAGGGCTTTGCTGTAAGATGATGACTTCAGCTTTGTCAAAAAAGGTCACTCTCGTATCAAGATGTAATTTTACTCAATGACTGTAATCTGATGTGCAAACTCATGAGCACTTTTTTGTTTTGAATTTAGAATTGTAAATATAGATCAGAAGTACTATAGAGATTTTTGTTCCTAGCTTTCCCACTGTGTTTCAGGAGAACAACTGAAAGGCTTGTGTGAAACAGTCAAGGGATCTTCTCGAACTTGGCCAGACAGGAAGCATAGCACGGTGGCTAGTCACTCAGATGGGGGCAGGGGAGGGGTGTAGGGTACAGAATACCTCTGCCCCAAATCTAGCTTCTCTACCTAGTAGCTGTCTGACTCTGAGAAGGTAATTTAACTTCTCTGCACCTCAGTTTCCTCATCTACAGAGTTACGATAATAATGGTAACTAATTCCAGGGTCTGTGTGAAGATAAAATGGCTTAAGATATGTGAAGCACAAAGAAATGTAAATGAGAAGTTAAATGTTACATAAGTGTTAGTTATATAAAATACTTACATTTTAATTCTAGCTTTTTATCAAGAATACAGGGCAAAATTGTAAATCCATAACTTAAAACGTAGCTTTTATTTCCACTTAACCTATTTTTTTCTTCTTACCTATTTTAAGGCCAAGTTACAGTTGATTAAAGAAAAACTTAGAACTTTCAGACCATCAAGTGAAAGAGTACATAAATGCAAAATACTTGATATTAGCAAGTATTTAGCTAGGGCCTTCCCTTTCTTCTTTAAGTTACAGGGGGATTTTCCTTTTATTTTGTCACTTTTTCTCAGTAAGGCTAAGCCAGGGAGTTGAAGATGCGTTAGCATTAGAGTGATTCCGTCAAAAGCTATTGGGAGGAGAAACGGGAGTGTGTCATGTGTCAGGTGTGCAGGTAGGGAGGCTGTGCAGAATGGTATGTCATCTTGGTAAGGTTTTAGATGCTACATAGGGTTCATCTGGCACATCTTCAAGGGCATTGTTGATTGGAGAAACAAAAGTTAATATTATGAAATAGCATTCTTGTTTATAAATTCTGTGACAATGTAACATCCACATTTCATGTAAATTCTTAAAAAGTCTATTAATCAACTTTTGGTTGAATAAGTCTACTTTACTTCATTTCCAACTTGCAAAATTCTCAGGGGAGGCTGAAGAGGACCTGGTTAGGATTCTGGCTCAAGAGGGTCGAACTTTGAATTGAGTGACAAGAAGGAGGTAGATCCCAACTGAATGTTGTTTGGATAAAGAAGGAGGTAGATCCCAACTGAATGTTGTTTGGATAAACAGCCACAGAAGGATGAGCGGAGATAATCTGAGAGTCAAGCTCAGGAAAACCAAATACTAACAGCAAGAAATGATTGAATCCACTAGGAAAAGGGTGCTTATTTCAAATTGCTTTGAATAATATTGGGGTGGACTCAGCTTAATCTTACAGCAGGAAGATGCACGGTTAAGATGGGCTGGCCAAAATTATAAGGTTGAACTGAAAATCAACTTCTGGGGCTTCCCTGGTGGCGCAGTGGTTGAGAGTCCGCCTGCCGATGCGGGGGACATGGCTTCGTGCCCCGGTCCGGGAAGATCCCACATGCCGCGGAGTGGCTGCGCCCGTGAGCCATGGCCGCTGGGCCTGTGCGTCCGGAGCCTGTGCTCCGAGGCGGGAGAGGCCACAGAGGTGAGAGGCCCGCGTACCGGAAAAAAAAAAAAAAAAGCTCTCGACAAGAGAAGCCAGAAAACAAAGAAGCAAAGCAACAGTGTCTTCATTAGCACTAAGAAAAGCCTAAACATTGGGTTTTGAATATTAGGGTCTTATTGATCCATGATATCTTTGCCTCATTAACATGGATAATTGAAATTTGATTTTCCTCAACCAGTTTGTTTTAATCTAAAAGATCTTCTTATACCTCATCTACTTTCAGTAGTTATTCTTCTTTACTGAGTTTACTGCTCTCAGCATTCTGACAAGCTCCAAAATAATGACCTATGCTCTGTGTTGTTAAACATTCAGTCAGACAGATAGATACAGATGGATGGATATGTGTTGCACAAAGACAAGTCAGCATTATTTAATCAATGTTTGTTTGATCCTTGTAAAACGAGTATAAATGCAAGCTGCATCCCATCTGCTTTATCATCCATGTGAAGCCAACCTCATTTTTAAATCTTGATTTCTTATGTAATTGCCCCAGAATGACACAGTGTTGGGCTGCACCCCTTAGGCCTACAAGGCCTGTACTTGCCCAGCTCCAAGACCGAAGAAGGAGCCCAGGGTCAGCCACAGAGATATCAATGAATTTATATAAGCACTTAGTTTCTCTTAATCCAATTAAACAGCTCATCCACAAACCAGTCTTGGCCATGCCATTTAGACGCAGAGACATATTTCCAAGGTACACATAGACATGTATCTATACAAACAAAGAGATTTCACAGTTTTCCTGCTAGAGTTTAAAAAGGCCTCTTTGTTATTTTTTCTTCACTCTCAGAGACCAGATGATTAAAGTTCCTGAGAACCCAGGTAGATCATTTACATCTCAAAGGCACAAGAAGAGAAATACCAATTCCCTCTAGAAAGCTAACTTCCTCTTAGGGCATATGCAAAATAACAGTTTTAGAATGTCAAAAGAGTCCCATCTTGGACATTTTCAGGGATTTTCTTTCAGTTTCTAAATAGCCAATTCACTTTAAACAAATACCAGTGATAGACAGTAATACATATCATTCACTCACATTCACATGGCTCACTTTCAGAGGAACGTGAATCAACATTTAAGTTAACCTTCGCCTCAGCTGTCATCTCAGCCTCTTTGCCTTTCTTAATACAAAAACCAACAGCCAGCCCCGACCTGCGGCCACTGTTTTCCCACTCTTAACGGCGGCCAGTATCTCCACAAGGGCCTTGGGGTGTCTGTGAGAGTTCTGTGAACTCTCTCGGTGGGCCCCATTCATCAAGGCAGCCACTGCCGGGCCCCCGCATACTAGTGGACGGCCCCCCCGGGGATTTCTGCCGCAACTTTCAGGATTATCCCCACAACTTTTGGGTCCCACATGAGTGGCCGGCCACCCCGGGATCACAGCCGTAACTTTCAGGCCCCACTTGACAGTGGATGGCCCCTACAACTTGCCATTCCCCGTTCCTTCCTTCCCGACATCTCGGCGCTCACGGGAGTTTCCTCAGTCTCCTGGCCACTCCGCCAGTTGCTGGGCTGCACCCCCATGGGCCTGCCAGGCCTGTGCTTGCCCAGCTTCAAGACTGAAGAAAGAGCCCGGAGTCGGCGACAGAGACGTCAGTGGATTTATAAACGGGGGAGCTTACAGGTCAGAAGCGAGGTCCTGGAGCGACATCCCACCAAGATCAGACAGCAGACAGCAGCGGGCAGAACAGGGCGGCAGCCTTCGTGACGGGGGGAGGGGAGGTTACCACTTAAGTGGGGAATTGACTTCAGGTTGTCTTTGTTGGTTACCAGGGAAACTAGCAGAGGGGCATGCCCCTCACCGCCCCTTTGATAAGCTATCAGGTGGAGATGTTCTGATCTAAAGAGTAGAACCATCACTAGCTGGGGCCTGGGGCAAGTATGTAGGAAGGTCAGTCCTGTGAGTAGGGTGTAGGTGAAGCAGACAGTGGTCGAGCAGGGGAAGTACAGAGAGCAAGAGAACAGCCATCTTGGGTGGCCTGGTCATACACACAGGATGATCAGTTGGAAAGAAATATCATTTGGACTGATGGGATAAAGGATAGTTATGTTGAAGTCTGTTTCATAGGTTGGGCTTCTTCACTTTGCAGTGGCTTTCTGGATAGCGAAGTAGCACCGTGGCTTAGTAATTACCAGCTGTTAATCATCAGTGAGCTTTGAAATCACCCAAACCTGGGTTTGAGGCTAAATGTATGAATCTAGCTGTACGAGCAAATTACTTAACCTCCAAAATGCCTGCCACAGAGAAGTCCCTCAGTAAAATTTATTGAATTAGTCTTTCTTTACTTCAGTTTCCTTGTCTACAAAATGGAGAAAACAACAATACCTACCTCATGACATTTGTGAAAATTAAACAGGATACTGCATGTAAAGCATAATGACCTGGCAGCTATTATCATGATCCGATTACCTACAGGTCTTTATCTCTTGGGTCACATTCTAAGCCTAAACATATTAACATATGTGATATACAAGCTTATGTTTCCATTACTGGTTTTTAAACTCTTCTATGTAGGTATCAAATACAGCATGCAGACGGCTGCAAATATGTGGCAGGAGTGGAAATGAACATGAGTTCACAGTGTCTTTGAGTTGGTAGATGCAGTTTCATTAGTCTAATTAAATGCATGCCATTTACACATATGTGAGTGATCGTAATCCGAGGAACAAGGCCATCAGAGGGAGTAAGGTCTTCCACCAAAGGAGTGACTGTATATCAGTGAGCTTAGGAGCTTCTTGGGATATTTTAGAGAATGATGTGTAGGAAGCTTATGTACTCAGTCATGCTCATCAGTGTAAAGTGGATTATCAGTGGTAGTTGTACTTTCAGGATCACGTACTTAATTACTAAGCCATATGATAATGAATGTTAAAGTATTAACTAGCAATGCACTGCACATTGCAGTTTCCATAGTCCGTTCTCTAACTCCCATGTTAAAAGAAGGAATTAACTCCATGATTTCTCTTTATGAACTTTTCTCAGCAACAGTTATTCATCAGTTCAATTCATTTAAAAAACATTTGTTAAACCATTTATTGAGGCCTTTGTAGATGCAAAGACGACTAATGGTGTCTAGGTAGGATGGTGGCTAAGGACTCCAGAATTTAAGCTGAAGGTCACCCAGAGCCAGTGGAAGTTCTTAAACAGGGTCCTAACCTATCCAGGGCTGTGCTTTAGAATGTCTACTTGGGTATGAAGAATGGATTGGAGTGAGAGTTTAGCGAAGGGATTCCAATCAGACATCAGATACTGAAGGACTGGGATTGAGGGAATGATAGATTTGGGACGGATTTGAGAATTTTTTAAGGCAGGCTTGGTCATTGAATGGAGCTGCTTTGTGTGGAGAAGGCTCAAGGTTGACTTGAGAGCTGCCACCCAGGCATCTGAATGCTGCAACTCCCTTTAGCTCATGGCATACTTGGAGAGGAGTACATTCTGCAGAGGAGGTGATGAGCTTCCCTGGAAAAGCAAACTAGAAAGACCCCTAATTACATTATTCTTTAGACTCTAAGACGTGGATAATTATTTTGCTGAGTACAGTTCAATGATTGACTAGTTTATATACAGATTAGCATAGGCTAAGAAAGGAAAAAGGGTTTTATAATCCTTAGTAAATGAGAAGCTGCAATCTATACTGCTGAGAATTTTTGTATGTTTGGAGGCTTATTCATGACTGTTAATAGGCTTGACTCATTACACTTGTGAGTTTTATTACCGTGCTGAACTCTATCCATTTTAACACAAATGTGTGCATCCTTAATATTGTAACAGCTGTTGGATATATTTTAATTTCAAGTTCTACATATCCACATAAAAGCGTGGAAAATATCCAGTATCAAAAATAACTGTTAAAAATTTTATGAACATAACAAAGTGTGTTTACTTTTTAAAGAATTTCATCTGTATATAAACCTACTTTATCATTATGTCTGAAAACTTGATTTTGATCATTGAAAATCATGTTTCTATAATTACTGAACTCATATTTCCATATACCATGAAATTATGTCTTAAAAAAATGTCAGTATGCTATGATGAAAGAAAAAGTATTTTGATTTCCATAACATTGCAGGACATTAAAAAGTTCCCCAAAGTTTTATATCAAAGCCTGAATTCAGTCTCAAAATAATGGTTCTGCTTTAACCACAAAGAACTTTATATATTATTTTATATCTGTGAAATATTTATTTTAGATTATTGAACAACTTTGGTTGAACTAAGGCATCAAGGAAAGACATTAAAAATCAGAAAAAGTAAGTTTAAAATAAAGAATAAAAAGCAAACTTTGTAAACATGATAACACATAATGATAACTTAAGAAGCGATTAGATCCTATCTGCATTAGATTATAAATTAATATTCTAAGAAGATTATTTGATTTAACTGACCTCCCTTCTTTACTGTTATTCTTAACTGTTTGAATTGTACAAATTGCCTTGTGATAGTGGTCATAGTATGTTTTGGAGAAACAGACAAAATTTTAAGTTGCCCTCAAGATGTAAGCCTGCAGGTGAAGAAAGAAGAGCCTGTGCCTAGTGAATCCAGTGAATGATCAGTCAACTTAAAGAACAAGGTTAGGTCCACATAGGAAAGGGTAAGCAAGATAAAATAATGTTCACAGAACTAGAGAACTGGAAGGAATATTGAACCAAGATAACTTGGAAACTACAGCAGCAGAGAAGGAAATGGAAAAATTAAAAAAAAAAAAAAACCTGCCTCTCCACTATTAACAGAACACCTATATTGATTTCTTTTTTCCATTTGAATCAGTGTTGGTGACTATCACTGTTTTTTCCTATGATTAATCATTTCATCTTATGCTGGTTATATTAGTGTTCAGCTTCACAGCTAGGGTCGTCTTGATGAAGTGTAGCTTCAGAATTTCCTTTTTAAATCGTTTGTTACTTGTGATAAATGCCTATAATCTGATGTTATTCAGTATTGATTTTATGTATGTGTGCTGTTTTTCTTTTAAAGTCAATTGACCCTGGCCAGCAGTTCACATGGGAACATTCAAACTTGGAAGTAAACAAACCAAAGAACAGATATGCAAATGTAATCGCGTATGATCATTCCCGAGTTCTCCTCTCAGCAATAGAAGGTAAGGAAATGCAGATGTTATTTATACCTTTATTTTCATGGGTTTAAATATGTGCGTGAAAATATAGTTTTAACTAGGTGTTCAGCCATCTATGAAAATAGTTACTTAAGATTTAGGCGCTGCGGCTTCCCTGGTGGCGCAGTGGTTGAGAGTCTGCCTGCCGATGCAGGGGACGCAGGTTCGTGCCCTGGTCCGGGAAGGTCCCACACGCCGCGGAGCGGCTGGGCCCGTGAGCCATGGCCGCTGGGCCTGCGCGTCCGGAGCCTGTGCTCCGCAACGGGAGAGGCCACAACAGTGAGAGGCCCGCATAACGCAAAAAAAAAAAAAACAAGATTTAGGCGCTGCTTGTTCTCACTTTTTCTTTCTCATACAAATAAACCAATCCTTGAGCACACAATATCCTTGACTCCATGTAACACAAGGGCATTCCTCATTACCTTCTTGCTTCTACCCTGGATGAAAGATTTCATAATGCAGTTCATGCTTATATAGGGGAAGCAAATTGAGGTTGCCCATTTTACTGATGGTTGCTGATGGTTATGAATAAACAGGTGACTGTCGGAAGATGCCCATAGACTGTTACTTAAAAATGGTGAGGGGCTTGTTTGTCAATAACTCTGGATAACCACTAGGAACGGCCAAAAAGTTAGGAGTGGTGATGTGACGATCAATAAAAATTAAGCACATTAGAAATGTCTAGCTCATCTAATTTGTGGACTGCTTGGTAATCTCTCTCACAATTGTAGTAGTAAGGAGTTTATTCCAGAAGGAATGATTGCTCCTAGAAGATGAGGATTATTCCTCAAGTATACCTAGCTTCTCTGAAGGATTCAGGAGACTATTATCCATTCACCCCTTTCCAATAATGAATCCTTCTCACATGGCATATTAAAGACACTTAGGAGCTCATGTTCAGCACTCAGCATTTTGTTAGTCTTTTATGGCCATAGTAGTGCATTGGATTGCTTTCCTTAGAACGTAGTTTACAATGTCACTTAAATCCTAACCTGGACTACCGACTGCCACATACCACATTCATCCTCACTGGCATTCAGAAGAGCTTTGTGGCTTCTTCATACTTGAAAGGTCACTGCTTACCCTCTTCCAGATGTTTTATAAAACATAAAATAATACCAGCTTCAGACCTGGACCTTTTTAGTACCTTAACAGTTGAAACAGTTTCATCTATAGCTGTTCAAGTACCTTTCCCTTTTTTCTGCTTCCGAAATCTATGATGACCACCACTTTATCTCATAACTCTGACCAAGTCCTACCTGCCTCCCTAGTATCCAAAGTTAATTTGAAAGTGAGACTCTGCTTAGAAGCTTTCCCAGTCAGCACCAATTTTGGAGGAATAAGAACGACCTTGTGGCATTTGAGCAAGTCCATACCTCAGTCCCCGTTTCTCAAAATGGTATTATGTGGCATAGATATATTTTGTAAAATTCTCACAATCGATTTTACTTTTGCTGTTGGAAAATGGCTTAATCCCTTTTTGAGCCAATTCAAGATGCTAGGTGTTCAGGAGTTAACTTTTTTCCATATTGAAAAAATTGATCAGTTTTATCAGAGTTCCCCCAATGCTAGTTCAAGCAGGATAGCGTCAAATAGGTAGTTGCTTCTTTTGAGGTCCTGTTTAAAAACTGTAAATGGTATATGTGGATGATTAGCATATAGGGTTTACATTTTACCTATCTCCCATCTTAAAATGTAAAAAACTATAGTAGCAATTTCTTGTCTCAAGTCTCTTAAATCATATGCAGAGTAAATAAGAAAGTAAACCAAGTCACACATAGAGGAGAGAAATCTTTTTTGTCATGAGTGAAGCAAGGTAAATTATAAAAATAAAATAAGTGAATGTAAATTGAGAACCCAGTTGGCATGATCTTGGCTAGAGAACTTGTCATTCTGCCTTTGCTGTATTGTAGCATCGTTTCCACTCAGAATTAGGTCATTCGGTACTACCACTTCCGTGTACTTTTCCCTGCTTTGTCATTATTTTCCTTAACCTGTTATTTTCCACCACCTTAACAGTAAAGTGTGTCGAAGGACAAAGAATCTGCCTCCTTGTACCTTTATTATGATAGTTGGAAACTATGTACATTTCATTCCTATGCTATTTTTACAGTATAAGAGCCAAAGCAGTTGAATCACACTAAAACCTGCCTTTTTATAGCTCTGTGCCCATAAATACACCCTAAATCTAGAGATGACCTAGAAAACAAAAGTTTTTCAATTTTAAGTGTTGTGCAAAAGGTTAGAAGCATTTAATTGAAGCTTATGGGCTATACAGAAAGCTGTAATCTAGATTACAGCCATGAACAGCATTTTGTCTTTGACTAAGCCCTAGCCAGTAGATATTTAAGGGGAAAAGCAATCATCCTGTATCTTAAACACAGAAAAAATACCAGCAACTGGAACCACAGAAGCACTAACTGAGGCTTCTCCTATAAAGGGAGCTTTGATAACACAGAGCCAGATTTTTAAAGTATATTAAAATGTTAAGTGACTTCATGCGCAATTTATAAAATGTAACGTGCTTGTTTTAGGTTCTACCCGCGGTGATAACTTACATGACTGTGGTTAAATGTTTTATTTGGGGCGTTTTTGTTGTCGTCCTTCTCTCAGTGGTCTGATCACTCTCTTCATTTTACTTTGCAGAGTGATCTGATGGCATTACAGAAAAAACTGGGTGTTGCCACAGTGACTCGTGTTGTCTTTATCTTGGTTTAATAGAGCAAAACTTTTAACATACTTCCACTGAAAGATGACAAGGGAAAAACTTAAAAGAATCAGGAACTGCATATGGGCACCAACGTGCTTACTGAACCCCTTGAAAATAGTGACACTTCATGACGTGTTTCCGAATGACAATTATTTTATGTATGCTGGGGAAAATGCAGAATAAATTCAAGAGAGTCCTAATTACAAAATGCTCACAATTGTTGAATTAGAGAGTAAGCAGTATGAAAATACAATTGAATTTTTGACCAATGCAGTTACTGTTGGGATCCCAACATGTTTAAGCAGTTCTTAAGAGAGAATAGTAATTCCTGAAAAAAAAGGGATGATGGGATTTATTTTAATGATTTAAGATAAATGTTGTCAAAGAAGACTAAATGGAAACTAATATTTACATGTGAATAAAATAATATGCTTAATCTTATAGATGCCAAAGCTGTCCAGAAAGTATACTTTTATTAAAGTACAAAGAGAGAAATGGACAAACCAAAAGATGAAAAGCAAGTTTGGGTCACAGCTCTGTCACTAAGTAATGTAACCTTGACTTCTCTGAGTATCAGTTTCCCCAGCGCTAATGTCTTTTACTTTTGAGTTCTCTAATACGAGTTAGCTCTATGTAGTTTTCATATCAACTGTCTCATTTACTGTACTCACAACAGTCTGATGAAGCAACACTATAAATATTTTGATACAGATAGGTATCCATGTTTAGAGATGAGAAAACTGGAGCTCAAACAGAGAATCAGCCCTGACTGTCTCAGTGTAAAAGGTGAACAATTAATATAGCTTAAATTAGAATTGAGCTCTTCTGATTCCTCAATCCAGGCTTCCATAGGCCCACATCACTCACACTGCTTTCCTACTGATACAGGACGTGACCGTAACTAAGTAGCTTAGCATGGATCCGAACACCCAGCCTTGCCTTTTTACCTAAAAAGTCCATTTTATCATTTGGTATCATGGATAACACGAACTTCACATTAAATATTTCATTTCCCTCTTTATGGCCTAACTTTTCTGAGGCAGTGACACAAAAGGGGGAATCATCAGTGACCCAAACGCATCAGAGTCCTACAATTGCAGAACATTACATCTGTCCCTCACAGGTGATCTACTTAGCGCAAATATCTTTTTATATATCTTCAACTTCTTATAAACTCAGGAATATCAATTAGTGGTAGATTATTAATTGTACTGCCTTGTAACTATCAAAAATTCAATCAAACTATTACAGTCCTAGATAAAAAAAGTTTTGTTTTGTTTTGTTTGTAAAATAGAATTACTCTTCACTGCTGCCAGTACTACATTTCTATTAGTAGGACTTTAATTAACATTTCACTTTAAAAGTCATGTTGGCATGGAACTTTTTAAAATCGTTGGCCAGGCCTAAATATAGAGCAAAATTCAAAACCCTCCTTTTAAATTCGACAACAAAGACAAGACGTTATGATAGACATGACTGTCTTGGTATTTACCATGTGTTGGGCATCATGTCATAGATTTTTATACACAGTGTATAAAATCATGTATAGTTGTTATTTATAGTGTTCAGAACAACCTCAAATGCTAGTTGTTATCATCCAATTTAATAGACAAGGAAACTGTTAAACTTTAAAAAGTCAAGTAACTTGTTTATAATCATTAGCTAGTTACTGGCAGAGCCAAATTTTAACATGAGTCAGTTGGACTCAAGAAGCCTCTCCTCTCCAATAGGTCACTTAAGACTGTAGCCACCTTTGAATCATACTGGCCGAGCCTATACATATCAACCTAATTCAAAAACTGCCTTTTTGGCTGGGATGACTGTCTAGGAATTTTGAAATATACATTGTGAAACACTTACGATAGAAATCTTAGAGCCAGAGGTCTTCAACTGTGTTCTTAGACTTCCGTCAAAGTGAATTTTTCCAAAGAACAAGCGATATATAAATGGCTTTCTGGTGGATTTTTTTTTATTTGTTTAATATTACTTTTTGAGGTATCTTAGGAAGAATACGAAATAAGAAGACAGAAACTAAATCCCAGTTTTAGCAGCTATGTGACCTTGGGCATGTAACTTAGTTCAGTTAACCCTTTGGGGGGAGCTTGTTCCTTCTGAGAATCTGATGAACATTTTAAATCCCACTTGCAAAGAAAAGGCACCTACACACTTTATCTGCATACTAATATCATAGAGTTCACAGACATACAATCTCTTTGCAAGCCCATTCTCCAGTTTAGGGCCCCCTGACTTTGGGTCTTTTGTTCTGGTTCTTCCTAAAATGAGAATGTATAAGATCCTTCCTGCTACTCCGAAAATTCTGAAGGTTGATTCTAAATCCAGGGATCATAGATAAATATTAAATCTTGGACATTAAGAGATTACTCTTTTGAGGGGAAAAAAAAGCCCCACGCATTTAATCCAGAGGGTTTACTCAAATAGAATTATTGGCTGGTATGTGTCTCTCCTACTGCGCCAGGTTCAAATGGTCTTATCTAAAAGAGTTAGAAATGACAACGAATAAAGCGCTTCATGCCATATGCGTTTTTTAACACCAGTGCTTGTTAATCTGATAAAGGCAGCTTAGTAAAATATGGGTTTGTTTTATTTTTTTCTAGTTTTGGGGGAATATATTTAGTTTCAAACCATAAATATGTTTATTCACTTCATCTCTATAATGAAGAGGTACCTTCCTACAAGGGCCTGTGTATCTTTCAAGAACTACTTTCCTATTAAATCATCTTGCTTCTGAAGAGATTGTTTGGACGAGTTACTGTGCCTTGGTTTCCTCATCTGTGCAATAGAATTAATAGTAATACCTGCTTCCTGGAATTATTAGGAGGATTTAATGAATTAATGCATGTAAAGCCTTTAGATGAGTGTTTGGCACAAAGAAAATGCCTAATAAATATTGGGAACTATTAAAGTTATCATTGCTGTTATGAATTGTGTTACTACTATTGATAGATCCTTTTATCCACAGATGGAATTTCTTTTGTATATGATCTATGGGAAAATTAATAATATCCAAATGAGAAAGCTGCATATATTTGCAGCAGTCTGTGGAGCAGAAGAAAATATTGGTGCTTGATACATGGAAACGAGACCTATAATAGCATTACAAATTTCAACAAGAGGAAGAATGTGTTCTTTTAAATGGAAATCCAAAATGTATCGTCTGCTGTTTGATTTATGTAATAGGAGCAACTCAAGACAACTCCAACTGTAAATAATATAGATGATGTTACAACAACTTCATTATCTGTGAGATGCACAATTTAGCACCTTTAAAATGAGGAAGCAGCTCACAGAATCACTGCCCCTAAGATAAATCTAAATTTAAAAAGTAAAGAGAAGAAACTACTGATATTCCCCTGTACTATCGGTTCACCATCTGCCACTACACTTGTGCTCTACGTTTAAGTCCTGTCTTAGCTTCTTCTGTATAGTGTTGAAAGGTAAATCTCTACCGATTTGTTTAAAACAGCGGTCAGCACATGGTAACATTCTCCAGTTTCACATCTTATCCATGCTGTGAGTTATCTTTTCTTTTTCAACAGGCCATATCTAATAACCTGATATATTTTCAGTAAGTAAAAACAAACAAAAACAAACACAGGAAAATCAGTTAATACCATCTAGCCAACATTTTCTAATAAGCGTTTAATTATAGTGAATATAAATGTTCCATATGAAGCAGTAACATTAAAGAATTAAAATTGTTTTCCTCAGTAAAGAATAGCTGTCATGATATTTCCCACATTGACTCAATAAATATGATTCCTTTTCCTCCCTCTTGGTTCATTCTCTCATTCTCTCTCTCTTTCTCTTTCCTCTCTCCCCCAATCCCAGACACTAATGACTAATCTGTGGGCACCTGTTGTTTGTTTTATTTTGCTCTTGAAATTCTATTTAAACTACTGAAGGAAGTTGGTTAGAATACATGCCTCATCTTAAAAAAAAAAAAAAAAACAAGGCTAAATCTCATCCCATTATTGGTTGAGTTCATTTTTCTCACATTGTTCAGAACATCAAATGCTGAGTTAGCTCAATTTCTCTAACATTTTCAGTTTTCAAGTTAATTCTTTTTTTTTTAACATCGTAATTGGAGTATAATTGCTTTACAATGGTGTGTTAGTTTCTGCTTTATAACAAAGTGAATCAGCTATACATATACATTTATCCCCATATCCCCTCCGTCTTGTGCCTCCCTCCCACCCTCCCTATCCCACCCCTATAGGTGGTCACAAAGCACCCAGCTGATCTCCCTGTGCTATGTGGCTGCTTCCCACTAGCTATCTATTTTACATTTGGTAGTGTATATATGTCCATGCCACTCTCTATTTAAATGGCATCTCTCTCCTGCATGCAGCAGAGCAAGTGGTGTGGGGATCTGTTATTCCCCAGCTCCTACCTCAGCCTGCACCTGTGGTGCTTCTTACCTAGAAAAGAGAAAAAGCATTTTTAAGGGATGGCTAGTTGTGTTGGTTTTTTCCTTTACTCTTGTTCCCAGGAAGCTAATCAAAGGGTAACTCAGAAAGCTCTATGAGTTTCTTTTTATCTCCATTTCTCTAGCTCAGTTATTGGGATTTTCTTTTCATTTGTATTGTACATCTATGCAGATTGTGCTAATGAATCTACACTTCATTACTCTGATGCTGCAGAGAAACCTAAGCCATCTGCGGAATGGCTCTGTTTTTAGAATATAGGCACAGGTTGTACGTGGTTGGGAAGTTAAAAAATAATTATTTTTGTCCTCTCCGTTAATTTTTTTTAATATAGGAATCAGGAAGGGGCCTTCCAGATTTGGAATTACTTTTTGTCAGTAGAGTATTTACGAATGACTAGGCTTATTTCATTTCTGTTTATCACATCGATCATAAGAATAAGTAGCATCCACTGGTATTTTAGATATTTCAAATGCATTGACTCATTTGACTCTCACAGGGGTTTTGGGTAAGGAGGTTATGAAAGTGCTGCTTGTATTTTAGGATATATATATGAGGGGACTGGGGCTCTGAGAGTTTCCTACAGACAGAGCTCCTGTCGTCATACTCTGCATTTCATTTTGACTACTTCATTGCTGAATAAAGCCCTACAATAATTGCATCCTTATTAACATAAGCTAAGTAGACCAAAACTCTGTGACTTGGCTGAAAAGGCATGCTTCAGTGGCCCAAAGTCTGCTTTATATTTCAGGGCAAAGTGCCCCCTAACCAGAAATCAGTTCCCTCTGTCAGAAGTGCTGATAAGTCCCCAACACGTGTAGCTAATCTTAGAATGCATTCAAAGACAATCCAATCGCCCACATCCTTCGCTGTAGCCACTCTCATAACCCAGCCTCCTCAGCAGTGCTGAGGAATAGAAAACCAGAGAGCAGAGGACGGAGAACATCGCGAGGGTGGAGGCTGGGTTCACAAGCTCTTTGAAAGGTATCCCTTCCATTAACTCACTGTGGTGATGAGCTGCAGTGCCCACAGAGCAACGCACACTTCTAAAACAAATTGTCCTACATACGGTAGAAACATGGAGGGTCACTTGCCAAACTGCAGTCACATCCGGGGAAACTTTAGCAGATAATACACCGTGCCTTTGCAAGAAGCATTAGTTTTTTCTGGTATGTTGCGAAGAGAATCCTTCATTTTGCTAGTTCTAATGCAGCTGTGGGTGGCTGCTATGGTGTAAGTGAAGGAGAAAGCAGGCCTGGGTCCCTTGAAATCAAATAAATTTTCTAGTAAGTTATTATTGGATTTCATTTTTCTATTTTCTGTTCTCTAGTTTTGCCATTGTCAGCAAACAAAGTAAACATTTTTTTCTGCATTGTGGGTAGTAAAAATTACAATCTAGGTCTTAACTGGAAATTCGTTGTTGTTGGAGTTTTTCTTTTTATTTGTGGATTGAAGTGGTGGAGATGTTATTTACTAAATAAAAGATAGCTTTTGTGCTCTAGTGGATCCCGAGTACTTCCATCTTACAACAGGGAATAAACTGGCTTACTAAAAAAACAATTTCTTTTTGACACAAACTTCACAGAGCGTTTGCAGAGTGAAAGGAAACAAAAGTGCTGGAGTTTTGATGCCACACTGTAAGTTGGAACAGAGTCAGCCAGTGAACTGGAGGTCTATCTCCAGCTCTGTAATGCTGTAGTAGTTTGTCTTCTGGAGCCCTGGATGGCATTCTCCCTTCCCTCTAATGCTGCCTCTTACTGATTCTCGCCTCCACAATTCAAGGAAAGCTGCTTTTTCTGAATAGACTGCGTACTAGCCTAGTCCTACCCCCTCCTCTTGTTTTTGAATTTGTTTATTTTTTTATCCCACCAGGTTCTAATCAAGATTTGAAGTATCACTCACACCAAAAAAATCTCAGCACATCAGAGGTAGAAGCAATAGGAATCAGCTTGAACGATCATCAGAGCATGTTCCTACCTAATCTGAGAGCCACAAAGCCTCTATTTATCTTAAAATCTTCACAGAGATTTCTGAATCCAAGAAGGTTAAGAATACCACAGAGAGACATCTTATTTTAGAACTCAAAGGGACTTGAGGGAATCAATTTGTCCAACGCACCTTGTTTAGCAGATAAGCAGTCATAGGTCTGGACAAGTTGAACGGACTGCCCAAATGTCAAAGAGCAACCTACCAGCATGCTGCCCTAGACTGGAGTTCTGGTTTCCCGGTCAGTTTCTCTAAAGCCTTAGCATGTGCTTAGTATTGTTCCAAGAGGCACATATGACTTACCCCCCAGTGTGGGGTGACACAAAAGTACACACTTACCCCTTATGATTACTTAATTTCACATCAATAAAATAATTCGTGTACTATCTTGGGTCCTCCTTTTTTCACTTAACATCAGCGCTAAGGCCTTCATTATTAAATTTTTATAATTCTAAACACCTCTCAACAAGAGAAATCTTTTCAAATCAAATTATCTGCTGACCTGAAAAAGCTAATGCAAAGCGAGTTGTTTATTTTTTTTAACTGGACCCACATGACCCAATTAGTTCTCATAAAATTAACAAGGGGAAATAAAAACTTATTTTAACCCAGGCATGACAAAACAGCTCAGATAGTGTATTCTTTGACATTTCAACATGCTTTCGAGGTTTTAAAGCATTTCTCAGTATGAGTTAATTATTCATCACGAATATTCTTTCAAACCTAGTAGCTTTATCTTTCCGAGGATTCCTCTCCTTTTGTTAATATTCAAACACACAGGGGAACATTATTATGAAGCCCTAAAGTGTTAGTCCCATGCTTAAATGAAGCAAAATGGCATTACCCCTGCATGTTGAACTCATGATAAATTCTCACTTTTTCAGACAGAAAAACAGGGGAGCCCAAACTTCATGTCCAGGCTAAGTTTTCCACTGAAAGCTGTAACTGGCAATTCCCAGTGAATAAAACGAAAGCCTAAACCTGGCCCATCCCTGTTTGAAGAGCTGTTTGCTATGGCTCACTGTGCATGAAGAACACAGAAGCCCAGTTCTACCAATCATTCACCTCATCACAATATCTGTTAAAGCCTTGAGTTTTATAGCTCTTAGTTTGCCCAAAACACAAAGACCCAGTATAAAGCATGTAAGTAATAATTTTAAGCACCAGAAGAAATAACAGTCCATTAACTGATGAAATAGACTATAACACAGGAATGGGGAATATTGTGGGGTACAATATAAAGTCAAGATCTAGCCTCAGTATTCTCACTTATAAGATTAGAATGATAAACAATTATTATTGGTGTTGGAACTGTTTACGTGACTTATTAATTGGAGAATACACGTGAAACAATACATAGGAAATCATGAAAACTTACTTTTATAAATGAAGTAAAGCCATGGATGCCTAGGAAGAGCAAGTTTTAGATCTAAGCTGTTTCTCTTGGACAATGACATTAAGACCAACTGTCCAAGAGACAGTCCTACAGCAGGGCCAATCCTAAGATTTTGCCTATGATGAGCTTCAGACATGTTTTTTATGCTCTTGTTATTTTAATAACTCCTGCCCCTCAAAAAAAAAAAAAAAAGGCAAGGCACACCGTTACCATAGTTTTGGACGAAAGTCTCCTTGACTCCAAGGAATAAAAGGAATCAGCTAATTTATAGTAATCCTATATTCTTTCAGTTCTGCATTTTAACTTAGATTTCGATTCATCATAGCCCCAGAATTCAGTTAATTCTCACACACTCCTCTTGGATCAGTAGTGCATGCTGATTAGCGTTGCATTAGTGGAAAGCCAGCATACTATTTTTTTTTTCCATTGGGATTGATTGAAAAATTGTTCTAAATATATCGCATTGAAAATTGAGGTCTCATCTACTTGAAATACACTGCTCTTTAATTTCAGATTCTGATATGGGGTTAATATTTTTTAGAAGGGCAAGCCACCACCATTTCTCAGATCTTTTCTCATTCCTCTTTCTACACAGCTTGTTATGTTGGGTTGTATGAATATAGGACACATTAGGCCTTAGAGCTTCTAGAGAACATAGCCATCTCTCACATCTCCACATTGCAAAAGACATATGAGAGAACTTACTGGAAGTGTCTTTTTGCCAGAGTGTGTAAAGGGATTTGCCAGGAGGCTTTTATTCCAGGTACTACCTCCTCACAGACAAGTGTCAAAATAGAAGAGGAGCCTCACACTATTTTCAGGATATAAATTTGAGCCTAACAATTAGCTCTCCTAGGTATTCAATTATTGTTTTCAATTCTCTTCTTTCCAGAATATCAAGTCCCAAATTCTTAAAGTTATTTGGTGATACAGTATGGATCCCAGGTGCCTAATAGTTTTCAGGCAGAATTTTTGTATTTTTATCCCTGGAAAATGCAACCATTATTCAGTATCAACCTATTCCCCCTAAAATATAACGACTTATTGTTCAAACTTGAGCAATATGTCAAAAACCAATTCATTACATAATAACTGATTAAAATTTATGCAAGAATATAGGATAAGTCTGATTCCCCTCCTTTAGATATGAGTCTCACACCCACCTCCTCTGTCCTCAGATGTGTTGTTCAGATACATTAGTTATCATCCTTGATGAGAGAAAAATGGCATAGTGCCCAGCTGATGCATTTTCTGAGTCATTAAACCAGATTTCTCCATTTTTGAGTTTTCTTGGAAAAAAGTTTTCTGTATTTTGGTAGCGGAGTGAGGCTCTTAGCCAGAATTCTTTCTATCAATTCTCTAATGTTAACTGCTAAATTAAATTATTTAAAGTGGGCTTTTCCTGTATTATAATATAGACTCATTGGTGGCTCAGAACCAAATCCTGTGGACGTGTAGATGTGCGTGCTTCCCCAGTGGTTGTAACCTGAGGACTTTATTTAAACTGTCCTTTGAATCTACAGTAATTTGGTGTCAGGGAGGAATAGGATCTTTATCGACAAAGGGCTGCCAGAACCCCAACTGCTTCTTGAGTAGCTATAATAGATGAATAATGTTACAACCAACCGTGCATTTCAGTTTTTGCTCAAAAGGCTTTTCACTAATGCTGGTGGTATTCCATATCCATGTATTCATCTTGGAGCCCAGCAGTTTCCATCTGACTTTCATTACTTTTTCTTGAGAGGATCAGTTTTACAACTGGAATCAGAAAAGCAGTCAAAGTAATTGCAAGTGGCAATCAGTGAAATAGAGTAATCTTAGCTTGGGAACATATGTTCCATTATAAAGAAAATATTCTTTTTTTTTTTTTTTAATAAATCCAAGACTAATATTTTCCCAGAGTAAGAAGGGACCATGTACAGGTTCTATTGCTACCTCCCTGTAAAGTGTTTGTTCCCCTTCAGGGATAGGCAACTCATTACCTCTGGAGGAAATCTATCCCCTTTCTGATTCTGACTTTTATTATACTGGAGATGAAATTCATCTCTCTGTAGTTACATCCTTCAGAACTAAAAGACTTGGGTCTCAACATAGTAAACTTCAACCTCTCTTCAGACACTTATGGGCAGCTCTTATCTCCAACCCCTATCTTTTTGCCAGGTTATAATATATATTCCTTTCTCATAAGGAATAGCTTTGATTTCCTTAATCATTCCAGCCACTCTTCTTGAAAGAAACTCAAACGTCCCCCCTATACCCCTTTTAAAGCTGTTGTGCTGAAGGAAAATTAGACTTTTAATCAGAATATCTGTATTACATTACAGCTGTGCTACTTATTAAATGTTAGAACGGAAGCACAAAATTTGCTCTTTTTGTCACTAGGGATAGCAAAGGTGAATAAAAGAGATGTGGTCTAGAGGCACATAAAACAAGCAATAAGCAAGTTAACAAACAACTAAATATGTAATTTCAATGTGTAATAAGTCATATAAAGAGTTGCCAAGAGGGTTCTTAGGTCCCAGGGTATCGAGGGCAGGCCTTCTGAGATGGAGGCTGAGTGTTTTCCGATGGGAACGAGGCAGAGAGTGTTGTAGGATGTGGGAGGGTACTAAGCTAGCAATGTTTTCTAACAAAGTCAGCGTCTAGAAGCAGGCCAGCGTCTAGAGTTTAGAAAGCGAGGAGGTGAGTGGGACAAGATGAGTCTGGAGAGGTACAGAGTTTAGCCTTTGTTTAGTACAGAGTTTAGCCAGAGTGTAGCCATTGTTGAGAGTTTGGATTTTATTTAAAGTACAAGGGGAAGCCATTGTTGGCTTTGAAGAAGAGACATTACAGCGTCTGAAATATATTTTTAAAAATTGCTCTCATACTAGATAGAGAACAGACTGCAAAGGACAAAGCAGAAGCGGAACCACCAATTAGGAGGCAGTTGTCATAATCCAAGGAGAGATTTCATGTGATACAACAACCCGTTGAGGTTTAAACGAGAAGCAGTACCCTACAGAGGTTAAGACACAGATGTAGCAGACTGCCTGCCTATGATTAAACCAGACTCCACCAGCGTCAGCAAGCTCTGTGCACCTCGGTTTCCACCTCTGTGAAAGGAAGATCATGACAGAACTTCACAGAGTTGTGAGGATTAAAAGAGTTTATATATGAGTTTCCTCTCAGCTAAATCTGGAAAGAATTTTTCACTGTTATGACATGTTCCACCCTATATTGCATTTATTTTAGTTGGTTTTTGTCCAGAAACGAAGAAGAGAATGAGTGAGGAAAGTGACCAGATAATTGTTTATCCTCCTTTGCAAGCTATATTTTTCTGATGCAATGGAGAAAACAGCGTGTGAGAGAAAAGGCATTCTATGGACAATTGGTTGTGTTTTTCTTTCTTTGGAGTCCACTTTGTCACATGATAAATACAAACATTGCATTACTCTAACGTAATGGTCCCAATAAGACCTATTTTTGATCTTGTTTAAAACCCAAACTTTAATATAGTGTGACTCCTCTTAATATAACATTGTCATTAGGGCATGTCCCAGGCTGTTTTCTCTTGTGATATGTTCACCCCATTGAATAACACTCCTTGTTTTACAGGAATCCCAGGAAGTGACTATGTGAATGCTAACTACATAGATGGCTATAGGAAACAAAATGCCTATATTGCAACACAGGGATCTCTCCCCGAAACATTTGGGGACTTTTGGAGAATGATATGGGAACAACGGAGTGCCACAGTTGTTATGATGACAAAACTAGAAGAACGATCCAGGGTAAGGATGAATATCTACCTTCTCCCTTTCAAAATCTTCCCTCAGATAGTTCCTGCATTGCATATTTCATTCTGGTCAGAATCTAACCTGTCTTTAAGCTTTGACTTTGTAATAGACACTAATTGTGAATGAGCATCAACAGCTTAGATTAAACCATCCTTTGACATTCTTTTGCATCTTTCAAAAAGGAAATTCTCTCATGTTATGATGTGTGTGATCGGTAAAAGAAGAAAACAGCACTCAAAGAAGTAGACAACTTGGTCAGAAAAAATAAATATTAACTTGGACATCTTTGTAAAATCCACATTGAACAAGAACACACAGACTATGGGGGAGAATCTCACCATATACACTTCCCAATATTTTCAACTTTTTCTTTCTCATAATCTGCAGTGTAAAACCTAAAATTCTGTGAAAGAGGCTCTTTTTAGAAATTATTCAAATTAGCATAAATTAAGTCAGGGCAGCCAAAAAAATGATGTTGGTTAATACACTGCTGAGAAAACACATAAATGTGTAGAGGGCATTTTGTTAGTTTAGCCTTCTCCAAAATGAATAGATTTTAATAATGGAGTCATTGCTTAGTAAGGTCCAAGAAAGGAGTTTTATTCATCATATGGGTCCAATATTATGGAGCATGGCACATTAGTTAAATGCTCTTGATTTGCAAAACTAGAACATAATGGGTAAGCAGGATGCCATATTCCCAAGTGAATATGCCAAGTGAATATCGTAGCCATCTGATGAGAATGAATCTGTAACCTTGAGAATTTAAGGAACAAGTGAGTCTCTGACAAATCACTGAAGACAGCACATACTCTCACTGTATGGGGCCTTCGGGGCAGAGTTTGAAACCACTGGTAGAGGGCTCGTTCACTGGGGTCACAGTACTATCAGAAAGGATATTTAGAAGGAAGCCAAAGCCCAGCTCCCCATTTGTTGTGTGACAGTTGAGATTTTTCCAATGTTGTCCTAAGCTCAATACATGGCAGTTTCTCTTAGCCCCAGTATGTATATGAGAGAGGAGTTGTAAGCTGCTCAGGAGATTCATAAGGGAAAAGCTCAGACTTAGGAAAATATAAAAAGTCCCAGCTGTTACCTTAAAGCTGGGAAATCAATAGATACAGTGCACAACTTGTTTAGCAAACCTAAAAAGCAATCAGGTCTTTTCAAAATGTGAATTCTACAGAAATATTGAAATATTGTCTGAAAAGAATTTAGATAAAAACTTTGATGGCTGCGAAGACATCCCTGTGTTATACTTTACATGCAAATGCCATTCAAAATGGATGCAAATAGATCCATTATTGACTTGTACTCAGGGTAACCCCTATCTAGCAAGCCCTTGCTTTAAAAACAATCCCCCACCCAAATAATTATTGGATATAATCGTTAATCGTTCTAACAATGCCTAACATGTATTGGATACATTGATATTTTACAACAACCCATGAGATAAACACTTCTGTGATTTCCACTTTATATATGAGTAAGGCCAGGACATTCCAGAAGGTCACCTAAGCTCATTCAGTTACCAAGGTCAGAGTGAGGAATTGAAGACAGTCTGTCTCCACAACATCTGTGCTTACCCACCAGGCCGTACTGTCTGTTAACACTTCTGTGAAGCGGAGACAGCTGAACTGTTATATTACAGCACACATGTAAATCCAAGCTACTCTGACTGTTCCGCCTGGAGATGCTGGCTGGTAACAAGCAGTCATTTGCAAAAGCTGTTTTCAGTAAAACACACATTTTTATCTTGACACTGCAGGCCTTCATTAAGCCATGCACAGAAACTTGTTTTGAAATAACCGAATGGAATTCTGCCCCTTTTCTCCCTAATTGCTTCTAATAATAAAATTAGTTCTCACTGGCCCCACTGCCAGTGCAACATCTGATGGTAATGAGCAATTCTTGGCAGAAGGCATTGTGACTTAAATACCTACAGTTTATCTTTATGTTGCAGGCTACCTTTTTTTCCCACCTCAGACAGAGCAACTTATTTGGAAGTTACTAAATGAGCCTCTGTTTGCTCTCTTCATTTAATTACTCTTTGCTCTTGCAAGTTAGCTTTCTCCTTTGTTAAATGACCTGAGGAGGCCAAGTAAAGTGCTGTCTTGTGATTTTTATTCTGCGGTGGTTCAGCCTATACCCAAACTTATGATGACGTGCATAAGCCAATATTTAGAAATCTCAGCCATCATCAACCTAATCATACAAATGAACCCTGACCCCCAAGGCCCAAAAAGGCATTTGTTCTCCAGTCTAGAACACTTGAGAATAAGGGACCAAATGCCCTAGAGAGAGCTAACAAAGCCCTGGTCCTTCAAATTATCTCACCCTGTCTTCATCTTCCTGCCTCACATCCTCCACTCCACCTTTCCCCTGTCCACTTGCTGTTTCCACCGAAGTCCCAGGGAGGAAGCGGAAAGCATTCCTGGATTCTCAAAACAAGAACACAGATTAAATTTTGCTATAAAAACAGTGTTATAAATAGTGGTTAGTTGTTGCTGAAATATACAGCTCCATACTTGGGGAACTTTGTGAGTTATGTGGGCTGACCTGGGGACTCAATTCCCAACAGCCAAATTCAAAGTAGACATAGGAACTAGCCTGGCTTTACTTAGAAACAGCCTGTAGTCCCTCTTATAAAGAGAGGAGGTCCAGGTAGTTTACACAAATCACCTCTCCAAGGGCTGAAGCTTGAAATTTCATTATTTGGATGAAGGCTCAGGTTCCTGAAATAATATTCATCCCCTTGGCTTGTTGAAAAAAAGAGGTGTGTGTGTGTGTGTGCGCGCATAAACACTTCTGTGTATTACAAGTAGGCAGGAATACCTGTTAACTGGAGTGGGAAAGAGAAAGGAAAAGGAAAGGGAAGAGAAGATAGCATGATATTACACAGAACTCCCTGGGGACACCACCACTAGCGGAAGCTACCTGACATAGTTCCAGGTAGGGGTGCCTTGCAGTCAAATGTCTGTGTTTAGATCCCGACTTTAGTGCATACTAGCTATGAGACATTGGGCGAGCTGCGGGACCCCTCAAAGTCTCCTTTCTCCTTTTTCGATTACGTGAAAGGGTTATGGTTATTGTGAGTATTGCCTGAGACAAGGAATGTGACACGGTGGCTCAGTGAGTCTACACTACTATTTTTTGGTTGAGATAGAGAAGTTGGAGGCTTTACCATTATAACTTTAGTCTCCCCTAAAGCTGGCTTCCAAATAATTCAATTTTTGTTCCCAAATGAAATGAGTTTGTTTCTCTATGGTTGACAATGAATCCTAACCAAACTTAGAGTCACTGCACATGGCGAAATGTGCCCACTGTCCCCAGGATGGCACAACCATGCATCCTAGTCAAGAGGAGAGTGTAGCTCAGAACATGGGGTTCTCCTGCACTTGCCTTTGACAGAATCTCCCGAATGGAGACCCTGACACAGGGAATGTGTTAATCAGTCTGCAAAAAGACCACAATAGAACATTCTGGCTGCTACTTTCACATATCTTGAAGAATACAGTATGAAAATAGTGAGTAATGTCAACACGAGTTACATGTAGTAATAATTATCACTAAATATAATATATTCTTGATACCATATTTCCTTCTGGTTCGGTTTTTCATTCTCCTTCCTCATTCTTTTTTATTTGGTGATGCTAGGGAACTCTCCCTTTAAAACCTACCTCCTGTGTTTTCCACCCTCTTCTGTACCAAGGCTCACCCTCACCATCTCTCTGTGGTTGATACAGCAGCAGGGCTTGTAACCTTTGCTGAGTTAGAATAGTTCACTCAAGCAAAAGGATACTGGGTTCATTAGCATGTGTTAGACATTTCACTGGTCTTTTGTTAGAGAATTGACCCTTTTTAGGGTTTGGAGGGCTAAAGAAGCCCTTTACAAGTGTGAGGTATGGCTTAGGGCTTAAGGTGGCCATTTGAAAACTTAGGTTCTTTGATTTTTCAAATGCCATCACTCTCCCTCAAATGTGGCCTTGAAGGAATCCCAAACTTAAATCAGGAGACTATTTCCACGGTTGTACATTCACCACTTATCAACCCTGAAGAGAATATGTGTAAGTTGAATATTTTCTTTGAGTTTCATTAGAATGAATATATATATATATATATATATATAAAGCTAAAAACTAGAGATTTTGAAGGTAAAATTTGATTGCTGCCTGAAAATGCACAGATCAGTTTAAAGCCTTGTATACTGTTTGACATGAGGTACGGTTAGTGGGTTTTATTCCACAGTTTCCATCTTTTTTGCCAAATCCTCTCAAGTTCTGCAGAGTTCATTGATTCTGCAGCGAGTCATTCTTCTGACCCAGAATGTGGTCTCTAATTGTTTCCATGTTTCATAACATGCCAATAAGCACATGAATTGGTTTGGGCAACCACATGGAGGGAAGAAAAAGTTCGGAAAAAATGAAGCACCGGTAGGAGAGCAAAATGTATACAGCTGGGATTTCCACTCCAAGGGTGTTATTTGTGGGCAACTGGGACACATGGTTGGCAAGCCTCACTTGAAGAATTGGAGTCTCTGAGGTAGGATTTGCCAAGGTGATTCCTGGTCCAGGAAGCTCTATTATTTAGTGGGTGATTGTTCACTTTTTTTTTTTTCCTTTATCTATCTGTTTTTTGCTGTTTCTCTTCAACTTTGTTTCCCATCTTGAGGTATACAAGACAGAGGGAACGTGTACACCTGTGGCTGACAAATTCTTGAGCAGCCTTGATTAGTGTTAGAGGGTGAAATGGCTTCACCGAGGTTAAGGGATAGTTGGCTTTCACTTGTCTTCCCAGCCTGCCTTCAGTCAGTTCCCATAGTTGACACTTATTGTTGATTCATGTCTTGCAAGTTTTATAGTGGGAGTTGATTCACTTAAAGAGCGATTATTGTGGTGGTACTTACTGCTATAAATGTCAAGGATGGGAGTGAAATTTTGACACCCAAAAAATGGGACATGATTTGAACTGTCATCCAATGTGGACCACATTGATTAGTGGTAAAAGCATAGAATTAGAAGTGAAGAAGTCTATACTTGGTTTCCCAACTCTCTAAATCCCATCTTCTGTTCCCAAGTAGAGAACCAGACAACCCAGTTGATGGCATCCATTGCTAGAGCAGATCAAATGTCCTGTGCATCATGACTTACCTTAGGCCAGGAACAGGAAAATCCCTGCTCCAGTAAATATGGTTGTTTGTACTAATGAATGGAGGTTAGATGCTGTCAAGCCCAAAGGGACCAGGCTGGCATTAACTACACTATGGTAATAGTTTAGGGAGTTAAACTTGATGCTTGGCCAGTGGAGCATTTCTGACCTAAAGATCACTCACTCTTCCTGTGTCCTCTCCATTCCTCGAATGTCACCATAGTAAATTTACCCCAACAGAGAGTGACAGTGAGCTGGAGACATAGTCACACTTGCTTCTGTGGCTGAAGGCAATTCTGGGCAAAAAACAGCAAAAAAGGAGATTTTGATCAAACGTTTTCTTGTTTTTCTGTAAAACAAATCTTGAGATTCTTTTCAGATTATGAGGTCCTTTTGGGTTAAAAGTTGGCAGAATCCCGTTGAAGATTATAAATGGCAGTGTTATTGTTTTCATTGCCGTTATCGGTTTTGGAAGGCCCAGCCTTGGCCAGTGGCAGACTAATTCTTGGCCCCTCTGGTTTGTCAAGGTTCGGTAAGTTTAATGGAGAGCAAATGCTTTCCAAATGCCAGGTCTGTGTCCTTTTCCAAATAGAACTGGAAGTGCCAAAGGCCTTGAACATTTAATTTCTCAAACTGCAGCCTAAAGCACTGCCTATCTAGGGCAACAGAAACTGCTTTTTCCTTAAGCAACTGTAGGGATGGCAGTGCAAACACTGCCTTTGAAGTCTGCCTGATGTATGGGATTGTTTTTGAAAAGTGGTGGATACTTAATGTATATAGGACACTGGCAACAAAAAGAATGATACTCATGTTGGCAACCTAAAGGATGTTTGGGTCCTTATCTGGCAAGTTCCACACTTTTGGTTTTCTCTTGTCAACAGACACAGTGTCAGATGAAAGAGAAAGAATCCCACCAATTTCTTAACTGTTTGTTCGCTTCCTGGATTTTCTACCTTCTTTGCCCATCCCCCCTCCTCTATTTAGAATGGCAGTCTACAGGTTCTGGCTCAAAACATTCCTGTTCAAGTGAATTAAGCAACACAGCCCAAGGAATGAGCTGGACTGGGTAGGGGAGATGCAGCTGTGCTCCCAGTGACATTGTGCAAAGCCCCTCTTATTCTCCACATTCATGTTTACAGCACTCCCAGGCTGGACTGTCACTTCTAAGATTTTGAGAAGTGTGGATTAATTTCTATGCCCAGGCAAGGCAGATATTCAGCTAGTATGCACCAGTATAGTTCTACTGGGTGTTAAAATATTGAAATGTATCAGTACTGGCTGGTATACAAACATTATCTTTTTATTGAAACTTTGTCATCTAATGATATTTCTCAGTGGCAGTGACACTGGAGCATTGCTGGACCACAGGCAGCCACTAGGCAGACAAAGACAGATGCAGAGGTGCCAGTAAGGCTGCATGGAGCGCCCAGCCACTGCCAGGAGTGATTGGGGCTGAGGGGCAGACTCCACAGACCCAAACCATGAGGGAAGGGTTGATAGCCAAGTGCTCTCTGGACATGAAAGAGAGCCATTTCACACAATTTTCCTCTGGCTACAACAAAGTGCTAGACACTGGAGATATAATGGGAGAAATCATTGGAAAGTTCAGTGCAGCTCCCTCTGTTAACCCCTGGCAGACACGTTGTCTTATTCTGTTCGGGCTACAGTAAGAGAATGCTCTAGACTGGATGGGTTATAAACAACAGAAGCTTATTTCTCACAATTCTGGAGACTGGGAAGTTTAAGATCCAGGTGCCGCTTCCTAGTTCATAGAAAACTGTCTTGTTGTATCCTCATGTGATGGAGGGGTGACAGAGCTTTTATACAGCACTAATCGCATTCTATGAGGGCTCCACCCTCATGACCTATCACCTAGCAAAGGCCCCACCTCCTAGGGGCTTCCCTGGTGGCGCAGTGGTTGGAGGTCCGCCTACCGATGCAGGGGACGCAGGTTTGTGCCCCGGTCCGGGGGGATCCCGCATGCCACGGAGCGGCTGGGCCCGTGAGCCATGGCCGCTGAGCCTGCACGTCCAGAGCCTGTGCTCCGCAACGGGAGAGGCCACAACAGTGAGAGGCCTGCATACCGCAAAAAAAAAAAAAAAAAAAAAAGGCCCCACCTCCTAATACCATCACATAGGGGATTAGATTTCAATGAATTTTGAGGGGACACAAATATTCAGTCCATAGCATACATCAAACAAAAGGGAATATCAGGTTTTTAAATTAATAAATGGTTTAGAAAGTGTTTGGACAGTTCGATGAACTGATAAGCAGTTTTATAATGTATAATTTGGTTTACTTAGAGAATAATTTTTTCAACTTTATGGTTTTATTTATGAAAAGCTATTTATGCTGGTAGTCAAATGCTTTAATTTCACTCTCATTTCAAGTATTCCAATGCCCTTGATTCTCCTCTAAATAGTGGTCTGCAAAGAGAAAATGAAAAGGGGAAATACACAAACTAGGTAGTTTTGCCGTTTGAAAATAGATATGGCTAAATATTGATATTAGTTCAGTGGAGAGAATGACACTATTACTGCAAGAGAAGAGAATCATTGAGATGATATCTCCTTATTTTGGAAAAAACAGCTCAGCATATAATTCTTGTATCCACTAAAATATATCCTAATATTTATCTGAAACTTTCATTATATCTTCCCTTATTAAATGTGTGTTGATAGTTGTGTGTTAACATTTCCTTTTTCCCTATATTAACCCTGATTTGCATTATCTAATGTTAACATACTGGCCACTCCTTATAGAAGAATCCTCTGCCCAAATTTACTAAATACTGATTTCCAGCCATTCTCAACAATAGTTATGGTTTTCCAGGTATCATTTATTGTCTATTCTAAATCCTTCTTTGGTTAAATAACCTGGCCCTAGGCAGGCTTTTCCAAATAACATGTGGCAAATGCATTTTGGTTCAGTGATGCTGGGACCCTTTGGAGGTATTGGTTTGTTGCATTTAGAATTCTGATGCTTCGCCATGCTGCCATGCTCAATAAGGCTTTGTTAAATTGAAATGAGGAGCTTTTGTTTTCATAAAGTTTTAGGCTATTTAAAAATAAGCCAACTTAGACCACAGTATAGTTGATTATAAAGTTGGCTTGCACGTGTTGAGTGCTCATGACGTGCCAGGCCATGTCCAAGATAAGCCATGTGGAAGTAAAAATGGAACTAGAAGGAGAGCATTTCCCCCTAAGCACAGTCAGCAGACCTGCTGGATCAAATCCTACAAGATAGGACTTCCCTGGTGGCGCAGTGGTTGAGAGTGTGCCTGCCGATCCAGGGGACGTGGGTTCGTGCCCCGGTCTGGGAAGATCCCACATGCCGCAGAGCAGCTGGGCTCGTGAGCCATGGCTGCTGAGCTTGCGCGTCCGGAGCCTGTGCTCCACAACAGGAGAGGCCACAGCAGTGAGAGGCCCGCGTACCGCAAAAAAAAAAAAAAAAAAAACTCCCCCAAATTCAGCCAGGAATCTGAACTGTCTCATTCAGTTTAGGCCTCAAGTAGAGTTACTGGGCAATGTTTCTAAACCACAGCCTGGGTAGTGGGTTCTGTTCCTCTCCTTTTCTACCTCAGAGTCTAGTACATTCTCTTCTCACAGCAGACTGGGGTCCAGGTGCATTAAGGGAGTTGTTTGCAATCTCACAACTACCTACTTGAAAAAACAGGAAATGTAAACACACCTCCATATTTAGTCAGTAAGGCTGATGGATTGGGGGCAGGACTGCGTTTTTCACTATGACCGTCCCCATAGCCACTCACACCTTACCGTCCATCTAGAACATCCTAAATACATATCTGCTGGGATTAATAACATATTCATTTTTTCCCATTCAGAATGTTTATAACAACCACCACAAAAAAATTGAGAACATAATCTACTTAATAGTTAATAACAACTATTCCCATTGGATACCTATTTGTGTTGGCCATTGGGTTCAGAGTTTCAGGTGCAAGATTTTTGAGCCTTACAATAGCCCTGTCATGCTGGAGATAATCATTCCCATTTTATAGAAGAGGCCACAAGGCTTTGATCCTGGAAATAGAGAAGCAGCTTACTAGCCAACCAGTGAGACTGCCTGACCTTCCATGAATCAGTCCTGAAGGCCTCTTGTAGTCACTTCAGAATCACATAAGAAAAGACAGAAATCAGTATTTTTACTCACTAGCTCTGGCCTTCTCGTTCTATATACCCAAAGGGGAGCCTCCTACACTTCTCAGTTCTCACACTCAGCTCTACGAATGAAGCCTAACAAGTAGGAACTCTCTAGAAATACCTTCTGAGGTTTTTCTCCCAGGAAAAAAATGGTGGGGGAGGGGAGTGGTTATGGTCAAAAAAACATCTCAAGAGAGGAGAATGGAGCTAGTTCATCTGCATAACTGATTAGAAAGAAATAACTTCTATTATTTTCCCGCATCCTTTTAAATTTTTTCCTCACTAGACTTCTGACTCACTCTCTCTAACATTAAAATCAGAAATTATTTGTTTAGTGTACGGCTAAAAACGAAAGGCTTAAAGGAGTATTTTCAGTAAGTCTAAGCCCTTAAATTTAGCCCTGAGAACTTGGGTGAAACCTCTGCAGGCTACTCAGAGAACAAGGTGGAGTGAAGAAGTGCCGGGGTCCTCGCTACTGAAGGGAAGAATGTGTTGCTGTAGCTGTTCAGATAGCTCAGGGAGCGCTTCTAATCCCACTGCTGAGACTGTATGTGTGCATGTGTGCAGGCATTAGAACGTTTATTTTTTCATAAACTCCCCTTGCGAAATATTTCCTGAGAGAAAACGGCAATGTTTAAATATATTGGCTTCTTAAAAAATGGCTCCTAGTTTCTACAGTTGCACTTAAAACATTTTAGAGGATTTCTTTTAGTCAAGAGTAAGGTTAGAGTACATTATTTAAAATGAGTACAAGAACTTTTGTTTTATTCTTTTAGCTAAAAATGTTCACAACATTTACTCCTTATAGTAATGTTTTGTGGTAATTTTTTTTTTCCTAAAGACGTCAGAGTCTAAGCCAAAAATAGCTGCAGTTCTTAAACTTATTACTAGAAGTATGAGAATAATTAGTATAAATTTAAGTTTTCCTACATCTTAGGTATGGAGTGGATTTGTAGATGGAAAGTCACTCAATAATGGGGTCATTTTTCCAGAGGTCACATAAAGGCTGGCTTATGGTTCTTTTTTTCCTTTTCCTTACCTCACCAAAAGGTCTGAGGATAACCAATTCCCAGCTTTGAAACATAATAACATTGAATTGTGTTCCGTACATTGTACAGACCTTCTAGTTCATTTTGTTGCATTAATTTGCCTGCCATAGCGGTGTTTGTCCTCGTGGGATTTGACCTGTTGGGTTTGATTTGAAAGGGTTGATGTCCAGCTGAAACTGTTAAATAATGAGTTTGAGTTTCTCTCTTGCTTCCTGAACTCAGTACATTGCTGGCATCCCTTCAATGCTGCAATAAGAGGCCTCCAAAGTTTCTTTTGTCTTTTGCAGCGAGACATCAACTTGACATCTATTTCATGGTTTAAAACGGAGCCTTTGACTTAATTTATGTGATGTTTTTTCCATCTGAATTATGGCTACTTAAGTAGTGTTGGCTCTATTAGGGTAGTAGCCTTTGCTACTACCAGATACGACTTGGGTTTTAATGGACGGCCAGAGGACATATAGAGGTACCCAACCCTGGTCTTGCTACATCAATATTCTCCTTAAAGAACTGTCTTTCCCTTGTGTTATTTTTAACTTAGAACATATGACAGAAATATAAAACAGAAGAATATTTTGTGCATCTAGAAAATGCAGGTCTTTTAAAAAAAATCTTAGTAAGACACAAAGTCTCCATTTTACTGTGAACCACTTTTGTTTGTTTTTCATAAAATAGATAATGTCTGTGTGGGTCTCACAGCTGAAATAAAGGCACAGAAGTCAAACCTCGAGAATGCAGTCTCTGCTTTACTATGTAACTGTACCTTTTTTATCTAGTCTAGGAAATTGTGTAGAGGATTAACCCTCTCCCTTTGCAGAACATCCAGTGTCTAGAAAGAGGCTGAGTCCTTTGAGCAGCAGATGCTTTAGGTGTGAAACAGAAAATTACAATATTATTCACAGAATGCTAGTAATATTTATATTCAACATAAAAGCAAATAATTATCTAGTAATTCTATTCACTGGGCCAAAAAATTCTAGTATCTATGGTAATAATGCCTCATTGCTTTTGTTTAAATCCAAAGATTGTAACTTTCACATATTTCTTTTTCAGGCAGAAGATGTACTTTCTAATATAAAATACTACTAGGTTTCTTTACCTAGAGAAATGTATTTTAGTTGGCTTCAATTAAGAAAATACTCCCATTTTTTTTTCTTTTAATGTGATATAGAAAGGGTAAATATATTCTGATCTATGGTCTTACTAGAAAATATAGTGATGTCTTTGCTATTTTTCATTACTCTTTTTAATGCCCAAAGGACACATTCAGTAAATTTGTAGCTTACTGCAGACTTGGAGTTATTCTTTGTTGAATGTTGAACTAATTGGGTTGAAAACTTTTTATGCGCTTTTGTTGTTCAACTCCACATAATAATTGTAGATGATTCATCTGAAATGAATGGATTTTTAATTATTTAAACTTTGCCACTGCTAGCGTGTGACCCTCTGAGACTTTTTAAAGAACAGACAGCTCTTTTCCCCCTAGACTTTACAGATTTAATTTGTTTTTGATACACACACCATTTATATTATATTAAAAAATTCTATGTTGTCTGTTATACTTCGATAGATTTACAAATTATATCTCCTTTTCGTTAAACAAGCATATTTGGAGATGGTGATAGCTCAAGATGAAATAGGTTGTGCCTTTTAAACCTTGATGGATGAACACTAACTATGTCACCATGTCATTTAAGTGCCTAAGTGTAACCTTTCTGAAATGATTCTTAATGTCTATCTCAGACAAATTTGTGTTTTCTTTTCAAGTACTCTGAAGTTTCAAATACCTCTCTCCTTATTTTACTCAGTGACAATCTGCAATTTATTTCTCTCCAGGAAAATTGAATCTGTTACTGCTTAGTATTCCTACCAGTTTGAAAAATGTGGTTTACATTGGCATCAGAGCAGCAATTTACATATATTGGGATAACAAGAATGCACGCCAGAAAAAGATCAACATAAAACGAAATGCGGAAAAGCTGTTTTTCTTCAACAGCAACTCAAAGTAAAACTAATACAGAAATTGATGAGGATCTGCCCTGAATGTGTCACTTGTTTCTTCTAGGTGAAGTGTGACCAGTATTGGCCCAGTAGAGGCACAGAAACCCATGGGCTTGTCCAAGTGACGCTGCTAGATACCGTGGAGCTGGCCACGTATTGTGTTCGAACGTTTGCACTTTACAAGGTTTGCTTTTTATTTTTTTCCCTCCCTTTCCCCTTTCCATTATTTAAAGAAAGCTTCTTTTGAAAAATCGAATATCTCAAGGCTTTACTTAAATCTTGATTCTACTGGCAACAATGAAGAATGAAATAATTCTTCCATTATCGCTCAGCAATTTTTCTCCTTGTCTGGAGATTTATCAGTAAATATGGAACTCTTGCTCTGAATGAAAGTCTCAGCAAATGAAGAATAGGTGAAGAAGAACTAGTTCTTTCTGTAAAACGTAACAGAAGTGCTCTTGATAGTTAAACCTGAAAAATGAATGCTTCTCACCTAGGAATTTTGTCTTCCTGAGCAAATATTTGTCATTTACAAATTGCTTGAGGCTTATAACTCCAGAGTGTGTCTTCCCAAAGGATATAGGGTGGGGGAAGGAATTAAGATAGCACATCTTTGTGGTACCTCTTGCATGTTATTATTCATCATTACAACCTGAGGGTAGGAACACAGAATTTCAGCCAGTGTTCCTACTTCACAGAATGGTTCAAGTGAGAAGAGAGAAGTAAGACAATTCCAGTTCACCGCCTGGCCTGATCACGGTGTTCCAGAACACCCAACACCTTTTCTAGCTTTCTTACGGAGAGTCAAAACCTGTAACCCTCCCGATGCAGGTCCGATGGTTGTGCACTGCAGGTAAGAACCTCTGAGAGCATTTTTCTCACAGTCAGAAGGTTTGTGGGGAGACAGAAAACCGAAGGATGCCTCATTGGATATTCTGTTTCCAACCTCTTGATACTCTGGGATAGCAACTGCCTTCGTAAAGAATACAGGTAGTCTTTTTTGGTCAAAGGAGGCCTCTACTAACATTAATAGGAAGGATTTCATACGGTGCATACCCACCCTGGGAGATAAAGGCAACTATGATCCATGGTATTTTCTCTTTAGAGCAAAACTAAATATATTCTTTCAAAAAATAATATATGTGTGAATTGTTTGACAGGCTCTTGTGGGCTGGGCTGATACAACCTTTTTACTATTTATAGGGAAAAAGTGCCGAACAAAATATTGATAATATTGTAAACATACAAAAGCTTAGAGAGACAATTTCTTACTGCATATTAGTATTCTCAGGTCACATATGGAAAATATACTATTTTGAGCTTTAAAATTTTATTTAATAAAATATATACGAAGATCTATAGTTCGGAAGAATTTATTTTATGTACTTGGAGGTAATGAACCCATATTTCTCTTGAAATGTATAATTTATTATTTTGTACTTTTAATTCTAACATTCCCTATATCATCGCTCAGATTCTACTATATGTAAGTGTTCATACATTTTTAATACTAAACTGATTTCTTGTAGTTTCCTGGATTCCTCTCAAGTATCATTACTAACAGATTATTAAAGATATCTAGTCAGATTCTGTTTATTGCTATATAAATTACGGTTCATAAGACTTTTTTGTAACCTCAGTAATTCAAATATGAGAGAACACGGCTTCTTGCACAGATAAGTAAATTTATAGTTTGGAAGTACATAAAAGAGGAAAGGAAGCATCTATCATAAACCACTTCTATCATTACTTAATAGTATAACTTTCATTCACATCCCATATTATACTATAGCATAATGTAGTAGATCTTAGAAATAGGGTCTATTTTTATAAAAAGTTGGGGACAATGGATGGATCAGAATAAAAGCAGTAAAATTCACCTGACTAATCCATGCTAGAGGGGTAATTGTTAAACAATGGCCTGGCAAATTCCAAGCAAGATAATGTTTAATTTCTCTTTTCCAGCATTTTTCCCCAACAAAAACGAATAATAACATTACCTTATATTCATTGAGTATTTTACAAATTGCAAAGCACTCCCCCACGCTTTACCGTGTTTGATGTTCTTAACAATGCCAGGTTGAGAAGAGAACATAAGAGAGGCTACAGGGTTTGATTCAAGTAAGATAGCTAAGAAGTTGGAGGTACAGTCAGCCTCACCTTATAATCAAGTTCTTGCTCCTCTTTAATCAGGACAGGGGCCTTTGAGGACCTGCCACTATGTTGCAGTTTTCTGCATGATTCTGAACCAGTATAAATTATTGTTATTAACTTGAGCAAATTATTATTAATTGAACAAATACTTTTGCATCATGAAATCAGATTTCTGGTTGGTTTCAGCAGGCAGTCTGTGTACTCTGTTATACATCTTTGCAGACCTCAAAGAGCCACTGAACCTGGTTACATGGTGCCCCTGCTCAGCACAAAATCAACTTGATTGTGAAGTTCACACATGAAATGGTTTCAGATGGAGTTTGGGCATAGGAGAGAAAACGGAGAGTTTGCCCTAACTCAAGAAATGTTGCCTTCATATGCCTACCGGCAAAAATGCAATTCACACAGATGCATACATGCATACACACAGATGTATGTGTGTTTATGTACATACATACAAACACATATGCGTTATATATATATATAAAATAATAGGAACAAAAATTAGGGAAACCTAACTTGGAAGTTTTCATTGAAAAGAAGTGTTATGATATTTGCACTGTATTTTGAAATATAGTACGTTCCCTCTTTCAAAATGTGCTTCCCGCTTCTATAAATGAAAGTGGAGGCCCTGGAAAACTAAAATAAATAGAATGATAATTTTAAAAATTCAGTTTACCCTCTGTTGATCATAAGCAAGGTATAAGGCTTTATGATAGGTACTTGGAGGGCTCCAAAACACTTAGCAAGCAAGTAGGAGAGATAAGATAGCTATAATGCCTTATTTTGAGAAAATACATACTCTCCCCCCCCCAACACACACCCCGATGTTATGTTAAGCCACCTGGACTCGCCTCTGAGAGATACAGACAACTCAGGAGAAATAAAGAAACAGAGATTAATGTGGAGAGCTAATAGCTGCTGACATTTGGAAGTGCTATGCCTGAGGCTCCAGAGAAGCTAGTATTGAAACAAACAACAGAAGAGTTGGTATATTGGTGGAAGAAATTTGTTAGCCACTTTGAAACAGTGAAGGAAAGATGCAGCATACGCTGAGCTCTGGGAAACGATCTGTGTTCACCCAAAGGTAACCTCACATGCCTGATAAGAAATCTTGGTCTCTTTGAGAGAGGCCGCATCCACACTGCGAACTTCCAAAGCATCCCGAATCTCTGACTTGGTTACCAGTATGTTAAAACCCAAGAGCATAATTTTTCTGACAGAGTGGCAGTGGACAGTCATTTGAGATAACAACTGCTCCTGTGGTATCCCAGAAATGCTGGTTTAAAAATCATCTCTAAGCAGGAAGGAAAGTATGCAGAAAGTGACACTAGCCATGTCACAAAGGGACCCTGATTAGTTACCATGATCATGTTGCAGATAATCACAGAAAATACTCTGGAGTTTAAACACTGCATTTCATGTTGTGATTTCTCTCATGATGGACTTGAATTTTTTTTCTCTGTAATGAAGAAGTAGTGGCAAAGTCAAAGTAAGTCTAAGCCTTCTGCCACACAGATCCTGTGACAAAGGAAGAGTTTCTCAAAGAAGTCTGGTGGTAGACAAAAAAAGAGGATGGGACTGGAAAAAGAGAAGATTCATTTTCCTCCAATAGTTTTGTCTTAAGTAGTAAACGTGACAGGACTAAAAAGCCATTATGAATAAAATAAATTCTAACAATCAATAATAAAAAAGAGTTATGAGAATAGACTAGTGCAAAAAGCAGAGACAAGACCTTGGAAGGTCAAGGAGAAGGATGGAGTCTACCACATTCCTAAAAGAGGGAATGTCTGGTTCAACAGACATAGGAGAAAAGACCAACTCTAGCCATCAGTCATTTCATACAGAACATGTAATCTCAACTTTAAGAGTGCACACTCTGGAGTGATAGACTGCCTGGGTAAAACTCTGGTTTGTTCGCTTATTGTCTGTGTGCCTCTGGGCAAGTTATTTCCTATCTGTTAGCCTCTGTTTCTTCACCTGTAAAATGGGGTAACACTACTCATAGCAATAAGAATTTGATGAAGATTAAATGAAATGATACACATAAAGCACTTAGGACAGGGCTTTCTATATAGAAGTATGCAAGAATGTTAAATTATTCGTATATTAATTATTGAGTGAGTTTTCAAAGATATATTTGTATTTCTAACTCTAGGGAGAAAAATTCAACATGAACTTGGATATTATCTATATGACATGAGCCATCCATCCTATGAATAACTAAATGTTTATAAATATCCAAATATTTAATTGAATAGATTTTTTTAATTTAGATATTTTCCATCATGGAAATGCCATCAGCTATTTTACAGTGACAGAGAACATGTTAAAGCTATGGGTTAGAATCTTTTATAATAATAAATCTGTTTTCAGAAAGACCTGAGAAACCACTGAACTCTTAAAATGATGCTGTTGAGGATACATAGAAATTAATGCTGTGGTTCTTAAGGCCTTCAAGATAAAGACTGAATTTAGCATTACATTCACGGCCATTTATCATCAAGGCTGATCTCGCCCTTCATGCCTCACTGTTCACTCTCTCAGCCACCTCCCACTAGGTATACATTCCAAGTACTTTCATCTCTGGCTCTCGGCAAATGATGTTTATCCACTCTAGAATTTCACCTATTTCCCTTTTCTACCTGATGATGTGCAACCCTGATTCATAATCTAACTTAAATAGTACTCCCTATGTGTATTGCAAAGGCTGCAGACTGGCCTCAGATGATTTTGTTAATATACATGGTAATTTTTTTTTAACTTCGAACTTGAATGCCTTTAAGCTGCCATGCACTATCCAGTTTTCCAAACCCTCCCCACTCATATATATATATATTTATTTTACACACAACTCAGCTCATCTGTTTATAGGAATTGCTTCATCTTGTAGACGTTTGAGTCGAAACCCTGGAGAAAATTTTTAAGCTCATTCCCCATTCCTCTTCCCACAGGAAGGACTGAACCTTCTATCCTCTCAGCTCTCATCAAATAGTTTTACACTTAGCCTATTCGGCTGTCTGTGTGCAGATCACATATGCCTTGCAGTCGTAGAGGGCATGGGCTATAGATTATGCACAATTGTATCTCAGCTCTTACATTGTAGTAGGTGCTCAATAGTTGCTTGCTGAAGTTAAATTCCATATGGCGTTTCAGGAATCTTTTTACAGAAACAGTATGATAATTTCAAGGCTGGACTGGTTTTGGTTTTTGATTTTTTTAATAGGAGACTATATATTTGTCTCCTTAATGTTGGAGTAATTTTTTTTTACAACTTAATTATTTTAAATTGCCTTTATCTTTCTAATACCTGTTTCTGAATCCCTTTTTCTACTACTGTACATTTTATGTCCTTTCCCACATGCCCTTCATTCCATGATTAAATATAGACATAGCTCTCTGCTTTTGTGTCAAAATGATAGTTAAGGATATTGAACCCTTAATCGACATCAAGTAATCTTTCCTCTAACTGGAGAGGCCCTCCTCTAAGTGTTTTATGTGTGTTATTGCATTTTCCCCCAAGCATCTACAGAGGTAGGAACCTTATTCTCCCATTGCACACATACAAAAAAAACACAGGCCAAGAAAAGTCAACTTAATTGTCTGAACTCTTGCCATTAGCAGTGCCAAAGCAATTATGTGCCCCAGGCTGCCTGGCCGTACGGATCAAGTAAATTCTCCAGTTCATACATCACTTGATGGTCCTCAGCTTCTCCTCTGGCCAGCCACGTGGAGGGCCTTTCACTTTTAGACTTACCCTGATGACTTGGTCAACAGAGCCACTCCTTCCTTTCTGACTCCACCTCACAGTGCATATTCTAGCCTTTATTTCACTCTTTCTATATCAAAGATGATTGCCAGCAAGTGAATCTCTTCTACCACTCAGTCATTTTAACATAATCACAACAGCTACCAATTACTGAGCCATTACTGTTTTCCAAGCAACACTAAGCACTTAAGTGTTCACTCATTTAATCCACAAATCAATATATTTTACTTGTAAAGCACATTGAAGCACAGGGAGGTCATAGGTGATTTGCTCAAGGTCAAGCAGCTCATAAATTGAGGACTTATTTCAAAGTCCGTGACCTGCTTACCCACCATTATATCCAGTTCAGACTCTTTTTGTTGCAGAAAGTACCTTAGTTCCTTACGCATAACGTCTTACAACATATGTGTTGACCACATGGTTGTCAGGCGGATATTTGCCATTATCTCTTTACAGATATCTACTCAGTGCTAGAGACATGCAATATTTTTTCTCCTTATTTATAAAATTTGGTCTTGAAAGAGACTAAGGGAGAGAAGTTTCAGGCTATTTTCACAGACGTTATACTTTACACTTCCCCATATTATTTCAATCTTCCTCTTAGAAAATAAAGACACTTTGTTTCTTTTTTTTTTCCTTTTTGAGCCTTATTCTTTGTGTGTGTGTCTTCTTTTGTTTGTTTGTTTGTTTGTTTGTTTTTAGAAGTGGTGGTTTATATTCTGCTAGTACCAAAGGGATACAACAACCAATTTGCTAAGTAGTTGCTTCTTGTTAGGAGTGAATAAATTGGGATGAAGCTATAATTTCATTGAGTCAATTATAAAACCTTGACTCATGATACTAACTGCGAGTCACATTAACCCCTTTTAGGACCAGGGGAATATACTTTCTTCATAGGAGAAATGTTTTCATTTATGAATAAATGTGAAAGAAGGATAGATCAAGACCCTCTACCCCTGCATCTGTGTTTTTTTTTTTTTTTTGCGGTACGCGGGCCTCTCACTGTTGTGGCCTCTCCCGTTGTGGAGCACAGGCTCCAGACACACAGGCTCAGCGGCTATGGCTCATGGGCCCAGCCGCTCCGCGGCATGTGGGATCTTCCCGGACCGGGGCACAAACCCGTGTCCCCTGCATCGGCAGGCGGACTCTCAACCACTGCGCCACCAGGGAAGCCCTGCATCTGTCTTTTAAATGAAACAATCCCAAGGGGAGTGAGATAGATCTTCTGAGGGTAATTTAAATATTTTACATCATAGAATCAAACCAGTCTTCAAAACTGAAAGGAACAGGAACTGTGGGCCAGAAGTAGATAATGTCCTAGAAGCATCAATGGGCCGCTGAGGGTGACCCAGTAAAAATCAAATGACAATTTGGGGTTGGAAAGATTCCCAAGATCTAATCTTCATAATATTTTTTGACTTTATAGGTGAAAGCAGAACCAAGAAACTACTTAGATCATATTCATAGCATAACCACTTACTCCTAATTCCAGCCCAATATGGACAAAAATGGCCTTTTCAAGGTCAAGGGATTTTGGAAAGCATTGCACATGAGCATAAAAATAAAAGACCTGTGATCCAAAGGAGCTAAGAGTGCTGTAGAAAATTGTTTAATGCATTTTTAACCATTCCTTCTAAATTCCATCCTTTATTCTTCCCAATGTTCCATTCAAATATCTCTTTAGATCAAAGACCATAAGTATTGCCAAAGCATGTGACAGTTTTGAGATGCTGACAAGTGTGAACCATAGACCCATATTTTCCTTAAACCTGGGATTCGTTTTCATGTCTAAGTAATAAGAGAAGCTGGCCTTCCACAGATGAAAGACTGGATTGTTTAAAGTACCAAGATCTCTGGATAAGAAAATGGATGGAATATACAAATTATGTCCTTATTTATGGAAATATTTTAAGGAGAGGAGGAATGATTATACCTTGTGGAAACTATTATGCCCAGTTCTGTTCTTATATATCAATAACTCTGCATAAAAAAAGCAAATTTTTAGTTTATGAAACAGCATGGTGATACAAAACAGGAGGCCAGATCTTCAACATTCTGATGGCAGAATCCTATAAGAGAAAAATGCCTTACCTCCACTGAAATGGGTTAAACATATTTGACTCAAAAAAAAACATTAGGGGCTTCTCTGGTGGCGCAGTGGTTGAGAGTCCGCCTGCCGATGCAGGGGACGCGGGTTCGTGCCCCAGTCCGGGAGGATCCCACATGCCGCAGAGCGGCTGGGCCCGTGAGCCATGGCCGCTGAGCCTGCGCGTCCGGAGCTTGTGCTCCGCAACGGGAGAGGCCACAACAGTGAGAGGCCCACGTACCACAAAAAAAAAAAAAAAAGAAAGAAAGAAAACATTAAAAGAAATTACACAGTGGCCCCCATAGATGTAAAATTTAAAACACACACTGAAGGAGTTTGGGGGGCTGTCTGGTGAAATGGAAAATTTGTTTGGAAAAAAGCATTATAAAGGCAGTAGAGGAGAGGTGAGACCAGTATTATAAGAAACTAACTTCAAAGTCATATATTAGATCTATACTATGAGAAGTCCCTTCCAGGGCAACTGAGAAACTATCACCTTACCGTTCTCATTCCATCCCCAAGAAGAACAACCAAATCACTTTTGTGTAGGAATGTGACAATTTAAGAGCATCTTCCCACCATTTATTGGATTTAATCCTTATAAGCAGAATGGTAGGTTGCATTATTACCATCCTCACTATACAGATAAGGAAATTGAGACTGAAAAGTCTCAATTTGCTATAGTGACTTGCTGTAGACCACATTTTTAACTAGTTTTATGATTCAAGGGGTGAGAACCCATGTTTTATGATTCAAGGTCTTCTCCTCTTACCTTAACTGCCATTCTCTATTTTGCTCAGTTTATGTTATACACATGAGAGCAGACCTGTCCTCAGCCAATAACAGAGCTGGCTTTTAGCAGACCTGAAAGCCCCTTTGGGGGCAGCACTGCATGGTGGTGAAGACTGTGCACTTGAAATCAGCTTTCTAGAGTTCAAATCTCAGCTGCACCATTTACTACCTCTCTGACCTTGGGCAAGTTAATTAACCTTTCTAAGCCTTGACCTCTGTTCAGTAAAGTGGGGATAACAGTAGTATGTCCTTTGTAGTAATGTTTATAAAGATTAAATAAGATATGTCTACATGATAATTAGCCAGCTATCAGCCACATGGAAGTCAATAAATGTTTATATTTTTTGATGTTTTTATTATCATTAAAACACATTATGTGTTTTACCTCACATAAAATAGGTGGTTGTTTAAATTGGCTTTATTATTGGAAAACAACAAAGAATACTATCAAACAACAAAGAAGAAATGTGAGCTTGACTTCTATGTAATTTGTGATCTAGAAGAATAGAAAATGAATGTGTGTGTGTGCATTAACCTAGAAAGTGAGTAGCAACTAGAATATTTAACACTTTAAAAATGCATAAGTACTGTAATAATTATTTAATTGAACTGAAAAAAAAATTCTTATTAGAACGGATTGTTACTGTAAGACCAGTTTTCTCAACCTCAGCACTGTTGACATTTGAGTCATGAAACTTTTGTTTTGAGGGACTGTCCTGTGCATTGTAGGGGGTTTAGCAGGATCCCTGGCCTCTGCCCACCAGATATCAATAGTACCCTCCCAACAGCTATGACAATCAAAAATGTCTTCAGTCATTGCTGAATGTCCCCTTGGGGGCAAAGTCACCCCTAGTTGAGAACCACTGCTATATGGCAATGAAACTGATTTTTGATTGTAGCAGAATGTATGTATCCAAGTGATAGCCCACCTCAAAGCTTTAAAGCTTGAAAAACCTTCTTTGAATGGCTCTCTTATTATAAGCATTAGGAAAACTTCTCTCTGAGACTTACATTAAGAATCACTTTTTAACTCATATAGGGAACTAAGCTCATTACTTAAAAAATCACCCAAAATATTCCCTACCTTGATCATCTACCATACAAACCAAAGACTTGGCTCTAGATGTCTCTTGGTACTTAAAAAATAAACAATTCCAACATCAGTAATTATCAGAGAAATGCAAATCAAAACTACAGTGTGCTATCACCTCACACGGGTCAGAATGGCCATCATCAAAACGTCTGCAAACAATAAATGCTGGAGAGGGTGTGGAGAAAAGGGAACCCTCCTGCACTGTTGGTGGGAATGTAAATTGATACAGCCACTATGGAAAACAGTATGGAGATTCCTTAAAAAACTAAAAACAGAACTACCATATGACCCAACAATCCCACTCCTGGGCACATATCTGGAGAAAACCATAATCTGAAAAAATACATGCACTCCAATGTTTACTGCAGCACTATTTACTATAGCCAAGACATGGAAGCAGCCTAAATGTCCATTGACAGACGAATGGATAAAGAAGATGTGTAATATACAATGGAATATTACTCAGCTATAAAAAAGAATGAAATAATGCCATATGCAGCAACATGGATGAACCTAGAGATTATCATAGTAAGTGAAGTAAGTCAGGCAAGAGAAAGACAAGTATATGATATCACTCATATGTGGAATCTAATTTTTAAAAAATGATACAAATGAACTTATTTATAAAACAGAAACAAATTTACAGATATCGAAAACAAACTTATGGTTACCAACGGGGAAACATGGGGGAGGGATAAATTAGGAGTTTGGGATTAATGTGTACACACTACTATATATAAGATAGATAACCAACAAGGAGCTGCTGTGTAGCACAGGGAACTCTACTTAACATTCTCTGATAACCTATATGAGAAAAGAATCTGAAAAAGAATGAATAGATGTATATGGATAACTGAATCACTTTGCTGTACACCTGAAACTAACACAACATTGTAAATAAACTATACTCCAATTAAAAAAAAAAAATCCACCTCCAAGGACAAAAATTCGCCACCATTAGGAAATTCAAAAGAACAGGCGATAGGCTTTTAACTCTGCTGCCATAAAGGAGGTCCAAAAGTACTTTTGCACCATGGCAGCACTGCTGCAGTAAATCTTCAGCCTCCAAAGGTGGCTACTTTTAAAAGCCATGCTCTTTGGGCTTGATCAATGCTGACCGTTTTTGCCAGGATATCAGTCACATTGCTTCGTGTCCATACTTGGTATGAACGTCCTGCATTCTGGCAGTTCAAAACAATAAGCTCTCGGAATGCCCCTAAGTGTCAGATGACTCAGTGGCTGGCCCCTTTTTCAAAATCTACTGGAGGCCAAAATAAAAGATTAGATGGATAGAAGAAAAGTGAGTCATAATGTCTGACCCCCTGCCCAAGCTTGCAGGTCCTGAAATCCCTTGCTCTTTGATTTTTGGGGATAGATATTCCTGGGATAGCACACTGTGGGGTTTTTTTTGTTTTGTTTTGTTTTTGCGGTACGCGGGCCTCTCACTGTTGTGGCCTCTCCCGTTGCGGAGCTCAGGCTCTGGACACGCAGGCTCAGCGGCCATGGCTCACGGGCGCAGCCGCTCCACGGCATGTGGGATCTTCCCGGACCAGGGCACAAACCCATGTCCCCTGCATCGGCAGGCGGACTCTCAACCACTGCGCCACCAGGGAAGCCCAGCACACTGTGTTTTTAAATCACAGGTTTTATTGAAGATAAGTTTTTTGTGAAGTAAACACTTTTCACTTATATTTTTCTATACCTTTTTCCAAGGGGCCTGAGCAGCCTCTCTCTTCCCATCTCACCTCCCTCTATACTTCTACCACTTTCCCCCCTCCAAAAAAAAAATCCTTCTCTATCTTTCATTCCATTGAGAGAGGGTCAGCAGTTGAGACTTTCACTGGCCAAAGTGGAGCTTGTAGTGTCTATGGTATATATCTAAGCAGGTAAAAAAGATGATCTAGATGAAATGGGCCATGATTAACTGCGGCTCTTTCATTTTAATGATAAAGGCTAAAGAGTTACTTGTTCGAATTCTTTTTGGTATTTGAAAGGCAAGGATTATGAGAATTACGATTATTACAAGAAAGTATTTTCTCTATTCTTTTTTTTCAGTTTGGGTTGGTTTTGAGCATTGCATCCTTTTTTTTTTTTTTTTAAATTGGAATCATATTTCTGTTTCTGATACATCTGTGTGTCATAGGAGCCAGCATCCTTTCTGAAATGGAGGGTATATCTATCACTTAACCATCACTGCTTACAAGTATCAGCCCAAACTTAGAGGCTTAAAACTACTACAGCCTGTTATTTCTTACTATTCTGTGGGTCCACTTGGGGCTGGGCAGGGGTTGTCTGCTGTTATCTCCTGAGCTCTCCTTTGCAGTCAGCTAGAAGCGCTGAGAAAATGGGGCCTCTCTGGCCCCACAGCCGTTCATCCTGGTCTGCTGGTCTCAGGATTCTGGGAATCAAAGGAGAAGCTTCTGAGGCCTTTTGAGGCCAAGGCTTGGAAGTCACATATCATCCCTTCCACCACATTCTTTTGCCCAGAGCAAGGCAGGGGCCAGCTTAGATTCAAGGTGTGGCCCTTGTTTCTTGATGAAGCAAGACTCTACTTCTTGATGAGAGAAGTAGCAAATAATGTGTGACCTCATTTATTCCACCACTGAGTTCCATGTTGCTGAACATTATTTACTTGACTGATGGAGCTCTTCTCCCTCCTCTTACCTCTCATCAGCTTGGCTAAGTCCACTGTGGATTTCCCTCCTGAGGCTGGATGAGATGAGCAAAGCGCCCCCCAAGTATATCCCAAAATACAGTTGTTGTGTTTTTTTTTTTAATATATGAAATAGTATTTTTTTTAGCTTGTGTGGTGGGAGAAACTCATACTCTTTACTCCCATTCCATCCTGTCTCAGAAATATTTCCTTTACATCTTCCTGTAATTTAGGATTTATTAGGGTTTTAATAGGCTTCTTCTTAAACTCAAAAACTAAGGGAGCATGATTTACTCACAGTGAATCATAGACCTGGAAAGGACATTTCAAGCCTCCCAGACACTCTCCCTCCGTTTTCTCTCTCTGCATCCTCTCCTTGCTATCCCTTCCCACCCCCTTCCCTTCCCTCGCCACTCCTCTTTAATTTCAGAGATAGGAAAATAAAATGAGGACCAGGAAAGTTGACAACTTTCCCATAGACTCTTGCTGGACTCAAGTCTACTGACTGCTGGTCCAGTATGTTTCGCAGTGTATTATAGTCCTTTTAATTGTGTTCAGATTAGTTTGATTAAGGAGTCCCTAACATTTTCTAGCTAAATTAGGAAAATAATCACCTGTATAATGGCAGGAGGCACTATGGTTGGAACCAAGATGATCAGAGCAGATAACTTTGATGCATTAGAGCCAATTAAGTATCACAGATCTTTACGATTATGGCTGATTGATTGACAAAAGGGCTAGTGCATAGCTGGGGAGTACTCTGAATGTGCTGGGCACCCAGGTGGTCAGTAAGGCCAGGGCAGCAGAAAATGGTAGAGCAAGGCCAAGAGAGAGCAGGAGAGAATGTCAGAGAGAAACTCGTCCTGCTTTGCAGTGATGCCTGGAGCCATAATGGTGGAAATCACTTCAGGCCACTAGAAACGACTTTACATGCTGTCTTGGCAGCCCTTCTCTGGTTCGCAGTGGCTGCTTTGTGTATGTGCTGCCCCCATGGGAGCTCTAGCCTGGCTGTGCCATGGCAGTAGCGTGAGCTTTTATAGTGGCCATATGCCTGGGAGGCTTATCATCTACAGTTTCCTCATTCCAGGCTCCAGCCAAGTACAGCAGATGCTATTGTTACCTCTTCTATTGAATTAAAGTAGGAAGCAGAGAGAGAGAGAAATTTGTCAATATTGTTTTTCTGCTGGAACCGAAATAAAAACTGTGTGTGTTATATTGTCCAATAGCAGCCCATGTGCCAAATCCCCATTTTGTGTAACACACTTACATAAGATAAGAATCTGCCCTTATGTTTCTTAACATAATGTAAATGACCTTCTTCCTTCTACTGTAGATGTGTTACAATTATAGCCATTCAGACTTCTCAACTTGGATCTGTGCTGTTTACTGCACTTGCAAACCCTTCGCCTCGGACCATGCCATCTGCTGGGATCACTTGTGTTTCCTTCACACACTCACAGGGTTTGCTTTGTGCCCGAAATCTAACTGTGCAAAACTCTGAAATCTTTCATGTAAATAAACAAATGTTTAGCAAGTATTTTTAAACCCTTTACTTGACAAGTAGCATTAGCAAGGTACATTTGCATTTCCAAAGTAAGTACAGCTGCTGAGAGAATTTCTCGTTGCAGAAACGTATGAAGTGACACCAAAATCAGAAGAGAATCCCTTTTGAAAGAAAAGCCTGCATGGATAAATGATCTCTGTGCTGCAGACAAACTAAATGATAATAAATTAAGCTAACAAAAAGGTTCTTTTTGGACATAGGACATACCTGGTTGGGGGTAGGAGGATAGTCTTAAGACTCTATGTCACTGGACACCCACCCCATACTATCCTATCAAAACTTTCTTTCAGCCCAAATATGAAACTGACGAGCCTACAAAGCCCCTGTTGGTCTCCTCTATATTTCTCAGTGCTGTGCTCTTATCAGCCTGGTTAGGTACAATATGCATTTCCTTCACAGAACGGGATAAGAAGAACAACCCCCCCAGATGTAACCCAAAATACAGGTTCTTTTGTCAATCTATGAAATAAGTAAGAAAGGAGAAGAGAAGGCCATTTAATTTCTTCCAGAACTGCTACCTGATTTTTTGCCATTGTCTCCTGGTTTTTTATTTTCTGATTTGTTTTTTCCTCTTGAATCCATAACTACCCCCAGATTTGTATATAAGAGATGTGGGTTGGAGTGCCTTTTTCTATCTGTAAGTTTTGACCTCACTGCTGTGGTCTCTGTCCATAAAGAACAGGACTAAGTGGGCAGAGCCCCCTCTTGCTACTGAGATAGGGCTGTTGTCCTACCTGTTGCCTGAAGACAGATTATTTGAGGATGCTAGGATTTTGATTACACTATCCTTGAAGTTCAGGTTGAATATTGTAAATGAATATAGAATGCAGATATACAAAAGATGCAACCTCAGTAGGTCACAACGGTAAGCCTCTAAATTTTATCAAGAGCCAGGGTTGTCAGATTTTAATGTGGACAAAAGAGGACGATAAATCATCTCAAAATATGAGGCATGTTTCATACACGTGCTAGAACCCCAGTAAAAGTCAAACTCTTCCTAAAGTAGTGCATACATAGTAGGGAATGTAAAAGTGCAAAGTAATAAATGAATCTTAATGCTTTCCTGGATCTTAATGCTTTCCTTCTAAGTGTGTGTTATTAAGAAAAACCAGAATTATATGACTTTCACCGCATATTTAGCTTTCAGGCTAAGAAATGGAAATTGCATACATAGAAAACTAAGAGATATTCTACTGCCCTAAGACTATGAGAGCCCATACAAATCACTTACCTGAGTTTCTATTTCTCTAGGAAAGTAGAGTACAATCTGGTCATTTGCTAAAGGCATCTTCTCTACAAGGGAAAACTGCATAAAATTTGGTAGATTAAATGCTTATTTACTCACGGCGATGATGATGGTGATGGTGATGGTGATGGTTAGGAATTTTGTGGTTTTACAGAAAGCGTAATAAGAAATTTTCTCTGACTACCTTCAAATTCAGTCCCAACTTGGGTTCACAGGTGATCAATCATTCTAGAGAAAAACAAATTCCATATGATCTCTCTTATACGTGGAAATCAAAAATGAAAACAAAAACAAAACCCTGCAAGCTCACAGATACAGAGAACAGATTGGTGATAGCCAGAAGGGGGGTGGAAGTTAGGGAAATGGATGAAGGGGGTCAGAAGGTTAAAAATACAAATAAAAATTTTAAAGCCTTCCTTTGTCAACCTACACCCAACTCCAATTCTAATCAATTGGGCAGAGAGCCTTTCTAAGTCTGGACTTTTGCTCACCACTTACATTTGATGATGTTGCAAACCACAAAAATTCTTTATAACCTATGGTTAACATGTCATCCCTCCTTTGTGTGTCTGGAAATGATTGACCTGGCTTCAGACTATTTTCTCTGATGTATTACAGCCTGAAATTCACTTGTCTTGGTTCAATTAAGCTCAAACTTACTGGTTTGTAGGGTACAATAGTAAAGCCACAAGCTTAGCAAAACCTTTTCAGAATTCAGGAAGAAACTCTGTGAATGTAGTCCAGTTACAAGAGTTACAAGAGTCCAGTACATTATATATGCCTTTGTTGTTGTGTTTATATTTCCTAAAGGCTTAGGAATAAACACATTTCTAAAAATCTGAGATAATAATTCTGCATGGATGTCTTTTTTAGAATGAATCTTTGTGGCATACATAAGGTACAAAGGTACAACAATTCCTAAGGTGGTCATCATACCTTTTGCTGGATTTTCAGCCTATGTTTCCATATGGATAATTTTATCAAGTAGCACTTCTGGAATTATCACTTAGTTCCACGTGTCTTTTTAAAGCTGCATCACATCACAGTTTGACTGTGACATAAAAACTTAGGTCGAATTTTAGCTATTAGAACTAGGTTAATGGTTATAAACAACTTCTTCTTTGTTATTTCTTACCCTTAGGGACCCTACATTAGGAAAAAACTTTATATTAGGGGGATTAAAAAAGAGGCCATTTTTCCTACATTTTTTTTTTTTTTTTTTTTTGCGGTACGCGGGCCTCTCACTGTTGCGGCCTCTCCCGTTGCGGAGCACAGGCTCCTCCGGACGCGCAGGCTCAGCGGCCATAGCTCACGGGCCCAGCCACTCCGCGGCATGTGGGATCTTCCCAGGCCAAGGCACGAACCCGTGTCCCCTGCATCGGCAGGCAGACTCTCAACCGCTGCGCCACCAAGGAAGACCTCCCTACTCTTTTTTAGTTTGGACATTTCCAACAAACCCATGGAGTAGAGAGAATGTATAATGAACCCCCAAGCACCTATCACCCAGCTTCAGTTATCAACATTTCAGGCAGTGTTTATTAAATGGCAGTTCACTTTCTGTTTTTCAAAAGAAACTCATTACATAACTGCTATTCAACGTTTGAGGTTTTAATAACCTGAGCAGCCTTATCTCAGGCAAATGTTCAAATTCCATGGAAATATTTAATGTAAAAGGCACTCATTACCACTTTCTCAGCTCCAGGTTAAGTACTCCTGGACTATATCTCTTATGCTACTATAATCTGTTACCCACACTGCTTTTCTAAGTCTAAAGTCATATGGCATCAAGTTTTAAAATGATTCCAGACTATGGATACCATGTCCCCCTAGGAAGAGCTTGTTCCCAAAACTGTCCTTAGTAAATTTTGGCTTACAGACTTTTTTTTTTTTAATTCAGCACTTTTATTTTGAAATTAACTGTTATTTTTTTTAAGGCTCAGTCCATCCTAAGCCCTACCACTGTTATTTAACATCCATGCTTCATACTCCCCTGACTAAAGCTGACTTCTTTTGATCTGTGAAAGTAGAGCTGGATTCAGAAATGATTAGCTACCTGATTTAGAAAAAAGAAAACAGAAGAGAAATAGAAATAGCAGTTTTACAAATCCGAATTTGACCAGTTCCCAAACAATTATTGGCATACGTAATCTGACACATGATTTTCATACCCAATCTGGGTTCTACAAGAAGTATAAACAGGGTCTATGGAAACAGAATTAACGGTTTGAACATGAGAAGGCCAGTCACTCAGAAAATTCAGGATACCCCATCAATGTATATGCACTTTAAACCCTGAGTTGTTACTGGATGTTATGTGGAAGACATTTTCTATAGTCAAGTAACGGTTAAACTAAGTTAAATTGTTTTACAACAGAGTTTCTCAGCCCTATAAAATATCATTTCCATTGTGAACTTCCAAGAGGGAATTTCTGAAACCTATTTAAACATGGAACTCTTCCCCCCACCCCCCGTCCCCGCCGCCACCTTGAATTTCCTCAAAATACTCTAGGAAGTGCTATCATATGAGATAATTTGCCTCATGGTGATAAAACAGGACCATGAACTACTAAGAGTAATTGTCTAGTAAATCAGTAAATAAAATGTATAGATAGGGCTTCCCTGGTGGCGCAGTGGTTGAGAGTCTGCCTGCCGATGCAGGGGAGACGGGTTCGTGCCCCGGTCCAGGAGGATCCCACATGCCGCGGAGCGGCTGGGCCCGTGAGCCATGGCTGCTGAGCCTGCGCGTCCAGAGCCTGTTGCTCCGCAACGGGAGAGGCCACAACAGTGAAAGGCCCGCGTACCGCAAAAAAAAAATGTATAGATAAATATAATCAATAAATATCTATTAAAACTAAACTGTGCAGAGCTTCAAGCTATTGAGTATGGAGAGGGAACAGTGTGGCATCTTCCTCAAAGAGCTTATAGTAACCTATATGTAACATACCTAAAACAATCAAGGCCGTTCAGAAGAAACCTTGATGTATGTATCCAGTTAAGACTTGGTCATTTAGAGAAAGCTTCATTAAGGCAAAGAAGCCTAAGAAAGTATGTATTCAGTTAATATTACCTTCAAATATATGATTGTATATTATATTAATTCATTAGTTTTTAAATTTAAGACTAAGAATTTTGAGTATGACATATGGTTAGTACATTTAGTGTATTTAATATAGACAAAGAACTTAATGGCTTTGCAGCAACTTAAGTATTAGAATCCTCCTAGATTTTTATAAATTATTTTCCATTTATTTACAGTTATCTTACCAATGCCTAACACAACTGTATTTTTGAGGGAGTAATGGAACACTTTTAGTAAGTCTTCCCAAAGCATTTAACTTAGCTTTCACAGAAACAACTCTTATTTTGTAATCATATCTCATTAGTTTAATATGTTCTTAATTATTTAACTAAAATAACTGATTATTTTGGAATAAATACCATGGCATCACAAAAGAACATAGATATCCTAGAGAATAGCCTCCTAGCCTAGAGCAGACCTGGTGCAGTGAGCAACAGACTGGGGCTTTTTGGAGGAAAGGGAAATTTGGGTGGATTGGTTGGTAAATGGAGATCAGATAAGAAAATGCATACAGATATCTGTATGCACATATTAATATGAATTAATCCATATGCACATATTAAGAAACAAATGATGGAACAAACAAAAATTGCTACTTGAGGTAAGGGAAGTAATTTGCATTTCTAACAAATTTCCAGATGATACTGATGCTGCTGATCATGGGGCTGCACTTTGAGAACCACCGGATTAGATAATCTCTAATGTCCCTTCCAAGTCTCAAATCTGGTTCAGTTGTATATGACTTTTTTTTCCCTCAGAGGATAGAAATCAGAAATAAGATGGAATATTAGTTTCATAAATTCACTAGTGTAATCTTTAATAGAAACCATGTAGGAGCAGGAAGGCTGCATATCTCCTCTGCTATTAGGCTAAATGAATTCAAATATTCAACTTTAGGTCCTTAATTCATAGGAAAGGAAGTAAGGAAATTAACATTTATCAAGAATTTGTTAGTTAAAAGACATTTTGCTAACAATAGCCTTATAGGAACCTTAAGGAATGGGTTTACGTTTTACAGATGAGAAAACTGAGAGAGGATAAATAAATGATGAAATATCATACATCTTGCAGTTGGAAAAGCCAGATTTTTAATCTGTAAAATTCACGCTCTTTCCATTTGCTAAACTGACTCCTCATAAAACAAGCATATCACATCAGACTACTTTCCCTGTCACACTTATGTGAAAATAAAATAGTTTTTTTCAATTCAGCCAATACTTACGATGTTTAAGTTATTCCAGCAAAAAGTGAACCTTCAAGAAAAAAATTGGCTTGTGGTGAGTATTTAATTCCACGGGCAAAAACTGAATTTCTTCCCCAGACTGTAACATCCAAATCTTAGAGATATGAGATGAGAAATGGTGTATAGGAGTTCACCATTGCATCCCTCTCCTCTGGGCTATGCCCACATGAAACAGACACTCAGCAGGTATTTGACGGATACGTGAACATTGAGCGAAAATATCAGTATCCAAAGCGATACCACGGGCCAAGCCGTACAACAATGCGAAATGGTATAATCTGTGTTGTGTAGGTAAAAAAGAATAATAAAGCATAGTGGCAGTATTCTTAAATGCCAAATAAAATGGTTTCCACAGTTACTTGGTTGGGGGAGAGGCTGGAAGTAGGCTATGGATCAGATTTTTGTGGGTACCCAGCCCCATAGGTTACTTTACTTTACATTTACATACTTTACAGGCTTTGTACATGTTGAGTCTGGGGCTTGCATTCTAATTAGCTTTATGTCTGGCGTTCATGGAAATGTATGCTGCATCCCGGAGAATTATCGGGGTAATGAGCATCCCATTCCCAATATATTCCTCCCTATATGAGGTAGATTAAGTCTGCAAAGAGAAGCATTTAGTACCCCCAGAAAGGGAAGCACCATATAGTGTCCCTGATGTCAAGAAAAAGTTCATTTTCTTTGAATGGGTTCCTTACTAAGGAACAGTTTGCTCATCTCTGATCACCACATTCCCTCTGTCTCCAAACAGACAGGAAATAAAACGAGGTATTGCTCTTCTCAAAGGCATGATATTTGCTGCTTATATGGTCTCTAGTGAATCCAGCCCTTGGTTTACCCCTCTTCAGGGGATTCCAGTCCACTAAGGAAAGCAGCTTGGGGTCCCCAGATTGGCCTAGACTCCATGAGCGAGGCTGCTGAGGCATTTGATACAATGAACATTGCCAAGCTGTTCATGTACCTCTTGGGGAGCTGCTAAAATGAGGCATTGCCTTTGAAGAGAATCTCCCAGAGGAAATAGCTCTGACTTCAACAAACCTGTATTCCTCTTCTGGTAAAGTTAAGGAAAGCAGCTTGTCTAGAGCAGTGATTGGAGAGCAAAAGAGTTGGTGTGTCCCCAGAAACTCTCCCCTCTAGAGAAAGGATTATCTGCACAGCAAAGTGATCTCACAGCATTTTTTTTTTCTTTTTTTTGTTTTTTTGTTTTGCGGTACGCGGGCCTCTCACTGTTGTGGAGCACAGGCTCCAGACGTGCAGGCTCAGCGGCCATGGCTCACGGGCCCAGCCGCTCCGCGGCATGTGGGATCTTCCCGGACTGGGGCACGAACCCGTGTCCCCTGCATCGGCAGGCAGACGCTCAACCACTGCGCCACCAGGGAAGCCCCCTCACAGCATATTTGATTCCTCCTGACTAGTGCTGGTTATGGCAGGCTTCTCAGGTTCTGTCTATATAGTTTGGTATATAGATATCCTTGAGCCAATCCTTCAGTAGACTAAGTGCCCTGTCGGTTACTCAAATGTAGTAATTTATAAGTTTCTTTAATAAATTTTCAGATGCTGCCACTCATCATCCCTATATTTGAATGCTTATGAATATTTCTATATAATTATATTTAATACTGTAAGCTGTAAATGCTGTAATTTCCTTTGACCTATGTTGCAGTTAGAGATATTACTTGATCAGTGCTCTCAATGATTCATTTGATGCACACGTATTTAGTTAATTGGTTTTTTTTTTTTTTCCTGCCTGTGTTTATATATAATATACTCTATAAGGGAAAAGAAATCAGTCTCCTCACAGCTGAGCCTGGTAAAAGTGCAATTAGGGTCTATCAGAACAAACAGCTGTCAATAATGAGTTCTGAATTAAAATTACTAGCAAAGAAAGGAATCTAGACATCTGCAGGAAATGTGAAAATATTTTTATAACCAAATAGCTGAGATCTGGACAGGGGTATCACTGAGTTTTCTCAGCTGTACCTGCAGTGTATTTTGAAATATTCCCAGACTGAAAGAACACTAAAATTCACTGCATAAACTAAGCTGCATATATTTTTTTTAAATGTTGGCTGCCTTTGAACAGTGTGTATTTTGATTTCACGTAATCAGCATGAACACTTTCTGTTTCAAAGTATTTTGCTGTGCCCCCGGTCATAAAATGAAGCTTAAAAATAGTTCTGTTGTCTTTGAATTGTGTCTTTCCAATCAGGGTTCTATTGCTTGGATATTTTTCTTTCTGTCTTTGGAAAAAATACTTTTGGGTCTATTACACGGTATCTGATTTGTTTGTATTGGGGTTGTTTCCTGCAAAGGAAACTTGCAAGGTGGGCTTTTGGCATCTGAGGTTTATTACAAGATAATTCCATACATTTTCAGGTATCTGGAGATAGTGAAGTATTTGGCCTTTAAAAAAAAAAAGCAAATCACACAGTTTTGAAAGCAGACTTTGTGCTCTCCCCTTTGCATTTAAGTTTTAAGTCAGTTAGGTTACAAAAACCTATATAAGAATGAAAGATCAAAATTTTTCCTTTAATTTATATATATGAACACACATATACACACACATGCATAGATAATTAGGAGTATATTTGATAATCTTTTGGCCCTCAATTACTTATAAAAATATTAGAAGAGGAGTGCCTCTGTAGCCTTGTTACCCGAAGTATGGCCCATGAACCAGCACATCAGCGTCACTTTGGAGCTTGTTGGAAGTGCACAATCTTGAGTTCCTCTCCAGACTTACTGAACTGGAATCTCTGGGGCAGGGCGCAGGAATCTGTGTTTTAATACTGCCTAGGTATGTGTACAGATCACTTGGATAGACATATAATGCATAAATGCCTACTGATACATCACATGGTGATTGATACATAGAAGAGGAATCTCTCATTTTGAATTTATGGAATTGAATTATATTACCTTTCATCTCTTTGGTGTCACAGTCTTGTGACTGTTTTCCATCTTCTACTATTGCCCTGAATGAGAGGCAAACCCTCTCCTTTCTACTCCTATCCTCAAACGTGACAATGATGGCATTCTAAATACACTTAATACCAGTTTTCACTAATTAAGTAGTCATCATGTATGAATACTACACTTACTGAAAGTCATCCATCTATCTATCTGAAACAGAGCTGACATCAGTATAACTAGTTCATACATAGGTACATGAAGATCTATCTTGACAATGCTTCAAAAGCCACTTAATTCCTTTCTCTTCGGGTAGTTGAATAGCATGGGAGAGCTAACGTTTCATTAATAAAGAACAGTTATAGGCACAGCTTAGACCCTTTTTGGACCAACATTGTTGCAGCCTAAATTGATAGAATCATGGACCTTGGGTCCGTCTTGGAAGCTCTAAGGAAAACTGTCATCTTGTTTCCAATAAAATTCCATGGCTAGAAGCATGAGTCTGGGAAAGAGGAGACAGGGACCCAAGTCTTAGCTCTGCTAGTAACAGTCACATGATCCTGGTCAAATTCCTAACCCTGCCTAGGTCTCAGTTTCCTCCTTCAAAAAATCTAAGTAGGCTGAGGAGTTAGATGAGGCAATGAGCAGTACTGATGCATTAATTCAGAAACCTGTGAGTTTAAGAAGCCAGATCAGGCCTCTGGAAACACCAACACAAAGGCCTGCTGAAGGACTGCAGGGTGATACAAATAAGTGAAGCAGACCCTGACATTCGGTAAATTGTACTGAGACTGAGATTCTCACTGCCTTAAAAAACCTTGTGTGAATCAAACAAAAGGACTAAATAAAACAGAGCTACCAATTTGTAACCCCTGATAAGAGCCTTGAAAACCACTGGACCATTTATGTTTATATGAAGATAATCGCATTTTAAAAAAGCAAAAACACAAAACCAAAACCCCCCAAATCTCCTCCGTGTGGGAAAACACAGATATACTTTGCAAAACAATCGAAACAAAGTTGCTAAAGTGTGAGTATTTTCCAAATACCTTTCAGTAGCTCTTCTGTTTGTCTCTCTTTTAACCTGAGACAAGAGTAACAGCATTTATGTTGCTAATGGTGAGCCTGCTGTGTGATCTGAACAGGTTGTAAACATCGTAATCTACATGATTGGTACTTTCTTTGGGTTGAGCAGCACACAACCTGTGCAGTTTTATTTGGCAGACCTCGTTAATGGTTGTATCCACTCTCAAAATGTGGATAATTTTGTGTCATTCCAAACAAAATTTAGAATATGGATTGAACCGATATGGCCATTTACAAGGAAAATTTCAGTGAAAAAGATATAGTTCCTCATAATTCCATAGCATTACTCAATTGACCTCATTCAGATTCAAGTCAACTACCAATTATAAGAACCAGCTGAGTCTGTTTTATCTCTGCCTAATGGCCTCCTCTATCCATCTGTAAAATAAAACCTGCTATGGCATATTCAGGTGTTCTTTATATAAACATATTAGCCTTCTACTTTATCTTGAGCATCACATTTTAAGAATAATAAGGAATGTGTTTGGCAGATAACGTTGGGACAGAGCCAAGATTATACAGAAAAGTCTTTGGAGGATTTTCGAGTCAATATATTTGGGGGAAAAAGTCAGATTAGACCCATGTGGATTTTTGGTTTTTATAGGCGTAATTCATTTTAAGAAATCCCCCTTCACCCATCTGGAAAAATAAAATGCCCTGAGGGAATACGATGGGTCTTGACCTCTCAATATTATAGACTAGGATCCTTGTCAGGTCAGTTGTTCCATGCTTAGTCTCTGCTTCTTCTCTGCTGATGAAGTGTGAACTTTTGATCATCAGAGGATGCCGCCTAAGAGTGTAATGCACTTTTTCTTTCTAGAGTGATCAATGTACTGGATGGTCTCATCCTAACTTTTGCTTATTTTAACTGTGTACTAAGAATTCTCCTCTCTGTGCTGAAGGCCAGCACCTGATGGCACGATCAAGTCCAGGCTGCAAAGGGCTGCCAGCATCACCCTGACTTCTCCTGAGAATCCATCTCTGGGCAGTATTCCCAAGCTAGAGTGAATGAGGTTCCATCTTCTCTCTCTACTTCTTTGGATCCTCAACTGTTCACTGGTCTTTCATATTTTTATAATAGTAACTGTTTACCCACTGTTTTATATTTCTTTTTAATTCCATTATTACTGATTATATTGTCCTTGCTAAAAAAAAAAACATCATACATTTCATCTAAAGTGAAAGGCCTCCTTACCATCTCCATGACCAATTCCATTCTCCACCAAGAGGTAACTATTGGTATCATTTGTGTATCTTTGGAGATCGAGTTCCATGAATCAACAGGTATGCATATAAAAATATTCAATATATAACTGTATTGTGTGGAATTGTAAAAAATATAAGTGTTATCATGATGTATATATTGGTCTGCAACATATTTAGAAATCTATTTTTTTCTTGGTCAATACATGGATTTGCCTCCTTCTTTTAACTGCCCATAGTATTCTCAGTATTTAGGTACTGTAGTTTATTTAACCATTTCCTTAGTTATAATAATTTGGTATTTCAAATAATGCTGCAATGAAAATCATTTTCTAAAACTCTCTGTGCATATGTGTACATATACCTCCATGAAAGATTTCCAGAAGTGTGTGTCAAAGGATGTGTGCATTTAAAATTTTCACAAACACTGCAAAACTGCCCTCGCAAACAACTACTTAATAGCATAGATATATTCTACTGCATTTCAATGACAGTTTGTCCAAAGATATCTTTTTATAGTTTTTATTTTATAATAATATATAAAAGTGAATTAGGCAGATGAATATTTATATCCAAGAAATCTGTATAATTTCTCTGGTCATTCTAAAGAGATGCCAGAGGATGTAATACTAAAATAGTTATGCGTCTGTTTTTTGTAGAGAGCCCGAAATATTCTAGAGATGCCCAGTATAGCTGTATATTAAGTTAAATGTTAATTTTTGTCAAAAAAAAAGAGAAGAGTTTCAAAACAGCAGTCATATCAGGATCACATCACAGGTTTATCAGGATGGTCATCTGATGAATCTTATAAATCTCAGTCATAAAACTCAATCCATTCTATTAGATTCCTTTTTTAATAGTCTTGCAGTTCATAAATGCCATTCTTTTTTCTGAGCTATAATATCCAATCAAAGCACGAGCTGATGTATGTATGAAATGCTCACCATGATTTTCGGGCCATATTGTACTGCCTTTGCACCCAGCTAAATGATCTGTAAAATCTTCTATTTTTTTGTCTTTCTCTGCCATATCATTGAAGTATCAGTAAAGGGTCAGCATTAAAACTCCACCAGATTAATCAGAAAAGCCAACTTTTAAGCACATACCCAGAATGATTTTAGTACAAAATAGCCCCCTCGTGCCTCTTAATGTTTTCCTTTTGCACATTACTACCGTATCACATCACGGGACATTAAGCATATTTCAACTCCTGGGACTAACTCAATCATGTTTTTAGAAATTGAAAACAAATGTTGTAACTGGATGAATGCTAATAGTGAAGTAATAACAATTTCCTAGTAGGCGTATTTGTTTAGTGGATTGCCTAGTTTTTCAGCTTGCAAACACTGGAATGTCTATCACTCACTGAAACCTTTTTTTTTTTTTTTTAAGGCAAAAGTTTGTCAATAATTTGGTTTACCTTAGTGGAATTACTGTCCTCACCCAAAGGTAACTTAGAAAGTTGGTTTTACTCCAAGGGTAACAGAGACCAACCTAATCCTAGACTCGATTTAAAAGTGCTGTCCTCCTCCCTTCTTGCTGGAATTTTCTGTAATAATAAGTGTCCCGAATTGTGCTGGCCTCAGCCTGAAGCACAGGGTTATGCACTCTTCTTTTTTTCCCAAAGATATTTAGAAAAATCTGTCTTTGTGCTTGGCAACTACTCCGACAGAAGATAGATAAAAATAAGGGTGGTTTATCAGTTTTGCTGTCCTTATCATGTTTCACGTTGAAGGCTGTTGAAATGATGAAAAACAAACAGCACTAAATAGGGTTCCATCATTATCGCCGCCATGAGGAGCTAAGTTTTTCAGGATCAAAGAAAAATGCATTTGCTTTTAGAACTACAATTCTTCATTTTGATAGGTGCACTGCACTCAGATACTGATGGGTGAAAAATAGAGCAAATTGGAGAAGGAAGTAAAATGTGTGCTGCTGCGGGAACTTGGAAATTCAAACAAAAGTAGGCTGGCATTCTTTTAAAAGCTCTGAATGTTCAACGTTCAATTTCTTAAGAAAAATGTGGTGCCTGAGGTTTGTTATTTATGAGCAACTGGAGTAAAACATAAGCACAGGTTGTTTCCATCTCATCAAGTTATAAGAACTCCCTTTATCTTTATAAACATGTAGCAAAGGAATACTCCCATGCAGGGGCCTTTGGGGGAATGTTCCTGTACATGCTATTGATCCAGAAGAAGACAATATTTTTTAACTTACGTTTTTAAAAAATTTGCAACTCAAGTTGAGCACCTTTGAGTTCCCTGGCATGGAAATTGCCAGGAGAAACTGTCAAATGCAATTGAGACAAGGAAGCTGTTGTTCTTCCCCTAAAGGAGAGTATCAACTGGCATAAAGATAATAACCAGAAAACAAAAATAAGGTATGGCAGTTGCCAATAAAGTGGTATAAATTGTCATAAGGATCCAAAGAGAAATAAACCAAGGGTAAAGTCTTGGTCCAGGATGCAGCATGTGAGTTGAGTCTTGAAGGAAGGTAGATATCAACATGTGGACACAATAAGGAGGACAGAGAGCCTGCATAAGCAAAAGGCCAGAGGCGGGAAAGCTTAAAATATGTTTAAATTTCCTGGTTCTGAGGGAAAGGTGTGACTCTTATAGTAAAAGTATTGTTATTACCTGAGAGCCATGCAGATTTAATGATGGGACCAGTGCCTAACACACATCCAGATGAAATTACTGAACCTCTAAGTTAATGAAAAAACCCACAAGCACTTGGGGTAAAATTGCTACTAAAAGACAAAAAATAAGACTTCAAAATACAAAGGAAGACCGTGGAGCAATATATTTAGAGTTTGAGAAGATAATATTGGAGCCCAGTAATCCTGCACATAGCCAAGTTGCTGGCCCTATGTAAAGGCAAATAAAGAGCTTCTCAGATATATAAGACATCAGAAATAATACTACCCACGCATATTTTATATGAAGCATTATTCAAAGACGTATTCTAGCAAACCAATAAATGTAACAAAATAAAGAACTCAAGAATAGATGAGCCATGTCATAAAGGTAAACTATGAACAAGTAAAACAATTATTTTAAGCAATTGCTGTTAATAGAGTTATAGATGTAATAAAAAATTTAAACAATCCTTAAAGTGGGAAATAAATGTGTAGAACATGCCCTTTTTCCCTCACTGCCTTGCAGCCACCCTGGCTTTCTTTTAGTTACTCCAATATACCAAGCTATTTTCCATTCCAGGGTCTCTTCTTGGGATATTCTTTCTCCTCAAAAGCTTTCCCACCCATCTTCACTCAGCAAACCATTCCTTGTCCTTTAGGTATTGTATTAGTTCGCTAGGGCTGCCATGACAAAGTACCGCAGACTGAGGGCCTTAAATAATATAACTTTATTTTTTCACAGTTCAGGAGGCCAGAAGTACGAGACTCAGGTGCCATCAGGGTTGGTTTCTGGTGAGACCTCTCTTCTTGGCCTAATTTACCATGGTCGCCTTCTAGCTGTGTCCTCACATGGCCTTTCCTGCATACTTGTGCACAGAGAGAGAGATCTCTGGAGTCTCTTATATTCTTACAAGGTCACCAGCCGTACTGGATTAGGGACCCACCATTATGACCTCATTTAACCTGAATTACCTCCCTAAAGACCCTATTTTTGAACAGTCACAGCGGGGGTTAGAGCTTCAACATATGAATTTTGAGGAGACGCAATCCAGTTCCTAACAGCTATCAATTTAAATGACACTTCCTCAAAGGTGCTCTTCCAGGATTCTACACATTTACCTCACAACAGTTGTTGAGATTTATAATTATATATTTATTCATATGATTATTAATATCAAACTCCCCCACTACACTGCCATCTCCACGAGGCAAGGATCATGTTTTTTCTGTTCACCACTTCCCCGATATCTTAGCACATGATAGGCACTCAGTAAATATTTGTGGGATAATAGCCTGCAGAATCTTAGGAAAGAGTATAGTATAGCAAATGAGGATGGAAGAACAAAGTAATGAGCATTTCCTGTCTGTCCCTGGGTGGTGGTACGAATAGATGAATTAGGATAGTCTGTGCTGGTAATATGTAACCACCAGCTTGGGGTGGCAGGGGTTGGAGGTAGGGAATAGTATTGGTCAATTACATTGGTGTAAGTACTCCCACAGTGGCAGATTCCAGGCTACAAATATGACATCACTGAATCCAAAAGCTGGGGAGAGCTACTCAGTAGCATACCATTATATAATATTTTCACCTGAAGGGCATAAATGTAAAATAATTAAGAAGTAATGTATTTTGAGTGTTACCTTTATTTTTAATATTATTATTTAAGCAGGATTTCTGAGAATTTAACAACTGACTTTTGCCAGCTCTGGCACACCACTGATGGATAGAAGAATAAAATTGTAGAAACTGAATGCACAGAAATTTATAATTTGTTATTGTGCAGGGCAAAAGGCAAAAACAATGCAAGCTGATCCTTAAATTTTAGACCCGAATGACCTGAATCTGAGCAGAGAAGATGTTGATTATTCTTGGTATATGTTTATTTCTAGAGAAACCTGAGAGCAGTCTGAAATATAGGTCTCCCTTATGCTCAAAGAAAGGGCTGTTACGTTAGGAATCGTTTGTTTGAAGATGATTGCTGAACCATGAAGGAGAATGAGAGAAAGGAGGACAGAACTTTGGGGATATTATCTCCATTTTGGGGGCTGGCAGAAATATGTAAATTAGAGAAAGAGATTCCGATGGAAGAATCCAGAGAAGTCGGAGGAGGATCAGCACAGGGGTCAGATAGAAAAAAACATTACGGGGCTCCCCTGGTGGCGCAGTGGTTGAGAGTCCGCCTAACGATGCAGGGGACACGGGTTCGTGCCCCGGTCCGGGAAGATCCCACATGCCGCGGAGCAGCTGGGCCCGTGAGCCATGGCTGCTGAGCCTGCGCGTCTGGAGCCTGTGCTCCGCAACGGGAGAGGCCACAACAGTGAGAGGCCCGCGTACCGCAAAAAAAAAAAAGAAAAAAAACGTTACATACTGAGGCACAGTCTAAAGAGCTGCCAGTAGATTTCTGAAGATGACATTTAGAGTTGATCTTTGATTTTGGTTTCCAACGTGATAGAAATTCTACCCTTTCCTAGAGTCAATGGAACCATTACGTGAGTCACAGATCTTTTTGGCTAATTTCATATGCAACATGTTTCAGGTTATTTTGTATTTGAGATCATTACAAAATCTCCTCCCTTCCTACCATCAACCCAAAGGGGAGTATCTGATGTTCATCATAATCCCTCAATCAGAGTCATAGAAACCAAGGAAGAAAGGCTTTTCAAGGAACTTTCATTAGGGAGAGTTAAGCACTACTAAAGGAATGTTATAGAGGGATGGATCAAAAGAAAGTTTCCGTGTTTGTCAACTGTTGCTTACCCAGATGGCAGAAAGACATGTGAAGTAATGGTGATGCCCTGAAATGGGGTGCTAAAGTTTAGCATCTCAGAACCTGCATTTGAGTCCCTATTTGGCCATCTACCATTAGCTATACGACTTCAGGGAAGTTCCCGAATGTTGTGAATCATTGAAGGGGAAAAGAAACTGACAGACATTTGCTGAATACCTCCAGGACGCCGAGCTCCGTGGTGAGAAGGCGTTTCACTGCCATCTCATTTACCTTGAGAATATGTGTGAAAGCAGAAACTTCCTCAAATGTAAAGTATTATTATTGGAAATATGGGGAGGAAAGGAAGAAAAGCTTGAGGGGGTAGATTAAAGCAAGATTTTGAAAGCCTGATCTCAAATGATCCTGTGGTGATTCTATCAAAAATTTCCCGGCATTAACATTTCCTATTTCTTGTTGTCAGCTTTAGAGGTAGAATTTTTAGATGGAGTTTGTACCTACAAAGCGACTGCATCTTTCTTTATGTTTGCAAAACACTCTGTATTTTTAATTCAGCCTTAAAACTTACTAGATAATTAACGAGTGAATTATCACTATCATGATTTAAGAACAACAGAAAAAAAAAAAGAAAGAAAGAAAAAAAAAAAAGAACAACAGAAAAACGAGAGGTTAAGTGACTGTCTCAGGGACACCCAGCCACTGGTATCTGGAAAAAGTATTTTGAACCTCAGGGTCTTGCTTCAAGCTAAGAGACACGTCTAACATTTGAAACCCCCAAGAACTCTTCATCATAGAAAAGAGGTAACATGTAAGTTCCAGGGACACTTTCTTCCCTCTCTTCCATATGAACAGCAAGATTGGGCTGTTAACAATATTTTGTGTTTGGAGGAGGAAAAAATAAGTTTTGCACAAGTCATAGCCTCTGTTCTTTGTTTCTTTTCTTCCCACAATTCATGAGGTAGACACAGGCACATGTCTGATTTTTTTCCTTCCTCATTTTTTTTGGAAAAAAAAAATGAATTATTATCACCATGAAGAGGTTGATATTGTTAGGGTCTGGAGTTATCCCTACCAATTTTGCAAGATTCTGTAGTATCTTTTTGCCAGAATACAGAACCATGCATCATCCAGACATCTGGAACGGCCCCCGAGGCATATTTGGAGAAAATACTCCTGCCACTGTCTAGATTGGACTTGATTCATAGGGTTCAGTTATATGGCTTGCGGTGTGTCTTCCACTAGGTAGAAATGCATGAAATTGTATCTAGATGGAAGTAACGCACAATTAGAAAGACAACACAGAAAAAGGAAAAAGATTTACTTAGTCTTAGAACCCACCAAATGTGGAGGCCGCCTCTGTCTTCCAGGCTAATTCTTACCTAGTTTCTTTATTTGCAGTGTGATGGCTTATCAGGAGACCAAGGTGTGGAAACCACTCAAAGCATTTTCCTGTCTCCTTCTTCCCTATCAGACACTTTGTGGAGTCTTCAGGTATTCTCCACATAGTTCTGAACCTTTATCAAATGTAGGATTTCTTCCACTGACTGAGGGATCCTGTTACCAAATCTGGATAGGACGCTCATTGTACAAGGCCTCTCATGCCAATCACTAAGTCATTCACTTTTTCACAAACATTATTGCACACTGACTGCGTGCTTGGTGCAGGGCACAGAAAACAGAAAATGCAGTTCCTGCTCTCAAGATATGCTCATTATTTGCAGACAGTGGCCCTACCAGACTAACTAATAATACGATGTGACTGGGACTGTAGGGTGGTATTTAAGACAACAGGGATCTGGGACAGAGGGTGATTATAATCCTGCTGGGGGTATGGGGGAGGGAGAAGGTGGGGAGTGTAAGGGAAAACTTGCCATCTTACAGGTTTCTTTGGTAAAACTAACAAAAGAAAAGGGGACTTCGTGGATCTCAGTGCATCAGGTTTCTAATTGTTTTGTGCTAGGAAATGTGCTATCATCTCTCAGACTCTTTTTCCCAAAGGCTTTTTGCATTACACTTCAATGTCATGTCACTTTGTGGTTTAAACCCTGAATGGAGTCTTAGAGTCAGTATCCAGAGGCTCTCTGACTAGATACTGACAGTTTTTACATCTGACAAGACAAAAAAAGTAAACAATTTTTAAATAGTGGTTATATCCTATTTCCGCATAAACTAGTATCTGAACCTCAGGGCTCCTATGTGGAGGCTGGGTTTGATCTATGCTGCTCAGTAGTTACATAAAGGTAATATTTGTTACAAAATGCTCACTTATCACCTACAGCCACTTGGCAGTTGAATCAGGTACCCTAGTGCTCATTAAACTCATTTATACGAAGTTTTGGTACATCCCTTGCACTGGTGCTTCACTAGGCCTATGAAAATTTTACATGCAGCTCCCAGAGCCATTCTATTTCTTTTGCTATTTCAGTCTACTCAGTTCCCCATCCTTTCCTGTCCTTCAAAACTTGGTTCAAATGCCACATCATCCACAAACCAACACACCGTTTTTTTCTTGTGTTATAAATATTTATGTAAAGTATTATCTCCGTTGATAATCTGAGCTCTAGGTAGGATCTAAGTCACCTTTAATGTTGTAACCCCTATGTTACTTAGCAAAATACTTCACTGCTCATTGAATGAAGAGATGGATGTATCAGTGCACAGGTGGACAAATAAATGAGCACACAGAAATACAAATGACGGGGAACACTGGTACGTAGTGAATGAAGGAGGCTGTCTGTTGCTTGGTGTCTAAGGTGCTGATATATAACCTATTCCTGTTGATTACATGTTTCCCAGCCAGGTAAGCATCCATGATCAGAACGAGAAAAATATTTGGATTCAGCCATACGTGACACATAAGTGGACTCAGCCAAAAGGGTTTGATAAAATTAGAGACAATAAAAGGCTTACCTTGGATTTAAGAACACAGATGTGTGATTTTGTTAGTATTCTTTCCCACACTCGAGGAAATTCCAATGTTCCAACCACCGGACTCTGTAATCCAGTTCAGTGAATTAGGTTGTCTCGTTGGCGGCAGAACTTGTCACTGTGCTTCGCTGACCTCTCACCTCCTCTTCTTTGAATCAGTTCCCACCAACTGGAGAACAACCCAGAAGTCCATATAAGCAATGGAGTTTAAAAAAATGCCTCAGAGCTTCTTCAGTAACAAAGACTGAGGCTTTTATTTTCCCACACAGAATACCTGAATTTCACCTAAAATTTCAAAATACATTCAACTCTGGAAGAAAAAGGAGTAAAAGCGAGAAGCACACCCACACTCTCTAGTGATTGCTTTTTATTAAGAATTTCTTTCCATTGAGAATACACTGCACTATTTTGAGTATGCAGCAACATTTTAATATTTTAATTATACACTTCCCACTAGATTGGTTTTAAAACTTCCTCGCTGAGTTTTAGAGTGTGAAATGTTTCAAGTTGAATGATTTACTAGTTTTCTTTTTTTCCTTTTTTTAATAAATTGAACTAAAATAGACTGAAATAGTTTGTAAAAAGATAAAGCCTAGTTCGATCTTGACCAGTTTTTAAAATATCTTTTAATGTAAAAAGCCTAAATGTGTTTTTTTCATAATAATTTCAAACTAACGTCTGCTTTGTGTTACGTGATCAAGGAGCACAGTAGTTATAGATTTAATAATTTTACATTTTGAAACCAATCACCTTTTACTTGTTAATTTGTTCCCTACCCTTTGGTTTAGAATGCCCCCAAATCATCACAGTAGCTATTTGAGTAGAATTAATGGATTTAAAACGTCGTTAATTAAAAGTAATGAGAATAATGTTATGATGTGTTGGTTCCCCAGGAGATTCATTTGGACCTTTATTTCCTCTGTTTTCCTTGTAGCGCGGGAGTTGGCCGGACCGGCTGTTTCATTGTGATAGACGCCATGTTAGAAAGAATAAAGCATGAAAAAACTGTAGACATTTACGGCCATGTAACTTTAATGAGAGCCCAGAGGAATTACATGGTTCAGACAGAAGACCAGTACATCTTTATCCACGATGCACTGTCGGAGGCAGTGACTTGCGGGGATACCGAAGTGCCGGCTAGAAACTTGTATGCCTACATTCAGAAGCTGACACAAAGAGAAACAGGAGAGAATGTCACAGGGATGGAGCTCGAATTTAAGGTATGATATTAGATGTGATGTGGTAATTCAGGAACAGTCATTCTGGAATTGTCCTTCTGAACCTTTCAAATTTGTGAAGTTACAAGATTCACCTGACCTTCTCCCTCAGGTGTCTGACTGTAAAACACTTTCTTCCTCCTTCCCTTTTCTATCCTTTGCTTCCTAATAATACCTAGAGCTCTTTTGTACCCTAATTTAAACTGAGAGATCATACTCTCAGAACATAATATTTAAAACTTCCATAGTCTATATGGACTCATTAGGTAGAAGTGAAAAGCAGTACAGTTGGAAGAGTCCTTTGCTTAAAAGCAAACAAAATCTTTGTATCTAATGAGGGAATCTTGGGTACACTGAAGTCACGCTACAGGCTAAAATTATCTTTGATTTTTTCTTTTTTCCTACAACAGCGTCTAGCCAGTTCTAAAGCTCACACCTCAAGATTCATCAGTGCCAATCTTCCATGTAATAAATTCAAAAATCGCCTTGTTAATATTATGCCATATGAATCCACAAGAGTATGCCTGCAGCCCATCCGAGGAGTAGAAGGATCTGATTACATCAATGCCAGTTTTATTGATGGATACAGGTATACACTCTTGCTCCCCTGACAGTCCAAAGCCTTGATATCTACATGTGCCCTAGTTTCACAGCCAGCATGAATTTCATCTCAATTCAAAGTGTTTTCTTTCTGCAGAGGTCAGCATCCAGTCCCTTGGTATTCGCTTTTTTATTATTTTAGAGAGGAGTAAGAAGCAGCGGTCACAGAGTTTTTAATCTGTCCATGTGCACTCTTCTTTCAGAAGTCATTTGGATGTGGAAGGAGTTAATAAAGAAACTGTACCATATTATATAAATTGAATAGATTGTGTAAGAGTCACTTCTACAAAATGAAGTTGCACAACTGTTTCTTACGTGACTTGTGCGACACGTGAAATGGAGCTGTTAGCATTGCTCTGAAGTTTAAGTAGCAGTGATAAAGACATACATCATAATATTAACAAAGCAATTTCTTTTGCAAAATCCCCCAAATGTATTAAATGTTCTTATTTGATTACACAATCCTAATGGGAATTTACTGCAATAGCATTAATAATGTTTTCATTTTTTATTAGCTGGTCTGATGTTTACATATCAAATGCGAAGCCTTTGCATGTTTTCTGATGACTTTAACATGCTCTTTTCATTGTCTGTGATTCAGACAACAGAAAGCTTACATCGCTACCCAGGGGCCCTTGGCAGAGACCACCGAGGACTTCTGGCGGATGCTGTGGGAGCACAATTCCACCATCGTTGTGATGCTCACCAAGCTGCGTGAGATGGGCAGAGTGAGTGTCTCCTTATAAGACACTCAGACCACAAGAGAAATGAGGATTTCATTTTAAAAACCCGAGTGCCAGCGTCATTTCTTTGAAACACAGAGTACTCTGGACATGTTCTGGGCCATTCATTACTGTGTTGAATTTTAACTTGCAAAGCCATATCAAGTTCTTTCATTTGTGTGTTTTGAAGAAAGAACTGGTACTTTGTTCCAGTGAAACACAATCATAGAGACAAATACGTCTGACTTGTTTTGACTCTCAATGTGTTCTTACTTCCTTTCGCTCTGGACAAGCTAGAGCTTGGGTGCCATCATTACTCTGTATGAAGAAACTTGACTTTTTTCATCTCTGAAGGAAAGTTTTACCTGCTCATCTTCCACTCCCATTAAACTGTTGGAAAGTTACGTAGTTTTTCTAAGGATATAATCTGGTAACCTCAGGTTTACTTTTAAAAAATGATTCTTCTGAAGAATATATAAAATAGCATTAGAGACACCTAAGGACCTACCACTTAGATTCAATAGATACAAGCATTCTGCCATATGTGCTTGAGAAATTTTCTTTCTCGTCTTTGTATAAACTCAATGGTAGAGATGCATCCAAAACCCAACTTTTTGGAGCCCACAGAGAGAGTGAAAAAATACCAACTAGGAAAGTAACTTGACTTTTCTGATTTAGTTATTGAAGTCATTAAAACTGCGTGGGCTCCAGTTTCCTCAGCTGATGGAGATTGGACTAGGTCAATTCAGAGGTTTCTTTCTGTGTTCACACTTGATGGTTCTCTTCATTCCAAAACACAGTGTTGATCAATGCATGATTAACGTGACTAGCATTATGTCCGAGGACTGATGTAATTAATTGTCTAACTTGTAAGTATGAAGATGCTTACCCTATTGAAGAATTCAGTCAACTGATGTGTATTAAGCACCTACTGTATGCCAAGTACTATGCTTGATAACATGCACAAATATTGAACCACATGATTTCCCTATCCTCGGGGAACCTATGGTTTCAAAGAGAAAATGAGTCATATGCGATTGGTATCACCTTAAATTCTAAAACTGTATTAGTGAAAGAAAGACATTAAATATATAGATGCATGATAAACAAAACTTTATTTACACTTTATGTAGCTTGACATTAATCTTTTTTTTTTTTTTTTTTTTAGGAGAAATGTCACCAGTACTGGCCAGCAGAACGATCTGCAAGATACCAGTACTTTGTTGTAGATCCCATGGCTGAGTACAACATGCCACAATATATACTAAGAGAATTCAAGGTCACAGATGCCAGGGTAAGTTGGCACAGTCTTATGCTCTTAACCATTAACTGAAAAGTAGTCTAAAATGCATCCCTGGGAGAAATATTTTCCAAGTGACCATACTCCCAAAGTGAAAAGAAATCACTCATCCTGGAGGATTTTTTTTTTTTAAACGTAAGAGTAACTTCTCCTGTCCTGTAAGGTTTCTCACAAGCCCAGGCTTGGCTCACATTCAAATGTAGCATCTGGCAGCCCAACTTTGGGGACGTGCTTGGTGAGTGTGTGTGCCGGGAAGCATTTATTGATTGGTTGGCTGTGCTTACGTTCACCTCCTCAGCTTATTCTCTTTGGAGCTTTTTTGACTTCTTCATTACTTGATGCTGTAAATATGTTGTTGTTTTGCTCAGCCCTTTAGGTCATGTTGGCTTGGAGGTTAATTTGGTATGATTTTAAAATTGCTGAGCAAATGGCATTCTTTAGAAGAATCTGACAAGCTTTACACATTCTAATTTGATTCCTGGCATGGTTTATTCCTCGGTGTGCTAACGTGTCTGTCCGTGAGAGCTGTGCACCCACGACCCTTGTTGGCTAATTTTCATTCTGTATTTCTTATCTAGATTGCTGAGTGCAAGGTTCAGCCCTGATGTAAGATGTTCTATGCATAAACTTTAATATCCTTGCCTTTGGCCACTTTCAAACCATGATTACAAACACATCTTAGGAGAGAGTGGGGTCAGTCCAAAGCCCTGCTTTGTTTTTGGAACTGTCACAGTGGGTGGGTTGAATAAAACTGTAGGGTAGAGCTATTTACTTGATCCATTGTTTTTGTTGGAAAGCAGCTTTCTCAACCAAGACTCATGTTTAGAGATTGTCTACTAATCCCCAAAGCCTGGCCCTGGCTGTTGACCTAGAGTGAAAGAGAAATTGGTTAGCAGGCTGCTTGGCCCAGGTGACAGACCTGTTAATCCCAGAAAGTCTGAAGTCTTAACTACTCTGAAGGTGACTATACTCAAGACAGCAGTTAAGTCCCTAGGTCTCGTTTTGAGTTGCCCAAGCAAGCATGCCTTGGTGACCCATTGCTTTTAAAAAAAAAAAAAAAAAAGGAAAAAGCATGCCCTTTCAGAGTCTGAAGCTAGATATGTGAGTGAAAACTCTGAGTGCATTCCAAGCAAACTCACCGACCATTTCTGACGACAAAGTGTAGGAGCCAGGCTCTGCAAATGGCAGAGACAAGAAACACTGAAGCAGGAACTTGTTCATATGTTTTGTTTTGAAGCCTCTCTGTGATTGTATAATTTTCTTAGCTGCCATAGCATTTGCTGTTTGTGCTCCTAGTATGTTTCTAATCTCAACTTCCCAGTTTAGAAAGCCAGTTGGCACTTGAGAATAGAGTATTGTTAAACAGGTAACCTTTAAATGGAGTCAGGTGGTCTCTCCTCCAAATCGTAAAGGTCTGTACACATGCTGTTAAAAACAACTATGGTCAGAAATGAAATCCCCAGGACAATCAGAGGAAGACAAATCTGTATTACCTAGCCTCTGGCTTCCCTTCCTGTGTTTTTCAAACCTTTTCTAGAATCAAAAGGAAGTAAATCATGCTTCCATGGTAACCATCCATAAGTCTGTTATGGGGCCAAGCAGTTACTTTCATATTCTTCAGTATTCTCACAAACTGGATGTGATCTCCCAATTTATTTCGATTCCCAAATGATTCCAGTCAGGAATATGCCCTGTTCGTATGGAAACCACCAGGCTGGTTGATATGTGTCCATCTCAAGTTGGGCCATCCCCTCTTCTCCATATAACTGAATGAGAAGGATTGGGTCTCTGTCTACTTAACCAAAATCTTGGGAACTTGCACATCTATATCCAAAATGACTTTAATGTGGAGAGAGTTGTTACAGAAGTGGAAAGGAGGACCAAACTGAAGCCTTAACTAGGAGCAGGGACTCCTCAAATAGAATCAGCCCCTGTAAACTTGGAATTTGGATTCTCTCTCTCTCTGTTGATTGAGGGAAGAAAGTTGATGGTCATAATCGTTATTCCTGCTTCTGTAAACAGAGGGTCCCTTCTGCTTTTGTTGTGCTTCCAAAAACACTGTGCAATTCCAGAAGGAATCAGAAGTCCCTTAGTGTCTTCTTTTGAAACCATTTATACTTCATGAATCAAAGAAATTTTGCCTAATCACTTTAGGAAAGATAGACTGCTCCTGTATCTAGCTTTTGGTTTGTCTGTGTTAAAGCCCCACACAGACAACTCAGTTCCTGTGGTCAGCCAAGAAGAGTCCTTTTTCAGAAAACAACATTTATCTACTAATAATCTCCTGTCTCCTTGAGGGACACTTCACTTCCGCCTCAACAGCACAGTCGCCTGGTACACGCTGTGTATACTGCCTTGGCTAGAAATAGTATACCTCTGAGACGTGTGGGGCATCCGGGTTAAACCCAGCTACCCAATTTGCATCAGATCCTTTCAGTGTCACTAGTTGTCATTTGACAATGCTGCAAATAAGCAAACACAGCAAATGTGAAGGTATCATGACAATAGCAAAATCTCTGGTCTGGATGACATGCCTGGATGTTCCTTTCAGTATTAAGAACTTATTGGATTCTGAAAATTTTGAAATGGAGTGTATATGTTCCACTTTGGTTTGGAAGGCAAACTTTGGGGCTCAGAGCATTTACTAACATGGGAACTAGGTGGCTTTTTATGAAAGCTCAGGTTTTTAATGGGCATTGTGAGAGTAAATAAATTTGCAATTTAAATATATGTGAATGTAGACAGTGTTAATAGCAGGTAAGATACTAACTGACTAATTTTCTAGTTAAACATGTTTCTAACTTTTTCTTCCCTTTTTCTTTCCTTTTTTGGAAAAAATCATGCCTGCTGTTGTGGTCTGTGCACTGGTTGAATCCTCCTGGCGTCCTCCTTTGCGGTTGGATACGTGGCTTTCTCTCTAAAGGACGGGCAGTCCCGAACCGTGAGGCAGTTCCAGTTCACTGACTGGCCAGAGCAAGGAGTGCCAAAGTCTGGAGAAGGATTTATTGACTTCATTGGCCAAGTCCATAAAACAAAAGAGCAGTTTGGCCAAGATGGACCCATTTCAGTCCATTGCAGGTGAGAATCAGGAACGATGAATTTCCATTTGTGCTGAATGCAATAACTTTGAAAGTATGTACTGTTGTCTGTTCATTGTTGGTACCAATTTATTGTGAATCTGCATAACTGAAATTTTATTTTTATTTTTCTCAGAAGTGTATTGTAAACCCTAAAGCAAGGACTCATTTCTCTTTCTTTCCACAAAGTGAAAATAATCAGAGGAAGATTTTTATCTTCAAATTTTGCCTCTTGTAACAAAGAACCAAACTGTGTTTTCTTTGCCTGTTTTACCGTAACAGGAATTGTTTGTACACCACCGAGTGATAATTTGTTCAGTTTATCATTCCTCACTTGTTTTGCTTTCATAGCATTACCCTGATAATTATCTTTCTGTATCTTTCTCCTATGTTTGCCTTCTTGAGAAAACTATAAATAGTTATTAAGCCTTAATAACAATACTAATTCTTTTCAGTCAATAAGTGATTAGAATGGTACCTCAGTTAAAATTGCAATTTGCTTGAAAATTGTTGCTATATCAGAAAATGAAGCACCTTCAAGTTAATTATTTTCAATAGTTTCCACGGCATTTTATAATTCAAGTCACTGAAGCTAATAGAAATAGCAAGTAAACAGTTCAGAAAGGACAATTACCATAAATTTAGTGCTTTTGTAAGTTACTATGCAAAAACCGTCTAGCAAAAGGATTCACCTAATATTTTTTAGTTTCAGTTTGTAATCTCTTTATGGTCAAAATCTTGAAAGAGTTTATTAAAAAATTTACTTTGCTTCCCCCCCAGAATCCCAAACTACAGTTCTTAGTGATATGGGAGACAGGTCTCAAAACAGGAGAAATATTAGACATGGGCTTCAAAACATCTGAGCTCTAGTCCCACTACTATCATCATGTAGCTCTGTGACAGTAGGGAAATTTCTCTAGACCTCAGTTTTCTCAGCTGATCTCCAAGACCCCTTCTGGGACACACAGTGTGCTATTATATGAGAAGCAGACCTTATTTATACACATTTGCTGTGTGTTGAGCTTATCCAAAGTTCTTTGCTCTAGACCACCAAAGAGCATGTAGGAAATGATGCATGGACTCGATATTCAGACAAAGTGGGTGGTATATACGGGACTTGAATTACCTGGATATCCCCCTTAATTTTCCACATAATTTGCCCAAATCCTAATCCAAATTTTCCAGTATAAGCTATAAAGAAAAGAGTATGTTCAACACATTTTTCTTTAACTTCAGGCATTCCCATAAGTATAAATAAGTGTGTGTATGCATGTGTCTCTTTTCATTGCTTTTGTCACAAAATTATTTGTATATACAAAGATTCCTTTGTATACTATGACATGTTATTCATATATCTTAAAGACTTCCAGATATCTTCTCTTATCTGGGGATATTTTAAAAATACCACTCATTTATAGCTTATTAAAAACATGATAAAGTCAATAAATTTGGAAGTTATAAGGCCAGTGTCTGTTATTTTCTTGAAAGCACCTAGTAGAAAGCCAGAAACCCTATATTTTTGTTACATTTGAGCAATCAAAGCAAGGTAAGATAGACTCTGAAGTACCTGGACCATTCAACAAAAAGATCATAAATCACAGTCTCTCAGGATTAAGAGAGACTTTCAAGGTTGAAAGGGACCTTCAAGGTCATCTACTCCAGCTTAACAGAGAGCCTTGACTGCGCCTGGTTATCCTTAGTCACTTCGTAAAACCTGCCTATGGATTTTAAAGCTTCACTTGCATTTCTGTTAGGACTCTTTAGAAAACCCAGTTTATAAAGGGACACACTCTTTATATATCAACTACATCCCGAAGTAAATGAATCCATCCATTTTCTACAGCCTGTACCCAAGCATTACACATGCTGTTTAATTAGGATCCAAAAATGTAGGGATTTTTCAGATTATTCACTCTTTTCCTCATTACCTAAACCTCCAGATGCTTTCCTACGTCTTAAGAGCACAAAAGCTATGAATTAATTTTCTTCTCTTGCTGCTGTTACAATTCTGGAATCATCTTAAAACATTAAAGAAAACAGAAACTCAAAACCTTGCTAATGTGGTGGAAAGAATCCTGGTGTTTTAGCTACTGAACATCTAAAAATAGTAGATAAGTGTATAGCTCAGTGGCTCTTAACCACTGTGTTTTTTTTCTTCTTCTTCTTTTTTGAATTTTTTCCAGTTCAGAGACCCCTTTGATAATCTGTTAAAGTTGTAAGTTTCAGAAACAAAAAATATATGTATATTTACACAATCCATACATATAAGATATTCATATACCCTTCCAAAGACTAAATGAGGATCCCATGTCAAAAATCCTGTTATATTGATAGAATCTCCTTTCTCATATCAAAACTGATGTCTGAATTTGAATAGTCTATATACCTTCATATTTATTTTTACGTCTAGGTGATGGGACATGTTGCACAGATTCTTAAGTGACTACAAGAAAATTTGAAGGCACCCAGTTTGTCTTACCTTATCTGAATTAATTCAAATGTAGAGAACAAACGTATGGACACCAAGCGGGGAAAGTGGTGGTGGATGGGGTGGTGGTGGCATGATGAATTGGGCGATTGGGACTGACATGTATACACTAATATGTATAAAATAGATAACTAATAAGAACCGGCTGTATAAAAAATAAATAAAATTCTAAAATTCAAAAAAAATGAATTATTTCATACTTTAAAAATATTAAGCAGGCAAAGTTTAAAATTTCAGGATCTACGTGAAGAGTATAAATCTGTATTTTATTTACCATTCCTTTTATCCATTTATTTTATGTTTCCTGGGCCTTTCCAAAATGACATATAATCCCAGTTGAAAGGTTATTATATTTTATAAGACTTAATCCTAATTACTGCACATTCATTCTCACCTGTTATCATGGCACACTGTCTTAGAGTAATCATTTCATGAACCCAACACCACATTTTCCTGAACATTGCTGTAGTAGAACCCAATGTAATATGGAAGCTGGTGGACATATGTCCACCTCCAAGCACATGTGGCCGAGACCGTGAGTGTCTCATCCAGTAATGTTGTCTTTGTTATTATGACAGTGCGGGCGTTGGAAGAACTGGAGTCTTCATAACACTAAGCATTGTTTTGGAAAGAATGAGATATGAAGGAGTAGTAGATATCTTCCAGACTGTCAAAATGTTAAGAACGCAACGACCAGCCATGGTGCAGACAGAGGTGAGAAAAATCTCCAGGAGTTTGTTTGTCACATCTCAAGAACCAAATAATACATTTTGTTTGCCAAGATCTCCTAGAGTCCAGAGACTCTCAACACCAGAGGCAAAATGCAGGAAAATACTGTAGGAAAAGCATCCAGTTGTTTAATATTTTTGAACCTCATTTTCCCCCTTTGTAAATGGGAGTGACAGTGTCAATGTCTTAGAGCTGGTTTGGAAGTTATCTAAGATGTATTAGATTGAACCATGTTAAATTGTCACTATCTGGGGCCTATAAAAATGGCAATTTCATATAATTCATTATATATATATATACATTAATGTGATATACATTGCACGAATTTAATATATGTAAAAACCCCAATGGTAGATAATATACCTGGTAGATAATAGACCCTTGGCCCATTTTATGCCTCCATTCTCCTTCTGTATGCCTAGGTATTATCAACTGCTCTATATTTCATTTCTTAATAATGGTATTTTTAAATATTTGCATCCTGGATATGCACTAGAGAAATTAGCCTTCCATTTTCTACTCCAAGAATTGATATGAAAATTCTAATATTTTTCAGAATAATAGGAGTTCATGACTTAGCCAGTCTGACCTACTGACTTCATTTTAAGGATAATATAAGTGATAGATAGTGTTTCTGTTTCTCAAAAGGCCACCAAATTATACAATTTATATGTATTCCTAAATTCATAACCCACAGTATCTTCCAGACTTCGATTTCAAAATAGTGCAAGCATTTGGCTTGCGATACTCAAAACATTACGTCAGCCTGACAAACTTAATGGGTGTCGGGGGTGACGAGGGAAATTGGACGTTTAAAGAGCCTTAACACTTAGCCAAGCAACTTACTGTGACAAGATAGGAAAGCAAACTCCATTTATTTTGCATTACCATTTTTATTGTAGAAAAATGCACATTTAAGCAAAATAGAGACTATCTACTTTCAGCCCCATTGGCTACTGAAAATAAGTTTCTTTTACGGGGAAAATCCTACTTTTTCTCACCCCTTCTTCATCTGTAAATTATAATTTTTCTATCTTATAATGCCCCCACTTATTCCCATTTGACAGTGTTCTTCCCTGTCTGAAAAAGGACATGTTTCATGCTGTTTTAGTTTAGTGTGGTTCTTTCTAGAACAGGCAACTAACTAGCCATCACAATGAATTAGGCCAAATGGCACAGGTATTTTTTGACATGGGCAGCCAGTCTTGTGATGCCATTTTCAAGGGATGAAAAGCCTAAAAGTTCAGCTTTGTGTGCCTGATGTTCATCACAACGATACCTTTTGGCCGCTTCCCTCACTTATATAAACACATCAGAAACAATGGAGAATAATTCTGATTGCAGGCAACAAGGTCTACTGTCTGATAAGATTTTTTTTTTTTTTTAATTCAAATGTTTTTGGCAACAGCCCAGAAGATAAATGAAACCACATTTTCCTCAGGACAATATGTGTCTGCATAGGCCTCTCTTAAATATGCGAACTGAAAATTACTTACCTCAAATAATTAGATAATTTTAAAAGATGGCTGTGACATATAAGGAGTTCTCATGTTTAGCTGGTGGTAATTGTCTGGTACTATCCTTGGAGAACAGTTCACATGTGTCTGGAAGATAATGTTCACAGGAGCTGTTACTACTTTGGAATTAGGAGACTATTTTAGTTGAATTGAGTGGTGAAGTTAATAAGTACCCCATGTGGCTAATGGTTCTTTGCTCTAAACAAAACAATTGGTCATTGGATTGAATTGACTGGTGAAAGCAGTGATTTTGCCCCCATCTAGGTGTAACTTTGTCTTCCAACATCGATTTCCACTTTTTTGTTAAAATGTACTCATGGCCCCTTTTCTTTCTCCCCATGCTTTGTCTCCGGCAGGATCAGTATCAGTTCTGCTATCGAGCCGCACTAGAGTACCTGGGCAGCTTTGATCACTATGCAACGTAGAAACCCCTGACCCACTTTGGATTTTTACTGCAAGCCCTTCAATATCCATGGAGTCTCTTCTGAGCCATACAGGGCATTTGAGAAGTCCTTCTTAACTTCTAGCTAACAACCACTTAGTGGGACTATCACACACAAAACAAATTTAAAAAAACAAACTCTTCCGGGTGGACCAAGAATTCACAGTTTAATAATCTAACCTGAGAAATAATAAAGAGAGTCCTGACTGGTGAGGCATCTGAAGGATTTTATTTACAGATACCTCAAGGATTCAAAATAAAGGGAAGAAGAAATCACAGCAAAGAACCGCCATCTTGTTCAGGATTGCTTGATGGGTGCAAAAAAAATGGCCTGAGTGCAGCAGTTCAGGGCAAGATCTTTGCTGGCTTCTCATGACAAAATGGACTCTGCTTTGACATCGCCCCTTCCCAGCATACTACTCATGATAACATTTTAGGGGGAAAGGGGGTGGAGAATGTTTAAAAAGAAAGTCTTTGATTTAGTTTTTTAGTATTGTAAAGATACTGCTGACCTGTGCTTCATTTTTAACTGTGTAAACTTTTTTTTTTAACAAAATGTATCATTCGATAAAGTGAATTTTAAAAAAGTTACATAACTCTTCATTTTTTATTTCCAAATTGTAGGTTTTTTTAAGCTGTAGAACTGTTATCTGTGATACCTTGCTGTAGAAATATCAAATAATTGGAAAATTTGCACATTTTTGTGCAATACTCTTAATCTACAGTATCGGTCTCGTCTGGTATTACTTTTACACTTCTGTCTGGTTTTCGTTGCTGAGAAAGTACCCATTTTCTTCAAATAATCAAAGAGAACTTTGTTTTGTTCTTTGGAATCAACAGGGAGGCGCAAAGTATAAAGTTGCTGCTAACATATATACATATATATCCATATTTTATAGGGGTGTCTATGTATATATAGTGTGTCCACACAAAAAGACAGATATAGCTATCATTCAGTTCTTCCATGATTTAGTTTTTAAATTTTTTAAGGTAGACAAGCTATTGTAACACCTTTTTCAATTTGTTATTAATTTTATGACATACTGATATTTCTCAATATCACACAATTTTAATTCTTAAGGGAAATGAGGAATGCACATCAGTGATTGTCAAACCTCACCCCCTTAATTTCCTACCCAATCTCCCCCCACCCCCCTAACCATATTCACAAATACTATTTTGTTAGCCAGGCTTCCAACAAAGTTCAATATTTCTAACACTCTAGTGCAATAAAACATTATTAAATATCTAAGAGGTGTGCATGTGGGAAAGGTCAGTGCATATCCCTTTAGGAGGAGAGAATGTTGTAATATATCAGCTATCAAGATGTTTAAAAAACAGTGTATTCAATTGTATATTGTCTATAGTATGTGCTATGAAATTTGCATTTATGATATGTAACAGGGGCAAAGCCAAACTCATGTTACTCTGTTCAGTCAGAAACATTTTTTGTGGCATACAGCATTCCTGGGAAGTGCTGTACTTTGTTTTCTTTTGGTTTTAGTTTTGCATTTAGAGTGCCTTATAATTGATGCCTATTTTAATAGCATTTCTTTTCAGCTTTTGGTTCATATTTTCATTATTTGTTCGTATGTGTTTCTCTTCCAATTAAAGCATTATCTGTTTACCACATGTACAAAAACTCTTTGAATAATATGCATTCCTAGTTTTCAACCAAGTCGGGGATGTTAGTGATTGTACCAGCCCAAAGCACTTGGATAATCAGGGCCCTTCTTCCTTTCATAATTGTCAACATCAGGAAAAGCTACTTGTTTTATTTGTAATCCCTTCCAAATCTGCTCTGGAACATTCAGTAACTGCACCAAACTTAATTTATTGACAAACATGATTGTCAACTTTGAACATATTTACTATTTCATTAGGATTTTTCTAAAAGGAGAAATTAAAAAAAATATATATATATATATCCCCCCCAAATTTTTCAACATAATTTCTATAGGAAGCCATGGACAATGGCATGAGTTTGCCATATCTTACATGATTTTAAAGAACACTCAGAATATCCAAGGAACTCTTATTAAAGAGTTTTGGTAAAATATTTTGGTTTAATGTTAGCTTCATTGATGTTCTGCATGGAAGGAGTTTTGTTTTCTACATTTTCCCATCACTAGCAGAATGAAATCCAAGAGACCAAACACTTGCAAGCATCATATTTGAGCACTTTTGTAAAAAAAAAAAAAAGAAAAGAAAGAAAAAGAAAAAAAAAAACTATAATACTAAAAAAAATAATAATAATAAGTATCTAGAAGGCTACCTCAGAATGAGACTCTCTAACCTACATCAGAACAAGAGAAGAATGTGCACTATGTGGGTCTGTTGTTGTTTTCTTTTAGTTTGTATCTTTTGGAGATTTATCCAAGTGCCAGATTACTCAGTGCTATGATTTTCGTTTAGTGAAACAAAGGGGGTCGGACAGACATTGCGTCATGCAGACATGCCATGTTGGACAGGTAGAATCCGATGGTGTACTGCACACCAGAACGATTGGCCAATGAGCAGTTTCTCTCCCTGATACCAAAACTGCCCATTTGGCAAAGGGAAAGGGGAGAATAATCACAAGAAGAAAATGAACGGGATGCATACCATAGAGGAGCGAGGAGGAGAATATTCCAGATATCTTACTGTTCAGGAGCTGTTCTGAGAGCTAACTCCCTTACTGTCATTGATGTGCATTCCACTCTGCTTTTCTGTACAACCATTCTATCTTCTTTTCCCAGGTAAACATCTTTATCTACCATTACCATAAACTTTCAAGTTTCCAATTATTTTCATCATCATAACCAGTACGGTGCTATTATTTACCTATGTACGTGTAGTTATGTATAATTTTGTAATTAGTTACAAAGGTAAAAAAAATCAAAATATATAAAAAGTGATTTGTACAGAACTTTATTTTAGCTCTTTTTTAAAAATGATTTGCATGGTTAGACAATGGCGAGGACAGCCAGGGGAGGGAAGGGCCTCTAGGGAACTTTGCACTTTCTATACCTTTATACTATGCACTGCCCTATTGATTCTACACCCAATAATGTTATTACTTGAACCCATCTGTAAGAAACTGCTTCAGAAATTCGTTTGTGTGTATGTAAATAACCCAATATAGAAAAAGGAAAGGAAAAATTCTGCAGTAATGTACAGATTTTTTTCTTTCCTGGTTTTGTTTTTGTTTTTTGGTTTCGCTTTGCTTTAGGCCTTTCTTTTTATTTTTAATTACCTTTTCTTTTTCCTATTTTGGATTTTAGTTTCCTTTGGGTTTATGGGTGCCCTGATACTCCAGCAGAGATCAGAAGGCTACAGATCCATCCTATCCATCTGTTATGTGGCTTTGCCATCCAAGCTTGGAGTGTCTTTACAAAGATAATAACAGTTGTGTTCTTTGCTCTCGTTTTGGATGCATAGACTGAAAAATTTAAAAAAAAAACAACTTGTAAAATGGCTTGTTAAAAAAATACAATTACCTCTAATTAGTAGTACGCGTAAATGTTTTACAGAATGAAAGGCGTGCTTTTTATTTTCTTACTTCGTTACATTGGTGGCGAAAGAAGTCTGTATGAAAATCAGTTCTTTGCTGACACAAGTTCCATTTGTTACAAATGAATTCTAATAAAAATGTCAGTGTTATGCAGCCCTGGCCTTTGCTTTTGTCCACTCAAGCACTTTGGTTTTGAACTAACTATGGATGTTCCCTCTTCCCCCCTGGTTATCTGGTTAGTTCCTTTATACTAATAGTAATTCTACTTACCAAGAGGCTGCTATCTACAGGTGCCTGCCTTGAGGTGAGCACCTTTCACTGGTAAGCAAACTGAGGCTTAAAGAAATGGTTTGCCTGAGTTCACACAGCAAAGAAAGAAGCCTTGGTATCATTCAAACTAGAGATCATAGGCAATCTTTAATTCTTCACGATGACTACTATATACAAATAAGTGCATTAGGATGTATATAAGTATTATCATCTTGAAACAACTGGCATCTCTCAAGTACATAAAAACTCTTTGGGAACATGGCTAAGAAAATACTTGGCTTGGATTGTTTATTCAGTCATTCAATATTATAAGTCAGAACTGTTGTAGGCGTTGGGAATGCAACTGTGAACAAATGAGATACTGCTGCTTCTCCTATGGAGATTGCAGCCTAGGGAGAGAGGTTTGCATTAAATAAATAATGATAAAATTACACTCTGACAAGCGTTATAAGGGAAAGGAGAGATCCATGAAGTTAGGACTTTCTATTGTGAGGGAGAGAAACTCTGACTCAGCTTAAAAGACAAGGAAAGTGTTTTTTGGCTCATATATTTAAAGATCAGGAATGGGCTTATGTTGAGAGAGTAGAAATATATAATCTTCAGAAACAACTGGACTCAGAACTCAGGTGATATCTTCAACACTTGGCATCTCTCTCTTTCTCCCATCCTGGTTTCTACTTTCTCAGTGTCAGTTCTAAGGAATCTATGCGGTCCTTGGAAACTTTGGGATCATAACATCAAAAAGCAGGCAAGTGGAAGAGTTAATTCCCCAACAGCACAAACAGAAATCCCCGAACAGAATGGATGCTTGTTGGCCCCCATTGATAGGACTTGGAGTAAGTGATCATCTCAGGATCACAACTGTGGATAGGAGGAGAGAATGTGCTCACTGAGTTGCCAAATCAAGAAGGATGTACAGTAGCTGTCACCTTGCCAAATAGTGATGAATATGGTAGGACCAACAACTGACTGCCAACCAACCTAATGAATTAAGGTAAGGCAAAGTACAGATATGCTGGGTAATGTTACAGCTACATGTTGCCACGGAAATGATGAGGGAATGAAACAGTCCCATTATCCAAAAAGTATCTTGGAAAACTTGATATGAAATAGACAATTAGACTCTTTTTTCCTCACTCTTTCTTGCTCTCCACCTAAACTGTCCTTTAATTTTATAGATTCAATCACCCTATTGATTGATTGTGTAAGCACACAATCCCTAACCAGAAAAACAGGACAAAAATTTCAAGGTGAATCATACTTAATATTCTGATCATTGTGATGCATTATATTAAACAGATGTCTGATTGGAATGCCAAAGATGACAAAATAGCTCACTTCACACATGTACACACATGTAGGAATTATTAGTTAATAATAACTCACTAATAGTTTAGGTTTCTTTTCTTAGTCATATTTATGATTAGACTTCATAAGTTAAGAGAATTTCGATAAAGTATAATAATTTCTAAAATTATAAATCTGAAAAGTGTTTAACTTTATGATTTTTAAAAAGGGTTTCTGTAAGTTCTAAGGAAATAAGTATAGTAAGGAACAACTATGAATTTGAAATTGTAGATTGTATCATTATTTGTAATAGCAAAATAAAAGTGAAGACACCCTAAATGTTCACTAATAGGAAATGATTAAAAATAAAATGTATATATGTGAAATTGTATATATGTAAAATTTTATACACACACACACATCACGACACCATCAATAATACATTGTAATTTAGCCATTAAGTGATTAAGTAGTTTGTGGGAAAAAGTTATGACATGAAAAATCATTAAAAGGAGGTATAAAATTATGTACACATATTGAAACAAAGAATTAAATGACTGGAAAGAAATGCATCATTTACTAAATGAGAACTATGTAATAAAACTACCTTGTACTTTTTTCTAAAATTTTTATAATAAGTACTTTAAAGTAGGGGTGCTTTAAAATATATGAGAAGATGGATTAATTTTTAAAAATCAATTTAAAAAGGCAAGAATGGAGAGAAAAAAAAAGAACTCAGGAAAGAACCAAGGACAGGTGGGACAAATAGAAAGAAAATAATAATATGATAGATTTAAACAAAACAAAAATTACATTAAGTGTAAATGTAGTATATCCAACTTAAAAATATATATTGTAGTCTAGATATATAATGCTCATAAAAGTATAAGAATGCTGAAAGTAAAAGAAGGTTAAGAAATATGCCATGCAAACATAGCCAAAAGAATGCTGTGCTGTTATTAATTTCAGCCATAGCATTAGCAAATAATAAGTCAATTCACAACGAAAAAAGCTTCAATGCACCAGGAAGACATAACAATTCTGTTTGTATGCACTTGCCATACAGCTTCAAAATAGAGACAACAAAAATAGGCAGAAATAAATAGAATTACATACATATCCACGATCATAATGGGAGATTTTAAAACACTTCTCTCAGTAGTTGATAAAATTACTGTTTCAGAACAGACCAAAAATATTTAGTAATGATATAAAAGATATAAATAACCTGATTAACAAAATTAACCTAAGTGACCTATGTAGATCACTACTCAACAACTTAAGAATATAGATTATTCAACAGCTTAAGAATACATTCAATAAGAATTGAATACATTTTCAAGAGCACATGGAATAGTTACCAAAATTGACTAGGGATTGGACCATAAAGCAAATCTCAATAAATTTTGAGTGTTGTTTTTTTTTGTGTGTGTGGTACGTGGGCCTCTCACTGCTGTGGCCTCCCCCGCCGCAGAGCACAGGCTCCAGACGCGCAGGCTCAGCGGCCATGGCTCACGGGCCCAGCCGCTCCGCGGCATGTGGGATCCTCCCGGATCGGGGCACGAACCCGCGTCCCCTGCATCGGCAGGCGGACTCTCAACCACTGCGCCACCAGGGAAGCCCTTGAGTGTTTTAATTATGTAGAGTATATTCATTCGCTGACCACATTACAGTTCAACCGGAATTCTATATCAAAGATGTTTAGAAAATTCCCATATGAATGCATGGTAATTAAAAGGCCTTCTAAATAGCAGGTCAGAGAAGAAATCACAATGGAAGTAAGAAATTATAACTATAAAATTATGAAATACTGCATATCAAAACTTGTGGAATAAAGCTAAACTGTGCTTTAGACAGAAATTTATAGCCTTAAATGCATATGTTAGAAAAAAAGAAAGATTGAAAACCAATGATCTTGAAATTAATTAGAAATTAGAAAATTAACAGTTAATTCTATCCCAAGAAAGTAGAAGGAAGGAAATAATAAAGAAAAGAAATAATAGCAAAATTTAAAATAAATACATAATAGGGAGTATCAACAAAACTTATCATTAAAAGCTGATTCCCTGAAAGACAACAATATTGGTAAACCCTAGCAAAATGATTTAAACAAAAGAGCTGGACAAGCAATATCAGGAATTTGAATAGGAGCATAATACTTCAGAGCTTACCAACATTAACCACTCTAAGTAACAAAGGGTCCATATTCACAGTATATAACCAACTCCTAAAAATATATATGAAAAAGGCAGGTACCCCCACCCCCAGAAAAGATTAGGCACTAGGCCTGAATAGGTATGTCATGTCACCAAAAAAAAAAAAAAAAGTAGCCAAATTGCTCAAAACAAATGAAAAATTATTTAATTTAATAAATAATCATGGAAATGCAAGTTAAAGCCACAATGCAATACCAATATGCATGCACCAGAGCAGCTAATATTAAAAAGACTAACAATATTAAAGGTTGGTGAGAATCCATGAGTTCTGAGTGAATGGTCCTTACACGTATAAAGCCTCTATGGAATTCTGCGCCATTCCCTATTATGAGCATACACTCTGCTTTTTAGAATGCAATTTTATAAACGCTGTACAACACGCTTAAGCATTCCAAAGTAAAGTGGAATATATACATAGCTTATCCAGTAGTTTTACAGGTTGTAATTACATCATAAATAGAAATGCATGCATATGTGAGCAAGAGACTAAGAACAGAATAAAATTCTGTCCACTGAAACATTAATCATAGGGCCAAAAATTCTAAATAACAGAAATGTCCATCCACAGTAAAATGGATAAATATATTTTCGCAAAATGGCACAATGGAATACAGTGAATAAGTATGATCAACATAACATAAAGCAAACATAACATACCATACATAAAAAAATATGCACTATATGACTCTCAAGTGGTTCCCTCTTGGGAGGAGGTAAGCAGTGATTAGAAGAGCAGAAAACAAACTTCTTGGGTGCTGACAATATTTTATTTCTTGATCTAGATGTGGTTCCATAGGTATTTGTCTTTTGATAAATCTCTGAGCTATACGTTTACTTTCTTGTGTTTTTCTCTATTTGTTGCATGTCAATAACGATTTATTAATGGCTATTATTTATTTATATATATACACGTGTAAAATAAATTGGTTTTCAAAATATGAATATTATAGCAGTGTTTGTCAATGTACAGGATCCAGCCCACTCTTAGACTACAGGAATGACATGCAATTCCATAGAAATTCCATAGAAACGGGTAAAGGAACACTCATCATAACCTAGTAAGCTATTCAATGTTGCTAAAATTTGATGTAGAAATAATTGTTGTTAAATTTTAGTGTAACCATTATTTACAACAGCCAAGACATAGAATCAACCTAAATGTCCATCGACAGAGGAATGGATAAAAAAGATGGAATATACAATGGAATATTACTCAGCCATAAAAAAGAATGAAATGATGCCATTTGCAGCAACATGGATGGACCTAGAGATTATCATACTAAGTGAAGTAAGTCAGGCAGAGAAAGACAAGTATATGATACCACTCATATGTGGAATCTAATTTTTTAAAAATGATAGAAATGAACTTATTTACAAAACAGAAACAGACTCACTGACTTCAAAAAAAACCTTATGATTACCAAAGGGGAAAGGTGGGGGGGGAAAGAATAAATTAGGAGTTTAGGATTAACATATACATACTACTCTGTATAAAATAAACAACAAGAACCTACTGTATAACACAGGGAACTCTACTCAATATTCTGTAATAACCTATACGGGAAAAGGATCTGAAAAAGAATGGATATATATATAAGTATAACTGAATCACTTTGCCGTACATCTGAAACTAATACATTGTAAATCAACTATACCCCAACATAAAATAAGAATTAAGTTAAAAAAAAACAGTTAACTCAGAAACTTTAATCATATTGTTTTTTTTTTTGTTTGTTTTTTTGCGGTACATGGGCCTCTCACTGTTGTGGCCTCTCCCGTTGTGGAGCACAGGCTCCGGACGGGCAGGCTCAGCGGCCATGGCTCACGGGCCCAGCTGCTCCGCGGCATGTGGGATCCTCCCGGACCGGGGCACGAACCCGTGTCCCCTGCATCGGCAGGCGGACTCTCAACCACTGTGCCACCAGGGAAGCCCCTAACTGTTATTTTTAAAGATATTTCCTTATTTCTCAAGGATCTGTGTGTTACACCAGTACAGTTTAGAAGTGTGTAGACACAGTCTGAGGAGGGCATCAGCTGCTCAGACTCAGGGTAAAGACAAGGACCTCCCACTTCAGCTTTGACATTATGTATATTAATATATACAAAAATGTATATAATAAAGACTTTATGAAAAAAAGTTTAGTGAAACCAAAATTATTTTGGTCTCTTCAGTTCTTATCATTTATTTTTCCTACTGGGACTGGAAATAAAAGAGCTAGATGGGATAAAGCCACTTTTACTCTGGCTTAGACCACTAAAGTTAATAAAGTCTTGGGTATGAACTGCCTATCGGTTAGAAGGATTTAAGTGTGTCTCTTGGTCCTAGATTGTGCTGGTAGCCTATCCAGCAAGTTGAAAGCGTGGATCATTGGCTACCAAGACAGACAAGCATGAGAGTATAGATGGATCGGAGCTGGATGTATATCATTTCTGGAAAATCAACTTAAAGTGCAAAGCCTATTGATTACAACAATATCATGTATCAGGAAGAAAACCAAAACCCTGGAATCAGATTTGGGTTCAAATCTGGCCTTCATCATGTATTAGCTGAGTTGGTCCTAATCAAGCTACTTAATTTTCTAAACCTTTATCTTCTCATCTATAAAATAGAGATGAATTATCTACCCTCCAGGTTTATTATACAAATTAAAAATAATTTATATAATATGCATACTAGTTATGATTCACGGAGGATTGATGCTCATTGTTGATAAAACTCAGCATTTCCACTTTCCCATTAAAAAGACACACATGTCTTTAAAATACAATATTAAAGAAGAAAAACAATAGTCATCTACAAAATATCTTGTAATAAATTAATATGCATAGTTTGAATCTTTTTCCTGGCTGTGGGACACTCTTTCAAGATACAGAAGAAATGGTCATTTCTGCAAAGTCATCCAGGAATTGCTCTACTGATTTCTCCCTTACTGAATGCCAAGTTAATTACTGTGAAATAGACTTGGTTGTGCCATGTTGGTGTTTGGACAGCGCTGTGTATTGCAGAGTGTTTTATAGCTATTAATTATTGTCCTCATAATGTTGGGAAGTGGACCACTGCAACCTTCTTGGAGCACTAATTAGACTCTGGCACAGAAAGATCATATAACTTGCTGAAGGTCATTCACTGAAGAAAGCGTTGAAGACTGCAGGCAGAAGAAGGGACCCAGTTTGCTGAAATGTGAAGAACCACAAAATGGAAATCCGGAGGTCTAGTATCTAAACTCAGCTTTGCCACTCACTCTGTTATCTGGGCAAGTCACATAATCTCTCTCAGCCTCCTTTCCTCATTTGAAAAATAGTAAGAATGACTCATAGATATTATTGAGATCTAGATTCTAGGATTATAATAGCCTAAAATCTCTTGAATGGAAACATACATTGACAATTTTATCATTAAAAATATATCTTGTCATTTTTTCAAAAGTTAATAATCATCTGAAACATGTTGGACTCACTTGCCAAGAAGGAGCAAAATCCAAGATTGAGCGAAACAAGGCTAGAGGGAACCCTATGGAACTGCATTTAACCTTCAAAAGACAGTTATGTGTACAAGACATGGGATTTAGAGCAGGTCAGTCAGGCTTCTGTGCATCTAGGCTCCTCCACTTAGTAGCTGCATGACGTGGGCAATTAACTTTTCAAAGCCTGTTACCTCCTCTATAAAATAGGGATAATACTTCTCTTAGGAAGTTTTTGTAAGGAGTAAAAGAGATGGCACAGACTAAGGACAAAGTAAATAATAACTAAGAATACTTGTTTTCTTTCTAGTAAGGAAAGTAAAACATAGGAAGGATGAATTTCTGCTCATTTACACCAACACAGTAATGTGTAACACTGAAAATATTTTTCAATATATTCAGTAAGAACACACAATTCTTCTACTCTCCATTTGAAATGTTCTGAACTAAGAAAATATGTTTTGAGCTAACAAAGATCATCTTGGCATTCCAACTGCATACTCTACCTGATGGTATTAGCGAGGGGCTTGTGATTACTGATAAAGTCGCCTGCATGGTCATCTGGACTGTTTATTCCTTCCTTCCTTCCTTCATTTATTCAGTTATTTAACAAACACTCATCTCTTTTCCTTAATACTGGGCAAGTAATTTGCCGGACCCTGAAAAGACCATAATATCCCTATCCTCAAGATGCTTCCAGACTACAAAGGAAAACTTATATCAACACATCATTGCATCAGAGCAACATGAAGTAGGTTGCCCTTGAATAACTCAGTTCTACACAGGAAAGTCAGCTTAGACATCTTGTCCCCTGCAAAGTTGCACTGCATCTTGAAAGATGAGTAGGATTAAATCAGTTGGGTAAGTTTGGGGAACACATTATGGGCAGAGAATAGTGTGCTAAAGGGCAAATATGAGCACATGAGGTTAAGGAAATGACAAGGGCTTTGTCATCAGGGCTGCATGGGAAGAGGCAGTACTAGCAATGATAGAGGGACCACGTGCTGAAGAGTTGGTTTTCATCATGAAGTTAATCAGGTGCCATGGGAGGAATTCATAACAGAAGTGGCATGAATGAACCAATGGAAAGACCCCACATTCTTGCTCAGAACTGCTGCAATCACGGAACTGTCATCAGCAAAGGAGAACTCTCAGTCCTCTCCCTCCCTCCACCGCGGTGGCCTCTGCCCCATCATATCTGCGCCATGATAGGGGAGAAAGCGTTGCTAACTTGACCGTGGTTGTACCCACAAGTAATCATGCCAAGATAAACCTTTGTGACCTCACCCTCCATATCCCCTCCTATCATTCCATTTGTATCTCTCTTAAGGCTCTTGCCACATTAGACCCTGTATTCGTTATCTTAGTTCCATTACTACATAAAAAGTTCTGTTAAGGCCATAATTACTAGTGAGCACAGCCACTGTGTGTTATGAGGCAAGAACCCAGGCTCCACTCACCATAGATAGATCCTTTTCTGCTCCAAGTGGCTATTCGGTAAGTGAATTGAAGGCTTCTCTTGGGGTCCAGCCATCTCGCTCTCCCTCCTTAAGCACACTTGATTATGCCAGCCTCAAGATATAGATGTGAACTGACAGGAGGTAAAGGGGAAGGAAGGTAAAAGGTACCACCTAGGCTTTTTGAGTCAGACTGTAATCAGGGCTTTGAACTGTGCTGCTTTTACTTAGTGGTGCCCAGATTCTCACTTAGCTGTTATTCCCTACAGTGATTCCCAAGGATAGTTGAGGTCAGGGTACAATTCAGGCTTTCAACTCTGATCATACTATCGTTTGATACCACCCTTAACTTTTACCCACATCTCATAGATACTCACTGAATCCCTTGAGGATGCACTGGTGCTCTATCCCCTGATCGTTTTTTTTGTTTGTTTGCTTTTAAATCTAATCCCAACAGAATGGGAAATGAGAATTTAAAAAGCTCACCGGATAATCACACCATGAGGGATAGACATCGCCACATTTAAATCACTCAGATTATCTGCTGTAGAAAGCACCCTGAAGATGTGTTTTAAAAATTATAGAGAATCTGACAATAGATACCCATTAAGTGGGCGCTATTTACCAGACACTTTTGCTTGGCTGGGGATGCAAAGATGAGTTAAATGCAGCACTTGCATTAAAGGAACTGTTTATGTAATAGGGGTTACTAAGATGGCTAATACAGGACTGAATGTGACAAGAGCCTTAAGAGAGATACAAATAGAATATGATATGGTACAGGGGATATATAGGGTAAGATCAGGAAGGTTAATCTTGTCATGACAAACATCCAACTCTGAGATTTGAATCTCTTTTAACTGAAAATGTTTATGTCATGCACAGATACCCCCAATCTCAGCATTACTGTGAGCCCTAAAGAATGGACAGCATTTTAACAGATAAAATCTAGGGAAGAGGGAATTCTAAGTGGAGGAAGTGAAGAAAAAATTTTAAAGGCAGGAATGTGGGATCAGTTCTTACAGCCAGAAAGTCATGGGCACGAAGCCCCAATACAGAATATTTCTTCTCCCTGTTGCCTCCCATCCCATCCTCACTTCTCCACTAGGTTCTCAGTTTCTCTTCCAATTGTCCCATAGTATCTACAACAGGCTGGTTTATCCCCAGGCTTTCTTCCAGTTTGCATCCAGATGGTACTTTATTGCTTTCTACCTCTCCCGGATTTCAGGAAAGGACTTCAGCATTAGATAAATATTTCTTAGGACTGTTCTCTCAAGCTCTTCCTCTTTCTAACCAGATCACTGGACGATGTGCAGAATAAACGGTTTCTGCAAGATAAATTTTCTGTGAGCTTCCAAAATAAAGTCTCCTTAGAGAAATCAAATAAATTCAAGGAAATAACAAATCATGGCTTATTCTAAAAAACACTTTATTCAGAAGTGCACCCGTGACAGATATCAAGTTCTTATGTTAAGACAGGGTCTGTAATAAAACTGAAAGCCTTTGACCTGTGAGAACTCCTCTGGGTGGACCCGCAGCCTACCTGGTCTCTGTGATTCAATTCAATGTCAGCTCCGTTCTTGATATAGTTGAAAAGACTTTTGTTTAACCTCCAAGGATATTTCCCAACCTATCCTCAAAAAGTAGCTAGGGAGCAGACAGTCCCAAGATTTCCCCTTCCTGCCTCAGCCAGGAAGGCCCCTTGCATGCATCTGTGCCTGCTTTCACAGATGCAGAATGAGAACCTGCAAATCCAGCAATGCAATGAATAGAGATTATTGGGCAATGGGGCTATAAATAGAGTGCTTTAGAACCCAAGGCACATTCAGCCTGCTTCTGTCAGCACAGACTAAGAAAGGAGGCTTTATTATTATAGCAGGAGCAAGTATACAGGCTTTCCTTGCCAGCAAAAGCAGCACATAATACACTCAACATGCCAACTGGAGTTAGAGCATAAATCACAGGTCAGTTCTGAAGCACAGGAAGAGCTTTCCCTCATCATAATTATTAAAGCTAAAAAGCACACCTGGGAAGCTCGCTATTGTGAAAGAGAAATCAGTCAGTTGGTCTTCTATATTCTCTTGTGATGCTTTTAGTGAGTGGGTGGGATGGATGTAGATGTTTCTCTACAGTCTTCAGTTGATATTTCTGAGAGAATGAGAGGGTTTAGGTGAGCAGGTAAGACACAGTAAATCAAAGTGGGACTTCTGAATACAAGGGGTATGTATCAGACTGCTCTAGGTAGCTGAGATGAGTAAAAGTAGGAGCTCAGGATAGAGCAATAGATAAAAGGATTTTCTAGAAATCAGAGATGTCCAAAGAAGGACAAACCTTCACTGGAGGTATTTCAGGAGAAAGTGATTGGCCATTTAGTCAAGGATGCTAGATTGGTCACAGATGCTAGAAAGGGGAATGAGGTAGGAATGGGTAGCCTAGATGTTCACATAAGGCCCCTTCCATCTTCATATGCTTTAATAACTCAACTTCCCTCAGAATACAAATTAAATCACAGTCCCCATGGAAGAGCTCATTCCTATTCATTCAGGGAAATATGCTCACTTTGTCCATAGCCACCAGTAGGTTCAAATCTCCCTCATCTAAGCACTAGGCAAAGGCAGGCCCCTCAACTGCTCTCGCACTCAAGAGTACGAAATACTTCTTTTAAAAGAAGGGTGGCATTGCCTATGTCTCCATTATGAAAAGGATGAGTTCTAGGAAATCTGTTTGAATTATAAGTGCTATTTTGAATGCACTAAAGATGTTTATTACATAAATGAATCCTGTGATAAATTAACCAGGATTTTAGTGGGGGGGGTCACTTTTTTATTTACCATTTTGTTAATCCATATAATGGTCACCTGCAGAGGCAGCTGGACCCTCATCCAGGTTTGGTTCAATGTCATGAATGATGATACCAAAAACACAGCAAGAGGGTATGAAAAGGTTTACTACTGGCATAACTGAGGTCCCTGGGAAGGCAGGGCATTCCTCTCAAGCAGGTCTGAAATGGTTTGAGAGAGCAAGGGAGGGAGGCAGGCCTGGGTTTACTGTGGTTAGGAGGTGGTGCCAGGGTGAGAGTTCCCACGTGGCAGGGGTCTCGTGGTTTGAATCTCCTGCTGGCACCAAAGGAAGGAATGCCCAGGATTTCTTATCTACTTGTCCAGATGTAAGGCACAAGAGGCAGAGGGAGGGGTGAGGCTTAAATGCTGTCAGAAGTCATATATCAAAAAAAGGAGTCAAACTCCTCATTACAATCTGCTAGAGTGGACACATGCCGCCTTTGCTTTGGTCAACTCACAGCTGAACCTCTTCCTAGGTTTGGAGAGTCCACCATCTTGTGAAACTTGTACAGAAATAGGAATTTGCCTTCTACCCCCCAGGAGCCAAAAAGCCCAGACATTGGCTCTCTCTGAAGCCTGGAAGCTTGAGCGTAGGTATATAACCCAAACTAATTCAAGCAGGAGACGAGGTTCATTCAGAGGTCATGGTTAACGTCCAGCATTGGCAAGCGCAGAGACACTAGTACCAGCGACCTGCTCTCGTGGCTGTGCTGCCCTGACCAAACTCTTCTCAAGGTATGATTTTGGCTGTAGTCCTGGCAACCAGCTCCCCTTGATTCTTTCCTATTTGTAAGTTTGGTTCTCCAGGCCTTCCATCTGTCTGTGAGCCAGATAACATCTTCCCACAAATTCTTTCCTGCTTAACCACCCAAAGTCAATTTCTGTTGTTTGCAATGAAGAATCCTAACTAGTTACACACACACACACACACACACACACACACACGCATGCACGCAGAGGCATTCACATGCAGACACGTGCACACTCTGAGTAGGGATAATACACGTATAGAGTAAACATAAGTATAGATCAAGGAAATAAATAGCCTAACTTTGGCATTTCAACAGGTCTCTGGTATGTTGCTCAATAATTGGAGTGGCTATATTTCAGAGACATTTTCTAAAAAGGAAGTATAGAAATAGAAAATTATGAGCCCCCAATTTTAGATTCAACAATTTAAAAAACCCATTTTGTATTAAAACAATTGATCACAAGTTATAATTGCAGTTAGTAAGACATTTTGAGAGGATAAGAAGACAGATGACACGAGTACCTTTCAGAATGCACTGGGTGTATGAATATCCTGATAGAGGCACATATAAACATCACATATACCTCAACAATATGAGATTGAGTTTATAGGCAGTTTATTTGCCAAGAATGACTAGAACTTCTCCTGTGACATTCTGCTCTTTGAGTACATGTTTTAATTTTATTTCTTATAGAATATAAGAAATGTATTTCCTTAACCTTGAGGCTACAATTACTGCAAAAATGCTTTAGGTATTTGTTATTGGATATTGAACTTACTCTCTGTATGTTGTTAGAGGAAAATGCATTTGTTAGACTATGTTTGCTGTAGCAAATTGAATTTAACCACCTAAGATGAAATGTACACAGCAATTCTGTGATAATTTTCTCATTATAAATGATTGTGCTAATTTTATGTTCTACACAATATAAATGTCTCGAAGTTACCCCTTAGTCAAAGAGCATTATGACCCTTGTTTGAGCTTAATCCTTTACGCAGTTTCAGAAAACTAAGCTTGTGGTTCTGAAAGACTTATTTATAAAAGCAATGAGAAGCTTCTTTCAGCCACAGAAGAAAACAGAAGTCATTGTTTTCTAATTATAAATAGTGAAAAGTTAAACATAGCCATGCATAACATTGAAAAGTTAAACACAGCCATGCATGATAGTGAAAAGTTAAACATAGCCACCAATATTTCTGAAAATCTGTGTATTTCTATTATTCTAGAGATAAGAGCAAAATCCACCTTGGGAGAAGGATGTTTTTTGAGTTGGTACTCTACTGGGCTTTCAGGTTATCAGATGTAAAGCCAAGATCCTATTCTGGCATGTTTATAAGTGTAATCATGTAAAAGGCTGTCTTAATTGTGAGGAAAGTTGTTAACTCTGTAAATTATTATGCTGCTGATAACCACTGCCTACTGGAGACAAGATAAGCTGGTTTTCCCCTTTGAAACTGGTTACTTGCTCACCAAACCTACTTTATTTCCCTCCTGGGCACATACTTGAGCTACATTTCCCAGATTTCCTTGCAGGTAGGCATGGCCATGTAACTGAGTTCTAGCCAATGGAAAACAAAAGAAAGTAACTTTCCAGGCCTGATGCCTGAAGGAACTCCTAAATCTGATCCTCTCTGCTACTTCTCTTTCCTCTGGCTCAATGCAGGTGAGCACAGTATCCTTGGAAGCCATATAACAAAGACAGTAGAGTCTCAAGGTAGAAGAGTCAGGATCTCTGAATCACTGCTTGAAGAAGACCCACCCTCATTTGTAAAAATCAACCCTGAATTTTATATGAGTGGGAAATAAATGTCTATCACATTTGAATCACTACATATTTCTGGCTCAGTCTGTAGGGTAGACTGGTCTCAGCAATGTATGGAGGAGGCTGGGGACAGATATGGCTACTGGAGAAGCTGTGTGGAGGAGCAGTGATGTGTCCTCTCCAGTGAAAAATGGTCTTTTCTGCTTTGTAATTTTGTGTTGTTAGATATTATCACCTGATCTTAGACATGTTTTGGGGGGAAATTAGAGGAAACTTTCTCTAGTCTGTCTCAGAATTTTGGGGTAGATGGCAGAAAGAACCTCCAGGACGATGGTAGCAGTCCAGAGTAAGAGGCTGTCTGTAGAGATAAAAAAATGTTTGTGACAAATGGAAGAATTCTCTGAAAAATGCTCATAAATACCTAGGGATGGAAACATGATAAATGCCGCAGCCACATGACTTGGTTCTCCATTATTTGTGTATTAAAAGGAAGGTGGCTCCTAAGGACTGGAGAAATTAGGATCTCAGTTACATAGTTGTATATATGGGGCAAAATGCTATTTCAAAGTACACATTGCCATAATTTAGCCTGATCACCAGAGCTTCAGCCTTTACCCTTTAGCCTGACTCACCCATTTGGCAGATTAACAAAGGGCCATCTTTGCAGTAGAGACAGCCCCACAGAGAAGTCACATTCTAAGCTTCTATGTTCAAAAGGCATCAACGTGGTGTGAATCAGAAGCAATTTGCTCAAAGATATCTAGAGGAGAACACTATTTTCTTTCTGCCCCAGATGAACTCATGAAACCTCTGAGCAGGAGAGGGGGAAATGCACAGAGTACAGGAAGCAAGAAAGAAGCCATACAGAAGTGTGTCTTGTCCACCACCCGTTTTCTGTACAAATAGAAGGCACTGAGGACAACAGGAGAGGATATCCCAGAAGTTTGGGTACTTCTAGAGTAGGGAGATTGGCAGCTTGCTCCATTTATGGAATGTGTGTGTTTTTTTCTTGTTTTTTTTTTAAACATCTTTATTGGAGTATAATTGCTTTACAAAGGTGTGTTAGTTTCTGCTTTATAACAAAGTGAATCAGCTATATGGATATATATATCCCCATATCTCCTGCCTCTTGCATCTCCCTCCCACCCTCCCTATACCACCCCTCTAGGTGGTCACAAAGCACGGAGTTGATCTCCCTGTGCTATGTGGCTGCTTCCCACTAGCTATCTATTTTACTATTTTACATTTACATGCGACTCTGAGTTTTTTTGTTTGTTTGTTTACTTGTTCTTTTAAGAGCTGAAGTTGCCAAATATTTCCCACACCACTGCCCAAGTGATGATAGAGATCAATAGAGATGGTGACAAGGCAAATCTTGGCATCAGAGGGGCCTAAGAGAACCATCTTGTATTTTCCTCCTATTAATGAGAGACAAAGAGAGGTCCATTGTACCCAGGAGCAGAGGATTTTGTTCAGAGAGAGCCTGTGGGACTGCCTGGGGATTTCCTCAGCCAGTCCAGGGAAGATTCCACATTAGAATGCATGAGTAGATTACCCAAGCTGGGGACTGAAGGATAGCATGGCTGCAATTTACTAAAGATTGCCAGCGTCAGACAAATGAATACATGCTGAATGAACGTTTACAACCTATCCAGTTACTGCCTTCTGTAGCAAGCACTGGGCATTCCTGGGGGCAAAACACGTGCTAGACATGACATAATCCATGACTGAGAGGAGATAAAACCAAGAGGTAGACCCTTTCCTCTCCAACACCATCACTGGGCTGTCACCAAAGCTCTCTAAGAGTCTTGGTGGACCTACGTATATACCCCAAAACTTATACATGAATGTCCATAGCAGCATTATTCATAGTATCCAAAAGTGGAAAGAACCCAAATGTCCATCAATTGATGAAGAGATAAGCAAAATGTGGTATATCCGTACAATGGAATATTATTCAGCAATAAAAAAAATGAAGTACGGATAGAGGCTACAACATGGATGAATATTAAAAAACATTACACTAATTGAAAGAAGCCAGCCATGAAAGGCTACATACTGTATGATTCCATTTATGTGAAATGACCAGAAGAGGCAAATCCACACAGTCAGAAAGTATTTGTGGTTGCCAGGGACTGGAGGTGCTGGGAGAAACAGGGAGTGATTGCTAATGGGTATGAGGTTTCTTTTTAGAGTGATGAAGATGCTCTAAAATTGATTATGGTGATGGTTGCACAGCTCTGTAAATATTATAAACATCATTTTATTGTATGCCTTTAATGGATGAATTGTATGGGATGTGAATTATATCTCAATATATATTATTATTAAATTATTGAAAAAAGAATCTTGGTGGGGGTTAGAGGTGTCTCTGGGGAGGAAGGAGATGGGAGGGCTGATTACAATTAATCATAAACTGGAAATAACTAAGTTACTATCGAATCAGCTTAACAAAAACCCACTTAAAAGTGATTTAATATTTTCTACTATTATCAGAAATGGGAACTCATCAGGTACTGGCCCTTTTAGAAGGCTGACTCTGTGACACAGGAGCCAAATCATTTGTTTAAAGGCAGAGAAAGGTGGTATTTTTATAAAATTCTCTGGAGATAAGGAATTTTCTAGAATCTCATGTTAAAGCCAGATTTTTTTAGTGAGGGTTGTGTGCGCGTGCGTGTGCGTGTGTATGTGTGTATGTGTGTAGTAATCAAAGAATGAAGGTATACAGAAGGAAAGGGTAGAGAGAAGATAAATACCTCAAACTGAGGCTTTCAAGATGGCCCAATCCTGAAACAGGCAACTGAGAAAGTCAAATTTTTAATCTCCTTCTTTCTTTTCTCCCTGTCTTTATTTTCCTCCCCTCCTCCTGTTAAATTTCCCAATAGGAAAGACAACTCAAGACCTGCACTCCAATAGTTTGAGTCTATATGACCTCTCCTCTATCTTGCCTTCTCTACCAGATGACTTTCAACCTGTCAAATTCCATGCACTCTTCTTTGTGGCTTCACACTCAAGAACACTACCAGCGAAATCACTCATTCTCCATTTAATCTGGCAAAGCTACAAAAGCTCGACTCGAATGGATTTCCCCAGTTAGGAACTCTATCAGCAGAAGGTATGCCATTCCTCAGCTCAGGTCTAACTCTTACTGTACAATCCTGAGATGTTGCTGCTCTGGGACACAAATGGCAGCGCCAAAAGGATCACTAAAAATTCTTAGGCATGAATTCCCAGAACTTGGGAATCATCTCAGAGAGACCTCACGAATGGAACTGCACACTAGTGCTGAGGTAAGGGAGGAAAGGGGCTCCCTCTCTTCGGTCCCTTCATCCAAAGGGATGACCAAGGCAGTGTCAGTTCTGAAAAGAAGTTATATGGCTGGAGAGCATGACAGGCAAGGAGCAGAGGCTCTAACCAAGGAAAGGCCCTTTGTTCCCAACAACAATCCTTCCTGTCCCCTTAACGCTCATCTTAGATGTCACCATGAAGTCATCCTGAGTCTCCTGTTTAAATATGTCTTAGTCAGGATTCTTTTCTGCTGGATATCTTAGCATATCTAACATGTTCATAGGTTACCCCTCAACATCTTAAAATGCTGAGATACCTAAAACGGATTGGAAACCTTAGTAGGAGAAGGGAGTATGAAGTTTCTCTTAATCCCAAACTTTTTCGACCTGAGAATCCACAGTCGCCCACAATGCCGATTAAACTCATGTGGAAGTCTAGTGCTCCAAGGCATGTAGCTTGGGAAGTATTAATGAACATCAAACTCCTAAGGGAAAGAGTAAATCCAAAAGCTTGATTGCAGCATTTCCCAAAGAATATCTCTTGGAATTTTACTCATGCATAGTATTCCTCTGCAAAGGATGCTTAAATAGGTTTTGGGAAAACTGCCCTTGCTAGAAATTATTTGGCTTTTTGTCCCCCTAAATATTTATAGATTAATTTACATCACCTTATCTTTGTCTCCAGGCATTACTTCATCTGAGGAAAAGGGTTTTAATATTTGCTTGAGTTAAATGACCACACATATTTGAGACTGTTACAATTAATTTCCATCTAAGCTACATCAGCACCAAGTCAGATGACGAGGTTTCCCCCACCCCTTTTTAATTGAAATAACTTGTGTTTCTGCTAGTTGCAGGAGAAGTTTTACATATGATTCATCCCTGTAGCTACTCTCCTGCAATAACACCTTGAACACAGAGGTATGCAAGAGAGTTTTGCTGAATAAAAGAACAAAAGATAACATGAGAACCACAGCTGACAGAAGAATACAGTCCTAGATGGAGGACAGGTTTGACACATATTTTTCCTGATAATCCATAGCAGTCATCAGAGCTCTGCCGTTCATGACTGCACCCAAGCCCTTTTAAAAGCCACAATACGGTCTGCCACTTCCTCAGAGGTGTGCCTTCTACATATACCTTCTACATTCTACATATAGCAAAACCCTTTGACTGAGATTAAATGATGTTCAGAGGCTAAAATCAAGCTCCTGGGATGTTGTCCAAGGAAGGCCTAGCATGCAGGGTTTTTGCCTTGAGGACTGGCTGCAATATCTCCTCCTCCAGTTGATACCTCACCCAGTGAGCAGATGTTACTAGAAGGATGATGTTTGTAGCAAAGGACTGCCCCAGGCCTTTGATAGCTTCCATGGTGGTTTCAACAGGAAGCAAAAGAAACTGGCACTACTGGTCAACCATTCCCTGCTTCTCTGCGTCATCCTTGTGCTAAAAAATCTACTCTATTTAACATGATAAACTTCTAAAAGTAAAACTCTATCACCTACTCTCGGTGTAACTTTGTCATTCCACTGTTCAAATATGGCTGTGAAAGGAGAACAGTTTGCCATATTGGTGGTTATCTTGCCCAGGGGTCAAAATTATCCCAGGGTGTCATGTTTCCTGGTATTTCTAGCTATCAAGTTGTTGCGAAGGAAGAGAAGGCAAGGGTTGATCAGTTCATTCACAAATGCACTTATTTGCTCATTCAGCAACATTTACTGAATGTCTGCTATGTCCCAAGAATCGCTAAGTTGATTCCTTAATTAAATCTGACTGACTCACACAAACCTTAGACACATGAAAAGTCTTTACAAGTGCTTGCATTTCATATCTGGAAGTTATATAGTTTTGGCCAATCACTTTCTCTGCTATCTCTTGTTTCTTACATTTCTGGTTTCTTTTCCCCACTTTGACTCCATACCTCCGCTTCTACTCTCTTTCTAGCTAGATGGTTTACATATCAAAAGGCTTCTTCAGAGAAACAGAACCAAGAGGAGATAAAATATGAAGATTTGTTTTAAGGAATTGGCTCACGTGATTGTGAGCACTGATGAGTCTGAGATTTGAGCAGTAAGCTGGAAACTCAGGCAAGATTTGATGTGTTGATTTTGAAATCTGTAGGACAGGCCAGCATACTGGAAACTCAGGCAGGAGTAGATGGTGCAGTCTTGAGTCTGAAAGTTGTAGGGAAGAGCGGCAAGCTGGAAATTCAGACAGATTTCCATGTTACTGTCTTGGGGTAGAGCTCCTTCCTTCCCAGGAAATCTATTTATGCTCTTGAGGCTTTCAACTGATTGGATGAGGAGGCCCACAGACATAATCAAGGTCAATCTCCTTTACTTAAGGTCAATTGATTGCAGATGTTAATCACAACTATAAAACACCTTCATAAGAACATCTTGACTAGTGTTTGACCAAACTGGATACCATAGCCTTGCCAAGTTAACACATAAAATGTAACCATCACAGTTTGATATTTTGGATTTCGTCTTATTTTCCCTTGGTGATAGTGTAGGACCAATGTGATAATGTAGAACTGAAAGTTCCTGCATATCAGTCCTATATCTTTGAGCAACCAACTACATCAGGTTTGAGGGTTGAGAGGGAATCTGAAAATGGCAATGCATATATGCAAGAGATTTGGACCCAACCCTTGAGGAACTTCTGCTGTAGGTAAAGAAACATTACTTAGAGTAACTTTATTTGATTAGAAGTCTAAGTCTCTATAACAGGTATGTATATGCAAATGCTAGAATGGCATAGTGGAATGACAGATTAGTTCCATCTATTAAAGGGAAGATGGGAGGGAATTCATGAAGTTGAAATGCTATGTCTTGAGGATGAATATGACAATTTTGAGTGGAGAAATGGCAAGAAAACATTCTGGGCAGAGGAAACTGAAGGAATAAAGCCTGGGTGGAATACTATGGAGTCCGGTTGTTTGCTTATCTGGAGAGAGGGAGGAGCAAGTAAAATGGTCAGAAAGAGGATGGGAAAAGAGAACTGGGAACAGAATAAGAAGGACTTCAGATGTCATAATTAGTGGCTGTCACATTACCCGATAGACAACAATAAGGCAAAAACTTCACACAAGATACTGAGATATTGGGAGGGTTCCCAAACATAGGGATTGAGAAAATATGGGGTGACCGTCTCAGAAAGATGATGTGGCAAAGAGGAAAGAGGCAGCCTTGCCAGAGGGCTGTGCCATCTGATTTTCTGGGCTGAACTTCATCACCACATTGTCATCATCAGACATTTGTATCAGCTAGCACCTTCTCACAAGAGCCCTGTTCTCCTTCACCAGGAGGCCGGAGGCAGCTCATCCAAACTGTAGCTTGTCATCTCTTGGCGTTTACAGCTTCACCTGATCCACAGGCTCATTAACGTTATGCACAAATGCCTTGGGATGTTTATGACTTGGTGTAATCTTTGTGACTGCCCAGGAGGAGAGCTTGAGTTTGTGAGTTGCCCCTGACTCACCCACCCCCTACGAAACCTTTCGCTAATGAACTCAGTTTGTAAAAAGGAAGGTGACTTTTTCCTTTCAATTATAAAAAAAAGGAGGGGGCTTTATTCACCAAACGACTTGGTGCTAATGTAGCTTAGATGGAGATTAGTTATAATTTTCTCAGCTCTGTATGGTTATACAACTCAAGAAACTATTAAAAACCTTTTCCTGAGATGAAGTAATGCCTGGAGGCTAGAATCAAGGCTAATGCCAAGTGAGGTTTTATGTTGCCTAATTAAGGTGTCACCACAGAGCACGTCCCATAATGTGAGCTTCAGAAGATTGACCCGGGAGGCCAAGTGCGTGTGGAACAGTGATCTGGGGAAGGGAGGGGATCGCTGTTGTCTAACCTGCTCCTTTGCTCTGATAGTCCAGAGTACAGACTCAGCACCTTGTTCATAAACTTAAGCTAAGTATGGAAGACTTTGAGTCATTGAGATGCTTCAAGACATTAATATCATTTCTCGATTTTCTTCAAAAGACTTGAGTGAACGAATTGTCATTCTGCTCCCTCCCAACATGGAATCACTCTCCCTCCAGCTCTCTCTCTCCCTCTCTCATTCTCTCCACTTGCTTTGACCAGTAACAAAGAACAAAAATTTAAAAACATAAAAAGGTGAGTACTTCCCACTCTACAAAACACTCTGTGGTTACTACACTGTTCATAAGGTACATAATTCAACTAGAGATCCCACATCTTTAAATGGGGTTCAAGAGGGTAGGTGGAAGAATAAAGATTTGCTCTAAGCTTCTGACAGCAAAGTCCACTTATTTCCATGCAATTTCCCCACCCTTAGAAGGGCAACATTCTTAGAGAAAAGGGAGCAGTTGTAATTATTCCAAATAACAGTGCCTTCTCAATTCCTCAAGCAATATGGTGAGTGCTGAGCTAAGAACAGTTAAGAAGATGAAGAGGAAGCAGTGTGAGATAAAAACTATGCAATGCATGGAAAACGTACTGACATGGGAACATTATTTTATGTGCTTAATTTCCTAACAAGCAGTAGCACAAGGATCTCCTAGCCCTCCCACGTACATTTCCTCTAACAGTAGACTTCTGCTAAGCTTCTGCTCATTTTCTTTCTGTGGGATAGTCTCACAAGTGACTTCCTGAATACAGAGTTGCCCACAGGGTATGGTTCACACTGAAAAAAGTACCACTGACCTCATTGCTACCAAAAGCTTCAGTTGGTCCTCTTTACTCCATTTTGTGCTCAAAAGTTAGAGGAATAAAGCCTTAGTCATACCAATCGTACCACCTGAGAGATTATTTCAACGAGCCAATTAGACACAAACAAGGTTTCTTTTCTAAAAATTAATTCTACTTATAATAGTTTACTGAACAATCTTTATCTTTACCAGGTACCTATTTGGGTTTTTCTCCAGAAGGGAGCATGTAAAACCTTCCATGAAACTGCAGTTTACGGAAAATGCAGGTAACTGTTCCCTGTTCATAGCTCTGTTAGACCATTATACTAGGATGGTCAATGCATCACACTTTTGGGTATCTACATCCTCGCTTAATCCCAACTCATGGCCGACTCTGGGCTCGGCCATGTGACTTGACACAGCCAACTGGGCAACAGTAAATATAAGGTTTGATAAGTGCTTGCTCATTGCGGCTTAACCTCTTGGAATATTGCTGTTGCAATGTGAAGAAACTTGGTCTAACCTTAAAGATGAAATACCACATGAAGACAAAATTCTACTATTGATACACTTTCTCAGAGAAGCACAGGTCAGGATGGGATCAGATGTGCAAGACGTTTAGTGAGAGGAAAAACTGCAGGGAATAAGGGGTGGGAGCTAGGTATGGGAAGAGCCATCACAATGTGGTATAGGTCTGGCCTTGCGAAGGAGAAGGGGAAGAAAGGGTGTTGGATACGCTAAATGTGGTTCCAAGAAAGGATTCCTGGGGCCAAAGTTGCCCATCTCACAGAAACAGGTCTGCCTTCCTGTGCAGACCACACTCAGTCACTGGCCCTTGGGAAGTGTGGCCTCCATGTGGACAGGGCAGTGGACACAGAGCCAGCAGCTGGGGCTGTGGGTCAATAACTCTTCCCTAAGCAGGAGGCCTTAGTGACCTATTTTCATGGCCACCTCAGCAGTTCTCAAACTTCACGTTACCCAGTTTCCACCACCAGGGAAAGACTGATGTGTTCCCCATAATTTTAGTTGAAATAATCCAGTGGAAGGATCTCAGTGCCCCAGCTTGGTTTGGAACCAACACCTGATCTAATCAGCTCCATCCAGTGAGGCAGTGTCATATGTGGTCACAGAGCCATGGCACAGGGAGTCCACCCTACTTACTGGGGAGACGATGCCTAGAAGCGGATGCATTGTGAGCCAGGCAGTCATCAATGCTGGGAGGAAGAGGAACAAACAGACGCAGCCAGAGGACTGTAGCCCCCATCACCCATTTTATAAGATCAGGTTTGTAAAGATGGTCCCTTTAGTCTATGAGCTTCCACCTGTGACAGCAGTCCTTGAAGCCTTCCTAAGTTCCCAATTCAGGATAAACCATTCCTTCTCCTCTAACTAAGTGCATAGTATTTTCCCCTTATTACACTATGCTTTATATGAGGATTATATGAGTTAACACATTTAAGGAGCTTAAAAGAGAGCTGAACCTCAGGCCAGTAAATGTTCAAGAAATGTTAGCTATAATTATCATTACTATTGTTAAATTTAGCGGGATGCATACCCATCTCCTTCACTAGATTATATGTCCGTTACAATCAGGGACTATTTCCTGGACATTTTAGCATACTGCAGAGAGAATCAGTCTCCCAGTGAATGCCTGGTGAATTGAATCGAATCTACTTTCAAGATGGCTCTGAGGATAGAGCATCTGAAAAGCTGGAGAGCCCCTCTGTGACCACAATGTATGAGCCATTGTTCCACAGTCACATCTTAATTATCCATGTGTACAGGCTCCACTTCTTGGATTAGCTACCACACACGTTTAATCCCATGTCACCAAAATGCTTCTGGGACTCTGCCCTCAATTAGGATCAGTTAGGAATGAAAAAGTAATTTTAGTAATTAGCCCATACAGAACCTGATCAAAAGGTTAATTTTCTACTCCCTAAAGCACACAGTACAGATAGAAGTGACTTTTAGATTCTCCACCCTTGTCTTCTCTCTTGCATTAGTATGAGTGATTGAGGGTTTCCTATAAGAATCACAATTATTGTGTAATCAATGAAAATGCTAGAAGTGATGGTCTCCAGGTGACAGGTTTAGGCAATTTTTATTTTTTCAATTTTGTTTATATATATTTTCTGTTTTTTTAATGAAGATGTTCTCTTTGTATAACAAGAAAGTTCTCTCCTTCCCCCTACCTATCTAATCACTGTTTGATTGTGTTAGAATAAATTTCATGGTACTCATAAAAACTCCAAAATTAGTCAAAATGCTGAGTCTCAATTTTCTCATCTGTAAAGTGGACGTAAAATAATTCCCTTAAAGGATGGCATGAGAAATAAATAACACAAAGCATAGCACATAGTTCATGCTTTTAAAATGTTTTAACTTCCTTTTTTTAACCAAGTTTTTGTGATTGTGAGGAACATACACCTCCACAGAGAAGATCCATGCATGTCAGCCATGAAATTGATAATAAAAATCCTCATGATATATTTAAATTGTAGTATTACACACAATCTTTTTCTGAGGTATTTTTTATAAGTGTAGTGTCCCCAACACATGATATATGTGACCCAGGCTTATTGCTAAAGGTTCTGATTCTTTATCTAAATAAAGAACAAATTTTTGAGGCGAATGCCAAAAGAAAAAAAGGCTTTTCCCACACACTTGGCCCTAACCTTTGCTTTCTTTTTTAAACAATTTATTGAGGTATGATTGACATACCTCAAAAGTTGTACATATTTAACGTATGCAACATGATGACTTTGGAGATAAGTATGTATTCATGAAACCATCACTATAACCCATGCCATGAACATATCCATCACCTCCTTTCAAAAGTTTCCTCCTGCCTTCTTCATGCTTTCTGAAGAGTATAGAAAGTAGCCCTCCAAGGCTTGTAGATGTGGAGTTCTATAGAGACAACAATTTTACCTGTATGGAGACCAATAATAAAGGAGAGACTGGTGAGAAAAGACCTCAGATCAGAGAAATTGCTTTATGTATTGCAAGAGTGCTGAGGCATTCAACAAAAGAAAACTGGAAAATTTCAGAAGAGAACAGCTATAGGAGTTTCCAAAAAACATAAAGGTAATGATGATCAACATGCAACATGAACATTTGTTGAGTAATTGCCATGTGCCATGTGCTGAGCCAAGCATTTCACATGCATCATTTTACAAGAGTCCAACAAAGTATCTACTATCACGCCCTTCTGCAGATGAAAATACTTAAGTTTTGAAAGGTAAAATGATGCCCTTAAGCTCATGCAACTAGAAAATGTCATGGCTGATTTGTGTGGTTGGCGAGCCCGTGTACATATCCAACGGTAGAGGACCTGCATAGATCTTGGAGGCCTAATAGATATCTTTAGCTTAGGATAAAAGAATGGGCTCATTGAGAAGTCCAAGTATACCAAACTATAGGAGGATCTGCATAGATCTTGGAGGTCTAATAGATATCCTTAGCTTAGGATAAAAGAATGGGCTCCTTGAGAAGGCCGAGTACACCAAACTATAGGATAGAGACAGGTTTTGTATGGAGTCATACAATAGGCTTCTAGTAATGATGCATGATCAGCGTAGCTAAGTATTCCTGGAAGAAATTTAAAAGACTGTGAAAGTCTCTCATCAGAAGGAATTACAGTAGAAGCATCCAGGGTTGGGGAACAGCTATGTTTGTGAAATCTGTTTATGCTTAGTTTGTTTATTAGAGACCGTATGAAGGGGTATTAGTTTTCTAGGGCTGCCATAACAAAACACCACAGAATAGGTAACTTAACAGAAATTTATTTTCTCACAGTTTCTAGAGGGTGGAAGTCTGTGATACATAGACTTGGATTGGATTCATCTGGGTTGGATTCATCTGAGGGCCATGATGGAAGGATTTGTTCCAGGCCTTTCTCTTTGGCTTATAGACAGCTACCTTCTCCCTGCTTTGTCCTCACGTGTTCGTCCCTCTGTGCCTCTGGTGTCTCTTCCTCTTCTTATAAGGATACCAGTGGGACTTCCCTGGTGGCACAGTGGTTAAGAATTCTCCTGTCAATGCAGGGGATATGGGTTTGATCCCTTGTCTGGGAAGATCCCACATGCCGCAGAGCAACTAATCCCGTGCACCACAACACACTGAGCCTGTGCTCTAGAGCCCGCGAACCACAACTACTGAGCCCACACGTCACAATTACTGAAGCCCGCGTGCTCTAGGGCCCACGCGCCGCAACTACAGAGACCGCATGCTGCAACTACTGAAGCCCGCACGCCTAGAGCCCGTGCTCCACAAGAGAAGCCACCACAATGAGAAGCCTGTGCACCACAAGGAAAATTAGCCCCCGCTCACTGCAACTAGAGAAAGCCTGCGTGCAGCAATGAAGACCCAATGCAGCCAAAAATATAAATAAATAAATAAATAAACAAACAAAATTAAAAAAAAATAAGGATACCAGTGATATCAGGTGAGGGTGCCACCGTAATAGCCTCATTTTAACTCAATCACCTCCTTGAAGACCCTACTACTAAATATAGCTACATTCTGAAATATTGGAGGCTGGGACTTTAATGAATGAATTTGGGGAGGTACACAATTTAGCCCATTATATTGTCTGACAGCGCGAACCAGGGGGAGGGTGCACTAGGCCTGTGCAAGCTGTGCACTATGCAATTCCAGTTGTGCAATGCAGCAGCTACTGGGGGTCCCCCTCCCGTGGGTTCCCTCCAAATGTGTCCCTGTCAGATCCTACCTGTGCACTGCAAATCTACCGTGAGCAGATGTTCTCTGTCAAACAAAACTTGAGGGCACATTGTGAGATCAAGCTGTCCAGTAGAGAATAGTCTCTGTACTAGATGCTGGTAGGGACTCAGGGCAAGTGACCGTGATGCCATCACTCCTCCCTCCCCTTCATCAAGTTAGCATGAAGCAAGGTCCACAAGAGGGTTGTGTCTGAGGAAGCAGAGTGATGTGGCTAGAGAATCAGTCTGACGTCTGACGAAGAGATGGATCGACACTGTTCCAGAGTTAGCAATGGATTCTGACCAACTACGCCCTCTATTTTTATTCACACAGAGATTTGCTATGATGTTTGGATTCTGTATCTTCCTTTTCTGGTTCTCTTATTTCCTGGGCTCCTTTGAGATAAGTTTTAAATGGCACATCCAAGGAGGCAGAGATCGAAACAGGGGTAGAACCAGGGTGTCTCATGTTGATCACAGTTGGCAGGTGGAGCTATATGCATTGCCCTCTCCCTTCCACCTTTCCAATCTCTCTTTGGCAGATATTGGAGCTAAAGAACCCCCAGGGAGTATGAGAAAGGGACTCACGTATTGGCTTTAGAATTGGAATTTAGACTTGTAAACGCAAGTGGAGAGCATGGGGCAAGAATGGAAGGATGTATTAAAAAGACAATTTTTGCCAGAATCTTCTAAAAACCCAGAGAGAGCTATCATCGAGACAACAGCATGGTACACAGAAGCAGGCTTAGTAACCCAGCAGGGGCCTGAGGCCAACAGTTTTTCCAGGTTTTACAGAACTTGAGTTCACCCCAATAGCATCACTTGGATGGTATTTTTCTGCTTCAGCAAGCAATAGGCTATGTGAGTGTAATCTCAGTGAAGGCAAAACACTTCATGACAAGCAACGCTACCTGAAAGAGCACAACTCACAGGCTGAAACCTTCTTCTTCCATCTTTGAATGACCCCCAGGCTGTCCTTGCACTGCGACAAATTAGGGCCCAGTGACTGGAATAGTTGTCCAAAATCTACATCTAGAGAAGCCACCTGAAAATGGCAAAGACAACATGATGGTGGCTGCAACACATATTCCCATGTCCACACAGACCTCTGTGGGGATTTAAATAGCCTGGGGCACTTTATAAGGAATCACTAAGTTCAGGCTTTAGGCTAGCAAAATTCACATGTAACATTTATGTGATAACATTTCTCATCATATGCCGGTAAAGCCTGAGCATACTGGGACCGTAATTAGCAAAAACAGCTTTTCTTTCTTCTTTCTTCCATAGTTTTCTTCAAGTGAATACGTTTCCCCTTTCTAAGGTGTTCTTATTTCCCATCGGATATAAACTCTCCTTTTCTGCTCGACCTTACGCCTAGTAAGCTCAATTTAGGTAGTTAGGGCAAGATTATGGCAAAATAAGTATCATGACAAAGAGTAACGAGGAACCCTGAGTCTAGGAAACTTGAGCCCTTTGGAGAACTCCTAAGGATCCAGTAAATGGAAAGAACAAAGTACTATGACGTAACACTCAGGAAGCGCTGAGCAAGCTCTTGGCACAAGAGAAGTACACCATAACTGTTAGCCCTTGTGAGTGTTATGCCCGGTGCCCATGCCTCCCCGCTGCCTTTCCAACCACCATAGGACCTCAAGAGCTAGGATTCCACTAGCTATTAATACTCAAGATGTTTCAAACTGAACCCAGTATTGTCTGCAGTGAAGCGTCCCAGGTGCTGGTAAGTGGTGGAATCAGGATTTGAACCCAGGTAGTTTGATGTTGAGATTCACATGCTTATACCATTATCCTATACTGACTGTCCAGCTTAGTCAGCTTCCTCATATCCTGGCTTGTCTAGGTCTGCCTTGTTCCCTCCCATCTCATGCCTTTCATCAGCCTGAGGGATGAATAGGGACCAGACTCCATCCTCCTGGATCTCAGCCAATACAAAGGAGAATATATTAAGTGGCAAACAAAGGTACAGACAAGTTCCTCAGAGAGAGAAGGAAATGTGTTTTTTAAGGCCACAGTTTGGTGTGGTTTGGTTTGGTTTCCTGCAGGGATTCAAAAATGAGCTCTCAGTTCCTCAGGTCTGCAAGAGATTTCTTTCATTCCTGAACTTTCCACAGACTTCTGATTTATAAGGTGTGTTCTCTGCAGATTGTCACAGAACAAGAATCTTGCCGAACCAAACATAACGGAGGCACCAGACTTCTGCTGACATTATTGGGGAGCATCAGTATGCCTGCCGTGGGGCGTGAACAGTCATCCAGAAAAGAAGGAAACAGCATAATGGAGCGGGCCAGGGCTGGTGGTCATAACAGACTCCAAAGGGAAGAGAGAACTGTTTTGAATAGCAGTTCTAAGAACGACTTCCTCCCTGGGTTTGTCTGTGTTCTGGTTTGTATTTTTCAGGACCGAGCAGATAAGCAGAAGAAGGTATCTGTGCAGTGTTACAAGTAAGTGGGATTGGATTCTAGCCCTGTTTCTTTTATTAATTAGTTTTGTGACTTTGAGCAAGACCCTGACCTTCTTTAAGACTCAATTCCCTCATTTCTCAAACTGATATGGTAACATCTGCTATGAAGATCAAAAGATGAAAAAGATGTAAAAGAATTTTAATTCACTCATGTATTCCACAAACATGTACTGAGCTCCAAATAAGAGGCAGTCTCTGTGGCCTGTGATTGTAAGAGGAGGCCCGTATTCTAGAATCTGAACTTTGCTCCCTACTCTTCCCATGTCTAAGATGAACTCAATAATGTTTTCTTCCCTGATGCTCACAATGAAAGTATTTTACATTTAAGAAAGAAAAGTGAGGGCTTCCCTGGTGGCGCAGTGGTTGAGAGTCCGCCTGCCGATGCAGGGGACGCGGGTTCGTGCCCTGGTCCGGGAAGATCCCACATGCCGGCGGAGCGGCTGGGCCCGTGAGCCATGGCCGCTGAGCCTGCGCGTCTGGAGCCTGTGCTTCGCAACGGGAGAGGCCACAACAGTGAGAGGCCCGCATGCCGCAAAAAAAAGAAAAAAGAAAGAAAGAAAAGTGAAAAAAAGAAAGGAAAAAGCTTTGAAAGGATATATAAAATTACTATTTTTAATCCATGTTAATGTACACTTGAAGCCACTTATAAATAATCTAGTAGTCTTGTGGTCAACATCATCTCTGGACAGAGATCACCTTGGTTTAAATCCTACTACGTATTGGCTTTGTAACCTGAAACAAGTTATTTAGCCTCCATAAACCTCTTCCCCCACTTAAAAGAAGGGAATGCAGATCGTATCTACATCACAGAGTTGTTCTAAGGATTAAATGAATATATTAATGAGTACAGATAGGAAAAAAAGGAAGCAAAATTTAATGACTCACTCAAAAATCTAAGGCAAAACAAGACCTGAAATATACATACTTATTCAGCCTACTGTTGGCTAAATGCCTTAAAATTATATATTTGTGATATATAAACACACATTGCTCATGTGCATACTCCAAGGGAGTCTAACTCCAACTTAAAAAATATGGCCATGAGAGTGATAATAATAACTACAATGTTTTGAACACCCCATGCTAAGTGCTATGCTACGTACTTTACATATATCACTATATATAACTCTTTAAAAAAACCAGTAAATTTGATTATTATCACCAAACTTACAGATGAGAAGACTAAGGCAAGGAGAATTTAAACACCTTGTCCAAATTCGTACAGATAGTAAGTAGTAGAATCAGGCTTTGAACTCAGGTGGGTTTTACTACAGGGTCTAAATTCTTAACCACTTGCAGGCTAAAAAATTTGACCTCTTTTTGAGCCTTGTGCCCCTTGTGGCCTGGCATACCCTGCATCTTGTGAGCCAGATCGAATCACTTGATCAGTACCTGGGATGGGGGTGCCCAGTCTTCTCATCCAAGTCTCCTATACTGGACTTGAGCTACTGCAGAGGATATGTCTCAACTTCCATCCCTAGGAAGGGACAGGGCAGCAGTGGTGAGGGTAAGGGGAGAATGAGCTGTAGCGCTAGTACAGCTTCAGTCTGGAGCTAGCTCCTAGAGTTGAGGGTAGTGATGTTGGGGTCAAATTAATTATTCAACAGGGCAGCTGAGCCCTCAAGAGCAAAGAGTTCCTTTTGGTAGGGCCTTGATGAAAGGTTCTTCAAATATTTGAAGATCAAGGTGGTCTAATCCTTAAAGGCAGTTACTCTTGAAGGAAAGTGACCTTTTTTCTCCAGGGGAGACAGATGAAAACAGACTTAAGTGAGTGATTACATTTAGAATGAGTTAAAAGGCAGAAAGTCAATGGGTTAACTAGTTAGATAACAGAAAATGAGAATCAAGATTAAAATTTACTATTATATACTGTGGAAATAAGACTTAATAAGAAAGGGGGGGAAATAGGGGAGACAGGAAGTGAGGGGGTGAGGAAACTGAGGGCCTCCTCTGACTTCCCCCTTAATCAGACCCTGTTCTTTGTGGACCGGGAGGCAGGAAGACAGGTGCTACTCTGTTCCTCTGCAGGCTTGGCCTCTGTGTTTTTTCCCTCCACCACTAGAGTCTTTGAGATATGCATGAGAACACAGGAAAAGAGAGAACACCTTCGAATGCAGAATATTCACTGACCACCTCAGCAGCTCCACACCAGAAGTTCATAGAAACTTCCTCTGATCTGACCTGTGTCCAGCTAAACCCTCTTTTTCTATCACCCCTCCCCTCACTAACTTCTGGGTCCCTTACATTTGAAATGAATGATATTTGACTGTAATGATAATAGCCAGCATTTGGTGGTAGGATGCCCATGAAATATACTGTCTAAACCACGATGCTCCTGAGAGTATCAAGGTGCCATTGATAGGCATCAACCAAGATAGTCCTGGGCAAATGCAGGTCATAAGGTCATTCTATTTACTGAGCATTTACTTTGTGCCAGGCACTGGGCAAAGGGCTTTGAAGGCTTTGTCTCACTTACCCCTACCAACAATCCTCTTCCTTTAGAGTAATTATGACCCTCATTTTATCGGCAAGGAAAGTGAGTTTTGGAAACATCCCCAAGGCTATCATTCAAACCCAGGCAGAAGTGCCGAGCGTGCATCAGCCTGGGAGAGCCACCACCCTGAGGACTACCCTGGCTCCGTGGAATCACCTGATCAACCACAGCTTTCTCAACAGCTGTCCACCCATCTTTCAGCCTTGAGCTGATGCTTTCCTTTCCCACTAGGATACCACCTCCCCACCCCCACCACCTGGGCCAAGTTCACAAGAAGCCACGAATGACAACTTGAAGGACCCAAATTAATACTGTGCAGAGCCCGGCAGCCACCTGATTAGGCACCACAATTATTCCCCTCACAGGTATAGAAACTCTTGAAGTGTCTCTCCTTTTTTCCTTGGAAGTGAGGAAGAACTTTTCAGAAAGGATTACACTGTAGCCCGAGAGACAGCAAACAGATGGAATGGGAGAGGGGTCCTTCAGAAGAGAGTCATGTTCCCTCTTATAAAAATTAATCACAAATTAACCTTCAAAGAGAGCTTTCACCTGTTGAAGAGATGGCCTAATTGTGGTAAGTTCAGAAGACAGAAAGCAGAATGTGGTGGTAAGTGGGTAAAAGGGAGGAAAACACTACAATTCCTTTCTTTATTCATCCACTGAAGAGGAGTGTATGGCTGTGCTATCCAGCAGCTCTGTGCACGTGGGCACAATAACTCGCGAAAATTCAATTTCCTCCTCCATATATAGGGGAAATAACATCTACTCTGCAATACAGTAGATATTATTACCTTCTATAATAAGGTTCAAGGACATGATCTGGATAGACCATTGACTCAACAGACCGCAGCTACAAATATTTCTCACACAAAGAGAGGAAGAGGCTCCAACCCCATACTTTTAGACGAGCACCTGTCCATAGCCTCCCAGAACCCAGACATCACAAAGACCAAGTTGCTCTGTGGAAGTCAACCAATACATGGCGATGATACATGTGAAGCAGAGGGTGCTCCCTAGATCCACTGACTATGGAGTCTGAAGCAGGCCTTTCCACATTTGAAAAGCACAAGACACCCAAGAAAATAAGAACAGAAAACCTGTCAGCCCACAAAGAGAGATAGGGCTGCATTTGGGAAAGTATTTTAGAATCAGAGAGATGTAATTTTTAATCCGACCAAGTTCAGCTCCTTATTAGCTATGTCTCCCTGAGAAAGCTTTCCAGACCTTACTTTTTTCATCAGTAAGATGGGATAAAAGAACAACCAATAGTACACTTGTGAAGACTGAAGAAAATGTGTAGAAAGCTCTAGTAGCTCTTTCAATTAAGTATGAGCATAATTTTATTTCATTCTTGCACACAAGGGAAAAAGACTCTTATTAGAAAAATATGAATATTCTCTTAAAGCAATATATTATATGAAACAAAAATAACTATATAGTCACTGTTAGGCTAGATGTAAAGAGACAAAAATGTTTGGTTAAAAGTCATTAGACTTGGGGAGGACCTTCAGGATGGCGGAGGAGTAAGACGTGGAGATCACCTTCCTCTCCACAAATACATCAAAAATACATCTACATGTGGAACAACTCCTACAGAACACCTACTGAATTCTGGCAGAAGACCTCAGACTTCCCAAAACGGTCTTGCTGCTCTGGCTGGTGTCAGTCCTGAGCCTCTGAGGTGGGAGAGCCGAGCTCAGGACATTGGTGAACCAGAGACCACCCGGCCACTCATAATATCAACCGGTGAGAGCTCTCCAATAGATCTGAGGTCTCCATCTCAACAGTAAGACCCAGCTCTACTCAACGACTAGCAAGCTCCAGTGCTGGACACCTCATGCCAAACAACTAGCAAGACAAGAACACAACCCCACCCATTAACAGAGATGCTGCCTAAAATCATAATAAGTTCACAGACACCCCAAAACACACCACCAGATTCAGTCCAGCCCACCAGAAAGAAAAGATCGAGCCCAACCACCAGAACACAGGCACCACTCCCCTCGACCAGGAAGCCTACACAACCCACTGAACCAACCTTACCCACTAGGGGCAGACACCAAAAACAATGGGAACTATGACCCTGCAACCTGTGAAAAGGAGACCCCAAACACAGTAAGTTAAGCAACATGAGAAGATAGAGAAACACACAGCAGATGAAGGAGCAAGGTAAAAACCCACCACATCAAACAAATGAAGAGGAAACAGGCAGTCTACCTGAAAAAGAATTCAGAATAATGATAGGGAAGATTTCCAAAATTCAAAAATCTTGGAAATAGAATGGAGAAAATACAAGAAACGTTTAACAAGGACCTAGGAGAACAAAGGAGCAAACAAACAATGATGAACAACACAATAAATGAAATTAAAATTCTCTAGAAGGAATCAACAGCAGAATAACTGAGGCAGAAGAATGGATAAGTGACCTGGAATATAAAATAGTGGAAATAACTACCACAGAGCAGAATAAGAAAAAAGAATGAAAAGAATTGAGCACAGTCTCAGAGACCTCTGGGACAACACTAAACGCACCAACATTAAAATGACAGGGGTTCCAGAAGAAGAAGAGAAAAAGAAAGAGACTGAGAAAATATTTGAAGAGATTATAGTTGAAAACTTCCCTGATATGGGAAAGGAAATAGTCAGTCAAGTCCAGGAAGTGCAGAGAGTCCCATACAGGATAAATCCAAGGAGAAACAAGCCAAGACACACTTTAATCAAACTATAAAAATTAAATACAAAGAAAAAATATTGAAAGCAGCAAGGGAAAAGCAACAAATAACATACAAGGGAATCCCCATAAGGTTAACAGCTGATCTTTCAGCACAAACTCTGCAAGCCAGAAGGGAGAGGCAGGATATATTTAAAGTGATGAAAGGGAAAAACCTACAACCAAGATTACTCTACCCAGCAAGGATCTCATTCAGATTTGACGGAGAAATTAAAACCTTTACACACAAGCAAAAGCGAAGAGAATTCAGCACCACAAAACCAGCTTTACAGCAAATGCTGAAGGAACTTCTCTAGGCAGGAACCACAAGAGAAGGAAAAGACCTACAAAAACAAACCAAAAGCAATTAAGAAAAGGGTAATAGGAACACACATATCGATAATTAACTTAAATGTAAATGGATTAAATGCTCCAACAAAAAGACATAGACTGGTTGATTGGATACAAAAACAAGACCTGTATACACGCTGTCTACAAGAGACCCACTTCAGACCTAGGAACACAAACAGACTGAAAGTGAGGGGATGGAAGAAGATATTCCATGCAAATGGAAATCAAAAGAAAGTTGGAGTAGCAATTCTCATATCAGACAAAATAGACTTCAAAATAAGGACTATTATAAGAGACAAAGAAGGACACTACATAATGATCAAGGTATCAATCCAAGAAGAAAATATAAAAATTGTAAATATTTATGCACCCAGCATAGCAGCACCTCAATACATAAGGCAAATGCTAACAGCCATAAAAGGGGAAATCAACAGTAAAAAAATAATAGTAGGGGACGTTAATTCACCACTTTCACCAATGGACAGATCATCCAAAATGAAAATGAATAAGGAAACACAAGCATTAAATGACACATTAAACAAGATGGATTTAATTGATATTTATAGGACATTCCATCCAAAACCAACAAAATACACTTTCTTCTCAAGTGCTCATGGAACATTCTCCAGGATAGATCATATCTTGGGTCACAAATCAAGCCTTGGTAAATGTAAGAAAATTGAAATCGTATCAAGTATCTTTTCCGACCACAACGCTATGAGACTAGATATCAACTACAAGAAAAAAACTGTAAAAAATACAAACACATGGAGACTAAACAATACACTACTAAACAACCAAGAGGTCACTGAAGAAATCAAAGAGGAAATAAAAATATACCTAGAAACAAATGACAATGAAAACCTGACAACCCAAAACCTATGGGATGCAGCAAAACACTTCTAAGAGGGAAGTTTATAGCAATACAATCCTACCTCAAGAGACAAGATAAATCTCAAATAAACAACCTAAACTTACACCTAAAGCAATTAGAGAAAGAAGAGCAAAAAACCCCAAAGTTAACAGAACGAAAGAAATCATAAAGATCAGATCAGAAATAAATGAAAAAGAAATGAAGAAAATGATAGCAAAGATCAATGAAACTAAAAGTTGGTTCTTTGAGAAGGTAAACAAAATTGATAAACCATTAGCCAGACTCATCAAGAAAAAAAGGGAAAAGACCCAAATCAACAGAATTAGAAATGAAAAAGGAGAAATAACAACTGACACTGCAGAAATACAAAGGTTCACGAGAGATTACTACAAGCAACTATATGCCAATAAAATGGACAATCTGGAAGAAATGGACAAACTCTTAGAAATGCACAATCTTCTGAGACTGAACCAGGGAGAAATACAAAATATAAAGAGACCAATCACAAGCACTGAAGTTGAAACTGTGATGAAAAATCTTCCAACAAACAAAGGCCCAGGACCAGATGGCTTCACAGGCTAATTCTATCAAATATTTAGAGAAGAGTTAACACCTATCCTTCTCAAACCCTTCCAAAATATAGCAGAGGCAGGAACACTCCCAAACTCATTCTACGAGGCCACCATCACCCTGATACCAAAACCAGACAAAGATGTCACCAAAAAGAAAACTACAGGCCAATATCACTGACGAACACAGATGTGAAAATTCTCAACAAAATACTAGCACACAGAATCCAACAGCACATTAAAAGGATCATACACCATGATCAAGTGGGTTTTATCCCAGGAATGCGAGGATTCTTCAATATACGCAAATCAATCAATGTGATACACCATATTAACAAACTGAAGGAGAAAAACCATATGATCATCTCAAGAGACGCAGAAAAATCTTTCGACAAAATTCAATGCCCATTTACGATAAAAACCCTCCAGAAAGTAGGCACAGAAGGAACTTACCTCAACATGATAAAGGCCTTATATGACACACCCACAGCCAACATCGTTCTCAATGGGGAAAAACTGAAACCATTCCCACTAAGATCAGGAACAAGACAAGGTTGCCCACTCTCACCACTAGTATTCAACATAGTTTTGGAAGTTTTAGCCACAGCAATCAGAGATGAAAAAGAAATAAAAGGAATCCAAATCGGAAAAAAGAAGTAAAACTGTCACTGTTTGCAGATGACATGATACTATACATACAGAATCCTAAAGATGCTACCAGAAAGCTACTAGAGCTAATCAATGAATTTGGTAAAGTAGCAGGATACAAAATTAATGCACAGAAATCTCTTGCATTCCTATACACTAGTGATGAAAAATCTGAAAGAGAAATTATGGAAACACCACCATTTACCATTGCAACGAAAAGAATAAAATACCAAGGGATAAGCCTACCTAAGGAGACAAAAGACATGTATGCAGAAAACTATAAGAAACTGATGAAAGAATTTAAAGATAATACAAACAGATGGAGAGATATACCATGTTCTTGGATTGGAAGAATTCACATTGTGAAAATGACTATACTACCCAAAGCAATCTACAGATTCAATGAAATCCCTATCAAACTACCAATGGCATTTTTCACAGAATTAGAACAAAAAAATTTCACAATTTGTATGGAAACACAAAACACCCTGAATAGCCAAAGCAATCTTGAGAAAGAAAAACGGAGCTGGAGGAATCAGGACCCCTGATGTCGGACTATACTACAAAGCTACAGTAATCAAGACAGTATGGTACTGGCACAAAAACAGAAATATAGATCAATGGAACAGGATAGAAAGCCCAGAGATACACCCACGCACATAAAGTCACCTTGTCTTCGATAAAGGAGGCAAGAATATACAATGGAGAAGAGACAGCCTCTTCAATAAGTGCGGCTAGGAAAACTGGACAGCTACATGTAAAAGCATGAAATTAGAATACTTCCTAACACCACACACAAAAATAAACTCAAAATGGATTAAACACCTAAATGTAAGGCCAGACACTATAAAACTCTTAGAGGAATACATAGGCAGAACACTCTATGACATACATCACAGCAAGATCCTTTCTGACTCACCTCCTAGAGAAACGGAAAAAAAACCAAAAAGAAACAGTGGGAACTAATGAAACTTAAAAGCTTTTGCACAGGGCTTCCCTGGTGGCGCAGTGGTTGAGAGTCCACCTGCCGATGCAGGGGACACGGGTTCGTGCCCCGGTGCGGGAAGATCCCACATGGCACGGAGCGGCTGGGCCCGTGAGCCATGGCCGCTAAGCCTGCGCGTCCAGAGCCTGTGCTCCGCAGCAGGAGGGGCTGCAATAGTGAGAGGCCCGCGCACCGCAAAAAAAAAAAAAAGCTTTTGCACAGCAAAGGAAACCATAAACAAGATGAAAAGACAACACTCAGAATGGGATAAAATATTTGCAAATGAAGCAACTGACAAAGGATTAATCTCCAAAATATACAAGCAGTTCATGCAGCTCAATACCAAAAAAACAAACCACCCAATCCAAAAATGGGCAGAAGAACTAAATAGACATTTCTCCAAAGAAGATATACTGATTGCCAACAAACACATGAAAGGATGCTCAACATCACTAATCATTAGAGAAATGCAAATCAAAACTACAATGAGGTGTCATCTCACACCAGTCAGAATGGCCATCATCAAAAAGTCTACAAACATAAATGCTGGGGAGGGTGTGGAGAAAAGGGAACCCTCTTGCACTGTTGGAGGGAATGTAAATTGATACAGCCACTATGGAGAACAGTATGGAGATTCCTTAAAAAAACTAAAAATAGAGCTACCATACGATCCAGTGATCCCACTTCTGGGCATATACCCTGAGAAAACCATAATTCGTAAAGCGGCATGTACCACAATGTTCACTGCAGCTCTATTTACAATAGCCAGGTCATGGAAGCAACCTAAGTGTCCATCGACAGATGAACGGATAAAGAAGATGTGGCACATGTATACAATGGATATTACTCAGCCATAAAAAGAAATGAAATTGAGTTATTTGCAGTGAGGTTGATGGACCTAGAGTCTGTCATACAGTGTGAGGTAAGTCAGAATGAGAAAAACAAATACCGTATGCTAACACATATATATGGAATCAAAAAAAAAATCGTTCTGAAGAACCTAGGGGCAGGACAGGAATAAAGACGCAGATGTAGAGAATGGACTTGAGGACACGGGAAGGGGAAGGGTAAGCTGGGACGAAGTGAGAGAGTGGCATGGACATATATACACTACCAAATGTAAAACAGATAGCTAGTGGGAAGCAGCCGCATAGCACAGGGAGATCAGCTCCTTGCTTTGTGACCACCTAGAACGGTGGGATAGGGAGGGTGGGAGGGAGACGCAAGAGGGAGGGGATATGGGGACATATGTGTACATGTAGCTGATTCACTTTGTGATGCAGCAGAAATTAACACACCACTGTAAAGCAATTATACTCCAATAAAGATGTTAAAAAAAAAGGTCATTGGACTCGTGACTGATTATCAGCTGACAGTTAGCTTCGAGGGTGAGTAAGGTGTTACCCTTAAAGAGTATTAGAAAATTGCTTAAGGATTTTATTGAGAAGGATGTGTTCCTCCCAGAGGACACTGTGAATTAAACGATGCAAAATTTTCTGACCCAGACGAGGTGGCAAACAAATTTTCTGTTACCCTGCTTAACACTCTACCTGATGTATAGAGGTTGTCATTATATAACAGATATTCCTCCGGCAATTAACTATGTGAATGGAGGACCACTGTTAAGCACTTAAGCTCCCAAAATAAAACATAGGCTTTCTCTGAATATGCATCCGCAGAGAAGAAATGAAGTGTAGATAATGCCAAGCAAGGGGAAACTAAAAGAAAAAAAAAAAGTCTGAACACAGTTTAAGAAAAAGCTAAATAAGTGTTCTAGCAGCAGAACTAAATGATTAAAGCTATCAGATTCAGCCCATATTTAATTAGGACTGTTCCCAGAGTGTATACCAACTTATGGTGAGGAGTAGTGGGAAATGGCTTTGGTTTTTACATTTTTCCTAACTTTAAAAGTAGAAAACCTATCTGAGTAAGTAATCAGTATTGCCTTCGGCACTAGAACATCGGAGAAGACCTTGGCTACTCCTCTGACCCTCCACAAACAGGAGTGCCAAGGATTAGGTCCTGAACAAACAGGCACGTTGTAGGAGCAAATTCTTTTCCAAAAGCCCTTCCTCTTACAAAAACCCTTGATTCTTTCCCCCCCGCAACTGCTAAATGTGGTATCATTGTACCATTCTCTTTGTTGATCCTACCATGTCTTGTTTCACTTGGGAAACTTTCAGACCTGAAAGTGTGGTCAAAGCACCAAATGGCTTTTTCTACCTCTGTGCCTTCCAGAATGATGAATTGCAACGGTTAGGGTCTTTTAAGTATTCCACATTACTGAACCCGAGCGCAAACTCAACAGGATATCTGAGGGATGTCACAGCCGTGCCCACTTTTCATTCCATAGCAACTACTTTCATTCATATTTGGGAGTATTAATGAATATACATTCAAACTTTCATTAAACAAAGATGTTTTTAATGATCAATCATTTTTCCTCTGGGGGGCGTGGTTGGATGTCACTACTGTAAACCTATCAGGAACCCGTATGTGACCTCACTGGCTGTCAGTTTACTCACCTTTCAGCTGTGGCTCAGCTCAGATTTGGCTATCTTGTTCTCCACTGCTGTCCCAGGCATTGCACACTACCTGGCAGTGGGTAGGCACTCAAATAATTGATGAATGAGCGTGCTGAGTAACACCTAGCTATTTTGAACATGGACACCAGAGTGCACACTATGTTCCAAAGGCTTCTACTTATCCAGTTCCAGTCTTTAAATCATAGTATTTGCTTGAGGCATATAGGAATGACCTTTCCCAAGGTTATAAAGCACACCCCACAGTCTCCTCTGGAGTGATGGAATGCACCAATCATCGATCTTTCTGGCTAAGACTGCTTCATTCTCAGAATCCTTCTTAACACAGGGCTTCAAATAACCACTTACCACTCAGCACATGAGAGAAAACCTATTTGCTGTTACCACTTGAGAAGAAACACAGTGCTTTTCCACTGTCTAGAGCAAAAGAACCACGTGGCTTTCCAATAGAAAACTTTAGCTCGAGAGCTACGTAATGCCTCCTTTAAATTTCTGTATCTCCCTTGCCCCAGTCACCGTGTGTATGTGAACATGTATACTTGCACACACATACACATATACATACCCACACTGAACATGTGGCCAGATATCCTGCACATCTACATACTTAAGTGTCCTGGGAGGCAAAAGAGATCAATCTGGTGGAAAGTCAACAGCTGCATTTGATGGCCTGGCCCAACTTTGCTCAGCCAACTCATCATGGGTGATTATGTTCTCATTTCCACCCTCAGACTACAAAAGGAGAAAGGTCAGCTAGTCTGGGATCCCTTATACAGCTGCTACAGATGTTTATGGAAGCAACTGATATACCAAACATTTCCCAGAAGTTAAAAAAAGAGCGAGAGAGAGACTTGTGAATGGGATATTCAAAGCTCTAAATTACTAGCAGTGAGAGAAGAGATTTCTTTGTTAACTGACCCAGAACATTAAATTGATTATGTAATTTAACATCACTGTTCTATTTGATAGCTGCCTATTAATACTGCACTCTCCTACATTATAGTCAATTGCAAACCCGAGAAATGGAAGAACATATTTATTTTGCTTGGAATTTGCAATTATTTGCCATATGAACTATTAGTAATGTGTAATCTCTTTCTCCAAGGGGAGCCTATTACCCCAGGAGGAGTGATGATCACCCTTATTCGAAACGCTCAGTCCTAGGCTTCTTCTTTTCTCATTCCGTGCTGCAAGTGGATGTGGGATTCAAGGAGCTCAAAAATGCACCTATATTTGGAGGTGTGCTTTCTAACTTTGGGAAAATTGGGCCCTACACAGACTCCCTGCCCTCCGTCTCAGAGACAGCCAGGAGGCAAAAGAAGAGGAGCTCATAGCAGAGCCACCATCGCTGTCAAGCAGAGGCAATGAGCTGCAAAGAGGGTTTAAATTCACCTGCAACACTGGTTAAAACTGTAAATTCCTGGGCCCCATTCCTGATCAGCTGAGTCAGAATATCTAATCCAGACGATTCTCACACACGGTAAGTTTGAGAAGATGCAATGCCTAGAGAAGGACTTGGAGATCAGGGAATACAAATATTATAGCCAATAAGGAGAATTTTCAGGTAAACCAACCCTAATGATATATGTCATTCTCAGTAGAGCCCGACCTCAGATAATCCAACTCCCTCTATGGCTTTTCATTCAATTATCCAAGATGCTGTGTGATTCTGTATCCTGCCATACTTTAGTTTCCTTCAAGATTCCTCTAAATTCAACTCAAAATTCAAATAATGTACAAATATTTCCAAGGATGATCTTTCCCTAGATGATTGTGTGCTGTGTGGGCTGAGTCCATGAAGATACTATTTTTTGCTTTTACTTATTCTTAAAGAAAAAATAAAAAGACTGAAAACTGTTATGACAAACTCTGCTGGTATTTTCCGCTGTGTGTATTATCCTTCCATATTCTGTTTCAGCCAGTGATGACGGCTGGGACCTGACCCCAGGCAGAGCTCTCCAAAGAACATCCCAGCCAAACTGTGCTTCCAAAATTCCCAATAACAGTTGAATAGAGCCAAGGAGGCCAGGTGCTGGGCAGGAGGATATTTTAGGCTCGACTGATGGTCCAAATTGGACACTTCCTCTGCCTACCAGAACCATCCATTAAGAAAGAGAGTCTTGTATCTTTTCCCCTGTCCTCCCATCTCCCCTTCCCCACACTGTACTCTGTACTCCTCTCATTTCTATGTGAGTTGTGTGAAATTATTTTTGTACCAGGTAAAACAATGCACATATATAAACATTTAACTGACAATGTGAAGAATCTGAGTGTCGGAAAGGAAGGACTGGTGCCTTGTTCCTCTAATAATGCTTCCTTTCCCTGGTAAAGACTAGGGAGCATTGGATGAACAATGGGAACAAGAGGCATTGATGAGCTGTACATAAATCTAGGAACTGAAAGTAGCTCTAAGATAATTAGCAAGCTCAGAGGTTAGGGACACAGCCTCAGTGGTTAATGCAGGCTCATTCAGTATACGGAAAGCCAGTCTCCATTCTCTCAGTACTGAGGGCTTCTCTAGAGAGCGCAAGAATCCTCCTTTTTCTTCTATATTCCGCCACATCCTTGAGACCAATCGGTTTATTACAACATGCTTTCAATTGTCCCTTTCTCTCCATCTCCACTACGACAATTTCAACTCAGGTCCTCAGCACATCTTGCGTTCTTTTTAAATTTCTTACCTGCTGAGTGAAATAGCCTCTGGTACAGTCTGCTCCAGTCCACACTGCTGCCAGTGTGACTTCTTGTAACACACAGTTCTTATAATTTCAGCCTGAACACCTTGGATGACTCTCTCATTGCTCAAAGGAAAAAGCCAAAACTTCTTAGGCCTTCATCAAGTTCCAAAATACCTTTTCAAACTCATCTCCTAAGATCCTTCTGCCTGCTCTCTGTTTCTCAGACCTTGGAAAAATGCTTTTCTCTTTCATACTTTCATAGTTCTTTCTCTCTTGAATGCCCCTCTCACCCCTGTAAGCAATTGGAAAGTTAAAGTCCAGCTAAAACATCACTTCTTCTGCTAAGTTTCCCTGACTTCCTTGGTAAGAATTACTCCCTACTATGTATTACAGTACACACGACTATAGAATGTATTTTCCCATCTGCTTCAATACATCTTATATTATAGTCGTTTGGTTATCTGACTATCCGCCAGGCTGTAAGCTCCTGCAGGTTAGGGGTGAGTTGATTCATCCTTGTATAAGTAACAGTGTCCAAGATAGCACCTTGTCCATAGAACAGCTCAGTATATGTTGGTTTGTAATAAATGAATGATTCACGCTCATAGCAGGCAGCTAATCTCCACTGCCTGCATAATTAAGTTGTAATATTCACTTCGGCAGAAAGCCTGTAGGAGAGAAAAGGAAAAGCAAGCCCATGGTGGAAGGCAGTGGAAATTTTTGAAAGACACCTGCCCTTTAAGGCCTATCTTCATTACTCCTCACAAGACCTATACAAAGACCCTTTTCTGCTGTCTCTCTTACCTCTTTCCAGCTTCTAGACTTCTTTCATATTCTTATCTCAGTTGCCCATAGCTTCTTGGAAGTAGTTTTATTAAAATGTATTTGAGGCCGTTACTGGTCCATTAGCACTTTCTTGTATCCAGCTGTGCCAGATAAGCACTGAGACTTTTATTTTTCTCAATTAAGAAAAGTTGTAGCTTCAGGGAGAGGCTTCTGGGTTTACCCAGGATGCAGTAACACCACGACAAAAATGACACAGTTGCTATGCCTTGGTAGCTAGTATTCATATGGTTATACCAAGACCCTGAGCCCAAGACAGAAACACTTCTCCTACAGCTACCAAATCCCTCTGACAGAGTCCACAGCAGGTTCTAGATCCTAAAGATCAATTAGAGGATTCACCTTTAAACCTGGAGTAAAAGAGCAAGAAACTGAAAGATCCAGGAGCAAAATAACTGCAGTAGACAGATATTTCTAGTGCTAACCCCTGATTGCCTTTGAAGGAGGATGGGTAACATTCAGTTCAAGACTCCTGCTTTTGCTGGGGATCTTGAGGGATTGGGTCCCAGAGTTCAGGCCAGAAACTGGGGCAAACACAAATACTTTTCATAATAGAAAGGAAAGAATTGAGAGTTCCCAGACAGCAATTCGTATAGGAATAAAAGAGGAAAAATAGGAGATTAGAAGGAGGTTGAAGACCATGTTCTCTGTCATATGAAAACATTTCTTGTGGAAATTCATGGATGTTCTAAATTTCTCACCCCAGGTTGAAAACAAAAGAATTAGAGTTAACATGTACAGACACCAGAGCCCAAGACAGAAGCCAAGGGCCTGGACAATCTTGCCTCAAAGGCCAAGAACCTTGGACCTCAGCCATATGAAAAGCCTTCCTTAATCTGAAAAAATGATGGACTTGATAAATCCTTGCTAGTTTTCTTGAAGCACAGAACAATGTGCATATTTGTGTACCTTATAACAAGGGAATAGAAAAAAAACCTAAGAAATTCTACAAGTTTGTTTTTTAAAATCTTCTCTTAGTCCCAAAATTCTATTTATGTTTACCATCTTATGATATTTCTCTTAGAAAACAGGAAGTCCTTGCCTCAGAGACTCAAAGAGAAAGGAAGAAATGTAATTGGACATCATTCCTGTCAATCATCTCGATTTAAAAATGGAGTCAATCACCTTGCTTTATGGAATCACTGATCATATATAGCTCATGGCTTTGCTGTCACTGAAATCTTTTTGTCTGCTTCTCCTAATACAGGGGAGATAAGCCTCAGCTGTTTGAATATTCGAAACAAAGAAACCTCTCTGACAGAGACGACAAATCAGGATGGGAAATATCTTATTATTACTTGATAGTCTCTTGAGTCAAAAATAAAAGGAACTTGGTTGGAAAAACCCTTTGATTGAGTCTGTCTCAGAGATCTAAAACATTTGTTCACACCTTTAAGAAAAGAGCCAACTAATTGATTTAAGGTCTGGCAAGAAGGGAGTTTCTTTTGATCCTTCATCACAAATGCTCTTCAGCAGGCCACAGGGCATTAGCCCTGGGGACTCACCAGACACTTCAGGGAGGGCTTTAGGAGTCTATCATTCCTGGTCCTGAATTAAACATTCTGGAAATCTAGGAGAGAAAGGGCCCCAGCTGACATCAAGGTTCCATGAAGAAGATTAAAGGGGCATGAAGGAGAGGCAATCACAGCAGAATCAGAGAAAATTGGGCAAATTGCGATCATTAGCCCGCAATACAGACAATTTAATGTAAAGGAGAATCTGATAGATAAAGGGGAATTTCAGAGATAGAAGATAATAAGATTTGGGAAGGGATTTGAAGGTCAAGAGTAAGACTCTGACATGTGCCCCTTGCTTCTCCAGACCTCTCTGCCCTTTGGGACATTTGAGTAATTGTGTGCTAAGCTCCTTCTCAGTTTGGCCATTGGTACAGCAGGGCACTGCGTCCACTCTCTTTGCCCTGTGAGCCTTAGACCCCTGAGGCCTCCTGGTAGGTTGTACTCAGCCTTCCTCCTAAAGGAGTCTTTCTCTCTCCTCTGAGCAAGTTTGCAGAGGATGGCTTCACAGCAATCACGGATTTTTAGATCCCCATTTGCACCTGGGCTCTGAGAGCGAGGACCTTGAGGTGGGGGCCGTGTGTGTGCTCTCGCTGCAAATCCCTCACCTCCTCCTTCCCTTCCTCCGCCCTGGCAGCAGACACCATGCCCGGTCCAGTTGCCGACATCATTCAGAAAAGCTTGCCCGTATCACATTTTTTTTTTGGTTTGAAGCTGAATTTAAGATGATTACTGTTTGTTCATCCTAAACCTGTGCCTATACACTGACACCTGTGTGTGTGCACACACATGCATACACACGCGTGCACACACACATCTCACGACTGATGCAAAAGAAAAAGGGGTCTGTATTCTATATAAGGCGATGGTTCTGGATCCTCCCTGCTCATGCTCTCCACATATTATTCTATTTCATCTGCATCCAGCAGTTCTTTCCCTTCATCCCTTGGTTCTGGACAACTTCCTTTACCGCCTTCCTTTCTTCTCCTGGGACTAATGATGGCTTTGCCTCCTGGGTATGAGTCCCAGTACTCCCAGTATACATCTGATCTTTTTCCTCTGACTCCCCACATTCCTAGCCACCTGGACAAGTATCCTGTCCAAACTTCAGCTGGGACGCCCTGGGCAGCACTCCTGCTGGGGCTCCAGGCCAGAAAGTTAGGGACCCTGAAGGGTGTTAGGTGACTGCACGGACTTTGCAAAATTTTGTAATTTGAAGGGTGGTATTACCACTAGAAATAAAAAGGATACTTCCCAAAAAACATTCACAAAATTGAATCTCAACAAAGGAAAAAAAAAGGAAAGAAAGCTTCAACATATTTGTCAGCTACAGGTTGCACAGATGCTACTGTCAGTTACTTATGACCAAGCTCAGAAGATGTAATCTTTTTTGGGGCAACACTCAGGGACTTTTGAATTTCTCTTTCCAAATAGAAAATGGCACTCCAAAAGCACTTCAGGAACCACCAAATAGATTAGAACTGCACAGACTGCTGAGATCCAGTGACAGGACCGATCCCGGACAAAGAATCTGTGTGTGAAGACAGAAAATGGGGTTGGGGGAAATAATGCCTTTTGAGCAGAACACTGGGGGAATATTGAGAATTCAAAAGCATTGCAAAATAGCTGGATTCCTTGGCCTCAGAAAACCCACCAATCATGAGAGGCAGTGTTGTGAGCCTGGGGAGGGCTCGGCTCAAGAGGCGGTCTCTGTCCAGGAGCCCAGCTCTGCTACTGGCCAGTTGTGTGGCCTGCAGCAAGTTCCTTAGCCTCTGTCTACCTCGTCGACTTCACCTGTAAAACGGGGATCCTAAAAATGAGGGCTACCTCACAGGGCTGAGAGGAGGACCAGGTGAGTTGATGTATTGTATGTAACGTGCCTAGCACCCTGCTTGACACCAGGTAAATGCCACATCCGTGCTGGTGAGGGAGGCGGGACAAAGGAGGGAAGGGTGGATGGGAACAGAGACCCCTCAGTGGTGTCTGGATAGGGAAACAGGAAGCGCCCCAGAGCCTCAGGATTTCACTTTCCTCTTTTTCATTCCCTAACCCTCTCTCTGTCCGGTCCCAGCTACCAACCATCCGCGAAAAGGCTAGTCACCAGAGACAGGCTTAAGCAGCCGGCAGCTCTCACTTAGAAACTCCAGGTAACTCTGGGAAACACCTCCCTGCTCTTCAATTCCATCCTGTGAAGGGAGGTTATAAATCTGAGGTGTTAGAAAGAGTTCACGCCACACAGAATTAAAGAATGGTTAGGCTGCCAGTACCTCCAGGGGATGGAAACCACTGATAAACACTCACTAGGGAGCAAATGACTGACAGCAAGCCCATTCTGATAGGAGCCTTAGATGAGACACCCAAGGAATTGGCCTCTGGGCTTTGAGATAGAAAGATAAAGAGAACTTTAGGGTTCAGAAAGGGGAGGTGCTAATGTAGAAGAGCAGAAAGCTTCGGATGAGTGCTTGAGGCTGCCCTGCCCACAAGTGGAGAGCCAGGATCCACTTGGGCTTCCAGGCCAGTCCAACCTGCCCTGGAATTCATGCTCGGTTTCTTCTTGTGCCCTGAGAAAAGTTCCTCTGCATCTTAGAAGGTATCAGTTTCCTCCTAAAACAGGCATAATAGCAGTATCTACCACAGAGAGTTAGCTGATACAAGGATTAAAAGAAGTCACGTCAGAACAACCCCTAGTTCTGCATCTGGCGTTTAGTTTTGCCATTTCCCTCCATCTCCAAAATTCAATGCTGCCTCCTTCAAATCCCTACCCATCCGAGCCCCCTTCGTCTCCCATCCTTGCCTTGGCTCAGTCACTTCTGATTCGGTTTGCAAATTCACCAATTCTTTTCAGGCTCTGCTTAGAGCCCCAGAATAAAGTGGGTTTTGGCTTCTGAGAGTCAGTTCCCCGCAAAGTCATCCACCTAGACTTGGTTGAGCCCTGGCTAAACAAGAATGAGACTTTAACTGCCTGCCTCTTTATAGACCCCTAGACAGTGTTGTCGTAGTAAAATTGTCACTCCAGTCCTCGTGCTACAGGGTTTGTGACAGCTATTTACATGGTGAAGTGGGCCCATTTCTATTTCGTGTATTAAATACCCACAGGCAATAATCCTCATTATGGGCCAACAGCTTGGAAAATGTTATTATTAAATCAAAACCATTTGCAATAAGGGGAAAAATTCATCTGCAGCTATAAACTCTGTTGCTTATAGCTGGGCATTGAGAAAACAAATAGTGGCCAAGTCCCCTCAAGCCCAGCACTTCCCAGCTTAATCCCATGGCAGGTCGTCGTGAGCCACGCTGGAAGAGGGGAGGTCGCTGCACTAGGAGGAAGATTCCCAGAATGCGGATGGTTTCTTGTGGGAGACCTGACTGGATCCTGAGTCTCAGGGGCAGTGGCACTGGCATGGGAGCATGATGGCCTGGCTGTGACTCAGAACGTTCTATTACCTACTCAGTTTGTTTTCTGAAAAGATACTAGGAAGGTTTAACTTGTATGGGACTCCCATACCCTTTTATAAAAGTCTGAGCATGGACCTTGGGATCAGACACACCTGGCTGGTGATTCCAGGGGTACCACTTACTGGAATAAATTTGGGCAAGAGACTCAAAGCCTCCATTTTTACCCCTCAGGGTTGGGATGAGGTTAGAGAGATGATTATATCAGAATATGTTTCATCACAGTTGCAGCCATGTCTCAGGTTATGGATCTTGAGTCTAAGAAACAGTCTGTGCCTTGTTCTGCTGGGCCCATTATTCTAGTGTGTGCTCATGGGGTCTGTGCTGTGGTGGAGGCTGATGAGCCTCACCTGACACACTCTGCCCCCTCTGTTCCCCAGTGACCCAGACACTGCCGCCAAGATTGATCTCTGCTGAGTCCTGAGGGTCCCAACCATGGCTGCTAATTAGAATCTGGTGACTTAACAGAAATATGTGGCCCTTACTTAACCAATTAATTTAGGATCTATGGAAGTGGAGACCAGACATTTTAAAACTCTCCTTACTTATCCTTTGGGATTCTTCCAGAGGATTTGGGATCTGAACCCCACAGTCAACGGTCTGATAAAGCCTGTACACTTACCTATGAAAGGTTAATCAAGTAATTGATTTAATGTCCTTCTAGTGTGGAAACCTTTTAAAACACTAGAATAATTTTTATGTTTTAAAACACTAGAATAATTTTTATTACCCAGGTTTTGGGTCTTCATCAATTTTACTTTGGTGACATCACCAATGGTCTAGGGTCTGGCTTTTGAGTTCCCACTTAGAAACTGATTCTTGATTTAGGAATGCTGACTCACACTAAGTCACCCACAGGTCTGGAATATATAAATCACAATGTCATTTTTTTTCCCATTTATTATCAGAAACAGAACTGTCAAGCTGTTAAAGTGGGTCCCTGGTTTGGTTATAGAGAAATTAGGGACAGGGAAAACATAGTCTGTTTGGATTAAGATCTTTCCAGGCCATAAACTCTAAAAAGAGTATGATACTCCATCCATAAGTAATTCATCCATTTTAAACATTAAAACAAATGTTTAATTTTCTCCCCAAAGATGATGATGATTCTTTTTTTTCATTTAATTTCAAATTATTTCCAAAAATCTTTTTCTTGTTGTTCCTACAATACTGGTGGCTATACTGACTTTGGGGGAATTTAGTAGTAAATAATTCTCATCTCAGTCTTCCTAAACCCACACACAGAAATCAGTGTAAATGAAAAATATGTATGCATTTGGGTTCACTGAACAAAAAGAGAAGGAATGGTAAGTAATGTCCATGTCTCCTTAACTCTCTACTTTAGGTATAGAATAAAAGAATCTGACGGGCCAGGCAATCTGTTTCAGGGTACTGGTGACTGATGTGTTACTAGTATCCTGCTCTACCCCCATTTAAATTGCTTATGCAAGGAAAGCTATAGGATCAAATAGGGTCTTAGCATATCATTCTGTGGAACGGGATGCAGACCAGAGCAGTGACACCACTTAACTAGAGTCCCGCTCCATTCATATTGTTAGGAGTAAGACTATGCCTCACTGGGGCATTCCTCCAACACTAGTACAGTACACATTAAACCTTATTTTTTATTTAATTATATACTTTGGTACTTGAAGGACTCAATAAGTATCAGTTCCTTCTGACTCCAAATTAAATGATAAATAAGACAGAAGAAAGTGACAGATGGAGATCAAAATATCAAATTTTAGTATTGAGAAGCTGATTGGAGACCATGGCTGTAAATCTGTGACCAAAAGAGCTTGTTACTATCCTCTGTTCCATTCTCTGTCTCAGTCAAGTCTGAGGGACAGCTTACCTGAAAGTCTGATTCCACAAAACAGTCAGAGCAAGGATTGCTGTCTCACATTGCTCTAGGATGTTTAGTATTCTCAGCTTCTCCATGGCAACATTTCTAGGGAATATACCTTACCTATTAATAAATTTTGCTTTTCTTTTCCTCATTTTTTAATATATAGTATCTTGTGTATGTGTGATTTATATATATATGCCTACATACATATATATCATTATATATGTAATTAGATTGGATACATATATATTTGTCTTTGAATGAGTTGGCTTTCCTAGACCAGTAACTTATAAGAGTGTGAAAGAACCAAGGCAGCTTCTTCCACACTAGCATATTTTTACAACAAAAAGCTCTCAATTATCACAAAGATATTCTGATTCCTTCAAAGATAATTTTTCTATGATACTTCAGGTAGCCCTAGCTTCTCTGCTTCTCAAAAATGTGGGTTAAGGAGGGGACTTCTGTCTCACCTCGCTCTTCCCAATCTCTACACCCTCTAGAGATCAGGGAGCAGTTTTGGATCCCTCAGCACTCTGGACAGGGACTGTTGTCTGCCATTGCAGTAAACAAAGAATGTTGCCTGCCATCCTAGCTCTACAAGGATCAAGCCATTAGCCACTGCAGTTGCCCACCAATGGTTTGCCCTGGGTGGAATTCAGGATGGAGAAAAATGGGAAGCATTCTGTGCTTTAGATACTGTCCCTAGATAGTTAAGATGTGTATCTAAGGAATAACTTCAATGAACCCAGATTCTTGCATCTTCTCATACGTAGAAAAGCACTAAAATCATTAACTGGAGATGTCTGTTCTTTGTGGTTAGCAGTAATCTTCTGATGTTCAACTACATTTTTTTCCAGCAAAAACCTCCTCTATATCCTGGCTCCTCCCTGACCTCTTTGGTGTATTTCCTCATAGCTATCTGAGAGGCTGTCTCCTGGGCTATAGCTAAGTCTGAATAAAACTTAACTCCCAACTTTTAGGTTGTATGTTTTCCTTCGGTCGACAGATCGTTCTGCCCACCATCAGGAAATAGTTTTTTATTTTTTATTTATTTATTTATTTTTGTGTGTGTGGGCAGTTTCTGAGACCTGTTTTGGTGGCTTTTTCCTTCCACTGAAATTTCTCCTCAGCTTGTTTCTACTTACCCTTGGTGGGGGGGCTTTAGTGCAAAATAAGCTATTTTTGGCTTTCTTTGAAAATATTTTGGAGTCTGTCTACTAATTTTACCAAAAGTGGAGTTTTCAATATCTTCCATTCTTTTTGCTTCTTTTGGACGATTTCCAGAAGAAAGGAAAAATGCTAAAATTGTGCAGCCATTCTTTACTCTTAATATGAACAAATAGCCAAGTTTCACCAGACATTTGAAAGAAATGCTTAACACTAAAGAGAAAGCGGAAAGCAAAGAGAAAAATGGAAGTAGCCTTGAGGAAACAGAGAAAAAGAATAAAATAAAACTTAAAGACAAATCCTTATAAAGGTAAGGGAAAATGCCACATCTGTGAAACTACCAGGATGTTATATGTAGAAATAACTGGAGTACTATAAAAGCATACTGAAAATTAAAAATTAATATTAGAAACTTAAAAATCAAATACAAGAGGGCGTTTACTGCAAAAATCTTTCAACTTTGCTGTAAAACTGAATTTTTTTTACTTAAAAAGATGAGAAAAATTCAGCTCAAGAGCTGAAATGTAAAGTTGGGAAAATTTCCCCAAAGGAAAACAAAGCAAGAAGGGAAAAAAGAGGAAACACAAGAAGGAATTTAGGGAATCAATTAAGGCAGTCCAATGGCTGACTAACAGTCATTCTAGAAAAAGAAACAGATGAAAGGAGGAAATGACCATAAAATGATACAGGGAAAGTGTTATAGAATCAAAGGACATGAACTGCAGATTTTGAGTGCCTAGAACCTGATGAAGACCTATGTCTTCACCAACGCACCTGCTCCAGGATTGCAGAAGTGGCCATCAAGAAACCAGCCTAAAAGTCTGAGAAAAGGAAAAAGAAAAATCACAGTTTACATAGAACGGATTAAAAATTCAAGATGTGCTTTGACTTTTTCAAGCGCAACATTGGAAGCTGGAAGATAACAGAGTAATGTCTTCAAAATTCTAAAGGAGAATATTTTCCAATTTAAGATACTCTACCTACACAAATTAACCCTCAATTGTGAGGACAGAATAAAGATGTTTTCAAGCAAAGTTTCATAAAGAATGTACCTTGTATGTACTTTTTCCTAGGAAACTGCTGGAGATGTATCCCATCAAAAGGAGAATCTTATCTAAGAAAGAAGAAAACATGGATCAAGTAAGAGGGGATCTGACACCTGAGAGAGGCAAAGGGATTTCTCAGGATGATGGTGAAGAAGAGCTGCCAGAGGAGGAAGCAGAACGTGGAAAGTGTGGGCAAGCTGCGGAACTGGGTAGATTTCTTGCCTTGTTTGAGCCCTGTAAGACTCATTTTACTAACTGAAAGAGACTCTGGCAATGATTTAGTGATAGAAAGAGAGGCAAACCAACACTGCACCCAATCCTCTTGCCAAAGCAATGATTAATTCCAGAGAAAACAGAAATTTTCCAAGAAATGAAATGTAATTATAATACATATGGCTGTGTAAAACAAATCTACATAGTCAAAATAAGGTAAATGCTGAATTTTGATTTAAACAAAATAAAAAATCTTATTGAAACCACCACTTCTGGTCCTTCATTCTCTAACCCTTTACCCTACTCCCCCCACCCCAAGCTATTATCTACCTGATGGTACATATCAATATTTGCTTGCTTTTGTCTCTCTTATTAGAACATAAGCCAAGTGAGGGCAAAGACTCGGTTTATTTTGGCCACCATTGCATCATCATATTGCCTAGAACAGAGCTGAGTACCTAGAATACCTCAGTAATTTCTCCTAAATAAGTTAATACAAATTTAGGAGGAGTGGAAGTGTATGTGTGTGTGCATATGTGTGTTAGAAACCTAGATATTCTCACATCATGCTGAATAGACAATGTCTAAAATAAAACAATCAAAAACCAGAGCAGTAAACCACACTATATAGCAACATGAAAGTGAACAGCAGAAGAGCCAAAAGAGTTTAGAAGTGGCTCCTCTGGAGAGCAGAAGTGGCTGGGACAGAGGCTTTCATATAAGACTTGTAGCACTGCTTGACACTGAAACCTGGCACGTGGATTACTGTGATAAAAACAAATTAAAAAAACAAAACAAACAACTAGGGAAGGTTTAACACTCTCATCTTTTGTACATATATAAGGTCTATGTATAAGATCTGTGGTTCTTTTCAAAGTAAAGAGCCTAATAGATTTTAGGTTTGCTTGGTGGAGTAGGATTAATTTCTAGGTTTCAAGTCAAATTTCTAGCTCCATTGAGAACAGTGGCTTCTTGTGAAACATTTTCTAAAGGAATGCGACTATCTGTTTATGTTAAATACCTTCAAAGTGCTTCTTCATACCTAGTTAGATTCTTTTGAAAATCAAGTAGAAAAACATTGACAAGACAGGACTGTGTATATCTCTGACTCTTAGCACCCTGTTTTCTGAGGTATGAGCTTTAACAAGCCATGTAACCTCCTTGAGCCCTCTCAGTTCTTTCTTTTATAAAATGGGGGTGATAATATGCAACTTATTGGATTACAGCATTTATCAAATAAGATACCTCTGTGAAATCCCAGTACAAAATAGATATAGATATTTGATATCTGCTAGTTTTCTTTCTCCCTTCCTTCTTCCCAGGACTGACTGGGACCATGGCCGAATTAGATAATCAAAAAAAGAGAGGGAGGAGATATGGAGATATATGTATATGTATAGCTGGTTCACTTTGTTATAAAGCAGAAACTAATGTACCATTGTAAAGCAATTATACTCCAATAAAGATGTTAAAAAAAAAAAAAAAAAGTGTCTGCCATGCCAGAGACAGGATTTAAGCTTTTCTAAGTCTGTAAAGAGCTTTAGGAAAGTTTGTACTTCCTTCTACATTATTGGATATTTCCATGGGAATGCATGGCCCACATATGTCAGTGTCTGGGAGGGACAGTTCATTCACAGCATTATTATTTATTATGAAGGTTGTCATGGAAGAAAGCGGACACTTCTGCCAGGTATCACTCATCTGTGCATTCCCCACGACACTTAACACTAACTAAGCACTCATTTGGTGCCCCTGAACTTGGCTTGTACATTGAGACTGGTCAATGTGGACCAGTTTGGAGACCCTCTAGTATTCTGTCCAGGTATCATTTGGGATATGATACAGTCAATTCAATTAGAAATGTGAGAAAATATGTTATCACTTCAAATATTGAATTAACCAACCTGTTTATCAGAGAGATTGTAGAGACTCCTTCACTGGCCAGACCCTGCATAATGAATTCTCTAATGGACCTGCTAGTTTCTCTACAAAAGGTTAATTTTTTCCTCCATTACCAAGCCTTTTGAATGGCCCCCAGGGCAGTCCTTGGTAAAGGAAGAGAAGGTCTTGTTTAGTATTAATGATCAACGTGGCAGGTTCACAGTATCAACTCCTCCCTGGGAAGAAAAAGATCACTTCATTAACATCTATCAAGGGTGCTTCCACTGGGGACCAAGAGTGCAGCCATCATTATTCTCCACAAAAACCCAGAAACAAATGAAGCTACAGACACAACAGAGATGGGCCGGGGTGGGGTGGCGGGGAATCAGAATTTTAATTTAAAGAGAGATTATGCTAATTCTACCCTTAATAATTTAAGAAAGATATTAGCCGATATGACTTGTGCTACTTTTTCTTATTTCCCATCTCTTTGCATAAAAAAGCTTCTTTGAAATCCAAGAAAGATAGATAGTCAATCTCATGTCAGTTTGGCATTTCCCAATCAGGACAAATGGGCAATTGAGTCTCTTCTACATGGAGCACTAGATAAGACAGGTTTCATAAGAATGTGGCAGAATAAACGGAGGACTATTTGCTGAAATAGTCCTACCCATCCCTACCCATCAGAAAATAAATTAGAAATTTCAAAAAAATGTATAAGATTTATTTGGTGAGTGTCATAATTGGCAAGAAGTTTTCCCTTACGTGATGTATGAGGCATTCCTTTTGACCCCTTAAAGGAGATCTTCCTTTACATACTTAAAAAGGAAAGTATTACATGCTCTGCTGTGCCCAGCCTCTCCAGACCCTCCCTTCTCTCCTCTCCCAGCCTGCCACTAAAGAAGAATCAGGGGATGGGACTGGCCTTGGGGGAGGCTCTTCTCCTCCCCTCCCCAGATGACAGAAGGACTTCCCACAATTCTTCTCACGTCTTCTCTAGTTTCTCCTCTACTAACCACCCGGTAAGCAGGGAAGGGGCTTCTGATCACTGTGGGTTCCAAGCTGCCCTTTATCTCCTTGCCTTTCTGTAGTGAAAGCCTGACTCAGGTGAATAACTGAGGGCCTAGAAGGGTACCAGAATCACATTACTCCCACTGGCATCCGTGGCAATCATCCAATGATTCCATACATACAGCTGTTTTGTCAGCTACTCTCTAGCTGGATTACTTGGGGGCACATCATAGTTTGAGCATCACTTTTATAATCTGAGTTGTTGAAAGATTAATTAGGCTTGCACACATAAAATGTTCAGCCTAGTCTGGCAAAAAATAAGCACCAAATAAAAAAGAGTATTAACTTCTTCTTTCACTGTCACAATAGACAAGCAAATATTTACGATCCCTTAAAAACTGAGTATATGCTTTTGAAATTTTGGAAAACATACCAAAGTTTCTCTTTCTCTCTCTATGTTTGGAGTATGGCATGTATTATAACTCTTGGTTTTATAATTGAGACCCGACAATCCATAACATATGAGTAATGCCCATTGTTTTAAATACTCTGTTTGCCAAAACACACTGATAGAGTGAATATTTTCATGGATTTCCATGAAGGAAACACTTGCAATAGTTAGAGTAAGAAGACTAAGAAGTTATCAAACATAAGACATTTAAAAATTAGACATTTCTAGGATTACATCAGTGAACAAGTGCTTGCAGAGGACAAGCAGTGCTAGGAAGCCTTTCTTTTATCCCCCAAAGCCCTTTCCCCTGCATTTTATATTTCTGTGATTATCTTAAGTCTATTACCCTGAATAAGCAAGTACACTGAGAATATTGAGAGCAGTCTTATTTCTTAAAATTTTATCCCAAGATTACTGGTATCCCAGTGCTTACATTCTGCTTGGCACATAGTAGGCATACATTCATTAACACAACCATTTAAAAATTGATTTGATTCATTGAGTACTGGAGGACGGTGGAAGAAAAAAGGAAAAAAGAGTAGCTATGCACTGACGTTAGCACCCACTAGGTAGCATGTGGCTTTCTTCTTCATAGCTGTAGTAGCCAACAGTCTACCTACACTAAGAACACTCATGATTCCCAGAACTCCAAGAACATGTTCCCCAGTTATACATAAGCTCTCCTATCTGTACTCTTTTTTTTTATACTACATAGTCTCTAACACATAGTAGGTGTTCAGTTTTTTCTAGGTTGTTTAACACAACATGCCTTCCGTCTTCTCATCCCTACTTTTCAACATGGTACCCATTCCCAAAGCACAGCTCAAATGTCAACTTCTCCATGATCACTTCTTTGATTTTCCTACCTCAATTCTCACCAAATACTAGGTTTGAACCATTACTCTTAAACTTATCACATACTATCTTAATTGTTGTTTGTTTTTATATGTAATTTTCCCCCTTGCCCTTTTAAGTAATGTGGCTAGAGGAATGTGAGTGTGGGAGGAGGAATGTTAAGAAATGTGGTCTGAAAAGACCAAAAGCCACATTATCTAAGGCTTGTCCTCGAGGGTAAGGACTTTCATAGTTATTCTAAACATAATAAGAATTTCGAGTAGTGATAAAGTCGTATTTCTAAAGGACCACTCTCATTGCTGTATGAAAAACAGACTGTAGGGTTACAAAGGTGGGAGCAGAAAGGTAAGTTAAGAGGCTATTGTACTAATCAATGTAAACAGTGATGGTGTCTTTGACATTGTGGTAGCAATGAAGTTGATGAGAAAAGGTTGAATTCTAAATGTCTATTGGTATCTATAAATAAATAGTGATGTAGAATCGATGGGTATTCCTAATGGATTGGATATAGGGTATGAAGAAACAAGAGGAATCAAAAATGATTCCAAAATTTTCAACCTAAGCAGTTGGTTGAAGTTTTTAAGATGTAGAAAAAAGAAGTATAGAAGGTAGAAATCAAAAGTGTTTTTTTTTTTTTTTTCCTGGTCATGTACATTTGAATACATATTCTACTTCTAAGAGAGATGTCATGTGGTTGTTGTAATATGACTCTAGCAAAAAGAAGGGAAAATTCTGGAGCTGTGAATTCAGGAGTCTTCCACGTGCAGATGATATTTACATAGCTTCACCCTATAAGCCCATGTAAGAGAGTGTGTGTACAGAAAAGAGAAGAAACCCTAAGCACGCCAATGGTTAGACACTAGGGTATTAAAAATACTGGAAAAGGAGACTGAAAATGTGACCTTAGGTAGGAAAAAAACAGAAGAATATGATGAACTGAAAGCCAAATTAATATGTTAATGAGAAGAGAATGAACTGTAGTTTAGGTATAAAGAGGAATGGGAATTGGCCATCAGTTGGATTTAGCGATGGGAGTAGAGTGGTGGAGGCCACAGCATGATTGGAGTGAGTTAAAGGGAGAATGAACAAAATGAATGGGCAACCACAAATACGAACAGCTCTATTTGGTAGTTTGCTGCAAAACGTATCAGAATGGGGCTGTAGCTTGAGGGCAGTAACTGGAAAGAGAAGGGGTTGGGGGGAACGGGATAGAAAGGTATTTGTGTGTTTTTAAGATGAGAGAAATAACAATATGTTTATATTCTGTTGAAAATAATCAGGTAGAAAGAATAATATTTCTAATGTGTTTTTGGAGCAATGCTCTTGAGGTGAGAGAGGATGGGCATGGTATACAAGGAGAGGAATTGGCCTTAGATGGAAGCGTGGAGAATTTCTTCCTTGTTTGAATTAATTAACTGGGTGATTTAACTATTTTTAACTAAAAACCATTATATACACATCAGATTGTATTTATAGGGGTCGTTTGTTATGTTTTCCTGCCTTCCAGCATCTTTGTGAAGCTTTACACTCTTGAGGTTTTGGGGTTTTTTCTTTGTTGTTTTTATTTGTTTGTTTGCCTTTGAGTCCTGCCACCTCCTGGTAAAAGCCAGGCAACTAATTCATTTCCCAGCCTCCCTTCCCAGTTAGGGTGCAGTACAACGATCCAGCTCCTCCTCCAATTAGATACACTCCCGTGAGACTTAAAATAAGAAGTGATCAGCATGACGAGCAGTATCCATTTCCTGGTAAAGGTGGCATCAGCTGTGACTACCCTGATTAACAAGCTGCATCCCTCGTGTAGAAATGTGCCGTTGGAGTGAAAGAGAGAGGTGGCTGCAGTAAAGCCGAGTTCCTGGTGCTCAAGGGGCAGAGATACAAAATAGGGCATCTGGAACATAAGGGAGGCAGGTTTTGTTTTTGTTTTTGTCGTTGCTTTTTTAAATACACGGATTCTGTGGAGTGATTTAGGGTTTTGTTCCTGGAAGTTTAGGATTGAGCCTGATTTTCTACCCTTCCTGTGAGTCTGAGGGAGCTCCTCATATTTTTAATGAAGCCCTTTTTCTCCTTAATCTGCCAGACTCAGGTTTGTTTTGCTTTCAGTTAAGGACTCTGCCTAGTGCAGTGCTTAAGGAATGTAGCAAAATGTTAAACTACTCTCCCTCAGATTCCTTTTGGGGATTACTTTGTTGTTTAAATAGGTAACTCTTTAAGAATAAGGAAATAAATCATAATATTGAAAAACAAATTTTCAACAGCAGCAAAAGTCTGTTAATTCTCAGAACATTTGAAGACAGTGGCCCTAACTTACCTGTGATGTCCTTTTTGTGATATATATGAAATTATAACTGCTAAAAAGAAAATCTTGATAAATAACCTAACCGTAAAGAGAATGAAATGGAGACAGAATATTTGAAGTGGGTACTTTTCCAGAAAACCTGGGACTTAAATATACAAGCACCTGTGTGCATGCATATGTAGATGTACACCATGTCCACATGCGAAGAGTCTAAAAAACAAAGATCACTTGTAAACAACTACCCCCTATCCTAGCTGTAACCATAGCAACTGAAACTATTCATTTTCTGTCTCAAATAATGTGTGCAAGTCTGTCTCAATAACAATTCAGAAGGGACATTGACAAATGATCGCTATATTCACCCAGCCATTTTAAATAGGAAGGCATTTGGCTGAATTCTAATTTGACCAATGAATATTTAACTGATAATCCTGCCAGATAAGATATTGGCCAAAAGAGAAAGAAGAGAAATGAAGCTGGGGTTGCTATCATGCAAAAATCCTTTAATGAAGGACATAAAAGGAATGCTGTGAATTCTGGGCTGAAAATCTGTTCTGTATTGGGAGATGGAAGAGCAGCTGGCCCACAATTTAGAAACTTTGAAGGTTCAGTGACCTCTAGAATGTCTAAGTCATGAGGGCGTTCTTTTCCTCCTTTGTTTAATGTTTTGTATTTTCAAAAGAGTAAGAAAGAAAATGCCTTAAAATGTTTTAACTTCAAAGCAATAGAAACAAGGTGATACTGGAATATTGGAAAATTCAAAAACAGTACAGGTCCTAAAGTTGTCAGACTTTTCCTCTTCATAGATTGCACTGCATCTTAACATCTTGGACAAACCTGTTGATGTGTATTGAACCTCCACTGGTCCCAGGAATGTTCAGTAGCAAGGCTCAAGGAGATCCAAACTCAGGTTAAATTTTCAATCAGATTTCATAATAATTAACATTTATTGAATATTCATTACTTGTCAGGCCCTCTTCTTAGTATACTGGATCTTTTCATTTTTACAAGAATTCTCTGAAATGGGTACTATTTTTAGCTCCATTTTGTGGATAATGAAACCAAAGTTCAGATGCCTTAAAACTTGTCCAAGGTTGTACTAAGCTTTAAAGGAGGATCTAGGAGTATAACCCCATAATCTCTCTCTAGAAATCTAGGGCAAAGCCACTCTACTGCACTGTCTTCTGTTTTTCTACTTCTCTAATCTTTATCTCTGCCCTTTCGTCTCTTTTCGCCTTTGTCAATTGTTTTCATAAAGCTCAAAGACATACATACTCCAAAGAAAAAGAAAGAGAATAAAATGTATAGTTGTGCCTGACATACAGTAGCCATTCAATAAATTTTATGGAGAGTAATTATTTATATGCACACACATTTGTTATTTGCAAAATTGGACTTGATTGATCAGCACATTTTCTTTGTGTAGGAAAGTCTTTGAGCGGTCAAGTTACAACCAGAAGGTTATTTGGAAAACATTACATAGGAGCAACTTAATACAGTAGAAAATCATAATGGCTAGAGTCATCAAGCTAAAAGAAACCAGGGCACCCATCCAGGGCCATTCTGTCTATTGCATCTGCAGACACAATGCCTGGGGCTACGACCTTCTCAAGGTTGTACTAAAATGGTTAAATCCTGGGGAAAAAAAAAAGTTGGCTCTAAATACAAAAACAAAATTGCATAATTAAAATTCTTAGATGTTTATTCCCATGTCTACAAAGTGAAACATTATGTCAGCTTAACTCATTATTATGTTTTCATGTGGTTGAATACAATTTGTAGTATCCTAGAGAATGTATGATGATTTCTGAGAAGATATAGTCAATGATAAATTAAATGAGTGACCTGTAGTCACATATTTTTGAAAGCAAATTAATATATTAATTTATTTTCCAAAATCTTTACTCCAAAAGTATATGTTTAATGAGAATGTAGCTACATTTAAATATGTTTCAGATGGTGGTGGGTAGGACCTATGAAGTCTGAAAATGGCCCTGCATCCATCTTTCATAGGGGGATACTTCTGCTGCTTTATTGAAAAGAAGTCTGGAATCAGCTGACCAGAAATTCCTTTTACTTGGATAGTTAAGGAGACCTGCCTGACCCTATAATTTTCTTGAAGAGTTAATTTCCTTACATGATTGGTGGGTAGCTACTGATGCTCGAATATCTCATTTCCCCCCCCAAGTTCTACCTCCCGCTATTCATCTTTCGTTAGTCCATGATGCATTTAACATTGCTTAGTTGCCAAATAGATTGATGATTTCTCCACTCCAGAAAATACTATTAATTGGTTTATGGAATGCTGCTCCCACACATTTTGGCATTCTATAAAGTCACCTCAGTATTAACAGAGGCTACGTTAGCATAACAATAACAGGCCGCATTAAACAGCCCAGGAAAAGAAATTGTCAATTTAGTTTCAGAGGCAGAGATTTCTCTGTAAAAAGTCTTTATAGGCAGACTTACTGTGGGACATTCAGGCAAAATGTTGGTCAGTGGCTCATGGAAAGCAATTCATGGGTAATTAAGACTCTGTTATCTCTGAAAGCAGTGATCTAAATGGGGCCTTTGTTGCCTTGGGTTATTTAGTGCTTTCCACATATGTGGTCTGATCTTTTGCCCCTAAAACTCCTCAAGAAACAATTCTCTTATGGGTTCCCCAGTGCCCTGGATTCAGACCTGCCCACTCTTCAGCTCCAAGGAAATTGGGGCCCCAGGAGCTATGAGTTCCTATTGGAAGACCCAAGGAGAATTGAGCCAGGGGTATCCCAGGACTGACAAACATAGCTTGAAAGAGGTATCTAAATGAGGGAATGTACAGTCAAAAATGCTAGAAGACAGCGTAAGGAGATGGGAAAGGAGTCCAGTCATCAAAGTTAAGAATCGTAAAAGAAATATGTCTAATTATAATAAAGAAGAAGGAAGAGGAAACATTACGGTTCTCACAGTGAGGCTGAAATAGCAAGTAGGCTTATCTGCCACCTTCGAGGCACAATTACTGTGCCCAAATTAGTCATAGTCACTCCTGTTAAAAGTTGCCCACCTGTTCAGATACAGAGACCTAAGGAACTTCTACATTCCTTTGAGTGATTACTTGCTGAATATCTGTCTCCCCAAATGGACTATAAGCTCCATGAGGGCAGGGACCAATTCTACTTTTGCTCATTATTTGTAGTGGGTTGAATATTCCTCCACCCCCAATCACTTCCACCCAAAATCTCAGAATGTGATCTTATTTTGGGAAATCAGGTCTTTGCAGATATATTTATGGTAAAGCTTACGAGGAGATCATACCGGATTAGGGAGGGTCCTCAATCTAAGGAGAGTATCTTTGTAAGAGAGAGCAAAGGACACACAGAGACAGAGAAAAGAAGGTGTGAAGATGAAGGCAGAGATTGGAGTAATGTATCTACAAAGCCAAGGAACACCAAGGATTGTCAGGAAACCACTAGAATTTAGGAGAGACTCATGGGACAGAGTCTCACTCACAGCCTCCCAAAGGAACTGACCCTGTTCACACCTTGATTTTGGATTTCTGGACTCCAAAACTGGGAAAGAATGAATTTCTGTTGTTTTAAGGTGCCCAATTTGTGATAATTTGTTATATCAGCCCTAGAAAACAAATATACCATTATATCCCTATTACATAGCAAAGTCCAGGGTCCACAGCAAGAGTTCAACAATTATCTGTGGGAGGAAGAAAGGTAGGTTAATTCTTCCCCTTCCTCTACATCTTTTTCTAATTTAATGTTTCTCTAAGTGTAATTCTTGGACTTACTCTTTCAGAATCCTCTTAGTGCTTATTTAAAAATGTAGATTCCCAGGACCATCCCAAACCAGTTGAATCAAAATCTCAGGGGCTGAACATATGATTCTATAATACACTCCCAGGGCAGGTCTTAGATTCATGAAAATTTTTGAACTGCTGATTTTTATTTTATTATAATTCTTCAGGCCCTTTGAATTTTATCAAAGACATCTCTCCAGCCCTTATAGACAAAACACCTGATGGGAAGAAGCTTGCCTCCTTGCAGGAGGTGTGAAGCTGACCTCCTCATTAACGCTGCTGGGAATTTCTGAGGCATAATTCTCCAGCTGTCAGTTCCTTTCTTCCTTGAAGGTACACCTGACTGCTTGACACGACCCCAAATCCTGTCTAGAGGTGAGGTTTTCGCTTAATAGCAGTTTTTCAAGAAAAGAATCAAAGTCAGAATAAGACAGATGTAGAATCCCTCCATTCTTAGGACTATTTTTCCCGAACAGTAATGTCCCTGTAGCATCACATGCAAACTTTTGCAGATTTCTAACTTCCAAATTCAGCCACATTTCACCTCTTAAAAAACTTGCCTCTCCAAAGATAGGTGACAGGTTATTACAAACAGGCTGTTTTGTGTCGCATATTCATCTCCCATTTATGACTACCTCATTCAATTTGCTGAGTCCTCAAATCAAAGCACATACTAGGCTACAAGCTCAAATTGGCAACTACAAATCAAGCACTCAGCTTTCTGCTGTGAGCCTCCCCCCAGGAACTCTCAGAGACCTGCAGCTGTCATTCACGTGGGTGTGAACAGCTCTCAGGGCCCTGAGGCAGGGCCAGCTACCCTTCCAGGCATCTTTCTCCATGATTTTTAACCCTGTTGCTCAGGAAGCCTCCTTCCTAAACACCTGAAAGAACAACCCCAAAGTCAAAACAAGAACTGGGAGGTTAGTTCAGCTCCATGACTTTGCACTAAGTCTGGGAAGATTTGTGGGATTGTCAGGAGGGATTTGTCGCAAAACCCAAGTGAATCATGGAGTGGAGGTGGATATTAAGTCAAAGAGGCAGAGGAAGTGAAAGGGAAGTGTCATGGAACATGTAGTAGCACTTTGAGCTAGCTGGGCTGTCCTGACTTCAAATAATCACCTGTATGCAACATTAAACTCGGGCTTTGAATAATAAACTACAGCATAAACCCTTTTATACCAGTTTGAAGTGGGTTTGAAGTAACATTTCCATCACTAGAAAAATAAAGTTTACCCAACTCCTACTAATTTTTTTTTTTTCCTGCAAATCAAACACCATCCATCCTTGTCACAGTGCCCGGAAATCTCAAGGTTACTTTCAGCTTGCCCTTATGCTCCCCCAAATCCCATATCATGTCTATCACAAATTACTATCATATTTTTTTCTATGAAACATTGTCCCCATATGTCCCTTTCCTAAGACTGCCCCAAATGCTCTGGGTCGGCCACATGGCTTTGCTAGCGTTTTGACCCTTTGTAACATTTGTTGCCTGTACCATTCCTTCGAAAATTTAATCATCCCCTGCTTGTTACTCATCCAGGCTCAAGAATTTGGAGATGCCTCACTCATTGCTTTATTCTTCCTCTTTTTCACTCCCATTACCAAGACTCTTCCTTTCTCCTCAGCATCCTCATTGCCACCCTCATTGGAGCCTTCACACCTAAGTTTCTGCTACAGCTACCTTCACATTGCCTTTGTAGAAAGGAAATGAATTTTCTTTTTATGCCATGAGTTTTCTTTTTATTCCTTTCTTTTTGAAAAGATATGTTTAATAGTTTTACCTACTAAAAGTAAAAATAGCTACTATTTAATGAAGTACCTAATATGGCCAGACACTTTGATAACAATTCAGCAGATCTGATGTAGAGACTTAGGAATTTGCATTTTTAACAAGCACCCCAGTGTGAATCACTCATTTAGAAAAACTGCTATATACTGTAACCGTGATATACGTGATTTTATCTATTTGCTGGGGTCAAGGAATTGTTGGGGGTTTTTTGCCATTATTTATATTGTTCTGGCTTAGTTTGTTCTAATTTAAAAATATTTTATTCTTTGGTTTTTAAAACGTTTCGGCTTTATAACCCAGCATTGTTTGTTCAGTATACCTTCTTCTCTATCCACTATTATTAAAAATTGGGAGTTGACTCTAATGGTCATTCTGCAGATAAATGAGGGGGTACATTATGGCCTAAAGTACACAACGGAAAGATTTATAATCATACTACTTTAGGCCTGGAAAAGCTTTTAGAGATCTCATGGTCTTAGAATTTTAAAGTTAGAAGGGATATTATTCATGAAATCTTCTAATCTTAGAAAAATTGGTCAAAAGTAATGCATGATATGAATGTGATGGGCAGCCACGTGAAGAGCAATATAGCTACCAAGCTGTCAACAGGTAGTAAGAAAACAAGGAAGGGAAGCTTACCTGGCAAGGATTGAAGTCAAGTGACCTACTTTGGCCAGTGAAATGGGAACTGAAGGAACTTATGTCACTTTTGGTTAGAAGCTTTAATTACTCTGTGTGATTCTACATGTTCTCTTTTCCTGGGTCAACAATCATGGGAACATGACAAAATAGAGCCTCCACAACCTGAGCCCTTGAGTGACTCGGATGAATACGCTTCTCCTGGCGGTGCAGGTTTAAATCACTGGAATTAGGATGTTGTAACCATAGGAAAATTCTGTTCTATCCTAATCAATATATTATTCTTCTCTGATTTTTTTTAAAGCTGGTCCAGTTCACTGATAGTAACAAGGATGATGATAATGATGATGATAACAACTAATATTTATCGAGAATTCACCATGGTCCCAGCACTGTGCTAAGTGATTTACAGGTTTTATGCCTGTAACCTTTGTAACAACCTTATGAGAAAAATACTATTACGAGGCTCATTTTATAGATAAGAAAATGGAGGTATAGAATGTTTAAATTAGAAGTCCAAGATCACATTAGAATTAAGTTTGAGAGCAGGCTCAAATTCAGACATTCTGATTCCAGAGCTTGCCTTCTTAGCTATTAAATTACTTCTGCTAGTTCATAAGCCAACAATGCTAATTTCCCAAAGTGTATCCTACATATATATATATATATATATATATTTTATGCAATATTAACTGACATTACTTAAGAAATATATCTAAATCTTACTTAAATGTTTATAAAACACGGAGTTAAACAAAATAAAGCAGAGTTTTAAAATCTCAGAACTTTTAGATGTTTTTAGGATCTGCTAGATCCTTTAAAATCTCTCCTTAAACTTGTTTTAATTCTCATTTTTTTGGCCCCAGGTTTCTTGATCCACATCTACACACCTGTTTATAGCCCTATAAGGAGCAGTAAACCTCTTCATTCCCTTGCTGTTGACTTGAACTTCAATATTTCTATATGATTTTCCATTTTGCTGGAACGTTGGACATGGGAATCTCCTGTTAAGTGTGAGAATTCTCAAGGAGAATCTTCTGCTTCACAATTTCCAGGCCCCTTTGTTTATTACTTGCCCCACTCATGGATATGTAGTCAGATATATAATGCAATAAGAAACTTTCCTGATCTTCTTTTTAATTATTTTTCTTTCTGTAGTCCCAGAAGCTTCTCTCATTGCTGTTCTTTCCATTGAGATCATTCAAAGTTTCCAGTGTTTTATCGTTTCCTTCTCCAAATTCCATTTGAAACTCTCTAAAACATGCCAGCTAATCTTTAATCAAATATGGTTTCCCTATTTTTGTGAGCTAGAAGTGATAAAAAAATCTGATGGTGGCTGTTGCAATTTTATGAGTGGATTTTATATACTTTGGGATCATTCAGTAATTTTCCAGTAAGAAAAACTAAATGTTTCTTTAATCTTTAGAAAGTCAATAATTTTTAGAAAGACCAATTTTGCCTATAGTGCTACATCAGGGGGCTATGGGATAGCCCAGGAAGAAGATATAATTTTTAAAGGTTTTGGATGTAGAACTCAGAGAAATAGAAAGACTCTGACTGAAAAAAAAAAAAAACCTTATCAAGGTCTGGGATCTGTAGGACAATTCAGGTTTTTATATCACTTTGAGAATTTGGTGAATGGTATCATAAAAATGCCATCATCTTTCTTCATAAAGCTACTCTTATCTCCATCCATGATGAATGCTTGCTCCTCTCAAATCCTCAAGGTTCACCCATCTGTTGTTTAGGTGAGGAATGTCTGATGAAGGAGGTAGGGATGATGTAAATTGTTTTATAAATGAATGGGAACAACATGACTACACTGTTCTCCTGAAATGGTGAAATGAGGCCAGACTGTACCACCCTATACTGAAGGAGACTGAAAATCTTATGCTCCTTCCAATCTGTGTCTGGCAAGAAACATGTTTTCAGCCATACTGAGTAATATGGAATGGCCAAATCAACATTTGAGGACTCTCTTATTCTTTTTTTTTTTCATGAGCCATCCATTTTAATGAAGGGAAGAAGTGATTTAACAAATACAGAGCAAACAGAATATTAAGTTTTGCCCTCCATTAATATTAGTAACAGATAAAGTGGGCTCCAACACCTTCAAGGTAGCTTGAGAACATCATCTCTGTGTCATGGGCAGGGGGATGTTCAGCCAGGATGTCTTTCTCTGTCACTGAGAAAAATTTCCATAATATATAATGATACTTACTGAAACAGATATGGGGCATTTGGGTAATTAGGAATCCATTAGCATATTTTTCCAGAAGCCTTGACTACAAAATGAAGACAGTAGATTTGGATACTTTCAGCTATGAAGAAGTTGTTTGGATATTCACCTTTATGCTGAATGAAATAAGCTTATTTCATCTCTGCAGCTTCTCATATACCATTGCCCAACCTCTGTTTTGTGTTTGGAAAGACTTTTAGAAATTAAAAATCAAGTTAAAAAGTGGGTGACAACTTAAATGATATATGGAATATTTTGCTGCCTTACAAGAGCATGCAGAATTAAATATGACCCAGTTCAAATGTTAATCTTATTTTAATGTGTATGTTGGGGTGGAGTCTTCAAGGAGCCAGAAAACAAGAATTCACCCATCCTGTTTGGAACTGCAGCACACACACACCATCAGTTACCAGTTCTGTTCATTCCACAGAATCATCTTCAGAAAACATACTGTTTTCTATGTACCTGGTATATATCTCAATTAGTTTGAAGAATTTCCCAGATACCTCTTAATATGTAGTGCTTCAGTTCCAATCTTGCCAGGTCCTGTACCAGTGACATAGCACATAGGAGTTTTATTTCTCTTTCTTGCTCTGGGTTGTTCAGAACCCAATGAAAGAACAATGGAATGGGATCGAAGAGATCAGGGTTCTTGTCCTAGATTTACCATAAAATAAGTGTGTTCTCCTGGGAAAATTATAGTTATTTAGGTCCCTTTCCTTTTCTTTACTTTGACAGAGCTGCACTAGATGACCCCAAGTAACACTGCACTCTTTGCAGTAGTAGCTTAGACGTTATTGGTTTTCTGAAACAAATGAAGACAATGACACATGAAGCTGTGCAACATCTCTGTAACTATGTTTTCTGAGAGATGCCTCCATTTTACAGATGATAAGGTGACTGAGCACAGAAGTAGATGTTTGGAACCAGAGGTTCTGAAGTAAATGGAACTAAACCATAAGTTTCCTTCTTTCCTGAAGCTCACTTAGCCAAAACATAGGCTGCTGAATAGTAAGCTGTAAAGCATATTATCAGTACATTTTAAAAGAAGCTATTCTTCTAGGAATTCCAATTAATAGCAGGAGGTTTTGAAATTCTTAAAAGGTCATCTAATTCTGTGAGATTTACAGCTCTATTTTCCTGTCAAGCAAGTTGTATTAGTGCCAGGTAATCATCTGAGCTTCGGGATGCTTCTCCGAACCTCCTCAATTTTTCTTCTTGCTATCTGAAATTCATGCCAGATAAGGCTTTTTCTAGAGCGTATGTACACACTTGTGTATTTTTATATAGGAAAGTGATGCAGTGAGTCAGGATGGGGGTTAAGCCCTCATTCTCACAGTGGTATTGAGTTCCTGGTGAAAACTTTTTTTTTTCTTTTTTTTTTTTTTTACTAGTTGTCTTACTATTTGTGGTTTCGACTTCTCTCCCTCACTTCCACCAAGGCTTTGTAATGTTCTTTTTTTTTTTTTTTTTTACAGTTACTTAGGTAGTTTTCTTTCTTTCTTTCTTTCTGTCTTGAATTTTAGCTTTTTATACAGCAGGTTCTTATTAGTCATCCATTTTATAGACATCAGTGTATACATGTCAATCCCAATTGCCCAATTGATCACACCATCATCCCCCACCCCCCCACGGCTTTACCCCCTTGGTGTCCATACGTTTGTTCTCTGCATCTGTGTCTCAACTTGTGCCTTGCAAACCGGTGCATCTGTACCATTTTTCTAGGTCCCACATACATGCGTTAATATACGATATTTGTTTTCCTCTTTCTTACATACTTCACTCTGTATGACACTCTCTAGATCCATCCACGTCTCAACAAATGACCCAATTTCGTTCCTTTTCATGGCTGAGTAATATTCCATTGTATGTATGCACCACATCTTCTTTATCCATTCGTCTGTCAATGGGCATTTAGGTTGCTTCCATGACCTGGATATTGTAAACAGTGCTTCAATGAACATTGGGGTGCAGGTGTCTTTTTGAATTATGGTTTTCTCTGGGTATATGCTGAGTAGTGAGATTGCTGGATCATACGGTAATTCTATTTTTAGTTTTTTAAGGAACCTCCATACTGTTCTCCATAGTGGCTGTATCACTTTACATTCCCACCAACAGTGCAAGAGGGTTCCCTTTTCTCCACACCCTCTCCAGCATTTGTTGTTTGTAGATTTTCTGATGATGCCCATTCTAACTGGTGTGAGGTGATACCTCATTGTAGTTTTGATTTTCATTTCTCTAATAATTAGTGATGTTGAGCAGCTTTTCATGTGCTTCTTGGCCAGCTGTATGTCTTCTTTGGATAAATGTCTATTTAGGTCTTCTGCCCATTTTTGGATTGGGTTGTTTGTTTTCTTAATATTGAGCTGCATGAGCTGTTTATATATTTTGGAGGTGAATTGTTTGTCTGTTGATTCGTTTGCAAATATTTTCTCCCATTCTTAGGGTTGTCTTTTCATCTTATTTATGGTTTCCTTTGCTGTGCAAAAGCTTTTAAGTTTCATTAGGTCCCATTTGTTTATTTATTTTTTTAATTTCCATTGCTCTAGGAGGTGGATCAAAAAAGATCTTGCTGTGATTTATGTCAAAGAGTGTTCTTCCTATGTTTTCCTCTAAGACTTTTATAGTGTCCGGTCTTACATTTAGGTCTTTAATCCATTTTGAGTGTATTTTTGTGTATGGTGTAAGGGAGTGTTCTAATTTCATTCTTTTACATGTAGCTCTCCAGTTTTCCCAGCACCACTTATTGAAGAGACTGCCTTTCTCCATTGTATATCCTGCCTCCTTTGTCATAGATTAGTTGACCATAGGTGCCTGGGTTTATCTCTGGGCTTTCTATCCTGTTCCACTGATCTATGTTTCTGTTTTTGTGCCAGTACCATATTGTCTTGATTACTGTAGCTTTGTAGTATAGTCTGAAGTCAGGGAGCCTGATTCCTCCAGCTCCATATTTTCCCCTCAAGACTGCTTTGGCTATTCGGGGTCTTTTGTGTCTCCATACAGATTTTAAGATTTTTTTGTTCTAGTTCCGTGAAAAATGCCATTCATAATTTTTTTTTTTTTTTTTTTTGTGGTACACGGGCCTCTTACTGTTGTGGCCTCTCCCGTTGCAGAGCACAGGCTCCGGACACGCAGGCTCAGCGGCCATGGCTCATGGGCCCAGCTGCTCCACAGCATGTGGGATCTTCCCGGACCGGGGCACGAACCCGTGTCCCCTGCAGTGGCAGGCAGACTCTCAACCATTGCGCCACCAGGGAAGCCCGCCATTCATAATTTGATAGGGATTGCATTGAATCTGTAGATTGCTTTGTGTAGTATAGTCATTTTCACAATATTGATTCTTCTAATCCAAAAACATGGTATATCTCTCCATCTGTTGGTATCATCTTTAATTTCTTTCACCAGTGTCTTATAGTTTTCTGCATACAGGTTTTTTGTCTCCTTAGGTAGGTTTATTCCTAGGTATTGTATTCTTTTTGTTGCAATAGTAAATGGGAGTGTTTCCATAATTTCTCTTTCAGATTTTTCATCATTAGTGTATAGGAATGCAACAGATTTCTGTGCATTAATTTTGTATCCTGCAACTTTACCAAATTCATTGATTAGCTCTAGTAGTTTTCTGATGGCATGTTTAGGATCCTCTACATATAGTATCATGTCATCTGCAAACAGTGACAGTTTTACTTCTTCGTTTCCAGTCTGTATTGCTTTTATTCCTTTTTCTTTGATTGCCATGGCTAGGACTTCCAAAACTATGTTGAATAATAGTGGTGAGAGTGGACATCCTTGTCGTGTTCCTGATCTTAGAGGAAATGCTTTCAGTTTTTCACCATTGAGAATGATGTTTGCTGTGGGTTTGTTGTATATGGCCTTTATTATGTTGAGGTAGGTTCCCTCTCTGCCCACTTTCTGAAGAGTTTTTATCATAAATGGGTGTTGAATTCTGTCAAAAGCTTTTTCTGCATCTATTGAGATGATCATATGGTTTTTACTTTTCAATTTGTCAATATGGTGTATCACATTGATTGATTTGCGTATATTGAAGAATCCTTGCATCCCTGGGATAAATCCCACTTGATCATGGTGTATGGTCCTTTTCATGTGTTGTTGGACTCTGCTAGTATTTTGTTGAGGATTTTTGAATCTATATTCATCAGTGATATTGATCTGTAATTTTCTTTTTTTGTAGTATCTTTGTCTTATTTTGGTATCAGGGAGATGCTGGCCTCATAGAATGTGTTTGGGAGTGTTCCTTCCTCTGCAATTTTTTGGAAGAGTTTGAGAAGGATGGGTGTTAGCTCTTCTCTAAATGTTTGATAGAATTCACATGTGAAGCCATCTGGTCCTGGACTTTGCTTGTTGGAAGATTTTTCATCACAGTTTCAATTTCATTACTTGTGATTGGTCTGTTCATATTTTCTGTTTCTTCCTGGTTCAATCTTGGAAGCTTATACCTTTCTAAGGATTTGTCCATTTCTTCCAGGTTGTCCATTTTATTGGCATAGAGTTGCTTGTAGTCTCTTAGGATGCTTTGTATTTCTGCAGTGTCTGTTGTAACTTCTCCTTTTTCATTTCTGATTTTATTGATTTGAGTCCTCTCCCTCTTTTTCTTGATGAGTCTGGCTAATGATTTATCAATTTTGTTTATGTTCTCAAAGAACCAGCTTTTAGTTTTATTGATCTTTGCTACTGTTTTCTTTGTTTCTATTTCATTTATCTCTGCTCTGATCTTTATGATTTCTTTCCTTCTGCTAACGTTGGCTTTTATTTGTTCTTGTTTCTCTAGTTCCTTTAGATGTAAGGTTAGATTGTTTATTTGAGATTTTTCTTGTTTCTTGAGGTAGGCTTCTATAGCTATAAACTTCCTTCTTAGAACTGCTTTTGCCGCATCCCATAGGTTTTGGATCGTCGTGTTTTCATTGTCATTTGTATCTAGGTATGTTTTGATTTCTTCAGTGATCTCTTGGTTATGTAGTAACGTATTGTTTAGCCTCCATGTGTTTGTGTTATTTACGTTTTTTCCCCTGTAATTCATTTCTAATCTCATAGCGTTGTGGTCAGAAAATATGCTTGATATGATTTCAATTTTCTTAAATTTACTGAGGCTTGATTTGTGACCCAAGATGTGATCTATCCTGAAGAATGTTCCGTGCACACTTGAGAAGAAAGTGTAATCTGCTGTTTTTGGATGGAATGTCCTATAAATATCAATTAAATCTATCTGGTCTATTATGTCATTTAAAGCTTCTGTTTCCTTATTTATTTTCATTTTGGATGAACTGTCCATTGGTGTAAATGAGGTGTTAAAGTCCTCCACTATTACTGTGTTACTGTCGATTTCTTCTTTTATAGCTGGTAGCAGTTGCCTTATGTGTTGAGGTGCTCCTATGTTGGGTGCATATATATTTATAATTGTTATATCTTCTTCTTGGATTGATTCCGTGATCATTATGTATTGTCCTTCCTTGTCTCTTATAACATTCTTTATTTTGAAGTCTATTTTATCTGATATGAATATTGCTACTCTAGCCTTCTTTTTATTTCCAGTTGCATCCCCTCACTTTCAGTCTGTATGTGTCCCTAGGTCTGAAGTGGGTCTCTTCTAGAAAGCATATATATATGGGTCTTGTTTTTTATCCATTCAGCAAGGCTGTGTCTTTTGGTTGGAGCATTTAATCCATTCACGTTTAAGGTAATTATCGATACGTATGTTCCTATGACCATTTTCTTAATTGTTTTGGGGTTTTTTTTGTAGGTTCTTTTCTTCTCTTGTGTTTCCCACTTAGAGAAGTTCCTTTAGCATTTGTTGTAGAGCTGGTTTGGTGGTGCTGAATTCTCTTAGCTTTTGTTTGTCTGTAAAGCTTTTGATTTCTCCATCAAATCTGAATGAGATCCTTGCCAGGTAGAGTAATCTTGGTTGTAGGTTCTTCCCTTTCACCACTTTAAGTATATCATGCTACTCCCTTCTGGCTTGTAGAGATTCTGCTGAGAAATCAGCTGTTAACCGTGTGGGAGTTCCCTTGTACGTTATTTGTCATTTTTCCCTTGCTGCTTTCAATACTTTTTATTTGTCTTTAGTTTTTGCCAATTTGATTACTATGTGTCTTGGTGTGTTTCTCCTTGGATTTATCCTGTATGGGGCTCACTGCACTTCCTGGACTTGGGTGGCTATTTCCTTTCCCATGTTAGGGAAGTTTACGACTATAATCTCTTCAAATATTTTCTAGGGTCCTTTCTCTCTCTCTTCTCCTTCTGGGACCCCTATAATGTGAATGTTGTTGCATTTAATGTTGTCCTAGACGTCTCTTAGGCTGTCTTCATTTCTTTTCATTCTTTTTTCTTTATTCTGTTCCACAGCAGTGAATTCCACCATTCTGCCTTCCAGGTCACTTATCCGTTCTTCTGCCTCAGTTATTCTGCTATTGATTCCTACTAGTGTAGTTTTCATTTCAGTTATTGTATTGTTCATCTCTGTTTGTGTGTTCTTTAATTCTTTAGGTCTTTGTTAAACATTTCTTCTCGATCTTTGCCTCCATTCTTTTTCCGAGGTCCTGGATTATCTTCACTATCATTATTCTGAATTCTTTTTCTGGAAGGTTGCCTATCTCCACTTCATTTAGTTGTTTTTCTGGAGTTTTATCTTGTTCCTTCATCTGGTACATAGCCCTCTGCCTTTTCATCTTGTCTACCTTTCTGTGAATATGGTTTTTGTTCCACAGGCTGCAGGATTGTAGTTCTTCTTGCTTCTGCTGTCTGCCCTCTGGTGTATGAGGCTATCTAAGAGGCTTGTGCAGTTTTCCTGATGGGAGGGTCTGGTGTTGGGTAGAGCTGCCTGTTGATCTCACTCCTTGAATTCTCTGTCCAGGGAAACTGTCCTTCAAAAATATAGGAAAAATAAAGACTTTCTCACACAAATACCTTGAGGGGATACATCACCAGCAGACTTCCCCTGGTCACACAGAAATCCACGGGTCAGTGAGGACAGGTGAATCTTGAGCCTGGTTTCAACTCAAACTTGAACTCCAGAGATAACTTGCCACGTGAATCCAGCCCCCTGCGGAGACAACTTTACACCCACGGCAGTGAGCCATCCCACGACTCCTTCCTTGGCACTGCCTGGTGCTTCCGGTTCCGTTTCCGGTCTCGGGCTGTAGCCAAGGGCATCAGTTTCCGGTGAGTAGCTGCAGCGCAGCTGTCTTATTCTTAAGGTAATGTTTTTAAAAAGTAATTTGGTAAAACCAAGCAAGCAGTAATGCATTTTTACCATTCTGAACGAAATGCTCAACTAAATTGTAATATTAAAAACCCTTGTTTTCTTCCCTCCCATTGAAATCTTGCTCCTTATAAAAAACATCAAAAGAAACTATATCTGGGTTAAATGTAAACATCACAATGCTTTTCTAGTGTTGCAATTGAAATAGCCACTTCTGCCATTGAAAATCACTGATTATTCAGAGCTAGTTATAGAGAGGAAAATATCTATGTGATTGCATGGCTTCGATTACCATCATTATAATGCTGTGCACAAAGGCTGATTACCTTCCATTTTGCACTTCTTGTTAAAAACTGGGTTAATAAGAGACTTCACAAAAGGTTCTCCTCCTCCTCACATGAAATTTCTCACAGAAATGCAATAATTAAAATTGTTTTATTGTTAAAGAAAGAATTAGTTTATTGGACAATTTTTGTGGCAGCTGACAATATCTCATCATTAATGTATTTATTGATTAAAATACTTGCTTTACATGAAGCAAATTTTGGTTTCTTATATATGTCTAATGTTGACATTAGACATGGGTGCAACCATTTAGAGTTATGTTCAACTTAAGATGGATAGATTTAAGGCTATAATTTTCTACCTATGTATACTATCAGTGGTAATAAATTAGAACTATTTCAAGTGTAGCTTTGTAGGGAACATACGTTATATAGGGTAGCTTTTTTGGGAATTAGTGACTTCTTTATTTTAAAAATTCTGTATGATTATTTCCTTTTTCGTAAGTATTCAATAGGCAGAAGAATGTTGGGAGGAGCAAGAAACATAGTTGGTGTATGTAATATGTTTCTTGATGGATAGTGGGGGGTGGGATGGGGAGTGGGCTGTCAAATCAAATGTAGGCTTTTCACTTCTAGTCATGAATTAATTAAGTCCCTTTCTTTAGCCAGGCCACAATCTCCCTATAGGTAAAGTGAGTGATTAAGACTGGTTACTAAGAAAACTCCCCGGCTCTTATGACACTCTTCAAAGTAGCAAGACTCCCAGAATAGAAAAAGTACAGAATGGGGAAGAGAAAAGAGGAAATTTTCTTGCTTGCTTACTCTCTCATAATAGATAAGCAATATTATTACAGGCTATTGACTTTGAAGGATATGCATAGACTACTTACTAGTAGGAAGTGATGTGAGGTAATTGGGAGTTAGTAAAAGGAGCAAGAAGCCTGTCTGTATTTCTTTTGAAAATACTCCTTATCGTGATTTGACTTGTGACACTAGTGTTATAAGTGGAAGCAAATTAAATCTTTGGGCAGCTAAGTAAGTTAGAAGCGGATCAATATGATCTGTTGTCTTTGTTTGAATTGCTGTCAGAAAATACCATAGATTGGGTGGTTTAAGCAATAAATATTTACTTCTCATAGTTTTGGAGGCTAGGAAGTCCAAGATCAAGGTGCCAGCAGATTTGGCATCTGGTGACAGCCATCTGTCTGGTTTGTAGATGGCGGCCTTCTTGCTGTGTCCCTACATGGCAGAGAAAGAGCAAGAGCTCTGGTCTCTTCCTCTACTTATAAGGGCATGATCTTGTAACGGGGGCTCCACCCTCATGACCTCATCTAAACCCAATTACTCACCACTTCCACGCACAATCACGTTGGGGGTTAGGGCTTCAACATACAAATTGGGGCACAAGCACTCAGTCGATGACATCTGTTAACTCAGCTTTTCTGTTATGCATAGAATGCTTACCTATAGGTACTTGCAAAGCACTGCTATTCACTTGGTGGCAGCTACTTGCAGGTGTAGCATTGGTCTTATTAGAGCTCTCTTACATGCATTTCAGTGGCACATTTGACATCAACCGTTCAGTCCTGCACTACTGAATAACAGTCCTACTGAAAGTGAGCCTGTTGGGGCTGGGGGCAGAAAAGTCGTTACTCCTGCAAAAGCCTAATAGTTTTAGATGCATACTCAAGTGATACAGACTGCAATCTATATTCCTGTTTTATTTTTCTAGGGGTAAAGAGACCTAGAACTCTTATGGTATTCTACACCATGCTAGGAAGAAGTACGGGGGTGAGGGGTGATGTGTTCTTGTAAGGATAATGAATGAAGAAAATATTTTACCTGTAAAGGTATGTAGAGGTTTTTCAGAATTAAATATCCATTTAATGTGTCAATAGACAAAAATATGTTTGCCTATTCACTCAATCAATGTAGTTGTAGGACTAGCCTAAGGAAATAATCTGAAACACCAAATAAACTTGACATTTAGGTGTACATGGTAGCATTATTTATAACAAAACACTAGAAACAGCATAAATATATAACTATAGGTAAATGGATGTGTTAGGAACTGCACATATTTGATGTCGCATTACGCATAATTATAATAATACAAATCACAATATGAAAAAACAGGGAAATGATTCCAAAATAACATTAGGCAAAAACAACAGAATTGCAAAGTTGTACAAATAGCATCGTTATGATTATGTAACGCAAATGCTGGCATAGAAAAGCAAAGGAAGGGCATACACCTTAATGATGGCACAGGTTATGTTTGGGAGGTGGGATGACAGAGGATTGGGTAATGAGACTACTGTGTTCTTCTTTCTAATTTTCTGCATTTCCCACATTTTCTGTAACAAGCATTCATTTCAATTAAGTTGAAAAACAGAAGCATTCCACTTAGACTTTTATTTTAATCTCTCCAGTTCTCAGGTAGCAAAAGGAGCCAATTTTAAGCTCAAGCCCCTCTGCACAGGCTCCCTCCCAGAGTCAGAATCCTCGCTAACATCCTCCGTAAGCAGCTTACCCAGAAAGCTGGCTCTGTTTTCTTCCCACCCCCAGCCTTTCTGCTCAGCAGGGCCTGCCTCCCCTCATCTCGGAGCTGGAGCTGGAATCACGTTAGAACCCCTTTTCCCTGAGCCTGTGCCCTCCTCCCCAGAACCCCAGCAGTGCCTTTCTTCTCTTCTTTCTTGATTTCCCTTCTGAATCTTCCCTGAGTTCTCATTCCAAGGCCAGATGGCTGATTTTGTGAAGTATTCACATTTCTCCTCTGCTGACTTACAACTGTTTAAAACCCATCACCCACCCCTCCCTGGTAACCAGGTTTCCCCAGGCTGCCTGGTGGGATCTGGCAAGTGTGGAGAGGCTGGGGAGGGAGAAACTGTTCAAAGGGAAACTGGCCAATACAGTCGACTTTACTTCATTCATTTGGAGAGCGCAGAGAGTGCTTAATGAGGACCATTAAAGGGAAAGCTGGGTTGTTTAAAGAGCCATCAGTTGTGTTGAGGCTGGTTCAGCAGTTCAGAATTTGATAAGTAGATTTTCGGTTTTTGCCTCAAAAAACAGACATTCCTTATGTCAAAATAACCTACAGATGAAAGATTTCATTGACATTTATTTCAGATGGGCTTAGGGAGGGTTGTAGCTGCTAATTTGCTTTGACTACTGGTGAACGTGGAAAATGTGAAAAGAAACGTCAAGATTTTCAAAACAGAGGAGAACAAAAAGTATGCATCATGCCTTTGGTTTGGCTTCAGAATATCCAAAAATAAATTGAACCTGCTCTGGACAAGTCCTCTTCAAGGAATGGTGAATGACAAATACAGATAAATAGAGAGACTATGTCCTCAAGAAGATTATAACAGGAGAAAAATGTCTATGGCAAGTAACATAAAATTATTCTATTAAAAACATAAGATACTGTGTATCAATTACTTTCCACAAAGCTTGGCATTGAGTAGTGGCTCAACAAATTCCCTTTCCCCTACCCACTGTGTATCCCAAACTGAGCATCACTTAGGATGCTTTTAGCTTCAATTAAGTAGTTCTAACAATAACAGCAATTCACTATTTCTTATAACAAGTCTGAAGGGAAAGCAGTTCCCCAGATGATATATCAGTCAGGGTCTAGACAGGAAAATATAAATCAGTGTAGATTTTTCAAGCAGAGGAACTTCAATATAAGGAATTGCTCACCAAGGTATTGAAAGGGCTAGAGAAGCCAAAGGGTGACCTCCTGAGTGTTTGTGCAGGTAAGGCTGCCGGACCCAATATTACTGCTGCTGAGCCAGGAGCCTGTGGTGCCTTGAATACTGCTGGATAGCCCAACCACCTGCATTCACCTGCTGTTGCTGGTATAGGAAACAACAGTTGCCTGCAAGTCTCTCACTGCTCTTAATGCTAAAGCCAGAAACATAAAGAATTACTTCAGTCTTCCTTCTTCCCTCCATCCAGTCTTGTGCAAGTGCCTTGCCATTGACAGAAGCTACCAGCAACCAGCTGGCAAGGGAGTCTGGGAAATGCTGTTTCCAGGGTTCTCATACAACCCCCCCCCCCCACCAGCTATAAAGAGAAGACCACAGAAAGATTGCAATGGGGCTAAGTGACAACAGAAAGCATCTGGTAGAGCTGGAAAATTCAACAGTTCAATAACATTATGAAGGACAAATATCCTTTTGTCTTCCCTCGAGGCCATCCTCAGGGGTGGATGGCTTTTCCCTTAGGCTGGATTCCATGAACACTTCAAGATAGCTGAATGTTGAAGACAACATTCAAAGGCAGAAAAGGGAAATGTCCCTTTTTTGTGTTCTTTTTAAGGAGTGAGATAAACTCCACCTTACTTGCTCTCCCATGTCATCGGCTAGAAAATGTAACACAAACTTTCTTAAACAAATTACTAGCAAGGTTTAAAAAGTAAATCCCACAATTACCTAATAAATAACAATTATATAGTATTATACTATCTTCTGGTACAAAGATTAATTTATTAAATATAAACTTTTAAAACACACTACATTTTTGTAATCTTGTTTGCATTTCTTCATTTAAAAAAATATTTATTCATTTATTCGGCTGCGCCGGGTCTTAGCTGTGCCATGCAGGATCTTTTAGTTGTGGCATGCAGGCTGTTAGTTGTGGCATGCGGGATCTAGTTCCCTGACCAGGGATCAAGCCCGTGCCCCCTGCATTGGGAGTGCAGAGTCTTAACCACTGGACCACTAGGGAAGCCCCTGCATTTCTTCATTTTTAAAAATTATTATACATTAGTATTATGTCACCATATACTCAAAAAGTAGAAGTAACCTGGCCTCTCTCAGCCTCTGAGAGGCTCTATGGGGAGGCTGGGCCAGCCTAGAGAGACTTTCCGGAGAAACAGGACAGCTGGGACTATCCCAAGCTACTTTGGCCAATGATACGATTTAACTAATAGAAACAGAATAATCTTACCAGTAGAGAACCAACCGACCAGCGTCTCTGGAAATTACAAAATACCTTTAATGATGTTGTTGCTCACTCTGAGTTCTGGCATAATTTTGGCAAAATGAAGAAGGAATCAAAGAGTGAGCTCTTTCATGCCAATAATGAACGCAATGGAAATTGGCTTCTTTCCATTCCAGCTGTAGCAGCAGGCGTAGGTTTTGCTGCCCGCACAAAGCTCCGTCACAGTTCAGAGTTGATACTGGTCAAATCAAAGGGCAGGGGGCAGCATTTCGTGCAGACACTACATGTCAAATTGCCAATCTCACGTCCAAAGCGCTGCTCCCTGTGTCACAAACACCTCCTTTGAGACTGTTTACCTTCTTCCGGCCCTTCGATTAATGAGCTATCCATAAACACTCGGTAATATTAACAACTGTCATCTGTACATTTGTAAAGTGCTTTTCCTCTTACATGATTTTATTTAAGCCCTACAGCCACTCAGTCAGCTGGGTTTTTTTACCTGAACAAAAATCAAATTCAGAGTTGCAACTTGGGTAACACACATAAACTGTGAAAATGAGATCTGAGCCTTTTAAAAATCCAACATTGGATGGAGTTAGGTAAGATGCAGTTCTAGCCCTGAGGGAATTTATTATTTTGTAGCTGGGAAGATGAGGAACGCAGATAAAGAAGAACATTAAGCAGGTTGTTAGATGTGCTCAGTGGACAGTATATAACAAAAGTACCATGCAGGTGAAAGAAAGAAAAGTCCATCATTTATTGGGGTGGTCAAGACTATTCATTTGTTCCTTTTCAAGGTATGGTTCTGTTATTCTGTCAACCTCTAGATGATATCATACGATCTTCCTGCATGTTCCATGCCCAAGGGTGGAATAAAGGGGCAGGCTCAACTTTCCAATTCAGATATCAGTATAAATACTGTGATCTAAGATAAACCTTAACTCTCCCAGTAATTAAATGCAGATACTCTTTTCAGTGATCACCATGAGGGGGAATTAAGGTAAGTCATAGTAATTTAATTACTCAAGGAGAAAATAAAAATAGCCAGGTAACAAATACCATAAAAACATAAACATTCAGAATCTAACTTTCAGAATCTTTCCTCTTTTAAGTGCAGATGATCTTCTGCCCCACGCTTGCCACATCAATATTGATAGAAACCCACCACTTGATCAATTAAAGGAGCCTTTCAGGGGGTGTGTTCCACTTCTATCAATATCAGCTTACAGTTTATCACTAAAGTTATGGTGCTTTCCTCTGTGGAACAAGCCCACACACGATCTCTTCCTTCTGGTATTAACTCCTAGACCCTTGGTTTTATTTTTTAAATGATCTCTATAAAATTGAGGATCAGACTGATTATTCAAGCTTGTTTTGGTCACTGGTAATCAGGTAATGAACAGACATGAATCCCTCACCATTGAAAAATCTGTAAGACTATGCCAAAATGCCCTTGGAATGCTAAAGAATTGGAATTGCAGTAGCTGACCGAACTCACAACTATATTAATCATCCACCAACTTACTTCTGGAAGTGTTGCTCCCCGAGATGTGCCTTTCTAAGTGTCTTTTATGTCTGTTGTGCAGCCAAGACCCTATCTGCTCCACCATCTTCTGCTCTGAAGCCAGTTATCTGCAATTCTGAGAGTGCTCAGCATACCTGAGACTTTAAGGATAAGACTCCACCAGAACTACTAATCGAGTGAGCAAGTATGCGATAAATTTGAATAAAAAATTTGTCACGTGTAAAATAGTCTTTAGCAATAGCCACACAGCCTACAAAAGTGCTCCAATTATTAGTGGAAGAAATAGGTTTTCTAAATTTTCCTAAATTGTGTCTTTTTTTAAAAAGAAAAGTGACGAGAACAACAACAAAAACCTCTAATGACTAAAAAAAAAAAAAAATCTTAAGGTGTGACATTTTGTAGTTGTACCAGAGCTTTGATTTCAGGATTGGTGGTGATATATGAAAGCACTTTAAGCTCAGTTTAAATATTATTGATTTGTGCTTTGAAAGTAGCAGACTCAGGAATGATAGAACAGTAAATTGTCATTACAGTAATATTTTTTTCTTTGCATGTTTTCAAAGTCAAATAAGAGAAGAAAAACTTCAAATTGAATCTCAACTTGAGCTAAATTAAGCCCCAGGGTATTCCTTTCAAGACGCTTAGGTAAATCAGCTGACTCTGTTTTTTTCCTGGTACTCAGATATGTAAGCCTTGAGCCCCTTTTACCCTTGGTGCCCTGAGGTTAAGGCCAACAGATGGCCTATGACTTATTTTACAGCTTTCTGTACTAATAAAGAAACAGAAAAAGTGTAGAACAATAATTGTATAAGCTGAAGTCTTACACTATTGATGTTGCTTGTATGCATTTTAACATCTCTTATTAATTAAATTTGATTCCAGGGAGGAAAGGAGGAGGCTGGCAGGCACATCACTAGGATAATTGCACCCTAAAAAAGTGCCAGGCCAGGGACATCTGAGACTCCTTTCCAGGTAGGAGGCAGTGGTCAGTCTCCCAGTGTTAACAGAGTAGAGTAGATGAAGGGCAGGAAATAGATGTGTGGACAAAGAGACTCAGGACTGGCAGAAGGTTTCAAATGTCATGGAGTCCATATCTCCTTTAGCTAACACTCAACCCACTACTTATACACAGAGCAATGGATTCATGGAATCCAAAGGGTCTTGATGTTCAAAATTTGTGGTGATAATCAGTGACTGCAAGATCAATTACACCTTCTCCTTACACAGTAAAGTTGTCTGGAATCAGTGTTGGTGGTTGGGAAGAAACCATGAGAATAATGTAAATGCTTTCACACAATCCAATACTGTTTCCATCTCTTTTTCGTGTTAAATGGAACCCAAAAAGATAGAGAGGCTGATGGAATTTCCCCCTCATCCTGCAGTTCTTCAAGATCGTTTACTCTCCTCATTACTAGAGACTTATATTTATAGATAGGATAGGTGTTCCTCTTTAAGTCTCCTCCGTTCCCATTTTTCGTCAGAACTCAAGTTTGCAAAGACAATAAATGACAGTGAAATGTGGTAGCAATAAAATAATAATCACTAAACAAGCTGACTCTGGCATTTTTTAAAGAAACAAATTCCTGTGAAGAGTATTATATATGCAGGATGCTAAATAAAATGTAAATGCTATCTTTTGTAATAAAAGATGACAGGGAAGGAAATTTAAGACAAAGCGCCAATAAATATGGCGTCAGAAATTTAAGACTTAGTGATGTTATAGTTCCACTCACACAAACACTCAGTATGCAGCTTTTGGTGGATGGTCTAATTAGCTCTTTTTGCTGCACTGTATTAAGGGTGAATATTTCCCTCCAGTGAACTGGAAGGGAAGTCTGAAATTTCACTTTGAAGTCCCTTCTTTCTCATATTTCCTACTCTATGTGTTCTTCTTTCACACCATTCCTTTTCGCATTTGTTTTCACTTTCTTTGCTTGGAACTTCTATTGTCCTAAATTCCTGAGTTTCTACCACATCCTGGACACTGGCTTTAATTAAGAGTTGGTGGTTCATCACACAAACATGTTTTCATTTAGAACATGATATGCTTTGGTTGTTCTTAAGATCTCATCTCAACCTTCACTTCTTCAGAAAAGCCTTTTCTAATCTCCTGATCCAAGTCAAAGCCCCATTATCTATATTATGTACCTTTCATTCATATCACTTTTCACAGTTGTAACTTTACATTTAATGGTATCATTCCTTGTTTAATGACAGACTTCCAAACTAGACCAAAATTCAATGTATGGACAGAGTACATGTCTATTTTTGTTTTCCACTGTATGTGCAGCGCCTAGCTCACAGTAGGTGCTCAACCAATAACTATTTGAATGAATAAACTAGAAAACTCTTGTTGTGAATAACATTTGCTGTCTAACAAGCAACTCAAGCATAAGTCCAAAAATGGCATCTGCATCTTCCCTTCCAAACTCTCTTCATAGTTGTCTCCATTTTGGCAAATGTAAACTCAGTTTTTTCTTTTCCTCAAGCCCATATCCTTTGTGTCATCTTTGATTCTTCTTATGCTCTTATACCACACGACCAATTCATCAGCAATGACAGTTAGTTGGCTCTCTTTCCAGAATTCAATCCCGTTGCTCATGTCCACTGCGAACTTTCTAGTCTAACCCACTCTTGTCTTTGGCTAGATTAGTGCAATGGCCTCCTAACTGGTCTTCCTTCCTGCACCCTTGCTTTTCTATATTTATTTTCAACACAGCAGAGTATTCTTTTGAAACATAAATTCATATTACTCCTCTTTGAAACCCTCCAATTTTTTCCATCTCACTCATGGTAAAAGTCACTATGAAGGCCCACGGGGCCCCACGCAATCTGCTCCGTGACAATAGGGACTTTGTTACGTTCTTTGCTACATCTGCAGTGCACAGAGAAGTCAATGGCTCAAAGTAGGTGACTGATAAATTTTTGTTGGCTGAATCTGTACACCCAGAAATCAGAGGCTATGTCATTTAAAAAAGTACTCTTCTCAATCTTAAAGCAAAAAAAGACCCCATGTAATGGGTTCCAATGGATACATTTACCATTTAGTTAAGTCATACTAAGAGTGTTCAATACATAGCATGACGTTATGAACTTTTGTTCCAAGTCCTGCTCCTGAAAAACATGCATAACAGTACTTGTACTGTACAGACTATTTTGACTCATTAGGAGAATCATTATTGCAATCAATATTTGCTCAAAAAATCATTCAACGGCATATCATGTCATAAGGCTGACTATTGTAATTGACTGAATTTAGAATTAGAAAGAAAACATTCCACTTGGTAATTTAGTATGTATTTAGGCACTAGTTCAACTGCTCAGTTTGGTGGTGATTTTGTGCCATTTTTCAGGAAGTAGAAATAATAATCGTTGAATACTTTTGGTGGGGAGTTTTCATTTGTTAAGGCATTTTGACAATCAGCGAATCACTAAATCTAAAACAATCTACAGAACATCATATATCAATTTCTTTAGCCTCTGCCTCCTTAACCTGCTTGTGGTATGAAAATATAGTATTGAATAACTTAAAATCTTAAAGGAAAGTAGGGTAAGGGGAATGAGGTCACAACAAACCTCTGAAAACAATTATACTTTGTTTTTTCTGCATATACTAACATATGAAAGTAAAGTGAACATAATAAATTGAGAGAAGAGTGATGGCATTTCATATCATTCAAATGAAAAATAATGGTTAATATACAATGAATTTCTACCTGTCTTTGATCTTAAGATGACTTCCTGAGATGATTATGATGATAAAATTGTTAATTAGGATGATGAAAGGGGCAGGGGGAAGGTGGTGGATTGTTAGAAGTTAGATCTCTGAATCGTTCATACTTCCTCAAACCCATTACTTTCTATATGTCCAAAATTTTCTAGGAGTGTTTGAGAAAATTCAATTTTGTTCTCATGGCTGGAGAAGCTTCATTATTTTATCAATTACAACTCACTCATTCAACAAATATTTACTGAGCACCTATCTTATACCAAACACTGTTCTGGGTATGTGAATGCCGTTGCATCTGCTTCAGTATAGAGCCATTACATGTCATTTAGAACTTTGCCTGGTGGAAAGATTTCTCCTATGAGGAGAGTGAGCCATATTTGGAGGAAGAAATAAGGATTTATTTAATTTGGATAAGAAAATAATAATTAGCACGGAATTTTCCTAAATTCACACTATTATTTGCTCCAGAAATTAGTAGGTAGAAAGGAAGAAATTTGGAATAAATTTTTGCTATAAATATATTTTGCCACCATTTAATAAAATCAAAATGTGCTTGAATAAAATAAATTGAGATACATTCAACAGTCAGGTCAGCAATTATATCTGCAAAACTTTTTTTTTTACCAATCATCTTAATCATTGATTTTCATATGATGGATTTGTTATGGACACTTCCAATCTGAGACTGGCATTAAGACTGCTAAAACATTAACAAAAAGAAAAAAAATACGATAAGCAATGGACTGGCTTCTCTTTCGTAACTTTTGCCATGTAGACACGGGAAAATGTGACACAACAGATCATTAGATTTAGGTGCGGCCATCCAATCTCACTGAATCCAATCCAAGGAAACAAATCCAAAGCCCTTCCTGCTTCTCATTTCTTTTACTGAAACAGTTGTTGTGGCAGGAAATTCAAAGAGATGATATACATTCAAGGGGAGGGGAGGGAGACACTCTAAAACAAAGAACAAAGAACCAAATGAAATGAAAAGCAAGCAAACAAGTTGAAGAGCCCTCAAGAAAGTTTTTCAACTATTAGGAAAAAACCCCCCAAAACTCTATGAACCCTCTAAAAACTAGGGCTCAGAGAAATGTACCACACCCATATTCAACACTCAGATAAGTACATTAGATCCTCAGGCATCTTTTAAAGACCCATATGTTTGGTGCAATTGCACTAAACAAAGATACATTCCCAAGACCTAAGAAAATTTCTTTTATCCTAGGAAGGAGACTGCTCAAGCAATAAGCACTTCTTTGGAAATCCTTTCTGTCCAAAAACGGCCTGGAGCCCACAATGCTCACCCATAGCAAATGCTATGCACATGAACGGACACTTTTACACTATAGGAGACCGACTCTAAAATAATAAAATCACTTATCCTTAAAGAGGATTAAACATATCCTCAAAGCAGAGAACTTGAGACAGCTGAAATTCTGTACATTTGTATGCACACATCTAAGCAATAACAGTTAACCAAAATGCAAACTATCAAAAACACATCACTGAGCAACCTCGGAATTTTGCTGTCAGCTATGATGCTGCAGTGGGAACCTTATATTATATGTCACTCTGTCTTAACTCTGTTTATCCAAAGGACTTCACCAAGTACTGAACAATTCCCCAAGAAAATGTTAGCTGTTTTCTTTTGGAAAAGTAAAATTATGATTATATGTTAGACTTGAATTTGTAAGATTCCTCCTATGCCTCAACACATATATGTCATAACGAATTTGAATTATTCTTCAAAGTAAATAGGTAAGCAAGTCATATTCTATGCAATGTTCCCCTGACCAACATCTCAACTAAGTGAATTATAGTGAAGTAACAGTGGGAACCTTAAAGGGAGAGTCACTGAATTCAGGGACTTGAAGGGAGGAGTCTGAAAAATGGAGAAGGGCAGTTTCAATCCATTTTTATTTTTTTTGTCTGTGGGTTAATAATTATAGGCAGGACAATTCTAGTAAACCTAAAGAAGTTTCAAGTTTAAGTGACTGTGCTATTGGTGGTGGTCCTTTGTAGTCTCTTTTTTTTTTTTTTTTGCGGTACCCGGGCCTCTCACTGTTGTGGCCTCTCCCGTTGTGGAGCACAGGCTCCGGACGCGCAGGCTCAGCAGCCACGGCTCACGGGCCCAGCCGTTCCGCGGCATGTGGATCTTCCCGGACCGGGGCACGAACCCGCGTCCCCTGCATCAGCAGGCAGACTCTCAACCACTGCGCCACCAGGGAAGCCCCCTTGTAGTCTTTGTGCCTGTGATGTTTTACTTGGGGACATTGTTTGCTGGTTGAAGGAGAAAGGAGGAATGGGAGTATGGGCACTTAGAGAGATGGAAAAGGCAAGGAGACATGGTGGCATCTTTTCTCTAAGTCTTCATGATCTGTGGAGCTTTCCTTTCATATAAGCATTTGCTTCAAGAAGAGCAGAGTTTCAGCAAGAGCTGAAGAAGCCATCTTCATGAAGGAGATTGATTAAGTAGTTTCAGGAAAGGGGAATCTCTTCTGTACGGAACAAAACAGGACACCACCCTGGGATTCCAAAGACTGCTGGCTTCCCATGACTTCTCCACAGCATGAGGAAGATTTGACCATTTGATTTTGCATTGACTGCAGTGTTCGGAGTCTCAGCCTGCCTCTCCAAGGCCCAACTTGCTGAAATCTTATTTCTGAGCCTTAATGAGGAGGCAGGAGTCTGTTCAGTGGACATTTGTTCCTTTCATGCCCACAACCTCACCAAAGTCTCCTGGCTGCCAGCCACAGGACACAGTTCGCTGTGAGTCAAGCACGAGTCTTCTAACAGGTTGGCGGAAGAGCAAGCTTGTGCTGCATTTCCTGGCCTCAGAAATTCTTCCCAGTACATATTTAAGTTTCCTTGACTTATTCTCCATATGGTCCATGTGGTTAACCATGGTTTTATTTTTCTTAATAGCAGTAAAGAAAGACTCATCATGACCCTTCTTCAGGCTCATCACTCTGTCTCTCAGACCTATGATTTACTAGGAACATCCTCTATGGGGATGAATGGCTCAACTATTTGGTAATAGGATATGGAGCTTTTACACACTGTGAGCTGTGCTGCTTAATGCCAGATGACAGTTCTGGTAAGTTGCTGAAGGAAGTAAGAATCCACCTCCTTTCCTAATCCACTGAGCTGGCCAGGTGGGTCCCAGGCTAGGTCAAGAAGGGGTCAAGTCTTCCTCCTTTGCATACCCTCAGTGTAAGAGGAAGGGCATAGACACTTGAGCCAAGTAGACTTGCTTTTGAATTCAGGTCTATGACTCTACTGTAGAGGTTCACAACCAGGGTGGATTTGGTCCCCCAGGAGATACTTGGCAATGTCTGGAGGCATTTGTGATTGTCATGACTGGGGAGGGGCTTCTAGGAAGACGTCATCCTACCATGCACAGGAGGGCCTGTTCCCCCTTATCCCTCTACAGCAAAGAACTATCCCGCTCAGAGTGTTAGTAGTGCTGAGGTTGAGAAATCCTACCCTACTGTTTGATGCTACGCAAATTTTAACCTTATTTAAAATGAGAGATAATTTTTGGTCCTATAGGGTTGTGAGAAAGATTAAAATAAAAGAAACAATAAATATAAAATAGCTGTATTACGTACAGAACCAAGACAACTCCCTTCCTCTTTTCTTTGGTATCCCAGTACCCACAAGCTCTCTATTTGCCATTGCCCTCGACTCCCCATACAAGCCTGTTTCAGCTTAGCTTACGCTAAATTATGCTGAGGTATTCTAAATTATTCAGAGGTAAATACCAACTCTGAAATCTCAGGGTTTATACCAACTAAGGTTAGTTTCTCACTCTTGTAAGTGTCTGTCAGGGCTGGCACCAACTCCTCAATCAGGCCCAGGGTGAAGGAGCAGCTTCTGTCTGGGACATTGTAATGTGCGATGAAAAAAGAAAGGGAGAAAAACCACAGGTTAACTTTTAAAGCTTCCACACAGATGTGTCTTACATCAGTTTTTTAAATGCTTGCCATTCACCCCATCGTCGAAGGAGGGATTCCTGCCCGAAAGTTCTGGGAATGGCTGAACACAGGACACCTGACACTGGACCGATGACATCAACAGCAGTTTATTAGTCACATGAACCCACAGCCCAGGGGAGGAGGATACTGCACATGATGCAGAGCCACAAGAAGGTTCATTCAGGAGCAGCGTGGACAAGCAGGGGCTGTGGAAGGCAGGCTTTGTAGTGTCAAGATGATGAGGTACCCCCTGGTTCCCACAGGAGGATGAAATCACCTTGTTTGAATAACCCTATGGCTGGAATTCCATAATTGATAAATTAAGTAATTCTGTAATTGGCTAGTTAGAACATTTCCTTGCTAGGAATTGAAACCTGCTACAAAAGGACTGCCCTGGTCCCTTTGATAAAGAAGGTTGTTTGGCTAGGGGACCTCATCCGAGGAAGCAGAGTGGGGAGAGGAACTTGGGATTAGGCCATCTGAAGGCCTACTGATCTTCTAATGTTAGCACATTGAGCCTTAATTTTAGGCCTTAAACTATAATCACTTCTGCTTGCATTTCCTTGGCCCAAGTTACATAAAAAATCGAATCAAGTGTCAGAAAGCAAATTAAAGATCATCTATCATTTTAAGCCAGTGGATTCTACACTTCCTTCTTTGACTGTGGACACTTTCGTTGAAATGGATCTTATATAAACATCATCATCTACAACAACAATGATGGAATCAACAAAATCAGATCAAACAGGCTTGAAGCAGGATAAGGGTCTGGGCATCCCAGTGTCTTCCCATCCACTGATGTGGCCTGACTGACCCCATGTTTCACAAATGAAAAGACTGAGGCTCAGAGAGGGAGGAGTGACTTAACACAGTACAGGTTGGTGTCTTCCAGTGGGAATGAACACATATTTCTAAGCTAGAAATAATTCCGTGGTGAAAAAAAAATGTAGAGAAAAAAATAAGAGGCCAGTAGATCCTAAAAGTATGTATATATGACAGAAGAAGGGGCAAAGGGGAAGAAGGGAAGGTAGTAAAAGAAGGAAGGTCAGAGTTATTATGAAGATGAAAGGAAAGAAAGGAGAAAGGGCAAAAGCGGGAGGCAGCAAGGCCAATTCAAATGTGTGCTGTGCCGACGACTCCCAATCTCTTGGTCTAACCAGAGTCCTGAGCTTCCAACTGCCTGCTTAACATGTGACTTGAAGCCTGATATGCACTTAGTCTTATAAGTTCAGGACACAACTCCTGATTCCCCACCCTCTTCACCCTGCTTCTCCTTAGTCTTCCTGACCTCAGTAGGTTGTACCACCTACTCAGTTTCTCAAGCCAAATATATAGACACTAGTCATTGACTCTTTTCTTTCCCTTCCTTCCCGAATCCAATCCATTAGCATTGGTCCACCTTCAAAATATATCCAGAATACGAGCCCTTCCTGCCAGGTCTGCAAACTCCACCCTCTCCTTCAATGGCCTCTTGTCTAGTCTCTCTGCTTTTGGATCTCACAATCCATTTACCTCACAGCAGCCTGAGTGATCTCTAAAAACATAAATTAAACCGTATCACCTCTCTGACTGAACCTCTCTGATAATATCCCATCAGTACACAGAATAAAGTCCAGGCTCTTTGTCTTACAAAGCCCACTTCCTTGGGCCCCAATCTACCTCTCATAGCTTATGTCCTATCACTGGCCACCTAATTCACTTTACGGATGCCTCTTCAGCCACACTTACCTTCTTGCCTCTTCTAAGACATGCCACGATTATACTGCCCTACAGGCTCGTACCCTAGACTCTCATGAGGTCTTACCATTTTTGTCACTCATTCAACTATTTATTCAGGTTCAGAAAATATAGCAGGCACTGTTTTCAGCACTGGGATTCTCATCTGAAATGTCTCTTCCTCAGAAAGACCTTCCTGAAACTGGCCATTTCTCCTATCACTATTTATCCCGTTATCTAACTTTATTATTACTATTATTGCACTTAAGACTACATAAAATTACATTGCATATATTTATTAATTTGTTTTTTTTCTTACTAGGATATAAGTCCCTCAATTATAAAATATGCTCTAGGAACATGAAATAATCTAACATTGAACAGCTCACAACTGGGGAAAAAGAATTAAATATTTTAATTATGCTTAAATATGCCATTATAACCAGATGAAAAGTGTATGTTTGAAATGTCAAAAAATGATGGCGGTAATGTGGATAATTAGGGAGTAGAGGGCAGTAATAAATTTACTGAGCTAGGAAATTTATTACTCACCACAATCTACTTACTTCCTGCACAGGCACATAAAATAAATAAACTAATTAAAATGTAAGGAAATATAAAAGCATTGAGGTAATTCCTCAACATCCTTGGGCCGGTAACTGAAGAAGAGTGGTTTACTTCTTTGGTCCTCAGAGCTAGCTGCAAATCAGAATCTTTTGAGAATTATTTTTACACATGCAAATTCAACAGCCCCATCTCTGGAGATTCTGATTCTCCAAGGCTGGAGTGGAGCCTAGGAAACTGAATACGTCAGAAAACTTTCCCAAGGCATCTGATGATCAGCCTCGCTTGGAAACCTCTGGGCTAGTAACTTACCCCGTACTATGTTTTCACTAGACTAACCAGGTATTTGAACACACTGGCCAAATGGATTGCTTTGGGCTTGAGCTTGGTCATTGTTGATCTGGAGCTTCATGTATTTTTCCCATGGCAATATAATGAACCTTGAATTCTGGGCTATAGAGAATACGTAGGTTATGTTATATCCATGAAGGCAAAGTCAAGTCCTTGGTTATATCTTTGTTGGGAATGTTTGTCTTTTCCCAGAATAATTTTATAAGCAGGAAAACCAAAGCAGCAGCTTCCCCCAATCGAGCCTGTGGCACTAGTGAAATGTGGAAAGCTGAGCACTGACATCCACCTTTCCATCTTCCACTACAAAAAACTAAGCCCTTAAGGTACAGTGTGTCCTTGGTCAGTACCTACCAACTTTGGCACGCTAGTTTATTTGATTAGATGCTGAGATGTGTCAGCAACAACTGCCATGATTCAATGCATTTAATGGATTTAAACATCCCATGAGGAAATGAAATAGGACACAATTCTTATGCTAGTCTTCCTTTTCTAACTGGGACTTAATTCTCCACTGGGAGGGAATAAACATGTGAAACAAAATTCTGTAGCCTACAGCATGCTGGTTTCGGTTGTCCCGGACTCTTTCATGCCTCACTGGCATTTGCTGATTATATTTACAGGGCAAAAGTGATTTTGACCTCACAGTACCTTTGGGAAGTAAACCTAATGGGCAGGCGAACAACCAATTGCAGTGTCTAGGAAACTAACTCAGTACATTTCCAATCTTTAAAACTCAAGTTTTCTGAACTATGGATTGGCACAGCGGTACAAGGATTTGAGTTTTATGGGGCTGGATGAAAACTGTAGATTATCGTAAAATGGAAAGAAATAAAGACTTTTAAGTTACCTGGACATTTTATTTGAAGCCAGACCGTTTACAGTTCTAAAGCTGCACTATAAATCCAGATCATGGCCATGAATCTAGGTGGAGGGGGAGCACGGGTGTTTAATTGCAATAAGTCCTCTTTGACAACGTGTTGATGTCCTAAGCCAGGGGTCCCCAATCCCCGGTCTGCAGACCCATACCGGTCCGCGGCCCGTTAGGAGCCGGGCCGCACAGCAGGAGGTGAGCGGCGGGCAGCACGCGAAGCTTCATCTGCCGCTCCCCGTCGCTCGCGTTACCGCCTGAACCATCCCATTACTGGCACCCTCCCATCCCCACATCCCCGGCTGTGGAAAAACTGTCTTTCATGAAACCGGTCCCTGGTGCTAAAAAGGTTGGGGACGGCTGTCCTAAGCCACCAGCAATAGCTGACCAGCTGAAGGAGTTTGTATAGGCCTGCTGGTTAATCTGAAATGCAAATGCCACACCAGACAGTCTGCTTTTCTGTGAATTCGTTTTAGTTGGGAAGACACCCTGCCAGAAGCTGGAAGCTCTCCTGCTTCTGTCTAATGTATGCAAATACTTTAAAACTCATTCCTCAGTTCAGAAGGCTGCAATTGAAAACCACCCCTGCGATTCCTCACTCTAGTCTTAGGCATGGGACAAGGGAAACTGTTTTTCCCTCCCAATCCTCCATTCCTCTTTCATATTCCATCACTCACCTCAACAGGATTCTCTGAGACAAAAATAAGCTTCCCAAAGAAATTTCAACTGGCTCCATCCCACTGTTGCCTTTGATAGGTCAAAACCTGAGACTCGTTTGTGCGCTACTGCATAATTAATAAGAAGTACAGTACAACAACTGGCAGAAAATATGAATAAATACATAAAATGACAGAAGACATCCCTTCATAGAATAAACACAAATGAATGATCAGTGGGAGAACATTAGAAGTGACAGAGCAATCTTGGCCAAAATAAAGCCCCTTAGCTACTACATCCATTATTGGGAACAGAGATATAAGAAATGGGATATAACAGACTGACAAATAATTATAAGAGATGGTGGCAAATGCCATCAAAAGATAGCAATAAAGTAGTGGAGTTGTTTAGAGATGAGAAAGTCCCTGTCCCAGGTAACATTTAAGATGAACTTTGAGGTGAAGATAAGACTTGGCTATATGGATATCAGGGTCAGGCAAAGCCCTTCAAGCTAAGGGTCAGCATTGCCAAGGCATGAAATGAAGAAAGTGAGAGAATGTATAAAGAATAGTAAATAATCATAGTTCCTTAGTTTTTGGACTTAGAGAATGGGTGTGCAGGCTTGGCAATACGGTGAACCTGGAGCCTGACACCATGGGAGACAGCCTGGAGGTTGGGTCTGCGAGGGCCAGCCTGGTGCTGGGATGGGCCAGGAACCCAGATGAGTGGGAGCCAGCCTGGAGACTGGGGCCATAGGGACCGATCTGACATTGGGTTAGACCAGGAGCCTGCATCCATGTGAGCAAATCTGGAAGCTAGATCCAGGCTGTGTTGGTCTGGCACTGGAGTGGACTGGAGCCTGGGCTTACGGGAGCCTCCTGTGCCTGTGGGAGCTGGCCTGGTGCTTGGGGTCTGTGGTGAAGTTGGGTGCTTACTTTACTCTCCTTCCCATGTGGAGAGGGTATCTGTCTCTTCGCTGGGCTGCCTGGACTTAAGGGAGGGGTGATAGAGATAATGTAAAACTATCTTTCCTACCCTCTTAGCTATGTCTTTTCTATCCTCCTGTCAGGGACTGTAATCTTTCCAGTACCTGATATCCTGGAATCCTTAGCTCTGTGGAAGTATCTTTTGTGTGTGGATAGCTGTTCATAATGATGTTTCTGGTTGGGGAAGAATGCTAGAAATTCCTTACCACCATCTTGCTTGAACATTTAAAATTTTGCTGGAGTCCAATTCATCTTTTTTTTTTTTTTTCCCTTGTGCTTTTGCTGTTGGGTCTAAGAAGGCTTTGCCTTATCCAATGAGGACTTGCTTGATGTTTTCTTCTAAGTTTTATAGTTTTAGGTCTTGCATAGGTCTATAATTGATTTTGAGTTAATTTACATGCATGATGGGGTCGAATTGCATCCTTCTGCATGTGGATATCCAGTTGTTCTAGCACTGTTTGTTGGAAAGACTATTTTTTCCGCATTGAATAATCTTGGCAGCACTGTTGAAGCCAACTGACCACAAATAGTCTTACATATGGACTCTTAATTCTGTCCATTGTCTATCCTTACACTGATGTCACTATGTCTTAATTACCATAGCTTGGCAATAAGTTTTAAAATTGAGACGTGTGAGTCCTCTTACTCTGTTCTTCTTTTGCAAGATTGCTTGGCTATACTTGATCCCTCACATTTCCATATCAATTTAAGATCATCTTGTTAATTTCTATGAAAAGTCCAGCTGAGATTTTCACAGGAAATACACTGAAGCTGTAGATGAAATGGGGAAGTACTGTTATTTTAACAATATTAAATTTTATAATCCACAAACACAAGCTATCAGTCCATTTATTTTATCTTCCTTCATTCTAGTTAACAATGTTTTGTAGTTTTCAGAGTTCAGGTTCAATGCTTTTATGTTAAATTTAATTCTAAGTATTTTATTCTTTTTGATACTATTGTACATTGAATTGTTTTCTTCATTTACTTTCAGAGTTTTTTTTTTTTTTGCTGGAGATAGAAATACAATTGATTTTTGCATGTTGCTCTTGATTCCTGCAACCTTGCTGAACTTGTTTATTAGTTCTCATAGTTTTACAGTGGACTTCTAAAGGATTTTCTATATACATGATCATTTACAAGCTCATGTTATCTGTAAATAGGGATGGTTTCACTTCTTCATTTCCAATCTGGGTACCTTTTATATCTTTTTCATGCCTTACTGTCATGGCTAGAACTTGCAGTATAATATTTAACAGAAGTGGCAGGGTTGTCATGTTCTTGATCTTAGAGGGAAAACATTTGGTTTTTCAGCATTAAATGTGATGTTAGCTGTGGGGTTCTCATAATATACTTTATTAGATTGAAGAAGTTCTAGCACATATTATTTTAAAAACAAATGCAAAAATGAATAAATACTTGATGAATTGACTTGAATTCTATGGCTCATTCTCCGAGCAGTTTTGAGTATACCATCCTTGACCTCACAAAAAGGAATCAAATTCAGAGTCTTTTGAGAAAGTAAGCTGAAAACTTTAAGCCATCCATTTTACCTGATTTTTAATGTTTCCTTCTAAGCAGCCTGTTACCTCTTTATTCCTCTGTTACCCTGATTTTCATTCTGGTTGTAATAATTTTTAATGATATAATCTTGTCTCTAATGATGATTCTAATGCTAATGCTTACCAGCTTTCTTCACATCATTCATTATCAAAGCCTGATAAGCTCCAGGTGAAGAATCAGGGCAGTTTCTTCAGAAAGTAGAAATAGTAGCCATTAATGAGGCTTAGCCATTTCAGGCAATGATGAACACTTGATCAAATGGAAACCCCAAGGAGACTATTTTCTGGTAGTTTCTTACAGCTTCTACTAACAATGAGAGTTCAATTAAAGTTACACCAATGGATAATACTGAAACATCAGACAGCTTATTTTAAATAAAACTTATTGCTAAAAGTTCATCTACTTTTATAAAGAGCGGGTGCTGGGAGAGCTGCTGCATCAACAAGATTGCTCAAGGTCAATTGGGTAATCAATATATATATACACACATATGCACACACAGGAATATACACATGAATAGTCAGGTGTGTGTATATATATATATTCACGTGAATTTTTTTCCTTAATATCATCTATTATCCAAAAACTAAATAGTCAATAAACATTAAAGGGGGCTCAAGCTTATTACTAATTAGGGAAATACAAATTAATAAGACAAAGACATATATTGCACACATAACAAATTGATAGAAATTAAAAAGTCTGATATCAAGTGTTGGAAAGGATGCAGAACTCAAAAACTCTAATGCATTGCTATGGGGAAGAGAGATAACATCTTTCCGGAAAGACAGTTTGGCATTAAATAGTAATTGTGAAGATGCATAGAACTGATGCCCTCTACCACCATTTGCCCTCTATTCCCTTGTAACTCATAATCTCTTCCATATTTCCACTCATTTAGCTGGCCTACTACTCAATAAAGACAAGCCACCATTTTTTGTACATAAAATCCTATTCGAAATGAGGTTTAAATATTTTGCAAAGTTCACTGGGATTCATTGAAAGAGAGGCCCCAAATGAAGTACTTTGGTAATGGAAGTTTAGGGAGAAGGGCAGGGGATAGCTATCTCCTTAGTATCATTGTTTTTTCTTCTTAAACTAAATAGTAAAGACTTTTGTGAAAGATCTCTACTAAATCATAAAATATGTGTTCTTGCTTTCTGGATTTTTAATTAAGCATAGAGGGAAGCTATACGTGATTTTTAGGGAAATACATTTGAGACTTGAGCCAATGAAATAGGAATTATGATTGTTAGGATGGACATTCTAGCAGATAACAAATTTTACCTTCTTAATTTTGCCCTAGTCAAGGTTAGTAATACCACCTAGTCAGAGAGATAATTTCCAAGCAAGAGTCATGTAACTTTTCAATTATTAGATGACACAGAAAATACTTTTGAAATATTGGAATTTTTCTTCCTGAATAACAAAGAAATTCTTTTTTAGTAGCTGTCTAGAAAATCCCCAACCAACATAATACTTAGTTAAGAAAAAGTGACCAGGAGATTTTTAAACGTAAATGTTCATAAATGTTTGAAATCAAAAGACTTGAGAAGGCAGCAATCTTTACTTACATTTGATGCAAGCACATACAGTTATGATTCTAATATTATATTTGCAGGCTCAATTAGCAAAACAAAAAAGGCTGCCTTCACAGTGGATTAGAATATTTTTTTAAGAAAACAAGAACAGGGGTTCCTAAGCAAGTAATCCTTGGATAAAATTCAGAGGGCCTATAAAATTGGATAATAAAATCTGTATATTATTATTTCACTAATTATAACTAAAATTAAGTATTTTCTTCAGTTATGAATTAAGGGCAATAATCCACGGAAGTATTAATAAAAACTGTGACCATGATGAACAGGAACTGTCGATTTTTTTATATCACTCTATACTTGCAGATAGCTTGAAATATTTTCATTTGCTACTTTGAAATTATAGTAGCTATTAGACTGGGCAGTAGACCTTTTATGTAAAACATTAATGAAGAAGCACATGTAACATACACCACAAATTTAGTTTTTTAAACATATTTTGATAACTATTGCAAATAATATATGTAAGTATATGTGTTTTCTTTTATTACTTTAAAAATATTTACCTGGAAGTGGTCTGTTGGTATTACAGTCTGCTAAGGGGTTGATAGAACCTGCATAAAAACGCCTAGTATAGAGGGAATAGGAAAGCAGGCTGTTTAGCTGTGCCTCTTGCCTGGACAAAAGGAATCTGCACACACCCCACCATAGGTCATCTAGCATGCATCCCCCTGCCCTTGCTCTCTCTTTGTATCTCTCCTTTGATTCTTCCAGGTGATGGTAGATAGCTAATTGAGGATCACTTTTAAGATCCTGGGTCCGTTTTTATCAGAGAAGCAAGAAACAGGAAATTAACACTGGTTTAAACAGAAATGAAAATGAATAGCTTGCATGACAAACCTAGAGGTACAGCAGCTTCAGAAGGGATCTGTGAAAGTGATTCCAGCCATCATGTGCAGATACTACAATGTCCAGGGGAAGCATAAAGAGAGTGTCTCCCTCCATGTTTACTACATAAAGCAAGAAAATATTTCCGAGAACTTCCCATGATGGTTTCCTTTGTGTCTCATTGGCCAAGACCAGATTGTATTCCTATTTCTGAACCGACCATTGACAAGGGGACTCTGAGCCTCATGATTGTCTTTTGAGGGTGGAGTGGATATTGTAGACTCAATCTCTGAGACCCGGAAGGTATTGTGCCAGAATGTGAGCCCTTCCAGGGGAAGCTTTATATCTTATTTATCTCTGTATCCAGCTGCCCACAGAGTGCCCAGCACATCTGAAGTGCCCAAATAATGTTTAATGTCATTAAACAGAGATTGCCAAAACAATAAAATGAAGTGGCTTTGTTTTCCCAGGAGTGTCCTCAGAGCCCTCCCAACTTATACCCTGCCCTCTTTCACTCTAAAAGAAGCATCAATCAAGATGTTTTGGTGATGTGTTTTAGTGGTTTGCCATAGGTACTTGTATGGAGTTTTTTGATAAGAATCCAGAAAAACAAAAAGAAAAATGTCTAATGTTTTAGCTCAAAATGCATCATCAAATCCACCAGGCTATTAATATGCAGCTAGCATGATAACCAGGCTTCACTATTAAGTATCATTATAATTTTTATTCATCCTAAGGTCATTGGTATCAATCTCTCAATAAATCAAGTCAAATTTAATATATATCAAAGAGCGTGATTAATAGTAAGGAGACACTATCAACTAATAAAGGCTCCAAATTTGGGTTTGAGAGAATCTGAGACTAAGAAAATCCAATGAGAGGAAAGTTATTTGAAAGATATTTTTAACCTGATGGAAAAAAGAAGTGAACTAAAATTATACCATCTATTATAATATTTCAAACTCAAACATTTGAATTCCTTTCGAAAGAAGGAAACTAAAAATGCAACAACCTCTGAAGAATGGAAGGCATGAGATCCTCTTATCCTTCCATGTCAATTAGTCTCCAGTCAAGCTTGAAGTGAAGACAGAATATAGAGCCATCAGGAGGTGCTGTGGTGGTATCAGGGAGGTGAAGGCAAAGGACTTTGATGTGAATAGTCAGGAACTCTCGAAGCAACATTGGCCATTTTCTAGAATAGATGCCCACAGCATGCAGAGAAATCATGGTAGCTGCACTGAAGGGGAAGGACTGAGCTCAGGCAAGACACAGCTGTTTGATGCTCTTCAACATGTGAGCTTTTCATGCTCCTTCATTTACATCCTCTTGTATGAGAACCGGGGACAAAAGCCACCCAGGGTTTCCTGATAAAATAATCAGGCCCCCAAAACCTATCTTCTTTGGTTGTGGCTACTTAAAACCATATATTTGTGATGGATCTACCTTGTACAGAGGATTGCTTTTAACGGGCAAAACAAACTCGTGAAGATAATATAGTAGCTTACACTTTTACTTATCTCAAGAGTAATATTTACGTTGAGCCACAGATGCCAATAGCTTCTTAATCCAATGATATACTTAATGATGGAACTGTCTAGAAAGCCGGAGGGAGTGCTATATTTGAGCAGAAAAGGATTCTTTACACCAGGGAACAGCAAACTAAAGTACATTCATCCAGGTGATTGCTCAGCATGCTCCTTTGGGAAGAAAAACATTTAAATTTATATTTTTATTTATGTTATCCTTTTAAGTTTGCTTGATGGTACATAATTTATTGTTTTAGTAGGACACATTTAAAATTTATAAATAAATAAATTTACATATATTGGGGTTGCATGTGCTATATTTTTTGTTTGTTTGTTTTCCTGATAATGATGTACATTGTTCCACTCAGACCTTGCCATCTTGATATGCTGCCTCCATTATCTAAGCCTGAAGAATATTCTCGCATTCTGATCCAACTGCTGTAGAAGGCGTGGGCCTGGCTGTTTCTGCTCCATTTCAATAAAAGTTTAAGGTATTGGGAACCTGGTTATAAGGGACGTTTTCTTTTTTACATAGAAAAAACACACGACTGATTGAGCTAGGATATCTCTGTTGTCCACGAGTTATCAGTCCAGTACTCTCGATCTGTATAGCCATTCTGCACCAAGTTACACGTTGAGCGATGGTGAAGTGCTTATGTTTCTAGATGCACTGCCTATGAGTGCTTGGTGTATTCCCTCTTTATGATGATGATCATTTTTTTCTACTCACTTAAAGCCAGCAGTTTGAAATGGTAATCTTTTTCTCCTGGTAAAGAATTTCTACCCTGTCTCAGTCTGCCTAGCGAATACAGTGAAAACCATTCAAAATATAACTTCAATATTATAAAAACACACAGTTAAAATTTTTTAGAAAAATCCCAGCATCGAATTGGAAAAGTCAACATGGAGATGAATGGAATCCGATTTCTAAAGGGCAGCAATGCATTCTGACAAGGCAAGAGGAAAGCTCACTGACTATCCAAAATAGAACCCATTAGAATGTTGGAATATTTCTCAAATCCAAGTCCTTATGCTGCCAGTGTTTTATAAAATATTTTCTATAGAATATATCAGGAGCTACTTGACCCTTTTTATTTTTTTTTTCAGTAGCTTTGTACGGATCAGAGGCCTAGGATAACTTTAAAAAGGGAAAGGACTCATCTGGTTCAGAAACTAACTGTCCAGCTGAACCGTGAGATGAGGACACGGGCACCTCTACCCTAGCTCCAAATCCACACTGTGAATGAGGCTTATAAAAAGATAGAGGGAAAATAAAATCCTCTTCTTTGTGCTTCTTTCAGTGAAAGAGAACGGAGTAAGTAGTGTCAGGAGAGAGGGGAGAAATCAGCCCATGATTTTCCCCTTTATTTAAAGATGATTATCTTGGGAGATCCCTTTGTATATGCTCCTTTTATGTTCTTATCATCAAGGGAATTCAGCTTGGGTTCCTGGCTATGCCCAGCTTCAAGAAATTATATATATATGTAGAAAATCCATAGATGTTACTAAAATTGGTATGGTCTGGTCCATGGGCTTGAGATGCAAATATGATCACAGCCCAGTTATTTTTTTCAATGATTAAAGTGCAGGCTGACTTTTTTGCACTGCTCACGCATTATTATTTTTTTTAAATGACCTAAATATACTTGCCCAAAGAAAAATGTGAGAACATCAACTTATTTAAATAGCATGGGCAGAATGCTGCTGATTGTTTTAGCTGGGTGATGACGGTTTCTTATACTATTTATGTACGTGTATGTTTTAAATTTCTCATAAGCGTACGTTTTTAAGAAGTAAATTCAGGGGCAATTCTGCAAGTCATTACACTCAATGAGCTGTGCCCCAGGAGAGGCATCTTCCCTCAGTGGGTTTCATTTCCTGTCTGCTTTCAGAGTGAAATCATCTTCCTGTGTGAAGAGCAAGTCCAGGATTCTCTGCAATGTGTTTTTCTTACAAAATGGATGCCAAATGAAAGGCAACTCATCTTCATCTGATGCTCAAGTGAAGACGCTCAACTTTGTTCTAGTGCTAGAGATAATGTCTGCACATGCTTAAGAGCTAGAGGGAAAAGGAACTTTAGTGTAGTAAATGAGAAAGGATTCCAAAGGTGGCATTCTCTAAAGAGATTTTCAAGGGAATTTCACTGTATGTAATTTTTGCCTTATATATTCACTTGAGACCCTAAATCCTTTTTGAAGCATCACCCGCCACCCATGCCAACTGTCCATGACATGCTTGGGGTCAGTTCTTCAGAATCCAAAGATATCAGGAATCTCATTAATCTCTAATATTAGTCTGGCCTCTTAATGCCCTGCAATGTCACTGTTGAAAACTTGCTCTGTACACTCCACAGCTATTGTTTCCAGGGTCTTGAGGGGTTTCTGGTCTCCTTATCTCCCATATAAATTCAATCCTTTCCTCCCAAGAAATTTCTTCACTCTAATCGAACAGTTTTAACCACTGAGCCTGCCTCCATTACTGATAGTTGGATCTAAGGAAGAGAAATGAAAGGGTGGGAGGCAACAGATCTGTGCTTTATCGTTTTCAGAGTCTGGAAACAATCCCCTGTTTCTTTCCTGGAGCAAGGCCTTAGGCCTGAGATAACTAACTAGACTCCAGGGTTCATTTGAATTAAGAGTAAACAAAATTATTCTTTAATCTTTTCAGTGAACCCAACCATTTCAAACCCAAATTGGCTGCAACTATTAAAAGAAGACAAAAGAAACAAGAGAATCAGAGAAGCAAAGACTTAGGGTCATCTAATGTGGGTCCCTAAGGATACAGCCTGAAGATGCCTGAGAGGCCTCTGGGAGGGACAGAGGCTTGTCTTGAAAACTCATGACCAAAATATTAATATCTGTGCATAAATAGTTTATCCTAATGAAGTTTAAGACATCATTTTATATTGCACTTAGGAGAGTCTAAGGAGTGAAAGAAGGGCAGACTTGAGTGGGGAATGGGATTGGACACATCTTTTTCAGCTGGTTTATTTCCATGGGTATCCTTCTCTTTCCTAAGTCATTTCTACCATTAAGATATCTGAGGCTGGTAGTTACTATGAATCTCTTTAGAACCATTTCCATATTGATGAAATTGTGTGCCTATGTGTTTCTGTCTGGACAGACCTATTGTTTTGTTTTTTTTAAGATTTTTTGTTTGATGTGGAACATTTTTAAAGTCTTTATTGAATTTGCTACAATATTGCTTCTGTTTTATGTTTTGGTGTTTTGGCCACGAGGCATATGAGATCTTAGCTCCCCAACCAGGGATCGAACCTGCACCCCCTGCATTGGAAAGCAAAGTTTTAACCACTGGACTGCCAGGGTTAAGACAGTCCTATTTTAAAATCTCAAAACCTCTGTCACTTACTATGTGTCATCTTAATTCATTACTTAATCCCTCTTTATTTTTAAAACAGAAGCTGAAGTATATACCTCAAAGTTTGCTGGGAGACTTAATCTGGAGAATATTTATAAAGCAATTTAATTCATGGTGAACACTCAGGAAATCGTCCCCATCCTACCTTTAACACTTTAATTCACAAGGCATCAGAATATACTCCATCCTTACCTCAATCCCTGCATTATTATTATTATATTTTGCAATGTAAATTTGAAAATTGAGTAGTCTTCTCTCAGTAAATATCTACTACAGGAAAAATGACTAAGAGAAACCTACAGGGGCCTTAAAAAAATAAAGCTATGGAGATAAAAGAAACATGGGCTTAGGACTTCCCTGGTGGTGCAGTGGTTGAGAGTCCTTCTGCCGATGCAGGGGACACGGGTTCGTGCCCCGGTCTGGGAGGATCCCACATGCCGCGGAGTGGCTGGGCCCATGAGCCATGGCCGCTGAGCCTGCGTGTCCGGAGCCTGTGTTCCGCAATGGGAGAGGCCACAACAGTGAGAGACCCGCGTACCGCAAAAAAAAAAAAAAAAAAAAAGATACATGGGCTTTATTTCTCTGGATCTAAAACAGCCAGGTAGCTGGATTAATTTAGCTAAGTATTAAGTCAATAAAAAAAACCATTAGGTAAGCAATTTGTTGAATGGTTCGTTGTGGTGATATCATCAAAAGAATTCCAAGCAGAAGGTTTTTTGGTGAACATCACCTTTGTCTTTCCTGCTTCTCCTTTCTATACTGTTCGTTCTATTGTGTTTTGAGGGGAAGTTAGAAAATTGTAAAATAATATAAGCTCATTGTTAAACAAATAAGCAAAAGAAAAATATTTAAATTCAAAAATGAAATTTCCATCTTACTCAAGCATATCCTTTGGAAAGAGTCATGATAATATTTTGGTACATATCTTACAATTCTTTGTATATATTGTTCTTTACTTTTTAACTCAGCAACATGTTTTGTTCATCTTTCCAAGTTAGTGTGTAAAGAACTACTTCACTCATTTTTACTGCAACTAGGATTACATTTAAAAATATACCCTGACACATTTAACTGACCTCCTGATCGATGGACATTTTCTTACTTTTCTTTGATGAAGCTCTACTGAGTCATTCATTTCATGGGTTTCTGTGTCAGAGGAAAAGTAGGAATATCCCTGCCAAGCATATGTCTTTGGGTCCCTGAAAACTAGGAGGCTCCAGTGACACATGCAACCACTTAGAAAGGCAAAAAGTCTCACTGGGTAATGTGAATTTAGCCAAGCTACATTTTTGTGGGCTAACCAGCATTTCCGTGTGCTTGATAATTTTTGGAAACACCTCAAAATTCTGTTAAATTTCTATATATTATCTTTAGCTTTCGAAATGTTGTTGTTTGTGATCTGGCTCCTGTCCAGCCTCAGTTCTTACTCCTTCCTCACATGCTCTCCAAGCTCAGTCATCCAACTGCTGGCTGCCATGCACAGAGGACAGACTTCATCCCACCCTACCTCTATGAATGGTGTGCTCTATGCCACAGATCCCCCCTTCCCTAGCCTCTTTATTGAAATATTCCACATTCAAAGCCCTTGACTATTGTTTCCTCTGTAAATCTCTCCCTCTCCTCCTCTCGTACCACCTCACGAAACACTCTATTATTTTCTTCTCGCCACTTCCATTGCACAATGTCTAGTTTTCAGATAAAATACTTTTTGTATCCTATTGTAATAATGTGTTTCAGTCTGGCTTCTTTTCTGCAGAATAGGATTCTTGAGGGCGGGGACCACTTTGCCAGTGTTTAGCCCAGAAGAGGAACTGCCTAGATATCAGGTGACTTGACTCAAAAGGGAAGCCACCTCGAGATCCTCTTCTCATCCTGCGTAAGCTCCAGAGGAGAGAAACTGACATGGTACTACTATGGTCTGGAAGTGCATGTGGACATTTTTATATGATCGTTATTTCAAAAGTTGCCTTTTCTGCTCAAGCTGAGAATTATGTCATCCATCCTTTACTGTACACATTTCCCACTGCTAAGTAATGCTCAACAATGTACTGTAGCATCCAGTACAATCACAAGTTCCATATGGCTCCTCACACATTTACTTTTATGTGCATTGGCAATTTAGAATGGCACTGTTCATTATGTTTGAGATGTCAGCCCAGCTGGAGCCTATCCAAGGATGTGTACTTAGACTGTCAGAAAGTGAAAGGCTGACATTGGGCATGACTCATTACCGTGCAATAGATGTAAGAGAGCATTTCAGGGGAAAATCAGCTTTAATCAGTGTCAGTAGATGTCATGTGATTTTTTTCCCAGCACTGATAACGATGCATCAATTCAGAAATGACAGCTGCTGGACACCACATGTTGTGTCCTTTATGCTTCTTCGTATCACCAAGCTTCAAACTCTGGTCACTGGTCTAATTTGCTTCTGGTTTTGGAGGACCAACAGTAATACCAATTAAGACCAAAAAAATAAGGATCCTTTCTACAGAAATTAGGTATGTAATCACAGTGATTATCATAACTGTAACTGTATACAGGGAAGGCTCTTGGCTTACCTGAAGATTACATGGAAAAAGTAAGGTATCCCCATTTCTGGAGATATTCCCAAGGGTAACACCTTATGTGCTCTCTAATAGCTTATCTTCTTTAAGTTTTGTACAAGCCCTGTGACGTAGATCGATATTATCATCTCTATTTAGCAGCTGAGACATCTGAGGTTCAGTAAAGTTAATAATTAAGTGGTGTGTCCCACTAAAAATCAGTGGTTCAGGAGGACCCAAACCAAGGTGTTCTGCTTCCATGGATTTTCAGATGAATATTCATGACGGAAAAATTCTAGATCAAATAATTCAAGAAACCAAACTACAGATAGTCCAAAAGAGCTCTAGATAAGAGCAGTGATCAAAGTAAAGAAGCTAAAAGAAGACAACTTTTCCCAAGTTTCTCATTTTCCCAACAATGGCCCTATATTTCTGGCATCTTAAAATAAGCCCAATAAGTAGAAGCTATCTCTACCTTCCCACAAGTTGCACAGAAGCACCTTGACAAAGTATCAAGAGCTATACATTTTTCCAATTTGTTACTTCTATAGAAATACTGTCTGTTCAATTCTTAACAGATTAGTTCTACTGGTAGTTCCCCAGAAGAAAAGGACTCTGGATGTATCTTTTTATAATATGGCTACGCAAATAGATAAGCCTTTTTTTCTGATGGTGCTATAAAATGTGAAAAAAGCTATTTTCTCCTCAAGGGATAGACCCTCTGAGGATGCCACTAGGTAGACAAAAACCTAAGGAATTTTGATACATGCTCCCATATCCTTGCCCCTAGGATACTTAGTATGAAATCCTTTTTCTTCCCTTCTCTATTACTTTCTTTCTCTTGCCATGCCTTAATAACTCTGAGAATGAGAGATCTGAAAGCCATGGCTGTTCCAATTTATTGGACTTTTTAAAGACAGCTTCATGGGATCCCCAGTGAACTTCAACGGTGTGGGTGATGGATTCTAGGATCTATCAGACTAGTAGAGCTTCTTGCTTTCTAGAGTCATTTTTGAAATACAATAAATAATTCCTGAGCACTTTGGAATAAAATTGATTCTCACTAGGAGACAGAATAGGTAAAAACCTACTCAGTAAATCACAAAAACACAGCACACATTTTTGTTTGTTTGTATTAAAATAGGACCAGGAGTCAAGCACGTCAAGATAAAGTTATACATACAGTTGCTTCCCTTCAGGATATTCATTTTGCCAAACTGAATATCCTTGTCTTTAGAACAATATGGAAAATTATCCATTGGATGATAATATAGTTAGTGTATGCATAGCCTGTTAAATTATTTTGCCAAATATTTTGATTATAATGTTAGAAGAAAGCTTTGTGTGTGCTGTTGTATCTCAGGGAAGTATTAGAATATCCCTGGTTTTTGTTTTGTTTTGTTTTTTTAAACCATTTGTTTCTGACAATAACAAATACCTCTGGGGTGATTAAATTTTCAGGAAGTCATTTTCATGAGCCTGATAATTATTAACAAATTATTTTGAAGTAATACCTTAAATTGGTAAAAATTGACTAATTAATGGTAATAGGTTAATAATTATAAGAGGGAGTTTCTTTTGAGGAAATGAAATAATTGCTAGGTGCTGGGTAGATGGCTGGTATATTCCTCAGTTGATGATTTTAAAATATTTAAAGTGTTTTAATTAGTTGTTAGTGTTTAAAATATTAAAAATAATTTGGGGCTTCCCTGGTGGCGCAGTGGTTGAGAGTCCACCTGCCGATGCAGGGGACATGGGTTCGTGCCCCGGTCCGGGAAGATCCCACATGCCGCGGAGCGGCTGGGCCTTTGAGCCATGGCCGCTGAGCCTGCGCTTCCTGAGCCTGTTGCTACGCAACGGGAGAGGCCACAACAGTGAGAGGCCTGCGTACCCCCGCCCCCCCCCCCAAAAAAAAGCAAACTGATAAAACTTGCGGCTGAAGTAAGACATCAAACCTTGAGCTTTGCCCTCCAGAGAACAGGGAAACAGCTGACCAGTGAGAAGGCACGGTATGGTCGCATGACTAATTTTATCCAACGGGATGTAAGCAGAAGTAATGAGTTTCACGTCTAAGACAAAGGGGTTAAGAAGTGCATGTTCTTTCCTATGTTTTCTTTCTCCTTTCACCAGTCTGATGTAAATGAGCATGAAGACCTTAGAAGCCATATTATTATGATGAGTGGAACTATGAACGCCACCTGGGTCCATGAATCATTAGGTAAAAATCTGCCCATTGACTCAGAACTGTTATCAGACTGTTACGTGAGTGATAAATTTTCATTATGTTAAGACACTGTAATTTTGTTTTGTTATGCTTTGCTTTCATCAGAGCTGGTGTTACTCTAGGTAAAAAGGTTAAAGCTCTGTAAAAGTCACTGTTTTGCCCATTAAAATGGGGCATCTTGAGTTCTAGACTTAGTGGTCTGTATGTGACAGGCTCTGGCTGGTGGTAATTCTCTCACCTACTAGAAAATGGATGACCCAGTGTCTGGAAGGTAAAGAGTGCCAGGACTACTATCCTCCATTCTTTTTGTTTTTCCATATTATTATTATTATTTTACTAGCTGCATGGATATTAGGAGAGTGAAAACATTTCATGTTTTCTGTTGGGCTAAAAACAGAAAGTTTTAAGAGTCTGGGACCTAGAGATGGCAAGTTCTGGAAATATAGTTTATAAGTGTTAGAATGTCAATTTGTCCTACGTGAATTATTTTCTTACCATAATATGGCATGCAAGAGCCAGTCCAGGTATATACTGAATATTTCATTAATAATGTGGATGTTGACATAGGGTGTGTTTTTCAAATTTGTGATAGAGACAAAGATGAATGGGAAAGCTAATAAAGTAGGTGAGAGAATCTGTCATTTGCTTTCATGCTTCCAAGCTGTTGTCTGAGTCTTTCATTTGGCCTGAAATCCCTTTATTCTTTTTCATCTAGCTAACTCATATACATCTTTCAAAAATTCACCAACTGTCACCTCCTACAGGAAGCCTTCTGTCCTCCCACCAACAGCTGATTTAGATGGCTTTTATCTATATTTTCTCAATGCCTTGCCCTCAAATATAGTCTAGAAGTCATTGATTTTACTTATTTATTTATTTTGTCAAGTTGTCTATAATTTTTCTCGTGGTACACATTTTATCTTATTTCACTCTCTATCTTCAAAGTCTAGCATGGAGCCTAGCAGTTTATTTTATATCCTGTCATGTTCTAAGACTAATTGGAATTGAATGAATGAAAGACCAAATCAGGACTTTAAAAAAATCAATAATCTCAAATGATAAGCTCAAACAATGGAGACAACATAAAAGTGTTATTAAAAAAAACAAAGTTTTTTTTTTCTTAAATAAATAGAAACAAAAAACAAACAAAAACACTCTGTATTGAAAATAAAGATCACAGAATTTATGGCTTCACAAAATTAAAGTAAAAGGTATCTGCAGTTTTAGAGAACCAGAGGCTCAGAAAAAGTCGAAGAGAGTTACATAAATACAAGCAGAGGATCTTGCTCAGTTTAGGGAAGAGTGCCATATGTTCTCTAGGATGAAGGTACGTCTGTGGTATTCTTTACAATGACAGGTGCCATTACTCAGGAGAAACCAGAGGATGCCCAAAAGACAATGACTAGAACAGTGACAAGGACAGATCTAGGATTCTTTAAAGGAAGACATTTCAAGTATCTGGGTGCTCTCATGTATAAAAAGGAGTTGAATTACTTTGTTAGATGCTAAAGGTACAAAATGGGACAAATACATAAAAGTTGCAGGAGATAAGTTGTGCAAGTTTGGAGAAAAATATTCTAATAATCAAGGCTTTTCAAAAATATCTAGGGCCATTTTGGACAAATTGTGAGGTTTGAGCAAAGGCTGAATGCCTTTTCATCATAGCTGTGATACAAGAGATTCCTGCATTAGGAGGAAGGTATCAGATACATTTCATTGTCCTTTACAAACTGAATATTCTACATTGGCTACCATGAATCAGACCAATCAGATCTTATTCCAGTATGTGCATAAAACTGTTCCTTTTTTCCTGCTCTCTTTACATTTTCTCCTTCCTTCTTTTCCACTTTTGCTCCCTTAGTCTCCCTTCCATCTTTTCTTTTTTCTTACTTCTCACTAATACTTAATGAGCAACTACTCTCCGTCAGGCAATGTGGTAAGAACTGTGAATTCAACAATGAGCAAGTTAGACAAGGTTACTGCTCTTACAGAGTTCACAGTCTACTGAAAGGTATAAATAGGTAAATAAGTAAATATTTAATAAATACACAATAAGTATTGTAAAGGCTATGACAGGGGATTTGGAGAGTTTGCTAGGAGCACTTAGGAGTGGTTACTAACCAAGGCATAGAGTATCCAGGAAGTGACATTGAACTTGTATGCCTCTTCGAGGCAAGTTTAGCTCTGCTGGTAGCATTGACATGCAGACCCTGTGTAAGCTGCATTCACCTGGTTCTTTGTACTGACTTTTTTCCACGATGCTCCAAGCATTTTCCAAATTAATTTCTTTAATCATCAAATATCCCTGTGAGGGCAATACACATCATATCCTTTTACCTCCATCTGATAATCTCCAGTGCAGGTGTTCTGTACTGGGCAAGTAGGTGTGAGGGGGAGAAGGAAAGAGAGAGAGACAAAGACAATGAGGGAGGGAGAAAGAGAGGAGAATTATCTAAGTCTCTCAGGAGACATTGTCTCTTGTGAAGAGGCAGATTTTAATTTCAGGTCTGGATGTAAGCTAGCCTTGAATATGTAATGGCTAACATGATTGCCTACCGAGCTACCGTCAATCCAGACTTGAAACTCATTACTGTAATTTGCTTTGGGATACCTTGAGCATGAAAAATGCAATAAAAAACAAAATCTATTTTACAAAGAAGGTGATAAAACTGTAAGGACAAATTTTAGAGCTCTCCTTACAGAAGTGAGGAGCTAAAGAGAATACAAGTGACCCTGACTCTTCCCAAGGGGAGCAGTGGTAGCTGTTGACAGAAGAGGAAAAACAAGATTAGTTTACTTTCTTCCTCAGAAACAACAAGGAACTAATTAACTGAGCTGCTCTCAATACACTGACCTTTATTATGTGTTGTCTATTAAGATGTTTCTACCAGAAGCCAGTGGTGACACATGATAATTGCATCCTATTTGTGTTGACTATCATGCCCTCTGTAATGATCATTTGTTTCTACAAAATTGCCACATGTCAACACTTCAACCAAAGAGTCCAGTTAAGCCACGTGTGACCTCAATAGGCATAATCTGGGTTAGTTTTCATTCTTTGTCAGTCTGTCAAGTAAAGGCAAGGAATCTGGCTAGCACAACTGAAAATGACATTAATGTAGTACTGAAAATGTATTACAGATGTTTTGCTCCTGCCACCCCCCCAGAGATTAACCTTTCTTACGTTGCTATGAAAGACCTTATTCTAGCTAAATGGCAGTACCACCTCACTGCAAAAAGACTGACTGAAATAATTTTCTTGAAGGTATTGATTTTAATTGGTCATGAGAGACAGATACTGTGTTTTCTGAGAAGAAAGTCTTTACTAGGAGCCACAATTGGCCAAGGATCATTTCAAATCAAAATGCATAATGCCACCTAAGAGCACAATGTTTGGTATAATGGAGAAAGCAGTAGATAAGGATTCAAGGGTACTGGATTCCAGTTCCGACTCTGACATCAACTAGCTGAGAAATCTTGAGCAAGTCAGTCTCTTTGATATGGTTCCTCATCTATAAAATGCAGATAATCTTTTGTAGACTTCACATTTCCTTTATCTCATACCCTTTTAGCCCTGTGGACTTTATGACACTTATCCTAGTTGTATTTATAGTATTATCATGTGATTCTTTGAATAATGACTTTCCCCCCATCGATGGGTCCAGGAAAGCAGGGCTCATGTCTAATTTTGTTCAATATTTTATCTCAAGCTTTTAGCACAAGCTCTGGCACAGAGTAGGTACTCAATGAATAGTTCTTGAATAAATAAATAGATAGACAACATTGAGAGAGGATTCTACTATTTTATGAGTCTTAGAAATGGTATTGCCTCAAGAAGACTTACCTAACAGCCCAATCTACATTATGACTTCTCTGAATTCCCCATGTGACTTATCTATGTCTTTCTTAAAGGATTTATACCATTTTATCTTGCATTATAATTATTTAGGTTTCTGAAAGATGCACTCAATAACTGTACATTGCCTTATACACAACAGGAACTCAATAAATGTGTGTTGAATGCGAGATAATGTCTGTGCCTTATTTATACTTATATAGATACTCAAGAGTTGCTCAATAATGTTTATTAAATTAAAGATGGTGATATTTCACTGGTTTGTCAAGAATATTTATGTTTTGAGTGACAGAAAGATCAACTCAAGTAGCCTTAATCAAAAAAGCCATAATTTATGACTCATATAACTGAAAAGACCAGGGTTAGTCTTCAAAAGAGTTAATCCTACCACTGAAGTCTCAACTTTCTATCTCTTCTCTCTGCCTTCCATAATTTCTGCCCCCTTCCTAAGAATGGCTGCTCTTAAGATAGCTGCTAGCTTCTTAGAACTATATTTATTTTTTTTAATGGTGTTCACTATGTGCAGGCACTGTTTTCAGTGCTTCAGGAGTATTAGCTCATGTAACCCTCAAAAATAACTCTATAGATAGGAATGATTAATATTCCCATTTCACATATGAGAACACTGATGGACAGAAAGATTAAATAACTTCCCCAAGGTCATATAAGTGGAGTAGCTATGATTTAAATCCATAAGATTTGTCTCCAGATTATCTGCTCCAAACCACTATATTTTTTTTATTCAGTACAACAGAAAGAAAGCATTAGAAAGAAAGCATAAGACCCAAGAAAATATCTCTTTGCATCTTATTGGCCTGATTGGGTTAAGCTCTCATTCCAGTCACACCTTGTAGCCGGTGGTAGGGACATGACAATTAGCTTAAATCTATTAGGACCGATTTCTGGAGGTAAGTGGCCTGAAAACACAGTATGACGGGAATAGGGCAGAGTAGATTTCCACGTGAGCTCACTGATACTGTTACCGTGCGTATGAGTGAGGATATGTTGGGTGGAAAAAAAGACCAAATGTCCATTGTGACTAGTAAATCCCAAAAGACATTTTAAGAAGAGTTATATTTCAAAATTTCTGTCTTTAAAGAATAAATAGAATTCTAGACAAGTCCATTGAAAAATAAGGATTTTAGTTTGTATATAATAGCTGTTGTGGAACAATTTTCTAACCCTGATCAGAGGAAGTCCATCGGCAGGCTGGCAAAATATAATTGATTACACTGGCTAGGTGGACCAAGAGAGTTATTTGATTACACTTAAAATTAGAATTGTTCTATAACTTTTATAATTGAGCTTGTAGAAAGAGCTGATGCCTAGTTTAAGAAAATTCAAAGGGTATGTTTGCTGAGCTTTGGTCTGCAATGATGTAATGACTAAATATTCAAATAAAACCAGCTACTGAGGCTCTTTACTGGGGCTAATGGCGGATTCCAGGATGGCTTATGCCAAGGAGTACTTCCCAGAACTTCTACTGCCAGAGCCCTTGTCCTCGCAGTGAGCCACAGCTGTCCCCAGCTCTGCAGGAGACCTTCCAACACTAACAGCCGTGTGGCTGACAGGGTCATGGTGCGATGGCCAGGTGTCAGGCCAGAGCCTTGGAGGTGGGAGAGCCAAGTTGAGGACATTGGCCCACATAATATCCATCAGCCAGAGCTCTCCCAGAGAAGTCCATCGTAATGCTAAGACCCAGCTCCACTCAACGACCAGCAAGCTCCAGTGCTGGACACCCCATGCCAAACAACTAGCAAGACAGGAACACAACCCCATCCATTAGCAGAGAGGCTGCCTAAAATCATAATAAGTTCACAGACACCCCAAAACACACCACCAGACACGTTATTGCCCACCAAAAAGACAAGATCTAGCCTCATCCACCAGAACACAGGCACGAGTCCCCTCCACCAGGAAGCCTACAAAACCCACTGAACAAACCTTACCCACTGGGGGCAGACACCAAAAACAATGGGAACTATGAACCTGCAGCTGGTGAAAAGGAGACCCCAAACACAGTAAGTTAAGCAAAATGAGAAGACAGAGAAATACATAGCAGATGAAGGAGCAAGGTAAAAACCCACCAGATCAAACAAATGAAGAGGAAATAGGCACTCTACCTGAAAAAGAATTCAGACTAATAATAGGAAAGATGATCCAAAATCTTGGAAATAGAATGGAGACAATACAAGAAACGTTTAACAAGGACCTAGGAGAACTAAAGAGCAAACAAACAATGATGAAAAACACAATAAATGAAATTTAAAATTCTCTAGAAGGAATCAATAGCAGAATAACTGAGGCAGAAGAATGGATAAGTGACCTGGAAGTAAAATAGTGGAAATAACTACTGCAGAGCAGAATAAGAAAAAAAGATGAAAAGAATTGAGGACAGTCTCAGAGACCTCTGGGACAACATGAAACACACCAACATTCGAATTATAGGGGTCCCAGAAGAAGAAGAGAAAGAGACTGAGAAAGTATTTGAAGAGATTATAGTTGAAAACTTCCCTAATATGGGAAAGGAAATAGTCAGTCAAGTCCAGGAAGTGCAGAGAGACCCATAAAGGATAAATCCAACGAGAAACATGCTAAGACACATATCAATCAAATGATAAAAATTAAATACAAAGAAAAAATATTAAAAGTAGCAAGGGAAAAGCAACAAATAACATACAATGGAATCCCCAAAAGGTTAACAGCTGATCTTTCAGCAGAAACTCTGCAAGCCAGAAGGGTGTGGCAGGACATATTTAAAGTGATGAAAGGAAAAACCTACAACCAAGATTACTCTACCCATCGAGGATCTCATTCAGAATCGACGGAAGAATTAAAACCTTTACACACAAGCAAAAGCTAAGAGAATTCAGCACCAACAAACCAACTTTACAATAAATGCTGAAGGAACTTCTCTAGGCAGGAAACACATGAGAAGGAAAAGACCTACAAACACAAACCCCAAAGCAATTAAGAAAACGGTAATAGGAACATACGTATAAATAATTACCTTAGGGCTTCCCTGGTGGTGCAGTGGTTGAAAGTCCGCCTGCCGATGCAGGAGACACGGGTTCGTGCCCCGGTCCGGGAAGATCCCACATGCTGCAGAGCGGCTAGGCCCGTGAGCCATGGCCGCTGAGCCTGCGTGTCCGGAGCCTGTGCTCTGCAATGGGAGAGGCCACAACAGTGAGAGGCCTGTGTAAAAAAAAAAAAAAATTACCTTAAATATAAATGGATTAAATGCTCCAACGAAAAGACACAGACTGGTTGATTGGATACAAAAACAAGATCTGTATATATGCTGTCTACAAGAGACCCACTTCTGACCTAGGAACACATACAAAATGTAAGTCAGGGGATGGAAAAAGATATTCCATGCAAATGGAAATCAAGAGAAAGCTGGAGTAGCAATTCTCATATCAGACAAAATAGACTTTAAAATAAAGACTATTATAAGAGAAAAAGTACACTACATAATGATCAAGGTATCAATCCAAGAAGAAGATATAAAAATTGTAAATATTTATGCACCCAACATAGGAGCAACTCAATACATAAGGCAAATGCTAACAGGCATAAAAGGGGAAATCGACAGTAACACAATAATAGTAGGGGACTTTAACACCCACTTTCATCAATGGACAGATCATCCAAAAAGAAAATAAATAAGAAAATACAACCTTTAAATGACGCATCAAACAAGATGGACTTAATTGATATTTATAGGACATTCCATCCAAAAACAACAGAATACACTTTCTTCTCAAGTGCTCCTGGAACATTCTCCAGGATAGATCATATCTTGGGTTACAAATCAAGCCATGGTAAATGTAAGAAAACTGAAATCGTATCAAGTACCTTTTCCAACCACAACGCTATGAGACTAGATATCAACTACAGGAAAAAAACTGTAGAAAATACAAACACATGGAGGCTAAACAATACACTACTAAACAACCAAGAGGTCACTGAAGAAATCAAATAGGAAATAAATACTTAGAAACAAATGACAATGAAAACCTGACAACCCAAAACCTATGGGATGCAGCAAAACGCTTCTAAGAGGGAAGTTTATAGCAATACAATCCTACCTCAAGAGATGAGAAAAATCTCAAATAAACAACCTAAACTTACACCTAAAGCAATTAGAGAAAGAACAAAAAAACCCCAATGTTAACAGAAAGACAGAAATCATAAAGATCAGAGCAGAAATAAATGAAATAGAAACAAAGAAAACAATAGCAAGATCAATAAAACTAGAAGCTGATTCTTTGAGAAGATAAACAAAATTGATAACCATTAGCCAGATTCATCAAGAAAAAAAGGGAAAAGACTCAAATCAACAGAATCAGAAATGAACAAGGAGAAGTAACAACGGACACTGCAGAAATACAAAGGATCATGAGAGATTACTACAAGCAACTATATGCCAATAAAATGGACAACCTGGAAGAAATGGACAAATTCTCAGAAAAGCACAACTTTCTGAGACTGAACCAGGAAGAAATACAAAATATAAACAGACCAATCACAAGCACTGAAGTTGAAACTGTGATTAAAAATTTCCAACAAACAAAAGCCCAGGACCAGATGGCTTCACAGGCAAATGCCATCAAACATTTAGAGAAGATCTTACACCTGTCCTTCTCAAACTCTTCCAAAATATAGCAGAGGGAGGAACACGCCCAAACTCATTCTACAAGGCCACCATCACACTGATACCAAAACCAGACAAAGATGTCACAAAAAAAGAAAACTACAGGCCAATAACACTGATGAAGATAGATGCGAAAATCCTCAACAAAATACTAGCAAACAGAATCCAAGAGTACATTAAAAGGATCATACACCATGATCAAGTGGGGTTTATCCCAGGAATGCAAGGATTCTTCTATATACACAAATCAGTCAATGTGATATAGCATATAAACAAACTGAAGGATACAAATCATATGATCATCTCAATAGATGCAGAAAAAGCTTTCAACAAAATTCAACACCCATTTATGATAAAAACTCTCCAGAAAGTAGGCATAGAAGGAACTTACCTCAACATAATAAAGGACATATGTGACAAACCCACAGCCAACATCGTTCTCAATGGTGAAAAACTGAAACCATTTTCACTAAGATCAGGAACAAGACAAGGTTGCCCACACTCACCACTATTATTCAACATAGTTTTGGAAGTTTTGGCCACAGCAATCAGAGATGAAAAAGAAATAAAAGGAATCCATATCGGAAAAAACAAAGTAAAAATATTACTGTTTGCAGATGACATGATACTATACATAGAGAATCCTAAAGATGCTACCAGAAAACTACTAGAGCTAATCAATGAATTTGGTAAAGTAGCAGGATACAAAATTGATGCACAGAAGTCTCTTGCATTCCTATACACTAATGATGAAAAATCTGAAAGAGAAATTAAGGAAACACTCCCATTTACCACTGCAACAAAAAGAATAAAACACCTAGGAATAAACCTACAAGGAGACAAAAGACCTGTATGCAGAAAACTATAAGACACTGATGAAAGAATTTAAAGATGATACAAACAGATGGAGAGGTATACCACATTCTTGGAGTGGAAGAATCAACATTGTGAAAATGACTTTTCTACTCAAAGGTTCAGTGCAATGCCTATCAAACTACCAATGGCATTTTTCACAGAAGTAGAACAAAAAATTTCACAATTTGTATGGAAATACAAAAGACCCTGAATAGCCAAAGCAATCTTGAAAAAGAAAAATGGAGCCGGAGGAATAAGGCTCCCTGACTTCAAACTATACCAGAAAGCTACAGTAATCAAGACAGTATGGTACTGACCTAAAAACAGTAATATAGATCAATGGAACAGGATAGAAAGCCCAGAGATAAGCCCACACACATATGGTCACCTTATCTTTGATAAAGGAGGAAAGAATATACAATGGAAAAAAGACGGCCTCTTCAATAAGTGGTGCTGGGAAAACTGGAGAGCTACATATAAAAGAATAAAATTAGAACACTCCCAAACACCATACACAAAAATAAATTCAAAATGGATTAAAGACCTAAATGTAAGGCCAGACACTATAAAACGCTTAGAGGAAAACACAGGCAGAATACTCTATGACATAAATCACAGGAAGATCGTTTTGTTTTGTTTTGTTTTTTGTTTTGTGGTACGCAGGCCTCTTACTGTTGTGGCCTCTCCTGTTGCGGAGCACAGGCTCTGGATGCGCAGGCTCAGTGGCCATGGCTCACGGGCCTAGCTGCTCCGCGGCAGGTGGGATCTTCCCTGACCGGGGCACGAACCCGTGTCCCCTGCATTGGCAGGCGGACTCTCAACCACTGCACCACCAGGGAAGCCCAGGAAGATCCTTTTTGACCCATCTCCTAGAGAAATGGAAATAAAAAGAAAAATAAACAAATGGGACCTAATGAAACTTAAAAGCTTTTGCACAGCAAAGGAAACTATAAACAAGACAAAAAGACAACCCTCAGAATGGGAGAAAATATTTGCAAATGAAGCAACTGACAAAGGATTAATCTCCAAAATATACAAATAGCTCATGCAGCTCAATATGAAAACAACAAACAACCCAGTCCAAAAACGGGCAGAAGACCTAAATAGACATTTGTCCAACGAAGACATACAGATGGCCAAGAAGCATATGAAAATCTGCTCAACATCACTAATGTTTAGAGAAATGCAAATCAAAACTACAATGAGGTATCACCTCACACCGGTCAGAATGGCCATCATCAAAAAATCTACAAACAATAAATGCTGGAGAGGATGTGGAGAAAAGGGAACCCTCTTGCATTGTTGGTGGGAATGTAAATTGATATAGCCACTATGGAGAGCAGTATGGAGGTTCCTTTAAAAACTAAAAATAGAACTACCATATGACCCAGCAATCCCACTACTGGGCATATACCCTGAGAAAACCATAATTCAAGAAGAGTCATGTACCACAATGTTCACTGCAGCTCAGCACTATTTACAATAGCCAGGACATGGAAGGAACCTAAGTGTCCACTGACAGATGAATGGATAAAGAAGATGTGGCACATATATACAATGGAATATTACTGAGCCATAAAAAGAAATGAAATTGAATTATTTGTAGTGAGGTGGATGGACCTAGAGTCTGTCATACAGAGTGAAGTAAGTCAGAAAGAGAAAAACAATACCGTATGCTAACACATATATATGGAATCTAAAAAAAAAAAATGTTTCTGAAGAACCTAGGGTCAGGACAGGAATAAAGACGCAGAAGTAGAGAATGGACTTGACACAGGGAAGGGGAATGGTAAGCTGGGAAAAAGTGAGAGAGTGGCATGGACATATATACACTACCAAACGTAAAATAGCTAGTGTGAAGTAGCCACATAGCACAGGGAGATCAGCTCAGTGCTTTATGACCACCTAGAGGGGTGGGATAGGGAGGGTAGGAGGGAGGGAGACGCAAGAGGGAAGAGATGTGGGAACATATGTATATATGTATAACTGATTCACTTTGTTATAAAGCAGAAACTAACACAACAATGTAAAGCAATTATACTCCAATAAAGATGTTAAGAAAAAAAAAAAAAACCCAGCTAGTACCTAGTTGTAGGAAAACTGAAGAGCAGCATATCATTGAGGACTTAAATCAGCATAAATCAGCACTTAAAAAAAGAAAAAAGAAGATCATCTCCCAATCAGTTTATGGACTTATACCTCCAAACTGGCTCCTCTCCACACAATCTAGAATGCATTTGAACTTCCATTTGCTTAACTGAAAAGATAAGAGATCTGGATTAGAAAACAGCTGACCTGAGCTGAAACCCAGATGCTTGCAACTCAGCTGAAATTTCTGGGATAAATAAATTATGAACAAAAACAGCATTTTAGAAACTCTGGTGTCAGTGAGCTAATGGGCAGCTCCAGATGAAGACTGTAGAAAAAAAACATTGTCATTTGAGGATGGTAATAGAAGTAATTATCTGTGTGCCCAGAGGGGGGAAAAAAAACACAAAACACTAAAAGGCCATGATGAATCCATAGAATCAGTCAACAAAAGAAATTTTCTAGAATTATTTGACCTAATTACAACTGAGGATTTGTCGGCTGTTTTTGTAAATGTCTTAAGGATGTAACACTCACCACAAAATGAGTTATATCATTAATAGGTCATGCAAATGTAAAACTCAGAGCCACAAAGAGCCTATGGACTATGGACAAAGAACAAATGAAGCAGTGGGAATGAAATAAGCAAATTAGCCACACAGAATTAAGACACACTGAAGAGAGAAGGAAAGAATCTGAGGCTCTGACTGTGCAAAAGTATAAATGTAATACAATAAATGCAGAACCAAAGATGCGTATTCAGTGAAAGGACATTCTAACTCTAAATTCAGTTTAGATTATCAGCTTCAGCATGCAATTATCTCTGATTTATTTAACATCTCTACAGACACACAGAAAAAGAGAATAAAACTATTGCTGAAGTGTAATTAGCAAGAGATATTATTCCTGACCCCAATGGATTATTTTAACTTAATCAACAATGATTTAAGAGCCTAAATATTTGAGAGTATATAACTATATTTAAGACATGACTTGTCGCAGGGACAATCATTCCAAAAACATGTTTAACCACGTGCGAATCAGAATCTTCCTGTGGTGAATGCACCTTTCCGGGAAGTCCCGTAACCTGAAAACCCCCGAAGCACCTGTTTTCCCTGCCTCTGTTCTTGGATTGCTGAATGTTGCCTGAGAAAATCATATTACCATGTAAGTTGGTTCCCTAACAAATTTGTAATTTCAAAACTCAACTTTTTCTTTAAAGCTGCTTAAGAATTGCTTACATATCTCTCTTTTGCTCTCTTATGCAACCCCCTAGTCTTTTACCGCTCCAAATTTTACTATCCTCCTTCAGGTCTGTTCCATTTATCATTTTCTATGTTCTTCCCCATTCCTCACGATAATTTAGCTTCCTACTTCCTAGCCATAAATTGCCGTAATACTCCCTCGTCTACCTCTTATCTATACCTACATTTTTGCCTGTTGTTTGTCTTCCGTCCTGTCTTAGAAGGGGAAAGGGAGTGGTGGAAATCCCTTCTGCTCTCCAAGTTTTATTCTTCAGTTATGCTTTGGAATATATTCTCTCTTATCTCCATCAAACATTATTTGACCAACTATTCTTTATTTATTTTTTCTTTCTCTCTCTGTCACCTCCTTCTTCCCCTTCCTCTTATGTTCAAATATTCTAAGAAAACATTTGATTTTTCTCCATAACGAGCTACCATCTTTTTCTCTTCTTCTCTTCACAACCCGACTTTGAAGCCTTTGCCTAAAGCAGAATTTCTCCATCTTGGCACTACTGACATCTCGGACCAGATAATTTTTGCTGTGCGATCTGTCCTGTGCACTGTAGGATGTTTAGCATCCCCAGCCTCTGCCTGCTAGATAGATGTCAGTAGCACTTCCGTAGTTGTGACAAATAAAAATGCCTCCAGACATTGTCAGAGGTCTCCTGGAGGGAAAAATCATCCCTAGTTGAGAACCCCTGTTTTAAAGTTACCATCTCCCTGTGTTTATGACCAAATTGCTCAGTAAAATATGACTTCTACTCTGACAACTCTATGCAAACTGCTCAATTACAGAACAACAATATCCTAATGACCAAATCTGGTGGTCTATTTTCTGTCTCATTTGTTGAGCATTTGACTTTGTCAGCAGTTTCTTCTTATTGAAACCTCCTTGTTCAGTGGCTTTCTTGGCCACTCTCCCACTTGTTCTTCAATCTCTCTTGCTGGTTCCTCTTCCTCTACCCTACTTTTAAATTCCACAATGCTCATCTTGCCTCGAAAGTTTAAGTCTACTTCCATGACTCTAACTAACCAAATGCATATAGGCCAATCACTCCACAAACTTAACTCTTCTAAGACTGTTTTGCTGAACTCTATCAACACACTGATAGAAATCAAGGCATTTATTCCCAGTTATATCCCAAATGCACTTAAAAACTCAACATGCCACCTGGACTTCTCAGTTACATATTCTAAAATCAGGTCTTTTGTTGTTCACTGTATCCATTTAGTGGACTACCATCCACCAGTCAGCTGTCAGCTAAGCTACCACTCTACAGTCAGTATAAACTCTTCCTCCGTTCTGAATTCCCAAATCTGTCAGTTGTCAAATCCCTGAAATCTCTTTAACTGTTTTTTCCTTTTCATTCCTATGGACATTACCCTGATTCAAATAATATTCCACTTTTACATGGACTCATGACTTTAAACTTGCCTCTGATCCATCCTATTCATTGTATCTTTCTAAAATACATATCTGATTTTTCCATATCCATGTTTATAAAGCTCTCAGTGTTTCTCATTGTCTATAGCTGTATCTTCCAAATTGTGGTACTCATAACTTTTGGTGACACCAAGGATGATTTTAGATGATGTGTACTTTTTTGCTGTTATTTTAAAAGTTTTGTGCTTATTGTAATTTGTATTAGGAAAAATATAGCTAGGACATCAAATCTGTGATTTCATAGGCATATTACTGAGAATGAAGCTAAGTAAAAATACCGAGTCTATTTAAAATCACTCTAAGGAAAAAATATCAAGTAAATAATAGCATACAGTGGTGGCAAAAGTTATGCAGGTTGTGTATAAGTGTCTAAATTATAAACCTACTAGATAAAATGGTAATTATGAGCCTACTAAAATCCAAAGTCCTTAGTAGGCCATAAAGTTGCTTTCATAATCTGATCCAACCTCCCTACTGTGACTTCTCCCACAATTCCCCAATATCCACTCTATAGTCAAGCTACACAAGAACTTTCTATTACTGAACCTGCGATGTAATTTTATGCCTTCCTGTCTTTGTGCTTGCTGTTTCCTCTGTCTGGACTAGCACTGTGGCAGTTCCAGTGAATTGCTTCTCTTCGTATCCAGTCCAATATCTTATTGGAAGAGATAATCAAAAGGATGTGACCTGTGGTTGACCCTTGAGCAGGACCTGGACAATCAGAGCCTCCTCACCCCTTCCCCTGTCCTTAGAGTGTACACTCTGTCTACTGTTTCCACAGTGGGAGCCTTTTTCAAGGCCATAGACTTGAGAGAGCACTGTGTGATTGAGAACATCTAGGTGGTACACATACATGACTGAACCCCATTAAAGCCCCTATATAAACTTTTAAGATTCTCGTGGGTAGATGTGGAGATCGATTCATCTTGCAGTTGGCAAGACAAGCCTCGAACATAAGTTCCCTTTCCTATTAAAATTTCCACCTGCCAACCTGGAGTAGCCTGCCTCCTTCTTCGGTATCTCCTCGCCCTCCGTGTTCAGGGGTCAACTTCAGGTTTCACCCAGGAAACTCCACAGGTTGAAACTAAAATATCTTTCTAGTGTGCCTCTTGTGTGGCAAGTCTAGAGTTCCAGACTCTCTTGCGGCTGGAGTTCTAGATGTGGGTTTGGACCCACCAATCAGAAACACATGCATGAGATTTCAGAGCTGGAAAATGACTCCCGTGAGGCTGCACTTCCGTTGCTTCTGCTCCTTTTTTTTAAAAAAAAATTTTAAATTTTACTTATTTTTTTATACAGCAGGTTTTTATTAGTTATCCATTTTATACACATCAGTGTATACATGCCAATCCCAATTGCCCCATTCAGCACACCACCACCACACCCCACAGCCACTTTCCCCCCTTGGTGTCCATACGTTTGGTGTCTCTATATCTGTGTCTCTATTTCTGCCCTGCAAACTGGTTCATTTGTACTATTTTTCTAGGTTCCACATATATGCGTTAATATATGATATTCGTTTTTCTCTTTCTGAGTTACTTCACTCTGTTTGACGGACTCTAGGTCCATCCACCTCATTACAAATGGCTCAATTTCGTTTCTTTTTATGGCTGAGTAATATTCCATTGTATATATGTGCCACATCTTCTTTATCCATTCATCTGATGATGGACACTTGGGTTGCTTCCATGTCCTGGCTATTGTAAATAGAGCTGTGATGAACATTTTGGTACATGACTCTTTTTGAATTATGGTTTTCTCAGGGTATATGCCCAGTAGTGGGATTGCTGGGTCGTATGGTAGTTCTATTTTTAGTTTTTTAAGGAACCTCCATACTGTTCTCCATAGTGGCTGTATCGATTTACATTCCTACCAACAGTGCAGGAGGGCTCCCTTTTTCCACACCCTCTCCTGCATTTGTTGTTTATAGATTTTCTGATGCTTCTGCTCCTTCTGTAGCAGCAACGTCATGAGATGTTGGGTTTTCTGAAGAAGCAGATGGTCTTGCATGGGGCTGAGACACAGGCCAGGAGTCAGGCATTTGTGGCAGGTTTATTGTAACAGAGGTGGTATAGTTCCGGAGTCAAGAGATGCGGTGGAGCATTTCAAACTCTCTCGCTTTTGGATCATTCTCTAGATTCTTAATGGTGACAAAGGTATAGCTGCTCTTCTGTCAGCCAGTCCCATGGTATTGCTTCGGAAGTTGTTGCTAGAAACACAAACTTGAGCCTGGTTCTCCAGGTTCTGCAAGGTTTCTGTACCTAATTCTTTATATTAAATTTGCACGTATGATTTGTAAATATTTATGCATATATGGGTAAATATATATATACACATATTTATATTCATTGACATGCTCAGAAAAAAAAATGTGCCTGCAGAAGAACCTAAGACTCCTCACAGTAAAAAGTGTCAAATCCCTGTGTTTCTTTTACCATGTCTTGCACCAAAATTGCAGCGTGTTTTGGAATCTCTGCAGCAACCCGATACCACAGCTCTGGTTATTTTAAATCCATAATTCACTGAGTCAGTGGGTGGCCTTTTATCTCCCACATACTATCAAAGTGTTTATTATGAACTCCCACCATCTCAAAAGAAGAAGTTGTATAAGAAACCAAAATGCCAGATGAGGTCCTCTGTGCCCATCCCAAGCCTCCTCCCCTATTAAACAGGAGCCCTCCTTGCCACAGTGAGGTTATATTTGCATCCAGAGAGAGCAGAGTGAATTTCTATCTTTCTTGGCACATTGTGCTGGTTATTTCAAAGTCTTTAAAAGAAGATGTTGTTATTTATTTATGTCAGGTTTTCAGTACCGTTCCAGGCACTGCCTGTTTGAGTTCTGCCTCTTTCTTGATGTTTTAATTCACTGCTAACAGCGATGTATTTCTTAGCATGCAGGTTGAAAGGCTGACCTCAGCCTAAATGCTGCTGTTAATCAGACTCCCTGGTTTGGTCCAGCATTTTAATTCAATTTATTAATTTATTAAATGTTTGTTTATGTTTTCTCCCTGCTTAGAAGTTAACTATAGCTGTGCCTACCTATCTCCATGGCTTAGTAATTCAAAATTCAAGCAGTTGATGCCTGTTTACACACAAAACAGACAAATTTTCCTCCTCCAGAGTCTCCTTTGTTGTTTGGGATTAATTTAGGCCTTCTATTACTCTAAGGCAAATAAAATATAATATTGGTAACTAACATTAATGGAATATTTAATGAGTTCTAAATGAATCATATGCAAAAAATCATTTAATTCTTTAAAAAGTCCTATGAGTTTGATCCTAATTTCACAGTTGGAGAAACTGAGGCTTAGAAAAGCTAAATAAGGCTTCTAATGATTATAAAGGATTCCCAGGTGCACATCTATGAACAACACTGTTATTTCTCAGGCCACATCACTCTGGGGGTAAATTAGTCTGCTCAAAACCTTTGAAAAATCATAAACCTCTTGTTTTGACTCTATTCTCACACTGGTGGCTACTTCAGACTTGAGCAAAGCACTAACAACCAGCTCTAAGAAGAGTGTTCTGAGGGTTTCCTGTGCTCATTCCCCTTTGGGAAACTAGATGGTCCTTCCATTTCCTTTCTCTCTTGTTATTTCTGGTGCACTTCTGCCTACCATGTTTGCTGCTATTTCTTTCTAGTCTCTATTCTAGATGTATGAGTATTCAATCTAGGAGTATCCATTCTGCCAGCAGTTGTTAGAACCAGAGAACTGAGAGGTCAGAGGCCTGAGCAGTGCCAATTTTGAACTGATACCAGAACCAGTGGTGTAACGCAAGTCAAAGTAGAAGGAGGGCATTGTAGAAGACTAAATGAGGGAATAAAAATTGGTGTGTGACTGGCAAGGCCAAAGCCATGGAGAAATTAGCTGGAAGAGCCAGGGCCGACATCCATGGAATCAAAGTTGGGTCACTGAAGAATCCCTTTACCTCAAACGCCCTTTGAAAGTCCTCATTTTCTCAGTTAGCAGAATCTCAATGTTGACTCCGAGGATGTCCACATACAATCATCTTGTAACTAAAAAACATTCTTAATGTTTCCCTTTCTGATAGAATAATGCCTGGCACACAGTAGACACTCAATAGATTTTAGTTGGAAGAGAGTACACGCATTCTGAAATGGAAGTGCTCATCTATTAACATCAGGGATAGTTAAGTCAGGCTGAGAGAGATGAATTGCACGGAACAATCTCACTTCGTTTTCAACCATTCTGATTTTAGAGCTGCTTCTTTTGGTACTTCATTGCTGTTTATGCCTGGCTGGAAAAGATTTATCGGTTTAGAAGGAGAAGATATGCATACCTCTGCACATGGAGACACTTAATGCTTCCCCAGACATCAAATAACTCTAATGGTGTTTTGATGAGTTAAGGGTAAGTGAATCAGAAATTTATTGATTCAATTTCCTTTGTAATACACAAGGGCTTAAAATTCTGGGAAGAGCTCAGTTTGAAGATACCAAGTTTAAGACACAGGAAGCAAAATTTGCCAAACTACAGTACAATCATTTTCTCCCAATCCAAACTGAGGATGTCTATAAAATGAATGGTAAATACATTTTTTGAAAGTTTGGTTTAATGTAAAAATAGTTGAACGTGGGTTATTGGTCCTGGTCTTCTATCTCTACTTCCATAAAATGAAGTGACAAAAATGATAGTATTTTTCAGGACTTTAGTATCAGTCAGGCGCTGTTCTAGATGCCTTACATAGACTACCATATTTAATTCTCAGGATAGTCCTATAAAGTAGGCACTACTCCTGTTATTGTTTTATAGATTAGACTACTGAGGCACAGGGAGATTAAAGACTGTCCCAGCTCAAACAGCTAGTAATTGAAAAGCCTAGCATACAAACCCAGACAGTCCCACTGCCATCTACTTTTAATTCCTTTAACTAGATATCCTCTAAGGTCCCTTCCAGGCTGATGTTTTTTGACCGTTCGTTCTCTTTCATTTTGATGTTAGACACACTGGAACCATATCCACACCTGTGGAGGACCAACAGAGGGAGACAAGACACTTAAATAATTAAATGAAATGTCTGTGGATTCATGGGATACGTGTCATTTTGGAAAATGGGTCTGGGGAATCTAAGCTGAAAGCCGAGATATGTCTTCCAGGCACCTCAGGAATCCCAATGGCTAGAACGTGGCTTATTGATGTGTCCTATGGTCTGAGAAAGTGGGTCAACAAAAGGTTTAATACCGTTTTGACTTAGCCCTGTCTGGGATTGTATGATATCCCTACTCAAATGCTCTGAACTCTACGGAGCACCAACCATTTCCACTAACTACAAGTTTGAATTTTGTTAGCCTGACACATAGGTTATAAATTAAGAAAAATATAATTAATGTTTGCTTTTCATTTGGGGATGTAGTATCTATGGTTAGGAGAAGAGTAAAGTACAGTGATCAAAGGAAAACAAAAAAACATAGAAATTACCAAAAATAAGAGACTGTTTAAAGTCTGATAGAGCCATAAAATGGAATATTTTACACATTAGAAATGTTGGTAAGGCCATGCTTCTCAAAATATGAATGTTCATGATAAAATATATGAAAAGAGGAGAATAAAATACTGAACACAAATATGACTGTAACAATGTAAAACAAACAATAAATCAAGCAAACATAAAAGACTGGAAGGAAATTAACCAAAATATTAATCATGTTTGTCACTACATGGGAAAATTATACAATTTTTCTCTTTTTTAAGAGCTTTCATTTTCCAAATTTTTTTTATAATGAGCATGTGTTTTTATTATCATGAAATAAAACCCGATGTAAAAATACATAAATATTTTTTAAAAGGCTCTCTAAAATTTTTGACTGAATCTTTACTAACACATGCAATTCTTGTGAAAGCCCTAATGATGGCATGACATCCAGCAGAAGAAATATATAAATGGTGGTATGAAAAAAACTATGGAAAGAATAGTACATTATAAATCAGATGATGTGGTTTCTTGGATTTGCTATTCACTAGCTCTGCAACCTTGAAAAATCATTTAACCTCTCCAAGCCTCAATTTCTTCATCAGTAAAGTAGAGATAATAATATTTTCCCTGTATACCACTGAGAGTTGTTGAGAAGATTGAATGTGTACAGAAATGCTTTGGAAAAGTTAAAATAACATACGATAGACATCATTCTTATTAAAGAGTAACAGTTAACTATTTCAATCTGTGAATAAAACAGGGATTTCTACTTATGTGTTCCTTAATTAGCTCTGAATATTTACTTTTCCAAATTCCTTTGACCATTTGTGAACAGTTCTATTTTTGAGTGTAATAACTAAAGGCTAGAATTTACCACGTTCTAATATGAGTGGTGATAAAATGCGGAATGGAGTGCATCTGACAAATGATTGAGGGAGCATCACTGACCCCAACATCTCCATTGGAAATCCTGGTAGAACCATGGAGGAAATTTTACAACTATTGAGTGAAAGAGACTTAGAAGATCCTCAGAGGCAGAACATGACTCAGTGAAACAGGATGTCAGGAAAATGGAATTATTAAATTAAAGAACAAATGCCTTCTTTCCTTTCTTGTACAAACCTGCTTTTACAACCACTCTAAAAACAAATCATCTCAATACGATATGCTTAGTGCTACAGCGGTATGTGCAAAAGGCTTTAGGAACATGGCAAAGGATGGGCTCAACCTGCCTACAGAAGTTGGGGAAGACTTCATAAAGTAGGCGATGATGGATGGAACTGGACTATGTGGGATGTTGTATGAGGAAAGAAGGAAAAAGCGTTCCAGGAAGAGGGAAAAGGAAGTGCAATGACAGGGCCGTGCCAAGGAACATGGACAGTTGTTGAGACTATCCAAGGTTCTCTGTGTCTACAGTTAGTTGGGAAAGAAGTGGGAGAAGAAAATAATAGGTGGGATCTGTGCAAAGTTCCTTATGGGACTTTATGAAAAGTGTTTACTTCAGTTTAAAGATAATGGTAACAACTACTGTCTTAGAAATTGGAATTACGTGGGCATATTAGGCTTTTCAAAAGTTAACACCAGCAGCAAGGCAGTGAATGGACAATGGGAAATTTTCTGGTCAGCAGAGACCAGACAGGGAGATGCTTTTTTGTAAGGGATGTTAAAAGCCTGAAGGCAATGATGGCAAAGTGGATAAAACAGATTTAAAAGATAATTGGGAGGAAAACAAAACTAGCTCACATTCATAGATCATTACTATGTGCCAGTCACTGTGTGATGAGCTTTACATGGTGTGTCTTATTTTATCCCTAGAACATTATGGTTTAGGTATCATTATGATGCCTATTTTATGGGAGGTACTGGAGATGGGGTATGGATCCAGCCTGCCTAATTTTGGCATAGAGATGGGCTGCTGGAGAAAGGTTGTGAAAAAATGGGAGAGGTCTAGGTGATTTCCTGTGGTTCCAGATTGGGATGAATGATAGAGAATATAAAAGAGGGGCATGTTTGAGGAGACTGATAATAGAACTAGCATTGGAATAGGTGACCATGAGATAGCTGGCTAGAGATTTGAAGAAACAAGTGGAAACACTGATTTAGCATCAAGGAGAGAGATCTGGGTTGGATATAGTAAATGCTTAATTAATTCAGTGGGTAGTTAAACTATTACTAAAAGAAAATGTTTATAAAAAGTCAGCTGGGTTAATTGAGAGAGAAAAAAAAAGAAAGGAAGGAAGGGGGAAAGAAGGGAGGCAGGTGTGTGGGAGAAATATGAGGGAGGGATGGTGAGAGGAGGGAAGGAGGGAAGGAGGAAGGAAGGAAGGAAGGAAGGAGGGAAGGAATCTGTATGAAGGGTGCCAGACCATCAACCTCAGAGAAGCAGAACCCCAGAATGGACTGTCAAGTTACACTGAGGGCTACTGGACTATAAGGACATGTTTTCTTTTCTTAAATCAGAAAAGAAGCCTAATGAAATGCAGGCTCTATTGTGGGTATGCCAGGGTGATCTGGGGTTGACAAAGAAAATGTCTTGCTAACCTCTGTGCTTAGCATGGCCTCCAAACCCCTGAGATATTTGTTGTAATCCATTATTTTTCCCCACACGAAAGAACACTACAGTTCCCTTTTAACTCTGTGTTTGATCAGTTAATGAAGAGATCCAGTGTTTATGCTGAGATGCAGCTAAAGCCACATCTTGACTTATTGACTCTTCTGGCTTTGATGGAGCAAATTACATACCATCTTAGTGCAGTCAGAATATGCTTCTCTGAGAACAGTTACCTCCCCCCCCCCACCAAGTTCCTCTCTATTGATCCTTTAAAAAAAAAACACCACAGTATCTAAAACAAAACAATGAAACCAGTGCTCATTTACATGGGTGAAGTATTTTAAACTGTGCACTCCTTCTGAGTAATATTCTCCAATGTGAAAGCTATTAATCCTTTCTGAATTTTAACAAACCCAAAGAGCCTCTCCATCAATTTCATGTGAGAAGGGCTGGTGCGGGCCACTTTCCACAAACTTTAATTTTACAATAGAGTTCTTCAGTTCAAATGGGCTTTTGACCTAGCTAATTTAATTGTCTTTGTTACTGATAGCTGCAGAGCTGTAAATAAAGTTAGTCTGAGAATGTGCTCCTGAGGTTTACTATCTTTTTTTTCCAGGCTTGCTGTCTTTATTAACAACATCAGGGATGCCAGGACCCAGGGTTTACTCCAAACAACATTTTGGATGACCCTCCACATGGCAAAATTTCCTTTCATTTCAACAAGGATATACTGTTTTTCATCATAACCAGTGTAAGAGGGTGATATGAAGTGTTTATTATGGCAGAATATGAGGCATCAAAATGCTTTCCTTCCTCGGAACCATGCTTCCACTGGGATCATCCTGGGCTGGCTCCATAACCACTTTGCCAGGGGAAAATATACATAGTTAAATAAATTAAAATATCCAGTTTGTTGTACCTTTCTGCTCCATCTGACTCATGCTTCTCCTAACTGAATAAGGAGGATTGATATAAAGTGGCCTGGAGGGGAATGGTCTTTGCTGAGGCTGGGTTAAGAAAGAGCATCTGGGAAGAGTAAGTTCCCTTCCTCCTTGTCATCCCCTGTGGAGGTTGGTTGAGTCACTGGAATTTCTGGAGTGTGGGAGAGCCTTAGGGGAAAATGGCTAAATGGTAGTGCCTGGGGAATGAAGAAAAGACCAATGCCCAAGATTTTTACACTTCTTGAGGGTTGTTGTTTTTGTTTGTGTGTGTGTGCGTTTTGTTTTTGTTTGTGTGTGTTTTGTTCTGTTTGTTTGCTTTAGTCTTTCCTACAGAGAGCTGAAGAAATCATGAAATATCATCATCATGGATCCATGCAAGGCCTGGCTCGTTTTCCCTCCCTCTTTTTCTTCCTACCTTTCTTCCTGCTGACTCGAATCCTTGCTCCTATTTCCCACATCACCAACAAACAGGCAACTATTCAAACATGTTTGACATGTATTCTTTAAATATATATAACATCTGTATATATATGAGTTATATGTATTTTTAATGGATAAAAATGGAATTAGGCTCTAAATCTCACTGTTACTTCCTTGGTTCACTCAGCACTGTTTTTTAAGATCTATGTGTGTTGCCGGGGGGTCCATCTAGTTGGTTGCTTCTAAGTACTCCGTGGTAGCCCGCTGAGTGAATCACCATGTTTTACTTATCCAGTCCCCCAGCTACAGACAACTTGATTGCCTCCAACTCCCCCCTATCTAAAAAAATGCCACACTTAAGTGTCCTTGTGTCCACCGTCCACTTTTCCTTCTGATATATATCCAGGAGGTATATTCATAAGACATACTACCTGGCATTTGATTCATTTTGGCTAGAGCGGTTTACAGAAGGACTACACCAGGCTGCATTCCACTGGCAGTACATGGTGGTTCCCTTATTCCCATAGTTCCATCAAAGTTTGACATTGTCCAGAACGGTAAACTTAGTGCATCTTATTACTGATGAATTAGATTACCTCTTTGTATGCTTGCTAGCTAGCCTTTTGAGGTTTTTCTTTTGTATATGACCTGTTTATATCTTTTGCAGTTTTTTCTATTTGGTTCTTATATTTTCTTGTCGATTTTCAGGATTTAAAAAAATGGTATACATAAGTTCCTTATAAACTTTAGACTTTAAAAGTAACTCCTTCAAATTTATTATTTGCATATTAATTTTGTTCCTGATGTCCTTTATTGAACAGAAATCTTTAATTTTAGTGTGATAAAATCAATAATTTGTTTTGCTTCTAAAATTATCCTACGTTATCTTCTATGATCTTTATATATTATCTTTCACATTTACATCATAATTCTAAATCCTTAATCCTGGAGTTCCATATTAGTTTGAGAATACATATTTATTTTATTTATCTATTTTTCTATTTGTTGTCTATCAAGAAACAGATGGCCAATTTTCTGAAAAGGCCCTCTTTTCCCATTCGTTTGTGGTACCATTTAATCATGTATTACATTTCTCTATATATGGGATTTTATCACTGAGCTCTGTTCCAGAAATCTATTTGCCTGTCCTTGCACCACTGCTTGAACAATTTTTACTATAAAGACTTTGTAATATGTTTTAATAAGACAAGTTTCCCCTTTACATTTTCAAAGGTGACATTTTTCCCCTTCCATACAAATTTAGAATATAACTTTATTAGATTGCTCTAAAAATATCAAGCTGAAATTTCTTTGGAATTACAGGCAATTTACAGATTCATTAGAGTATCTAATATATTGTATATTATCAAGTTGTCCTATTCAGGAGTATGCAATGTCTCCTCTTAGTCAGTTCTTCTATGTTCCTTAATAGAGGTACATTTTTCTTCCCCCAACAGAGACCTTGTGTACTCTTGGTTAATTCCCAAACCTTTAAGGGTTTTGCTTCTATTTTGAATGGTATTCTATTTTTGGTTATATTTTCTGTTTGTCTTGATTCAGGTGTTCCTCATCCCTCCCCCACCTTTAGGCTTATGTCTGAAAAAAAAAAATCACACATCAGCATTCTCCCTTCATAGAAGGGCTAGTATTTTCTTCACCTGGTGGATCTAAAATACACTGAAATCCCAAATCTGGCTGAGATTGAAACTTTTATACCTATGTCTAGTCCAGGATTTATAACAACAACATTTTTATTACTAGAGAGAGTTGAACTTTCTTTTAGGGAGTTTAAAATACTTTGCAAATATCACCCCCTTAAAATCCCACAGCACTTCTAAGAGATAATGATGTAGATGGCATGGGTAAGACATTGTCTTATCTGTCATCCAAGGCTAAATCTTGACTTCATTTGATGTACCAACCAGTGAGACTCAAGGATGAGCCCTACAGCAGTGAAGACAACTCCCTGACTAGCACAATAAACCTATGCACAAGCTTCGCGATGGGCTCGCTACATAGGCACCAGTGGCTGAAGCCAGACCAATGTCCCCCTGAGGAAATATTTTGCTTTGCCTATATTTGCCTTTTCCTCCCACTCTCTTTCCAGCCTACCCTTTCCCCTTTTTTTCTTTTTTCCAAATCCAGATATATAAAAAAGCAGTCAAAGTTAATCCAAAACAAACTGCCAAATATATTTTATAAGCTTCAATGTACGACTTAAAATGCCAGACTATTAAACACAAGACATCAAGTGCATTCTCAAGGGCAATGACTACAGGTGCAATGTTTTTACTAGTCTTTAGCCAACAGCTTGTGATCTCTGTACCTGTATTATTCTACTCTCTTGGGAAAAAAGAAAAGGTCTTCTCTCTCTCCTCTTCCTCCTTCTCCCACTCGTCTGTCTTCCCCTCCTCTGTGTTAATAACGGACCTTTTTAAAATGAGGCAAAATAGGCAAAAGAATGTTGTAAAAGCATAAACACATATTATTACCATTTTATCAGTGATATCCAAGGAGACTGATAGAAGAAATGAGAGGAAAATATGTCTTCACATTTTGCCCAAGTAAAATTGGAATTTAATTAAAATAAAATGTATTAGTTTTCTTTTTTTTTTCCTTAGGACTTAAATCAAGACATGGACCTGGGATAAATTTAAATTTTTAAAAAATTATTCTCACAAGTGCTTCTATGATATTTCCTCCAAAAGGTGAAAACAAATATGTTTTAGTCACTTTGATAAAAAATCCAACTCTAAAGATAATAATAATTCTTCCCCACACAATAGCACTACTCATACCATATTCTAGTATATACATATTTACTTCTGGTGGCTTTTCCAGATTTATAACAATTTAGTTTCAAGTATTCCCTAATCACAAACCACGTGATCTGGGGATGATTTGAAAGAAGAAAGGATGAAAAATAGGTATGGTTTCTGTACCGCAGAATTGGAAGATGTGAAAGCATTGAGAATGATTTTGCTTTTAGAATTTAATCCAGCTGCCTAGTTATACTGTTGGGATTGAACTTTATGGAGAAGGGGCAGATGGACAATTAGCCCAATCTGCAAAGTTTCAGTGTTCTCTGGCTTGAAGTTATGATGAACAGAGCCAATATTATAAGTAACCCTGTCTTTGAGGACAGCACTTGAGAAATAAAAGTAAAGTTATTAAAGAAAGATTCCATCAGTCTCTCTTCATCTCAGGTATACAAGTTACTCTGTGCCCCTGGGATGGGTTATAGTCCCCAGAGAAGAGAGTCAATAATTTCAAACCTTAAATAATACAGTATCAAAATTGGAGAAAAATTACACCGACACATTTTAGTTTATGTATAGATCAGGTTAAAACACAGAAAGGATTTAATCCACTAAATTAGTTGCTTAAAAAAATGGGGGAGGGCTTGAGGAGTAGACTCTAGGCAGAGATTCCAAGAATAAATTTGAAAGCAACACTACAAAACTGACCCACCAAAGGAGCTGCTGCCACTGACACAATAAGAAAGGTGAGGGGTAATCACAACGTTCAGGAACAAGGAAGCCATTGCCTCAACTGTGGGCTCCGAACCACACTCTTTCTGCCACCATCTGAGGACCAAGAAGCTATTGCCAAAACAACTGGCTCCAAAACCACACCATCACAGTCACAAGCCATGCCAACAGGATGGATAGTCCATCAAACTCTCAATACCCACAAAATTATGAACTGGGTGCTTAAAGCCTTGTTTCTTCTATTGCTGAAAAATCAAATGCCCCCTAGCAAATGTCTCCCATTTCATTTTTGCATTCCAGTTCTTTCATGGGTGCATCTGTTCGGTGGGAATCAAATAGTTACAGAATTCAGGCTCTAAGGCGGTCTTGTAATAAGGTATAACACAAGGGGATTAGAACAGAGTTGAATGAGTTAATATCTATCACATACCACAGTATGCATATTATTTGCAACCAAGCAAAACAAATTTATGGGCATCTCATAAAAACTGTTGTGGTAGGAAGATCTTGTAAGTTACCAGTGGACAAAAATGACAGTAGAAAATTAGTTGTAGTCCAAATTTGTATTAATTTTAGATGTATAAATATCACTGGACCATTTATTTAGTATTATTTTACTAGAGGTGGAATATTTTCAAAATCATCATCAGTTTACGTACAACCTCAGTCCCCCTGACTTTATTTTTTTTCATAAGTTCTCATATTTTCACCTGTAATTCCTGTAGGACTTTTATCCTAATCAGTCAGAGATATCCAGATGGTCTCAAATTGTATTTTTGAAAATGAAAAGTGAAGGCCTAATTACAGAAAGACACACAGACCATCTATGCATTACACACGGCCTTAGAGAGACTAAAGTAGGGTAACCTGGGCTGGAGAGTGAGGGGTGCGGGTTGTGACCTCAGAGGGGATCTGGCCTGACAGGGGTAATGGTGGGGCATTTGGAGATAAGTAAGGTCAACATTGTCCAGCCATGAGTGTGGGCTATGCAGAAACCTGATTGGGAACTGAACCAAAAAATAAAAGTAAAAAATAAACTCTACTAATGTCTACAGAACTTATTACCACTCCAGACAGTCCAACTCATCACTTGGGCAGCATTCTGTATGGTCTCTGAGGTGAGGGCTTTCTTCAGATCAGAAGTAAGAAGCTCACCAATGCCACAAGACTTTACTAAGCTCCATGTTGCCTGCCCTTTGAGAAAACTTTGCTCATTTTCAAGAGCCCAGAATACCCATAAGCCTCGGATAATAGAGTGTGCATGGACCTGTAGTCAGGAAAGAGATCGAATGCAAGGTAAATCTTAGCACTAGTACTAGGGTGGCCCCAGACATTGATGACACACTTGCTTATTACCCAGAATACCAGAGGTGTTCATTTACATAATCTCCTTTGACCCTCACAATATTCCCAGGCAGAAGACACAGAAGTTATTACCTTCATCTAACAGCTAAAACAATAATGCTCAGAGAGGTTTTAAAACTAGCCAAGAGGGCTTCCCTGGTGGCGCAGTGGTTGAGAGTTCGCCTGTCGATGCAGGGGACATGGGTTCATGCCCCGGTCTGGGAAGATCCCACATGCCGCGGAGCGCCTGGGCCCATAAGCCATGGCCGCTGAGCCTGCGCGTCCGGACCTTGTGCTCCGCAACGGGAGAGGCCACAACAGTGAGAGGCCCGTGTTCCGCAAAAAAAAAAAACAACAACAAAAAACTAGCCAAGAGTCACACTCTCATAAGTGACGAAACACACAATTGGAACCAAATTTTTCTGACTCCAAGACCTGTGCTTTGTCAATGCATTGATTCTGTTGACGTATATCCACTGTAGAGGGGAAAAAACAAAGAAAACCATACCACAAAGTTGAATTTAGTCAAAGTGTTATTCTAACTGCAGTAGATTGAAATCAGTAAATTTCTTTACTAAGAGGAATAGGATTCTTGAAACCTGAACTTAACTTGTTTGACTAGAAATATATCCTGAAGCTATGTTATCATAAGAAAACAAGTTTTTAGAAAATCATCAGCGTCAAAGCAATGACTGATTTGGTCAATTCAACTAAATTCCCAGTTAGTTACATGAAAAAATGTTTAAAACTAGGAAAAGATGTAGTCAAGGTAGTTTTTGATGTGAAATCAGATCAACAATCAGTACATTTTTTCCCACTTTTCAAATAATGGTGTTGGCAATGTAGGGAAAAAAAACTATGGACTTATAGGATCCTATATTAATGTTTCTCATTACATTATGCATCATTTATTAAACTCTATATATTTCTACACAAAGGCTGAATTGCCAATCCTAATTTTGCTACCATCTCCTCTACCTCCTGTGCTAGAAAATTAATTTAGATAATTTATTTGGTATTCTTTTTCTTCTTTATTCATTCCATACAATTTTAAGCACTACTAGGTGACAACTAGTGCTTAACTGCATGACTGTTATAACGAAAACTTAATGGCATTTCTGCACGAGAGAGAAGCTGACCCTGAAAAACTATGCTTGAACCAGAATAGATCTGGTGTTTCTAGCTCTAGGCAAAAGCTCTCGGGGAACCCAAGCGAGAATCCTTAAACAAAGATATAATTGATGACAATGGCTATAATAATTAGGCAAAATTTCTGGTTGAGTGAAGGCAGGATTTCATCCTGAAAAACTGGAAACAACCCAAATGTCCATCAATGGATGAATGGATAAACATACTGTGGTACATCCATGAAATGGAATAGTACTTTGCAATAAAAAGGGATGACTTGTTGATTTTTTTCAACAACATGGATGAATCTCAGTGCATCTTACTACATGAAAGAAGCCAGACTCAAAAGCCTTTATGTTTTATGATTTCATTGATATGACATTCTGGAAAAGTGAAAACTATAAAGAAAGGAGACAGATCAGTGGTTTCCAGGGACTGAGAAAAGGGGAGGGGTTGATTACAGAAGGGTATGAGGGGATTAGGGAAGATGATAAAATTGTTCTATATCTTGAGTGGGTGGCAGTTAAATGATTGGGTAAATATACCAGAACTCATAGAACTATACACCAAATAAGATCTTCTCACTGTATAGAAATTAAATCGAAAAGATGATATTGGGTTCCAGAGTTTGATTTGTTGAGCTCAAATCAAATCCTACCTCAGCTGTATGTTATTTGTATACTTTGGGCAAATTACTTTGCTTATTCATGTTCATTTTAGAGTCCTCATTTATAATACAAATATCAATAATATTGACCTCATTGAGTTGTCATGAGGATTAAGTGAAGTAATCTATGTGAATTGCCTAGCACAATGCTTGACATGGATTTACTTTCAGCAAAGAGAAAATCATAACTTCATGTAAATAACAGCTGCATACTTACCACTGTGGCCCCTTTGGTTATGCCTATCGTCCCCCAGTATTTCCTCACATTCATACAAATTCTTCCAGGACCACAATTCATGTCCTGGACTTTCCCATTTGTCCCCAAGCACCAGTAAGCCTACCGTGAGTACACCACCATTCCATCCTTCTCCTTTTGCCAGTCACTGGTGCTTAGTTCCGTGACACATTTTCTCTTAATGGCAGCCACACACTGTGCTTGTCAAGCCTAGAAAGAAACAGATGACAGCACACAATTCAATCATCTTTCTGTTGATTTATTCATGGTGACTGACTTTTCCTACTTTTTCTATCCAAAATATCAAAGAATGTCATTTATAAACAAAAATAAGGAATGCTTGCAATAATATATGCAACTCCTTCCTTGCAATTTGTTTCAAAGCACTACATTATCAGGTCCTGGAAACTCCTCTAGGCAGCATCATTTGGTACTGCAAAGAGTCTAGTTAGTTTGGGGTCAAGAAAAAAAATGGAAAGTACTTTCTTCCAACACCAATAGTGAGGAACCATGGCATGGATCCTCTAAAACAATGGATAGTGCCCAAATTCTCTACATGGTACAGTGCTTCATTTTGGAAAACATTATCATTTCTTTTTCCGACAGATTGCTTTTGTAATTATATTTTGCTTATGTCATTGCCATTACTTTGCATTCTCTGAAAACTCAACAAGGACAACGGGGGTGAGAGGAAACAAAATGACCTAGGGATATACGAGACATCTTCTGGAGGTCAAAAACCTGAATGTACAGTATTACTTCTTCAACTTGATACCCTAACCAAAAGAAATGATATCGTAAGCCTTGGTCTTATGTTACATGCAAATTATCCTGGAGAGATAACATATTCAACCTTGTTAGTCATTAACATCTTAGTGAGAACAAGTTTATAACATGATTTGTTGATGGAGGTGAGGATGGAGAAGAGGAGTAAATAAATGAGAGCTTTTGGCAACCGTAGAGAGTGGGGGCGATACACTGCTAAGGGTTGTAATGATGCAGAAAGTAGACATTGGGGTTACTAAAGCCCAACTTTTGTTACTCAACAGTTATCAACTCTTTCAACCCTTGGATCATAAAGTGGCTTATTTTTTTAATGTACTTGGAAGCTGGTTGTACACTGAAATGTTTCTGAATTTTTTTCTACATAACTAAATAGTACTCCTTCTGATTCTTGCTGCAAAAGTGAAGTGCTGGCATCCATCTAGTCACATTAATGCAATATAGCCTTACGTGAGACTTTTTGGAGAGAACACACACACACACACACACACACACACACACCTCCCACCTGCACAGACTCTTTTGCTTGTTTTATAAATAAAGCAAAGTTTAATTTCACTCATTATCTGTACCCTGTGCACGTATACAGTATATTACACTTTCCGGGGTAGTCTCAAAAGATAGCCAACAGCAACGTTTCCCTTCTCATACAAGCATTCCATTCTATCCATCAAGAAGTAGAGTATATTTCCCTCTTCTTTAGTCTAGATGGGAACTCTGATTTGTGACCAAACGAGTGTGGTGAAAATGATATTTGGGACTTCTGAGGTCAGACCTTAAGATTGACAGTCCCGACTTCCTCCTCTTAGAAGCCAGCTGCCATGTAAAAGCTCCAGGCTACCATGTAAGAGACCACCACGCTGTGAGTAGCTGGTCACATGGACCATACAAGTGAGTGAATCCCAGTGAGTGACCCTAGAGGACCTCACATCAAACAAAAGAACCACCCAGCTGAATGTATTCAACTAACAGAATGAATAATAAATTGTGTTTTAAGTCACAAAGTCTTGGAGTGGTTTGTTATTCAGTAATACATAACTGAAACATTTCCCTTCCCCATTCATTCACATGCGTCACATCCCACAAGGATTAAAAAGAAAAGAGTCACTAAACATGCATGCCAAGATTTATAGTTGATCCTTAAACAACACGGGTTTGAACTGCATGGGTCTACTTACATGCAGGGTTTTTTTCAATAGTAAATACTACAGTACTACATGATCTGTGATCTGAGGTTGGTTGAATTGTGGATGTGACACTGAGAGTATGGAGGAACTGTAAATGCAGAGGAACTGTGGATATGGAGGGTCGACAATAAGTTATACTCAAATTTTCAACTGTACATAGTGTCGGCGCCCCTAATCCCCGTGTTGTTCAAAGGTCAACTGTAATTAAGATGCATACACATTCATAAGTTATACTCGTTATGTCAAGACTCCAAGTAACCAAAAATTTGCAATTTAAATTAATCTTTCCATTTAAATTAAGCCATCATGATAGACAACTTTTTTTTTTAATTAAGAAATCAGCCTCCATATCCATTAAGTTTGCAGGATCCCTTTCCTATGTGGTATCCCATTCTTCTAATATAAGCTGAAGGCAGTAGTAAAACCAGAAATGCATGTAATTGAAAAGTACATCCATCTATTCATTCATGTTGTTTTCTCCGATGCACATTTAGAAAAATTTATGAGCTTGTTTGAAAAATGTGAAAGAAAAAAGATCAACAGGGCAACCATGATTTATAAAGGTGAAACCCTCATGTCATGAATATTTTATCAGGGAAATGTGGAAGCCATCAGATTTTATCCAAGCATACTCCTCAATCTGATGTGGTAAATTCATAAATGGACCAACACCCATTATTAATGGAAATGATCACTGGATACAGAGGAACAGCACAAGGGCTACAAAACAAACATCAGTTTCAGGAGGCTTCCAGGAGTTTTGGAAATAATCTAGATCAAAGGTGGTTAAAGGCCACTGCTGAGGAGAGAACAACAAGAAGAGGTCAAGATTTTCTGCATGCCTTGCAGATCAACATCAAAGTGAGTCAAATCCCATAGTCTAGGGGCTTCCCTCGTGGCGCAGTGGTTGAGAGTCCGCCTGCCGATGCAGGGGACACGGGTTCGTGCCCCGGTCCGGGAAGATCCCACATGCCGTGGAGCGGCTGGGCCCGTGGGCCATGGCCGCTGAGCCTGCGCGCCCGGAGCCTGTGCTCCGCAACGGGAGAGGCCACAACACTGAGAGGCCCGCGTACCACAAAAAAAAAAAGAAAAAAATCCCATAGTCTGCAGGAAAATTGGTCCAATAGCTCCCCGTTTTTCCTAGGACTAGATCAGATGCTTCCCTCAGAAGCCATTTCAGTGAGGAACCTAGTCACCTTTATCTTTCATGAGCGTAGATCAATTTTCCCAAGTATCTAATAGTTTTTACGCTCTGGAGAGAGAGCTTAAAAACACACACATTCTGAGAGCTCTGGAGACATTGATATACACAGTGGAGAAAGCAAAAGACATTTTATGAAGGAGAAACAACTGACCACATTCAAGAAGCTCATAGTCAAGCAATTAGTGATACAACTAGTGGCAAAATAAACACCCATTGATCCCCAGCAGAACAGGAGGCAGCACAAAGAACAAGGTAAATTAAAAGCAGATCAAAAGAGAAGCATATTCAGTAAAGAGCTCAGGCGGAATGCTGCCAAGGCCAGCTGAGCACTGAGGTTTCAAATGGCAAAGTCATGATGGGTTGGATGGCCCAAGCTGTGCTTTGCCCTCAAAAGAGTTTTCAAAGATGGCCCATGGTGATGTGATTTCATTCTCAAGCTATTGATTTCATTGAAGAAATCTGAAACTTTCCAAGAGTCATTGGGAAGGACGCAGAAAGGGTCAGAAGTTAATTTAACATCAGGGGCACTCACTGAGACTAACATGTTTCCTTGCAGAGGAAATTAATCATGGATTTGAAAGCAGTCTTTTCATGACTCTGAAAAACAAAGTCTGTACAGGTGTTTGTGCCTCCATTAATGAACTCCTTAACCTGGAGCTGAAAGCAGTCTGTTTACATTGACATCAGATCAGCAGCAAAGCTGCAAGGTGGATGGGGAAATACAATTATTAAGGGACAGAGGACATAATGAGAAGGTGTGCTAGTGAGGAAGAAGCACATATATGTTGTGTATCAACGTTCTTGATTGTAACTGGCTGTGCCTTGTTGGTGGGGAAAGTTGGTGGTTTTCCTTACTTACGAGATTAACCCCAGAACAGAGCATACATGTTCAAGAGTCAGATATGGATAGCAGAGACATTTAAAAACCTTTTAGAATGCAAAAATGTTCCTTAGTCTTTCCCTTCCTTACTATGAGTCATATTATACATATTACATATATGCACATACAAATAAATATATGTATTTTAAAATAAACTTTATATGGGGAAAATGGAATCTTGTTTATAGTCTTTTCTATCCCTGGTATCTAGGAAGTAGGTACTCAATATATTTTTTACTAAATAAATGAAAGGAATGAATGAATGAATAAAGTTCATGGAAGTGTTCTGGAAATATAGGGCACATTTATATTTTTACTTAAATATTTAGGTTTCCTTCTTTGATTTAGAGCCAAAGTGGTGCAGAAAAAAAAAATTACAGCAAGGCAAAACAGAAAACAATGAGCTAGACAGATAGGAATTTAGATTCTCATTTATGGAGTTTCACCAACTTGCTGGGCCTTGAGAATTTCACCCCTCTGGATTTTAGTCTCCTCAGCATAAAAGGTAGGAAGGGCAGTAGGGGGAAGGTTATCATGTACAAAGTGCTCTCCAGAAACAATATTCTATGACTCCATAAAGAAGGTGTATTTTTAGAGCACGATATGGGACTTCTCAGTAACTTCATGAGATGAAAGAATCATAACATATGAGAGCTAAGGAATAATTTCAAGAAAGAAATAGAACAGTAATAAAATATTTTATAGGATCTGGTTCAACACCATACCTTAAGGAAGATAAATGATTAAAATATACAGGATGAATGGTGGCCCCATCAGTCTTAAATATTTCCAGTCATGCCTATTTACCTAGAAGCTGATCTGGGATTGCTTAACTGATTGATGTGAATGTGAAAGCTCCAATGGTATTCTTTCTTTCTCTCTCTCTTTCTCTCTCTCTCTCTCTCTCTCTCTCTCTCTCTCACTCAATCTCTCTGTGTCTCTGCTTGTCTATCAGTCTCTCTTTCACACACACACACACACACACACACACACGCAGACCAAAACAATTCCCAGGGGCAACCCTCAAACAATCTAGCAAGTAAGCGGCATATAGCCTCCATGATTCTTTCTGGCCTAGTTGCTAGCCAACGAGGCTGGAGGAATGGTATCTCCCTTTCTCTCACTAGTCATACATGAAGCAGCAGGTTATTCTGATTTTACTCTAATGATAAAGAGATTTGTGAATTAAAAAATGCTATCTTCATGTCTAAGAGTCCCATATTTTTGTTATACATATGCCATTCTATGATCTTCCACAGAGTAATCTGCTTATTGAAAGATAGCTTCTACTGAATGAAGCTAAAATGGACTAAATCAAAACATATCTGAATTCCTTTGGTTTCCTCATTGCCCTCAGCCTCACCCTTCCATCTCTTAATTAGCTGACAAAACAGCTCAACTTGTAAACATGCATGAAAAGTGTGCAAAATGTCCTCTAAAAAGAGATGTTGGCAGTTTAGAATATGCCATTTTAGACTTATGATCTGTTATAACATTTGATTCATTTATTGAAAAGCAAAGATCCATGCTAGTTTTTTTCCTCCTTCATTAGTAAAATCAATTTTAAGGTCTCCAGGAGGTAAATTATTTTTAGAATTAGTTTTTATTTTATTAGTCAGGTTGAAGTGTCAAAACTGCACTGAAGCCAGCGGCACTTCGCTGAGCTTATTAATATTGATACGCTCACTCTGCTCTGTGCTGAGTGACACTGCTAACCTTCCGGGATGATGAGGATTCTTTTTAAAGTGACCACACAATTTAAAAAAAAAAGATCCTCAGATCTTTTCTTCTGGTGTTTTGGAAAAGGGAAAGTAGAATGTCTGCATCAGTTTTCTATGATTCAATTTATTCAGCTGATGTTTCCTGAGCGCCAATTTTGAGCTAACACAATGCTAGATGTTGAGGCTTCAAAGACCTCCAGTAGGTGATCCTACCCTTCAAGGGGTTCAGTCTACCCGGTAAAGACTTCTCTAGCACCTGATGTGCCAGGTGCTGTGTTGAGAGCTGCGGATTTTAAATGGTTACAATACGGTCTCTATATTCAAGAGACATTAACTGAGGGGATAAAGGAATTATTCCAGTATAAAGAGCCCCAAGGGACCAGTGAAGTGAGAAATTATGTTCATGGGGAGGAAGTCCTCAAGGACAGATGATATTTGAACAGGGTTTGGAAGGATGGGTGGAGTCTGAGAGATGGAGATTAGGGATGCAAGAGAGGAGGAAAGGACTAAGGAGATGTTCAGAGGGGACAGCATGAGCAAAGAGAAGCAAATCTAACATGGAATATAGTTAGGGAATAGCAAGTAGTTCTGTTTAAACAGATAATGTGTTTGGGGATATAGTGGCTGATAGCAGAAACTGGGTTGCGGCCATGGTGCTGAAGCTGAAATGTCAGCTGGAGTAGTCTGAGCTAAATTTCCACACGGTGAGTACCTAGCAAAAGTTTCCAAGAAAGGAATCAGATCCACTGCTTATAACAGTGGTTTTTGATGCAAGGTTACATTAATCCTTCCATAGGCAGGCATCACACTTGGGATAGCATTTTACCAAAAATTCTATTTTTCTTTTTGTAGCTGGAACACAGTTTGTCATTTCTGGTATAATCTATCAATCAGAATAATGCTCAGCAGTTATGGAAGGAGAGTCAACCTTTGATTTACCACAGAAGATAAGAGGACATTTTACAATTTATATTAAATGTACAATCAGGGATTTCTTAGACTGTAACTGCTTTCAGTGTGATCTCCGTCACTGTTGCAAGCACACTGTATATTCACAACTGAGATTTCAGAAAAATAAGATTCTGAAAGCTTCTTTCATAGCATAGGGAAAAGAAAGTCTGAGGTCACCTGTCTTGAGTTGCTTGGGAATCAGTCTGGATCTAAGAAAGGACTTGGGAAAAATAGTCTTTAATCATAGCTTTGCCAGTCACTATGTTAAATGTAAAATGCATGCAATGAATTATAGGGTCTTTTGTTTTTCCCAAAACTTTTTCTGAAAAATAAAATAAAGCACATTGAGTATTCAGAACAAACATTACAGGAATCAGCAGAACTGAACCTAATATAACCAATATTAGAAACAAAATTCCGTTACCTTGTAAAGCATAACATTATACCATGAGAGATAGGGAGATGTTGACAATTGACTTCATTTTCATTCACTCCTAAACACTATCTAATAAATAAATTAGCAATAGCATTGATGAAATAGACACAATTCAGCCAATTACACTGACCTAATGGTTCCCCAGTCTAATTGGAAAGATAAATGTAAAGAAAAAAATCATAGTATGAGCTGATAAATGTTTAGAAGCTAGGTATAAGGTGAAGGATCAGCTAACCAGTTGCATGTCCGATTGACAGGATACTCCCTTCATCAACAAGATGCTATTCTCTCCTGAGTGATTAGTTCAGAATTAATAAAACAATTTTAACAGTGTTTTCACTCTGGTGTGGAAGCCAGCATCTAAGTCAGCGTTCTCTAGCCTTATTTGCTTGAGTTATCACTCCAATCTGTAGCAAAAGGAAAGCCTTCTGGCTTCCTTGAACTGGGAGTCCTTTCTGCCCTCTGAAGCACTCAGAGACCTCCAACACTTTGCCCACGTTTTACATAATTGTCACCAAAAACAAGGTAAGTGTGTCATCATGGTGACGCTACACAAAGGGAACAGGAAGTACCCTGTCCTTCAGTGAACCAGATATGCAAAGGCAAACAGATGCCAACAATTATAAAAACTGAAGAACTGCATCAAGTCCAAAGCTAAGCAAAGAGAACAGTTAAGCATGTAGGATCCCAGAGCAAGGCTGCAGGACAGCCAGGGACATGGTCTTCAGCAAATTCTGCACATCACCCAATCTTCAGACCCTAAGGTGGGACAGGGGCTGGGGGAGTCAAGTGGATGGGCTGGCCCACCTACCATTTTCCCATTCTCCTTACTTCTCTTTTTAGTCTCCTCTTATGGTTTTCCATCTAACAGATACCCAGACTAATCCAATTTGCCCTCGAATGAGAAAAAAAAAAATATATATATATATATACACACACACACACACACACACACATACCTATGTATGTGTATATATGGTTATATATGGTATATAATTATAATTAATTTTCTCTATAAAATCTCAATTATATCACTTATATTCTTAAAATGGGCTGAGAAATAACTTGAGCATTGTCATATGTGCAAAATTAAGCTTTTTGTGACTAAATTAGTTTTGACTCTCTCCAATGAAAGTTGTGAAGGCCCAACTCAGAAAGGGATTGGATCCTGTAGGACTGACTGATTATAGGAGCAAGTAAGCGATACTGAACAATAAGGCATGATTATAAAAGGAAACGGTATGATAGAGAATTCCCTTTTTTCTTGCAAACGTGTAATTTTTTTCAGATTTTCCTAACTGAGAAGTGGTGTATTTATCTCTGATTTGTTGAAAGGGAGCAAATATTAATATGGTAACAGATGCCAAACAGCATACATTGAAAAGCTCCGACATGAGTTGATACAGTGTAGATCTTATTTTTATGATGTAATTGTGAATTATGTACTTTATGCACTGGTAATTAGAGAGCTGAACAGATGGAGAAGGTTTAGCTTAAAGTGATGTGTCCATTAACATAACCCGCACTGCCAAGAGTCTATTCATGTTCATGAGTATAGCAAATTTGTTCTATTAAATATGATTGGAAGATAAGGACTTATTGTCATTGTGTTGGAGTCATCCATCTAATGATGGAAGGGAAAATTATCTGTAAATGTCAAATCCACCTATTATCCTATTTTGCTTTGCAGAGGGTTGTAACGGGACATTTTGGCTGCTGTGGAAATTCTGATGTTTGGCATCTCTTTCTCTCATTATTTAGACATTATCACTAAAGAAAATCAAACTAGCCACCAAATAAAAATAGCAATTTTAACTATTACTTTAAGTGCATATCTTTTAGTTTATTGCTGAAAGGATAGATGGCAACTAATTTTTTCAATGTGAATATTATATTTTTCTATTTTTACTAGACATGTTTGTTCTTATCCCCCACATCTTTTCCCCAACCTTTTTCGATGACATCTAGGGCTGCTTTTCTGTTTAGTTTTAATCTGCTTTCACAGGGAGGAGAAAATGAGAGTCCAGATTTCTCATGTGCTCCATCTGGAGATAATGCCACAGCTAAAGCATCACAATTGAGGGTATAGAGGCACACCTTCTCATATATTGTTGGTGAGGGTATAAACTGATGTGCTCGTCTGGGAAGGAATCTGGCAATACGTATCAGACGTCTTAGACAATTCATTACCAGGATTTCCAACCTTGAGAATCTATCTTGTAGAAATAACCACAAACATATAGACAAATACACACACACCTAAGTATAACAAAAAAATGCAAACAGCTTTATACCTGAAAACAATCCTTGCATTCAGTATATAATACCTAACAATAGGAATTAGACTAAATATACTATAGAGGAGACGGTTAAGAAAATTATAGCATAGCCACATAAAGAACTGCTGGATAGAAATTTAAATTACATATGTGAAGAGCCTGTAATAACATAGCAAAATAGTTATAATGTAGAATAGAAAAATAAGACATTTAAGATACTAATAAATAAAGATAATAATCACTGAGTGTTTTTTATACACCAGGTACTTTTCTAAGCACTTTATAAGTAAAATACCATAAAATACTCTTGTAACCCACTGAGGTAAGTAGTAGTAGAGCTGACAGAGCTGGCAGGAGCTGGGATTAAAACTCAAGTACTCTGATTTCAAAGAATTTGCTTTTAGTTTTTATTCTGTAGTATGTCTTCAGTGAATAGCAACTAGGTAAAAAATAATACTAAATACACGCACACACACACGGCCTGAAGAAAAACATTTTGTAGTTTTTTCCAATCAGAAGATGGATTCTATTTCCCCACCTGGAATCTGAGTGGCCCATGACTTGCTTTGAAAATAAAATGCAGTGGAAATGATTCTGCGCGGTTTTCAAGATGAGGCCTTAACAGGCTTTGCAGCTTCCACATTCACATTCTCTCAGTGCTGCCCTGAGATGGCCATGCAAGGAAGCCAGTCTACCCTACTGAAGAATGAGAGATCATGTAGAGAACAGAGGTGCCTGAGCCCACGGCCAGCGTCAACTGCCAGACATGTAAGTAAAGCCACCTTGAACTTTCCATCTCAGCCAACTCAACAGCTGAATGCAGTCATGTGAGCGAGTTCAAATGTACATAGAAAATACCAAACCAAACCTTTGAATCTTGATGAAAAGTAATAATTCATTGTTTCAATCTAAGTTTTAAGATTGTCTGTTATATAGCAATAGATAACTGATATGGCCAAAATACTATGAGATGTTTCTAAAGCAATTATGGGAATATGTATCATATTTTTCTTTTTTGTATGAAACTAATGAAATCTCAATATAGAAACTGTTTAATTTCTTTCGACTTTAGAACCTGACATTGACATTCTTTTGGAATAGACTCCACAGTTTTCCCAGGTTTGCCAGAAAAAGGTGGAAGTCTTTCTGAGAGAACCAACCCTTGTGACTAACCATGGTTAGTATGTCATTTCATGGTCGCTGAAAATAAATCTTCCTGAGTTGGGCACAGAATGAGCAGCTGTTGGGCAGTTAAGTGTTGAGATGAGGAATCTGCAGTCTGGGAGTCTGAGAAGGTGCTATGACTATTTCTCCCCATCAGCAGAAAGAAGTGCCGAGCTAACTCTCAGAATAAACACTAAACTGGGGACCATTTCACATTGGACCTCGTCTCTCATATGCTGTCCCTTTAACTTTGTTGTTGGTGCTAGGCTGCTCTCCTATTATAAAGAAGCTGCAGTTCAATTAGTACCTGCTTACGCTCCAGAAATTGTGCCTCCCTTGTTGAGTCACAGAAAATCTGAAATTATAAACAGGGTGGAGCAAGGCAATTGTCAACAATCAAATTAGGAACTCAGTATTTTATTAGAGAAATTGTGATGAGGATTAGAATGTCAAACTGAAAGTCAATTTCCAGCCAAGTGACATTTGTTACTGTTGATCATTTCTTTCTCTTGGAGAACTCTCTACTCCTTTGGCCTCCATGAACATTTCTCATGACTCTCTTTCTGACTCTCTGGCCACTGTTTCTAATTATCTATCAAGTTTTCTTCTTGAAATGCTCATCCCAAAATTTTGGTGTCTACTCTTCTCATCCTACACACTCTCTTTGAGTGATTTAATACACTTCTGTGGCTTTAATTACCATTGACTCCCCAACTTGCATATTTAGCTCCCAGTTCTGGGAACAATATCTAACTCTCCACTAGATGTCTTCATCTGAACCTTTCCCAAGTAGCACAGTGTTATCATAATCAAATAAAATTAATTCTTTCTCCCAGATCTCCTTCTCCGCCATCATTTCCATCCAGCTTTTTTCCAGGCTTTTAATGGAATATCCAATCAAATTGTGTTCTTTTGTACTCCTTAATATTTCTGAGAACAGTATCGCATCCATTCCCAGGAGCATGGCACACATAGGGTTCATGATCTGACCCCTGCGTCACCCCCCAGCTATTTTCTTTACCCTGTTATGCCCTGAGCTGTAGTTATAGCCAATGAATTTCACTCTGGTGTGTGCCCTCACGCCTTCCTGCATCGGTAGGTACAGTACTCCCTATGCAGAATACTCTTTCTTTCGGCCTTCCTCTGGCTAATACCCTCACCTTACAAAACTCAATCCAAAGGGACTTGTTTGAGGAGGCTTCTCTGACTGCTCTTCCCTGCAGCTGAGTGGATGAGTAGTCCTCCTATCACACTGTGTTATGCATCGCTCTATCATTGCATTCTATCATACTGCTTGTAACCGACTCTCTTCTTCCGTGTCTTGCCTGGTAGACCTGTTTCCTGAGGGCAGGGACTGTGTGTTTTATCTTAGTAACTCTATTACTTAATACAATGCGTGGCTCCTAATAGACGCACAAGGCATTGTTTGTGGAATGAGTGAATGTAATATAGCCGATCCACAGGACATGGATCACTCAGGAAGGCTCAGCGTGAGTGTACAAGATGCGACAGAAAAATCACACAGAGTTTGAATATAAGACTGAGTGACTCACGATGCTTAAGCATGTAATCCGTCTGTGTCCAATCTAGGGTGATTTGCCAAACAACCACATGACTGATTTTGCTAGTCACATTCCCAGATATAACAAAGGGATCCTGCCTTAGCCACTGGTGATAGGGTCAAATGTCTTACTCCTTGCAACTTGCTGGTCTTGTAATTACCATGGTAATACATTACTACCACTTCCCACACAAGTTTATAGCTACTACTAGCAGAACTACCGCTCCTCTAGGCTCCAGCACTAGGCACTCAAATCTGAGGGAACTTGCTGGTCTCCACTTCCCCCTTAGATCCCAGGAGATCCCCAGGTTTACACTCTGATCATCCCTGGGAGGGATTATTTGGCCAGTCTTCATTAACTTGAATAAACGAGAAAAATATGCACTTAAAACTGCTTCTCCAAGGCATACTAGACCCTTTCGTCTATGGCATTTGCCTGTTTTCACCTTAGAAAACTTCCCCCTCTGCCACAGTTGTGGCAAGAGCCATTCAAACTGCTGAAGTGTTTTTTTCTCCCCGCTATATGCACCATACCATGGCTGCATATACTAACCGGAAGGAGTGTGCGTACGCGCATAGGCTGCACCTCCCTCTAGGACGTAGCTCTCTTCTTTCTGCCAAGGCTATTTACACCAGTTAAAACATCAAGCCATCAGTCTGCTGTGCCCGGACAGCTAAAACTATTTTCGTGCTAAGCACTAAAATAGGTGGTAGAGGATATAAACACAAGTAAATAAGACACATGATCCTGATACGGAGCTTAGAATCTCCGTAAGATAAAGAACATATGAAACATAACAAGGTTATGTAAATAACAAGGTTAAAGACAATATGATAAATTGCTTGAGAGATTATGGGTCAGGTCTTTACCCATGGCACTTTTAATTTAATCCTCATCACCATTCAACGAGGGAAAGTATTACTAGACGAGAATTATGGGTGAGGGAATCAGGATCATAGGTGAGAGGTACCCTTCCAACACCACGCGGCCAGTGCGAGTCACAGCTGGAACTCAGGCTTATGCTATGATGTAATCTCTATTATATACTTTCCTCCTAGAGCCAGAGGAGTCTGGAAGAGATGCAATTGCTGTGGGTTGGAGTGCTCAGGAAAATCTTCACAGAGGAGGTGAAATAGAAGCTAGGCCTTAAAGTAGTGCCAGGATTTAGAGAAATGGAAAGGAAATATGAGGATATTTGGGGCAGCAACTATTTTTAATAGCACCCTTTTGTAAAGCCAAGGATGGAGATGAAGCTAAAGATTCCTTGGCAATCCAGTGAGCCCTAAGAATCTCCTTTTTCAAAATGATGATATTTATTCAACCTGTAGCCCAACTAACTTGCTTGTGAATTCTTCTCTCCACAGTAACACCAGGGTCACCGGCAGCTCTGGAGACCAGAAACAGAAGGGATATTTGCAACTTTATTCTGCTGTGATAACTCCTGTTTTCTCTCTGAGCCTGTCAATTTGATATCCCTCGCTAACATTGAACAGGATTGAAAAGAAATGGGTCAGATAGCCATTGCTTGCAGTTTATACAATACAAAAATGAAATCTTGAAATAACACCAGCTGAAGAGACTAGCCATTAAATAAATACAGATACTTCTTTCCTGATCAATGAGCATATCATTGAATTGTGAGAGGTCTTCACTAATGCGAGTCACATGTTGACTGATAGGGAAAAAACTATTTAGCTTATGAGGCTTTTATCCATCACTGGGGAGGTCTGAAAGAGTCACAGTGGTGTCTGAGCTACAGCTTTGTTTGCTTGGTGAAATGAGTTCAGTGGCAATGTCCTCCTGGGTACACCTTGGCAGTGAATCTGAACTTCCTCCCCAAAAAGGTTGTAGCCAAACAAACTCTACCAAAAATATCTGATCTTCTGGGTAGCAGGAGAGAAAGTAGACCAGGTGACTAGGGAATCAAACAATCGGAGACCTACGTTGGTCTAGGCCTTTGTCTCACAAGGAACTGAGATTCCCTCAATAAGCAGGTTCTCTTAAATGTGTCTTTCTTTAAAAACATTTCCTCTGATTTCTACTCTTCACTTCAGGAAGTAATTTCTATTAGTTTTTAGACCAAAAAACGTGGGTATCCTTTATTCCCTGTTCAGGGAAATAAGAAATCAAAAACCTGAAACATAAATATTTTATTTGCCTTCGGTCTCAACCCAGGTCACTCTTGAACTCTGCCTTTATCAACAACTTCTACTACTGCATCCTAAGGCTTCTTGTCTTCTTCCATGTATAGTACCACCAAGAGAAAGGCCACAGAGTATCTTTTCTCTCAAGTGTCTGTCTTGACTCAAACCATGACATCAGTGTCACAGAGTTCTTCCCAACCAGCACAAGTACCACCCTGCTTTGTTCTCAGCTCAGTTTTTGAGATCAAACAGGCAAATGCAAGCGCACATCCTTTTTCAAATCACCTCATGAGCAACCCCCTGTGAACATGAGCTTAAAACACAGAACTGACTTAAATGAGACGACCTATATTGAACATTTGGCATCATGCTTAGTGCATAGATCCTACTCAAGTACTGTAGATGCTTCCCAGAACTTTTTGGAGAAATAACACATATGACCCGAACAGTGAATTCGAGGTTACATTTGTATCCACATGTCGCCTACACCTGACCATCTCATAATTTACTAGTTACCTACAGAAAGCCCTATAAAGTTCTCAGTCTCTCTACAGACGCTTTACTTCCAGAGGCACAGACAAGGCAATCAGAATTAAACCACCCAAATTTCTTAAAAGGACAGAAGTACATCAAACTCAATTTACAAGGTATCTGTGTCTTAAAGGAAGGTTAGTATCTACGGGCTAAACTCCATTTGAGTCCACAAGGTATTCAGGTTTATATGTTGACAATTGATTGTGACTGATGCCTAAAGGAATAACTGGGCTCATTGTGATCTCTCTTGCTTTCCTTTTATGGGCACTTCCCAGTACAGGGTGGTAAACCAGTCATTGAAAACAGATCTCTGAAAAACTCCGGGTAATGAGCACAGAAGTTGCAAGCCGAGTTTCATTTATACTCATCCCTCTTCCACAGACAGACTTTCATTTTTACCTCCCTTTCCCCTCCAACCTCTGAATTTCATTGAGTGTGTATGTGTGCATGGTGTTTGGGTAACTGATTTGAGAACTTTGCTGGATCTTTCTGTCTGAGGCATTTATGCAGTGTACATGGGGATGAATGCAATAGAGGTGAAATGTAGCTATTTTCAGGAAGTATCCCAAAGGGGGATAAAAGGTGGTGGGAAGGGAGTGGTGACCTGCATGCTTGCGGTATATTTTTCCCTCTTAACTGGCAAGCACTCATTCTGATTTGGCTCCAGTGGAATGTTTGCTCTGTGACCTAGGCCAAGCCACATGACCTCTTGAGCTTGTCTTCTCATCTGTAAAATGGGGTTAATACCTTGTAGGGTTATAGCAAGAATTAAGTGACAAACCGTACATGAAAACATTTGTCAGTTTCTTGCTGCATATCAAGTACTCAATAAATATTGGTCTCATCCTCTCTGAAGTTCAAAAGCAGAGTTTGTGAGAGTAGTCCATTCTACTGAAGGAAACCAAAAGGCATATATCAAATTCCACTTCTTCCACTGGAATGTCAGCACGCTGGTACCTGTGCTGTATCTGTGCAAGGAGAATGAATTGAAACGGTTCATGCAGATTCTATTGAGAGACAAAAAAAATCAAAACTGCAGGCAGGATTCACAAAGAAGATGATTTCCTTTAGATCTGAAGCCTGATTTTCTTTCAACATTCTCTGATTTCTTTTAAGCCCTGGGCCTACAGGTATATGCTTATGTTCTGGCTGCTTGGAAACATAACTGGTTTCTTTGGTGACTTGGCAACCTTCTTTTCTCCTATTTTCCCTTTATTTTCATTTCACAGAAGAACTGCCATTCTTCTTCCAAGTGATAGGTGCTTGATACACACTCTCTAGCTATGGTCTGTGGTTAGGAACTTGGATTTGCCTCCTTTTCCTACCCATGGGTGGAATATGTTCTTTTTATGATACATGAACTTGAGATTGCAGAACTTTTGATCTGGTTCCTTTACGGCTTTACTGGGTAATGGGTGAAAGGACTGTAAGAGAAGTTTTGGGGGAAAAGGAATGGGAACACTTCTCTCTAATTCCATGAAAGACTTGATTTAGAATATGTCCCTCTGGTCCTATCAGGAGAGGGCTGCTATAATTATGGATTGCTTTGATAAAGCCTTTCTTTAAAATGCACAAAAGTGATTCAGAATCCCATTTTTTTAAAAAAATGAAGTAAGTACAAAGCATTTATATACTTTGCTGATTTACTTATTAGAAGAATTCATCATGATTTCAATGAAATAGTTTAGAGATAGTTAAAACCTAGGTTACACAGTCGGTATGTGCTTGGTACTGTATTTTACCTCACAAATTATTGATGCTTAGCCATTTGCAAGTCCAGCTAGAAATTTACTGGTCTTCCCCATTCTTGTAATTTGCATCTTTGTTAATATTTTCTAATCGGTACTACTACTAATAAAATATCATACATTTATTAAATGACTGTATGTCAGGATATATATATTATTTAATACTCCCACCAACACTCTGTGAAGGTACTGTTATTCCCATTTTATAGATGAGACTATTTAGGAATTAGAAGACAAGATATTTTCTCAAGACTGCACAGATATTAAATTTTAGAGGCAGGATTCAAATCCAAGCAATCCAGGTCCCTGCAGGGGCATCCTGGAGCCCCCAGCATCTGGCTGACCTGCCACATGATTGCAGACATAAGCAGGTCTAGTAGGGATCCACTAAGCCCAGCCCAGTTCAGCACCACATCCTTGCTGACTTCTAGAAACACCAGAATTAATAAAACGTTATTATTTTAAGCCACTGAGTTTTGGGGTGGTTTGTTACACAGAAATAGCTAACCAATGCAGTGCTGATCTGATTGGAAGTTTGTTAGTAAGTTTACATCCTCAATTGCAGAGTCATAGCATGTTCAAACCTATCTTAATCAACTTCCTCATTAAAAAACACACACACACACACACACACACACACACACACACACAAACAGAATTCAAAACACAAGGCCAGAAAGATTAGTAACTCTTACGCTTATCTCCTTATTCCCTGTCTGAGGCCCTTCCTGTTGTTACTCTGTTTCTATAGGGAGAATTAATTAAAGGCCATTTGCAGCAGACTAGAAATAGTCTACATTTCTAGGCATACAAAAACCACACTAAATGGATTCACCAGAAATAATAGTTTAACACATTTCTTAATGCTGAGCATGTATACACAACCTTTGTTCTATTTTTTGTTGAGTGTCCAGACACATGACACTTGCTTTTTATTCTTCTATAGGGACCTTATGAATGGATTTGAAATGCGATTGCCAACTAGGCTTAGCAGACCTTATAAAAGAAAAGCATTGTGGGACTTATCCATCAACTTAACACTCCTATCCTCCTTAAATCATAGAAATTCTAGAACTACTATTTATTAGCTTGTTCTTTCTGTACATCAATTACCTTAGACCCTATATGCTGCAGCTCCATCAAAAGCATTAAATACTCCCCAGTGGCAAATTCCTGGTTATCTTTAGCTCATGCTGTTAAGTAAGTTTCCACAGTCTTTATAGCTCCAGATTTTATTGTATTTTTTAAATGACTTGGTTTCAGCTGTTAAAGCCTAAGACTTTGACTTAAAGAGAAACTACTGGCCAGCATGTCAGTGTCGAATTTGACTTTTCAGCTTCGCCAAGGCTGATGTGTTTGGGGTATCCCTGCTATGTTGGGGAGTTTTCAAAAAATACTTGCTTGGGTTTCTGACATTAATATTTTACATCTATATTTCTAATAAACTGATTGACCCTCCATCTTGCTAGGTCCTTGACCACTTTGCTGGCTTGCCTCAGCTTTCTCCATCTGGAGGACTTTATGCTTCACAAGCAAACTTTCTGCCTCTTTTAATTTTGCTGTTTTCTGGATTGTGTGACTAGGGGTGAAAGCACATACTTAGCTCCCCTGATCCTCAAGGCCTTCTTTACCATGTCCCTGTTCCTCTTCCTTTCTTCTCTGGGCTATTAATATGACCAGAATGATGCTCCTATTTCACCTGCTTTTTTCTTGCAGGATGTTGCCCCTCCCTCTCTGCTTCCTCTACTCTTCTCAACCAGACGAGCTCTGCCTTTTGGATATGTAGTTACTCTTTTAGGGGCAGGCAGGAGGGAGAGACACAATTAAACTCAGTCACAATTGTGAGGTGGTATTAATGCCTACAAGGTCCTGCCTGGAGTTTTCAAGTTTGTTATAATGTTTATAATGAGTTCACTGTCAATGTAGCAAAACAAAGCAATTGACCAAGTATATTATAAGTTATTTTTAACAAATTCTGTAACCTTTTTCTTACAATGCCATTTCAATTAGGCAAGGAATTTTGAACTGCTCTAAACAGAAAAACAGGCCAATCAGCTTAATGATTCCCATGTCTAAATTTTCAATTTTTTATTAGTATTACAATTTCCTTCATTCATTTATTTTAGGAAAATGTCTGTCCTGCACTGATACAGCTTTTCTTCTATATGATATGTTTATTTTCTAAATAATTTTTTTACCTACTTAAAGGTAAATAATTGTTCTACCTACTTAAAGCCTGCTAGACTTTAAGACTTTTAGTGTGGCTAAACTACTTCTTTTCCTCTTCTGTGCATGTGTCTTATTTTCTTAGAGCAGTAGTTTACAAACTTAACCACCCCTGAACACACTATCCAAATATATTGGTATTTATTCTTAAAAATGTATCTAATAAGTGAATACATCATGAACATTATAAAATATTATAAGAATGAGAATTGAACAACAAAGATATAAAAAGTAGCTATGTTTTCTAATAGATCCTTCCTGAATATCTAATACATCACATTTGGACACCGTGGCTTGGAGATGTTACACTCTCTGCATGTTATTGATTTGGTGAAATATTTTAATATCATCCATCTCTGAAATGGTGATAGGTAAGAACTTGGAAAATAAAGTTATCTTTAGACTCCAGGTTTATTATATGCATGTTGAATTAGAAAGAACTTTCTGTGTTTTTAGTCACCAGATAGTTATTGATACTCCACAAACTACCTGCCGCATAGACTTCTATTGTAATCTATAACTCCCTGTCCGAGAAGGAAGATACTTTTATGGCCGTAATAAAGTTAAGAATTTCATTTCCTCACCAAAAGATGCTAGTTGGCTTGTTTTCAGTTGACAACCCTCTGAAATTGTTGAAGCCAAACACATTTTGCCAACAGGGAGTAGAGCGCCACAGAACATTTGCATGGGCTCTGATTTGAGAGAGCTTAGCAAATACTATATAGGAGCAACTGAGGATGACTGAAAATAAAATAGACTTCAAGACATGATAGATAGAACAAATATTATTTTCACACACATGTGTAGGAAGAAAAATGGGAGTGGTTTGTTACCATTTTAATACAATTGTACTTATATAAATACTTAACTTCATTTTAAAAAGCCATGATAGAAATATTTAATATGCTTTAATAAATTTTCCAAGCTGTGACTATCTTCAAAACCTATACATATACATTTTGCTCTGTTGATCTCTGATTTTAGTCTGTGTAAGTATCACTTTAGGGAGAAATATATATATATTTAGGAAGTTTAGTGTAACACCCAGGATCCCCCGGTGAGTCTTTTGAAGATGGATCAGGGATTCACCTTTGAGAAAGATATATAACTTGTTCCCTCTGATTCCAAAGGGAAGAAAATATGAATGGAATTTTATTTAAAGGTTCCTTTCAGAGATGTGAGGAAACAATATTATTTCAGAACTGATCTGTTTTATTCTTTTTCTGATGACTACTCGAGCTGTATGTGCTTTCCTGTATGTTAAACACACGTGTGCGCACTTGTGCGCGTGCACACACACACATACAACTGTGTTTGCATCATCCCATCGTATTATACCATAGAGGCATACTTTTTTTTTTTTTTTTTTCTGCAGTACGCGGGCCTCTCACTGCTGTGGCCTCTCCCGTTGCGGAGCACAGGCTCCGGACGCGCAGGCTCAGCGGCCATGGCTCACGGACCCAGCCGCTCCGCGGCACGCGGGATCCTCCCGGACCGGGGCACGAACCCGCGTCCCCTGCATCGGCAGGTGGACTCCCAACCACCGCGCCACCAGGGAAGCCCTATAGAGGCATACTTTTGTAACAATTTAGATACAGCATAAGTAACAGCTGTCAAATGAACCTAACTACTGAATCAATTAATTTGGGTATTTTTATTTTTGACTAGCAGCAAAAACAAAGTGAGAGATGCAAATGACTGAGAATTTATTTTTGTTTTTGCTACTAAACGTCCTTCTTTATTTCTAACCTTTCTTTCTTCAGCCTTCTATTGTTGTTATAAATGTTTTCTCCACCTTATTGCAGTTGTGATTAGCTTGGAGGTACCTGTATTAGAGTAGAATCTACCAGAGGCTCCAGAGCAGCATGCCTGGGTTCAAGTCCCAGCTCAGCCAATTACTCTGACTTTGTCTAATCTTCTCATGATCCACCCACGCCCATTTTCGTGTGTGTTTTAATAAATATAAACATAAGTCATAAACCTAGAAAAAATTCAGAAAAGTATAAGGAAGATAACTAAAATGATCTAGAAACCTATCACTCAGATACAATCACTGCAAACATTTTCATGTATATACTTCCTGATTATATTTAGATATAAAAATTGCACACTTAACACTTAAACATAAAATAAGATCATACTTTACATACTGTCTTGTAACCTGTTTTACTTTGACGATGTATCATGGCCATGTACAAGTACATATGTTTTTATTTTAATTAATGACTAAATATTTTATTGTGTAGACAACCTCTTTTTACTGATTTTAATTTTGGGCATTTCAGAATAAATGGTAGAGAAAATCTATTTGCATAGTTGTGCTGCAAATGTAATTGGAGTAGTATATATTCTATATACATGCCATTTTTATATATAGGGTGAGTTCAATCTATTAGTTTCTTCTACTTTTAAATATGAGGAGAATTGGGAAGAGTGTAAGGTTTTAAAAGGAGGGAGACAGTAAGAAAGGTGTATAGCAATATGGAAGAGAATAAAGCAAACATAAGATACTTGTTTTCTCCTTGCCTCTCCATGAGTCCTTGGTACCTCTGCTCATTCCTGAAAGGTAAAGAAGCTTACTTTATAGGCTCAGAGCGTGAACGCTGGTGCATCATCAACTGCATATTTTCCTTCTCATAACCTAGTCTATTAGAGGATGCTGAGAGTTTATCCATCAAAGTCCTTTCCAGGGAGACATAACTCTTGGCAGAGACCAGAAAAATTGGCAAGAAGGAAGTGAGGAAATAAAGAGAATATGGAAGCAGCAGAGAAAAAGAATTTAGCTCATTTCTTTCACTTTTACTTTAATTGTGCCAAAATCATATTATTCCAAAGTATGTTTCACTGTATATTTGCTTAATGTGGGCTCCATTTCCATTACTGCATACAATATGTTATTCATGTTAATGTTTACTATGACACGTGTACTCTCTATCCTATTTCTTTAGGAAGAACCATTTTACTTGCAGATATTTTCAGAATTGCTCACATTTGTGACAAGTCGAGCAAGAGGTGTCAAACTCCTTGCACAGGTCCTGGCACACAGACCTCAGAGATGTTTATGGAAGCAGATGCCAAATCTTTCAAAGTGAGCCACCGCCACAGTCTCAGCCCCTTCATTTTATATTTAGAAAACACAATTCAGGGAGCATAAACTGTTAGCTTGTTTTCCTGCTGAACGGATTACTAGCCTGGTGTCTACACTTACAGAAAGGAATGCCTTTAAGTTCTCATGTACTTTAACAGCTATAACATTTGCAGAAGCTTCTGAATCAATCTTCCATCTTTCTGGTTTATTGTCATTTAAGAACAGATGTGAATTCCTTTCCTGTGTGGAATTTCATGGCTGGACTCAGCACTACTCTCTGGGCCTACAATTCGTCACTCTGTCAGACTGTGTTGAATTCCAATGTTGGGAAACTGCGGTATATTTCAGCAAGATAATTTTGTTTGCCATACTTCAGTTACCTTTAGGTATAAGGGGGGCACTCATGAAGAGGAAGATTTAGGTTATATCAACATTTAATGGACACCTCACTATATTTCCTCCTTGGGCCCCTCCCCATGACTCACTAAATAATAGTATAGCATCAGCTCCTTGTTTCTGTCTCTGCTAATCTTTCTCATTCTAATCAGGCACTGCTGTCAAAACTGTGGGCTCACAGTGATAAGCGCTCATGAAGTAAGTAGATAGTCAGACTCTCCCAGCGTAAGTGCTCCTTTGCTGCAGGGTATAAGCATTTGCCCAAGTTGTTTTAGTTTTTTTGCATTCTTTCTAAGCAGAGGATTATTTAGTTGCTTTATTCTTCTGCTTCTATTCACTAATCTCATACAGTTGGATCTGCTTCTCTTTCTAACCTAGCAAATTTAATTTTTATAGGAAGATATGTATGTATGACATTATAGGCAATATGGCTAAGTGTATCTAGCATTTATCTATAATCTATCAATCAATCTATCATCAACTATTTACCTAGTTTAAAAAGTACTGAGAGCTTGCGAACTTAGTTTTTATATTTTTGATTTGTTTCTAGGGAATGTGGATCTGATAAAATTTCTCATGTTCTTGTTGTTTTCTAGTTCAACTGAATGATTCATAGATGGCTTCAATTTAAAATAGAAAACCCATGGGCTTCCCTTGTGGCGCCGTGGTTAAGACTGCACCTGCCAATGCAGGGGACATGCGTTCAATCCCAGGTCTGGGAAGATCCCACATGCTGCAGAGCAACTAAGCCCATGCACCACAACTACTGAGCCTGCGCTCTAGAGCCCACGAGCCACGGCTACTGAGCCCACCTGCTACAACTACTGAAGCTTGCACGCCTAGAGCCCGTGCTCCGCAACAAGAGAAGCCACTGCAGTGAGAAGCCCGTGCACCGCAACGAAGAGTAGCCCCCGCTCACCGCAACTAGAGAAAGCCCACGTGCAGCAACAAAGATCCAACTCAGCCAAAAATAAATAAATAAAATAAATTTATTTAAAAAAATAAATAAATAAAATGAAATAGAAAACCCACTTTGAATCATTAGCTATATAGGGGGCAATAGCTTGATCCTTTCCATTTTATTTGGGAAAATAAACAAGCATACAAACATAAAAACACAAAAGATGGAGATGTACATCCAATCTGGTGTTTAAAAAGACAGATTGAATCAAAAATAAATAAATGTCTCTTTCTCATATCATGTATTGAAGAAGACCATTGAATTCACTGCTGGGCAGCACAGTTTGAGAATAACAGATATAAAGTGAAATGCCCTATGAGGAGGTTACATTGTGAGAGAAACCCCAACACATGTTATTGACGAATCTGGGATAATATATCTTTATAAAGAAAAAAACCTCAAAAAGTGAGGCATGGCAGGCATCTTTAAATAGTTGAGAGGCTGTCAGGTGGAAATGGGCTTTTTCTTTTATGTCCAAAATGTATCATGAACACCAGAGACTATAATGACTTAGATGGCAGACTCTTTATTTTTATTTTATTTTATTTTATTTTTTTTGCGATACGCGGGCCTCTCACTGTTGTGGCCTCTCCCGTTGCGGAGCACAGGCTCTGCACGCACAGGCTCAGAGGCCATGGCTCACAGGCCCAGCCTCTCCGCGGCATGTGGGATCCTCCCGGACCGGGGCACGAACCCGCGTCCCCTGCATCGGCAGGTGGACTCTCAACCACTGCACCACCCGGGAAGCCCAGACTCTGTTTAATTATAAGTATTTGGAATTCTCTAAGGGGGTCCCTAATAAATAGCATCCTTCTTTCCCACTTGAGTTCTGAGGTTTTTGAGAACAACAGAGGAGTGCCAGATAAAGATCAAAGCACTGTACTTATTAATGATTGAGTTCAACTGGAAGGATGCTTTAGTGTGAAAACCAACCGCAGAATTAGGCAGATTCCTGTCTCAGGCAGCATCAGTCAGGGGGGCTTACCCACAAGGGTGATGCTCCCAGAGGAAGGAGGGATGTGTATTCCCATGTGTTCCCAGATCTCACTTCAAAGAGGAGGAACATCAGTGCTGAGCCAATCACGCCCTGTATTCATCTCCATCAACCAGAGGAGCCATCTGCTTCCTTGGTTATAGAGTGAGTAAACAGGGCTGAGAGAGTCCAGAGTTGTGTTTAGGGAAACCACCTTTACATAGAAATCAGAAGTGAGGACAACATAATACCCCTCAAAAGGATAAGGAAAGTCTTTTTTATTGATCAGTACTCCCCAAGTTTCATGTGCTGCTTTTGGAGTGTATTGAAGATTTCCACTCATTCAGTAATAATTGTTCAGTGTCCCAAGTTTTCAGGCTCTGTGCTAAATGCTGGGGACATAATAGTGAAGGAAAATAGGCACAATTCCTCCCCCCTTGGAGCTTAAAGTACAAGAACATGCAAGCTCAGGGTAGTTTATCATTTGGTGGGGGTGTGGTACAGTAGCGACTCTTTACTTTGGCTGCCCTTGGAAAACACCTGGAGAACTTAAAAAAAACTGATGCTCAGGCCCCACCCAATTCTTATACTGATTTAGTTGGTCTGAAGTTTAGTCTGGGCATGAGGATTTTCAAAAGTCCCCACGTAATTCTAATGGGCAATCAGGGCTGAAAAACCACTGTGGTTAAGGGAATTCGAGGGTAGGATGGTGGATGAAATAGATGCCTATGCAGGTCTTGATCATGTTGATACTCCCAGTGCTGGTGCATTTATAGGTACTCAAAAATTAATTAATTGATTAAGATGATAAGCATTTACTGAAAGCTTCCTATGTACTAATTACTGTTCCAGGCATATATGAGTCAGACGGCCATGGTGCCTGCTCTCAAGGATCTTACATTATGGAAAGTGGAAATTATATTCAGTGAATAAACAGAAAAATTAAGAAGATAATTTCTTATAAGGAAATGTAAAGACAATAAAATAAGATGATAGGGGTACCTCAGTGATGGGCCACTTTGGATAGAGTGTTCAGCAAGAGCCTCTGTGTTGAGAAAACATTGGAACTGAGACCTAAAATATGGTAAGAAGCCAGTTTCTAGGAAATAGGGTTCCAGGTAGAGAGAGTAGTAAAATGGGAAAGTGCTTGATGCAACTGAGAAATGTATGGAAGGCTAGTGGTTGCAACTTGCTAAAGTGGCAAACAAACTTGTTTCTCTTGGGAATCATAACTATTGACTTAGATAAATCTACAGGGACACTTACATTTCTGACAATATGGAAGACTTAAAAACCCTGAATAAAAATACAAGCACCAGGGCTTTCCTGGTGGCGCAGTGGTTGAGAGTCCGCCTGCCGATGCAGGGGACATGGGTTCGTGCCCCAGCCCGGGAGGATCCCACATGCTGCGGAGCGTCTGGGCCCGTGAGCCGTGGCCACTGAGCCTGCGCATCCAGAACCTGTGCTCCGCAACGGGAGAGGCCACAACAGTGAGAGGCCCGTGTACCGCAAAAAAAAATAATAATAATACAAACACCGGACATAAAGAAGTTGGCGGAAGAGTAAGACACGGAGATCACCCTCCTCCCCACAGATACATCAGAAATACATCTACACGTGGAACTGCTCCTATAGAATACCCACTGAACGCTGGCAGAAGACCTCAGATCCCCAAAAAGGCAAGAAACTCCCCACGTACCTGGAGAAACTCCCCACGTACCTGAGTAGGGCAAAAGGAAAAAGTAAAAAAGGATAGGGACGGGACCTGCCAGTGGGAGGGAGCTGTGAAGGAGGAAAGGTTTCCACACACTAAGACCCTCCACTTGCGGAGACTGTGGGTGGCGGAGGGGGGAAGCTTCATAGCAATGGAGGAGAGCACAGCCACAGGGTTGCGGAGGACAAAGCAGAGGATTCCCGCACAGAGGATCAGTGCCGACCAGCACTCACCAGCCTGAGAGGCTTCTCTGCTCACCTGCCAGGGCGGGCGGGGGCTGGGAGCTGAGGCTCCAGCTTTGGAGGTGGGATCCCAGGGAGAGGACTGGGGTTGGCTGCATGAACACAGCCTCAAGGGTCTAGTGCGCCACAGCTAGCTGGGAGGGAGTCCGGGAAAAGTCTGGACCTGCCGAAGAGGCAAGAGACTTTTTCTTTCCTCTTTGTTTCCTGGTGCGCGAGGAGAGGGGATTAAGAGCACTGCGTAAAGGAGCTCCAGGGATGGGCACGAGCTGCGGCTAACAGCACGGACGGCAGAGACGGGCATGAGATGCTAAGGCTGCTGCCGCCGCCACCAAGAAGCCTGTGTGTGAGCACAGGTCACTCTCCACACCCGCCTTTTGGGGAGCCTGTACAGCCTGCCACTGCCAGGGTCCCGTGATCCAGGGACAACTTCCTCGGGGGAACGCACGGCACGCCTCAGGCTGGTGCAACGTCACGCTGGCAGCTGCTGCCGCAGGCTCACCCTGCATCCATACCCCTCCCTCCTCCCGGCCTGAGTGAGCCAGAGCCCCCGAAGCAGCTGCTCCTTTAACCCCGTCCTGTCTGAGCGAAGAACAGACACCCTCAGGAGACCTACACGCAGAGGCAGGGCCAAATCCAAAGCTGAACCACGGGAGCTGTGAGAACAAAGAAGAGAAAGGGAAATCTCTCCCAGCAGCCTCAGGAGCAGCAGATTAAATTTCCACAATCAACTTGATGTACCCTGCATCGGTGGAATACCTGAATAGACAACAAATCATCCCAAATTGAGGAGGTGGACTTTGAGAGCAAGATATATTATTTTTACCCCTTTTCCTCTTTTTGTGAGTGTGTATGTGTATGCTTCTGTGTGAGATTTTGTCTGTATAGCTTTGCTTTCACCATTTGTCCTAGGGTTCTGTCTGAGTTTTTTTTAATTAAAATTTTTTTTTTCTTAATACTTATTTTTTAATGTTTTCTTTTAATAACTTTATATTATTTTATTTTATCCCCTTCCTTCCTTCCTTCCTTCCTTCCTTCCTTCCTTCCTTCCTTCCTTCCTTCCTTCCTTC